>NW_012267217.1:55274465-55276983 GCF_000151885.1 Dipodomys ordii
CTCCTCCTCCTCCTCCACCTCTTCCTCCTCCTCCTCCTCCTCTTCTTCTTCTTTCTTTGTGTTCATTTCTTTCAGCACAGCACAGAATCATCTTATTCCCTTTCTTTGCCTAGCAAATCTTCAGCTTTCCCATGTTTCCTATGTTTTGCCACTTCTGGAAACTTCAAATTGTTTTCACATAGCATGATCTCTATTAGATACTCACCAGTATGTGAAGGAATTATTAGCAATTTTAGAAGTCTAGCATTCACCCTAATTGTAGCCTCTGCAGTTCTAACAATGTACATCTTAATTTTCTGATCATAGAAGGCTTTAGTTCTGAAAAGGTCCATAGACATTTGCAGATGTTCTTTACAAAGTTTTACATCTATGTTTATTTTTTAAAAAATAAGGTTTCAATTGTGAAAATACTGTACAGAGGGGTTACAATCACATGAGAAAGGTAATAAGTACATTTCTTATCAAGCATTGTTGTCTCCTACTTTGCTTTTCCCCTACCTTCCCTTCCCTCCCATCTCCACAACTATATTCCCTCCCTCTCCCCCACCTGCCCCCTGCCTAACTTAAAAAGATCGTTTTTTGACATAGCATCTTGTACATCTCCTTGTTGCAATGGATCAACCTGTATCTCCATTTAAACAATTTGTTTTTTCCAATAGTGTTGCTAATTCATTATGACAAAATATGAATGTATTTAACTCATGCCTGTAATCCTAGCTACTCAGTAGTCTGAAATCTAAGGATCATGGTTTGAAGCCAATCTGGGCAGAAAAGTCTATGAGACTTTTATCTCCAAATTAACCCATTAAAAGCTAGAATTGGAGATGTGGCTCAAGTGGTAGAGCACTATCCTTGAGCAAGAAAAGCCAAGCAAGAGAGCCCTGGCCTGAGTTCAATTCTAGTACCAACATACATATGAATGAACTTTTTTAAATTCTAAAGGTGATGGACAGAGGGGTTATAATTACATAAGTCAGATAATGAGTATATTTCTCTTTGAATAGTGTCACTACTTCCCTCATTTCTCCCACTTTCCCCCCCCTACCTCCCCCAGCCACACACAAGTTTTGGATAGTTCATTTTCAACATAATGTCTAGTGTCTAGTGAATATCACTGATTTATTTGTTCACTCTTTGGCCCACCAGTGCTGTGCTCCCCCTTACCCTTCCCCAAACAGATAAACTTACATTCAAGACCAAAGGAACGAAATAAAAAACAGTAACAGAACAGATTAAACATATATTAAGCAATCCCCTTGTTTCCATTTCTTGGAGTTCATTTTGATAAATATCATTTTATATGATCACATATACATAGCTATTGTGCTTTTATGACCCTATCCTAAGAATATCCTCTGTTGGGAAAGTTCACTACCGAACTCATTCTATGAAGCCATCATAACCCTCATCCCAAAACCAGGCAGGGACTCATCAAAGAAAGAGAACTATAGATACATTTCTTTGATGAACATTGATGTAAAACTTCTCAACAAAATTTTGGCCAATCGACTTCAACAATTCATCCAAAAAATCATTCACCACAATCAAACAGGATTCATTTCAGGGATGCAAAGCTGGTTCAATATACGTAAATCAATTAATATAATTCATCACATCAACAAGAACAAGGATAAAAACCACACGATTATCTCAATAGATGCAGAAAAAGCATTTGACAAGATCCAACACCCCTTTATGATGAAGGTTCTGGAAAAATTAGGAATTCAGGGAACATTCCTCAATACAATAAAGGCTGTATATGACAAACCTATACCCAGTATTAATGGTGAAAAACTAAAGCCATTTCCTCTTAACTCAGGAATGAGACAAGGATGTCCACTCTCTCCACTTCTCTTCAATTTAGTATTAGAATGCTTAGCTACAGCAATAAGACAAGATGCAAACATAAAAGGGATCCAAATAGGGAAAGATGAAGTAATCTCCCTCTTCGCAAATGACATGATCTTGTATTTAAAGAGTTCCACGGACTCCACTCCCAAATTACTCAAGCTGATTCAAAACTTTGGCAAAGTAGCAGGGTATAAAATTAACCCTCAAAAATCAATGGCTTTTCTGTATGCCAACGATGAGAAAAGCGTGGCTGAAATTAGGAA
Source organism: Dipodomys ordii (assembly GCF_000151885.1). NCBI lineage: Eukaryota > Metazoa > Chordata > Mammalia > Rodentia > Heteromyidae > Dipodomys > Dipodomys ordii. Next base: position 55,276,580 of record NW_012267217.1, read on the forward strand.
AGCAACCTCCATTCGTAATAGCTCCACAAAAAATAAAATACCTAGGAATTAACTAAAGAAGTGAAGGACCTCTAACATGAAAACTTTAAAAACCTGAAAAAGGAAATCAAAACAGAACTTAGAAAGTGGCAAAAACTCCCATGCTCCTGGATTAGAAGGATCGTGAAAATGGCAATACTTCCCAAGGCTATCTACAAATTCAATGCAATACCTATCAATATTCTAACCTCATTCTTCAAGGAAATTGAAGAGGCAATCCAAAAATTCATATGGAACAATAAAAGACCCAAAATAGCAAAAACAATCCTTAACAGAAAGAACAGTGCTGGAGGAATATCAATACCAAATTTCAAACTCTACTACAAAGCCATAGTAATCAAAACAGCTTGGTACTGGCACAAGAA
>NW_012267217.1:55277803-55294871 GCF_000151885.1 Dipodomys ordii
CTACCAGCACAACTATGTTTATTGCAGCATTATTTACCATAGCTAAGATATGGAACCAACCCAGATGCTCCTCAATAGATGAATGGATCAAGATAATGTAGTATATATACACATTGGAATTCTATGCCTCCATCAGAAAGAATGACATTGCCCCATTTGTTAGGAAATGGAAAGATTTGGAAAAAATTATATTAAGTAAGCCTGGCCCAAAGAAACATAGGTCGCATGGTTTCCCTTATTTGCAATAACTAGTATATGTCTGAGACAAGCAGATAAGGTGATGTTAGGGAAATGAACCCCAAGATAAGGATTCAAATGTTTTTTCTTTCATGCAATTGTTTCTAACCTATTTATAAGATGATTTCTTTGTTGCTTTGTATGTCCCTCCCCCACGGTATAAACCTTGTTTTCACTGTATTTGATGTTGGTATAATTTGTGGAGGGGAAGGGGAAAAACAAATCCTTTAACTAGGGATACAGGTGGACCCATTGCAACAATGAGATGTACAAGTCGTTATGTTGAAAAACGAACTTTACAACTTTGGCTGAGGCAGGGGGCGGAGGGGGGGGAGAATGGGAGGGCGAGGGGGAGATGGGAAGGAATGAGATGAGGAAACAAAGGAGGAGCAACAATGCTTGATAAGAAATGTACTCATTATCTTGCCCATGTAATTGTAACCCCTCCATACGGTATTTTCACAATTAAAAAAAAAAAAGCATATCCTCTGTCGGTCTCACTGTGTGAATGTCTCAAGAAAATGGGGAATGCATACGCAATGGAATTCTATGCTTTCATCCAAAAGAATGGTATTGCACCATTCACAAGGAAACGGAAAGATTTGGAAAAAATTATATTAGATGAAGTAAGCCAGACCCAAAGAAACAAAGATTGCATGGTTTTCCTCATTAGTGGTAATTAAAATGTGCCTGAGAATCTACAAGTAGACACAATGGATGGCAACAAATTACACTTGGACATGATAATTTACACATGAATAAACTTTTATATAATAAGAAAAAATATCTTCAAAGTATATTTGCATTCACTTAGATCACATGTGCATTATCATATCATTTCCTAAGGTTTAATTTCACTTACTTTATGAGTTACAGGTAGCTGCAAACTATTTTGGAGGCTTTGTGATTTTTTTTTGGCCATTTAGTGAAGCTTATGTGAAATAGAAAAAAAAAGAAAAAGAAAAAGATTATTTTGGTGTCATCTTACTGTGACTCAGTCTAGAGGTAAATGAAGTCTTAAGAACAGAAAAAAATTAAATTGTTTAAATGGCCTTGAAAACCTACCTTGAATAGCTTGCAATTTGTTACCAGGCTTTCTATTGGCCCTGTTGTTAAAAGCTTTTCTCTCATTCACTTGTTTATTCCCCCAAAGCTTAGTTTGTCATTTAAATCAAAATGATTTAGATGAAGAACTTGATCGCTGAGAATAAATTTACAGATTCTCTACTGCATAGAATATCTTATTTTTTAAGGTGATAAACTTAAAAAATATGTTCGGTTCAATACTTGCGCTTCTCATTTCTCTTTCTAAAATGATGGTGTGATGTTATGTCATCTGCTGGTAAATCACGGCAGCATTTCATTCCAGAGGTGACAGGATTTTTAATGGCCCAGAAAATGACACCACATAGATCAATCTAAGCCCATCGCACCTGCATGCAGGTACAACACAGTGTGAGCTCTGACTGCTTTTCTTCCCTCTTTTTCCTAAGGAGTTTAGGAAAAATCCTGTTGTTTCAAGTTTCTTTGGATGAGATCTCTGTTACCTTATATCATGGAGTAGAGAGATGAAAGAACAAAATCACAATAGTTACATATGCTTGTGTGGCAATAGCTTGACTAGCCACAGTGAGTTAAGAGTTGTCCTGGATACTGGTGGCTCATTAGCTACTCAGAAGGCTGCAATCTAAGAATCATGGTTTGAAGCCATCCAGGACAGGAAAGTCTATGAAACTCTTATCCAGGAGTCGAGCTGTGGCTCAAGTGGTAGTGTGCCATCCTTGAATGAAAAACTAAAGGACAATGGCTTCAGGACTAGGACAGAGTTGATGGGAGAAAACATGTTGTATATAAAAATGATATTTAGAATGAAGTTTAAGCCCCAGGACCAACCCAAAATGTGTATATATAATATGCAATATGTAATATATATGTATATATACCTATACATCTATCTATCTATACCCACGGAAATTTTTCTGTGTGCCCATATGGTAGGGCTTGAACTCAGGGCCTTGAACTCTTCCTTAGCTTGGTCACTTAAAGCTGGTATTCTATTACATGAGCCATAGGTCTATTTTGGGCTTTTTATTGGTTAATTGAAGATGAGAGTTTCATGAACTTCCCTGCCCAGGAATTGCATCACAATAATCAGATTTCAGTTTTCTGAGTAGCTAGGATTACTGACAGGAGCATATAGTATAGAATTTTAATAGAAATAAAATATAATATTCTATGTTATTCATGCAGGATTACATGGATAAGTAATTACTAAGGAATTCACAGTGGGATCTCCTGACAATGAGGTTACATGTGCTTTTCCTTCATGGGGGTTCTCAAAAGAGAGAAGCATTTATTTTTTGTGTAAATAAAAAAAAAGTGCCAGGTGCCAGTGGCTCAATCCTGTAATCTCAGCTACATAGGAAGCTGGGGCAGGAATGTCTGGGAGACTCTTATCTCCAATAAGTGGTCCTGTGGCTCAAGTGGTAGAAATGCTAGCCTTGAACACAAAGAGAATTAGGGACAGTTCCCAGAGCCTGAATATAAGCCCCAGGATCATCAAAAGTAAAACGGGGGGGGGGGAGAAAATGTAGGATCAATATATTATGAAGAGAAAAATGCAAACCTAAATATTAGTAATGGTGAACCTCAGGCAGTAGACCATTGATACTTTTAGTTTTCTCCTTTCAGTAGTTTATTGTCATAATTTTCCATAATACATGGAACAGTTTCGTCCTATAGATGTTGATAATCTGTGTCCTCTGTTTTTTTAGGACCCCAATTAATTACTGAATGGTAATTATGAAAATAATAAGGACTTACTATAAGATCTTAGAAGGATTATGTTTTGAGGATATCAGTGAATTTTTAACCACTTGGCTTAGAACTAAGTCTTCTTTTTATCCCAAATAATAAAAGATAGTTTCCTTTTCATGACTTTAACTTCTTGAATAACTGTTCACCTATCTATGACTCATTTGTGTGATGTGAGAAGGACTAATGGGGGTATGTGAGGTGAGGACTAAAGAGAAAAGGAGATAATAGCTCTTCACCTTGATGAGTTATGGTTTGTTGAGGCAGGATTTGACTATAGTGATTTGAGTTTTATGTGTGGCTTATGGAAATTAGACATATTAGGAGGGCATAATTGGATAGCATTTCAAAGTAACAAGCATGGGCATCTAAACAGAATACAAACAAGGACAGCAGTGAGGGAAAATCATAATATTCATATACTGCCTTGAGAAAGCTCACCATACTACTAAATCAGTTGTAAGAGGGTCAATCAACTTTAGTAAACTTTAATCTATCACCCAGACAAAAAGGAGATAGGACATGGTTAGATTCAGAATTATAGATGATAGATATAGATATAGATAGATACATAATTATTCATATGAATGGGGATGCAATTCTTTCCCCTATAAAGTAAACCTTTACAGAGCAACTACTTTTATTGCTTTCATTCTGGAGATTTGTGATGCTGTGTCAGCCAACAATATAGAGTCATTTCCCTTTAACCTTATTTTCAACAACTACAAAAAAATCTAAAACAGTAGTAGGTAAGTTTCATAACTAAATTCTTGGACTTGACTAATAATTCATAGCATATTTTATTCAGTGACTAAGATATATTTCATGCTTCTCGATCTGGTGTTTACCCTCATCTATCTATGGTCTAGTGTATGTGGGACAAGAAGTTGAGAAAAATGAAAATGTATTTGTGATACCAGGCAGCTTCAAAAGCAATGGGAGATCCAGACTCTGACAAGGAATCTTTGGCAATGGTGGGAGGTGACTATAGAATTGTACGGAGAGGTGATTTCAAGTAAAGAGCTGAAGGAAAGGAAGGGAATGTGATTATCTATCTTGAGATCATTTCCTAGGTTCCAGAAGAAGACCAGTGTGTCAGAAGCTAGGTTCCTGGGTGAGAAAATAAAAGATGAGATGGGAAGTGGGGAGTATAGAATATGGCTTTCTCACCCAGTAGGTGAGATCACTGGAGAGTAGTAAGCATCATTCCATTGATGCTTTTTATTAATATTCCATCTGATAGCTTGGATTTCAAGAAACTCATTCTGGTTGTTGGGCTTTGAACATTGTGTTGTGTGTGTGCTGTAAGTGGGATACCAACCAGGATGCTTTTGAATAATTCTAGCCAAGAGATCATAGCAACTTAAATTATGGCAGCATGTGGGGTGAGAAGTCATTAGAATTGGGTGTATTTGTCAAGATTTTCCCATGGATGTGGGGGATTGAGGAAAGCATCTAGTATGACTAAGCAATGACAAACCAATTGAAAATTTGGATCTACTATACATTAAGATGGGCTGGGGAGAAACCAACAAGTGCTTGTCTTCTTAAACAGAAACTAGTATCTTCAAAAATATTTCTGGCCTATAGTGCTGTACATTGTGCTGCGTTCTGGACAATCCTAATCTTTGACCCTGGCAGGATGATCCTTTCCTGAAGCCTGCTATATCTCTTCCATGATGAGGAATCCACAGGACAAGAGAATGTGCCCACTCAGAGCCCGTCTTCCTTTAGAACATGCATGCAGTAACCTGAGCTCCAGATTCCTCGTTCAATGTCAGTAGTCCATTTTCAGGCTCTGTTTACCTGCGGTAGACCACAACTGAGCAGATCTCTCCCAGCTTTTAGTGTTTCTTTTTTTTTCTTCAAGATTTCAAAGTGGTTATATATTAAGCCTACACTACATAATTAGTTACATCTCTTAGAACCCTGGCCTTTTTTTAAATAAGTTTTTTATTGTGAAAATACTGTACAGCAGGGTTACAATTACATGAGCAAGGTAAAGAGTACATTTCTTATCAAGCATTGTTGCCTCCTCCTTTGTTTTTCCTCTACCATCCCTTCCCTCCCACCTCCTCAACTACACTCCCCCCACCACCAAAATTGTAAATTTCTTTTTCGACATAGTGTCTTGTACATCTCATTGTTGCAATGGGTCAACCTGTATCCCTATTTAAACAATTTGTTTTTTCCCTTCTGCTCCCCAAATTATACCAACATCAAATGCAGTGAAAACAGGGGTTATACCGTGGGGGAGGGACATACAAAGCAACAAAAAGCTCACATGGTACCTTATAAATATGTTAGAAACAATAGCAAGAAAGAAAAAAACCACTTGTGTCCTTATCTCAGGGTTCATTTTATCTGACCTTATCATCTTATCTGAACTTTTTTGCTTTATATGTTTTGTTCATGTGGGCTGGGGTGTCCATCTAGTACTCATGAACTTCCCCCCTCCCCCCAGGTATAATTGAAACCTGAGATGAAAAGAAAAGAGGAAGTAGTGTGTGTGTGTGTGTGTGTGTGTGTGTGAAGGGCTGATTCTCCTTGTGCTGCCTGCTTAGAACTTAGAATGATGAAAGGGGTGACACTAATCAAGATGCATTATACTCATAAATGGGCATGTTGAATTGGAAACCCTTTGCACAACTACTTATATGTAAATACTTAAAAAAAACTAATCCACTCCAAACCACACCTTCCAGGGCATTATAAAGGTATATTTGCCAAGGTGGGCGATGAAACTACTTTTCTAAATAGTTAGCCTAATTTACAATATAAACTTTGGCCTTTCCCTGTGCCACTAGGTAGGTGTAGGAAATACACACGCAGTATTAACGTAGGGTTCTTTTCTTAAAGAGGGCTCATGAGCTTCTGTCCTGTTCACCACTGGTAAGTTTCCTTCCTTGGGAGACTCTCTGAGCACACAAATCGTACAAAGTGATTCACAGCTGTCTTCCTCACAGGCTGTTACCACTGCAAGTTCCTGAAGCTCGAGAGGAGCAATGAGCCACTGACTAAATCGTCTGACTCTATGAAATCTAATAGGAGGAAAAAAACACTTGAACACATCCTCCAAAGTGTTTATGGAGAAAAAAGAAAGATAGAACAGGGAAGAATGAAGGAAAGAAAGGTGGATTTGGCCCTCAAAGCTGTAGTAGGAAGGATTAGAGAGTCAGAGTACCATGCAAAGTTTGAGGTATGAAGTAATTCATGTTCTGGCTGATGCATGCTTGGTGCTCTGGCAGTTCTGTAGTGAGTGAGGGTCTATAATGCTTCTTCCTACAGGGGTAATGCAGTGGCTGATTAATACGGCTGACCTGGAAGGAGCTAGGTTACCTACCTGCCTTGGTCTCCGTCTGTAAAATGGGGCTAATAATATCTCACAGGGTACCGGGAGGATACATGAGGTAATATATGCAAGAAACTCTTTTACTGTTTCAGAAGAAAAGACACTATATAAACCTAAGGTGTTATTATCATTCATTTTAACTTTGGAATAGCATCATCCTGTCATTTTTGATCCCATAATTACAATACATCAGGTAAGCACAGATTTTGAAATCAGGGGAGCACTGTACAATGCAGGGAGACATGAAAACTTTGTCACATGAGAACAGCCCTGACAACTTCAAAAGTGCCTCCGAGCTGCATCTATTTCCATATTAATGCATGCCACATATATCACTGAAGAGAAATGCAGACGTGTAGTGTTTGCTATAGCTTGCACTCTGTATTTGACAGCTACGCAGAAATGGCCTGTGTGGGCTTTGTGGTAACTGAACCTTGCTGGCATTGCACAGTCTTTTTTGTTCAGACAAGGGAGTGAATAAGAGTTCTCTCCATAGCCACAGGCCACTGCTGTCCATCTGGGACAAGCAGAGGTCTCTGACCTTAAAGCAAACCTGAAAATATAAGGCTGCACCATCTTCAGTCCCTGTATGCAAAGCATAGATCCCAGCAGATTGATTTTAGAGAGTTCGAAATGCTAAGGACGATACTGATACTTTTCCCCAGTGAAAACGTTTTAGACAGTTTTGGTCAAAGCTATTTTATACGCTTACCTTTGTCCTGACAAGGACCCACGCATTGCCATTGATGGGGTGAAAGAAAGATCCTCGGTGCAATGATAATCGGGAGACCTCAGTTTTAAGCTCCATTTCCTGATGTGTGAAATAGGAGGTGGGCCAGAGGATCTGCAGTCCTCTGGCTCAGCCAAAGTGATCACTCCCCTGCTTCAGATCTGTGGGTTGATAGCTACAGGGATTAGAGAAAATGTTCTTTCAGTCCTTCAGGCCACTTCTCTTGCTCAATAGTGCTTTTTGAGTATCCAAGGTTATTTTTGGAATCACCATCAATTTGAGAAATGATACCAGGAAAGACTTCAGTTGTTTCTCTCCCCAGTGGAAATCCTAGAGTGTTACAGAGCTTTAATTAGCAGTGAGATGCTGTTGTTTGCGATGAAGACCAGGGGATAGCCCTTCGGGTGCCTTTTAGGCATTCATTACAGAGATTGCATGGTGATTCCCGCCTGATGTTCTTTCAGCAAGACAGAGATGGCTGAGCTAACGACTAACATGAGCAACGTGCAAGGGAAACTCTCCTCAGAAATCAGTTTTCATAAGGACTCTCGGCTGTGAGAGCAGGATGCGTGTCCTGCTCTGTGAATTGAACCCATGGTGCTGCCATGCACTCCTTTCCTTTCTCTTCCCTTCCCTTTTCTCAGTCTCAGTCTTTGTCTGCGTCTCTGTCTCTGTCTCGCTCTTCCTTTCTCTCTTTCCACGCACCATCCCACGGGTCAGATCACCTGCCTTCGAGCACAAACAGAAGGGAGGTAACAATGGCATATAGCACTTCGTTCTCAGAAATACAGTGACTCAAAAAACCAAAAAGAATAAAAAAGAAATCCAGTGACTCAGGGGACAAATGTTGCCTTTAGCCTGATGAATAGAAAATATATATATATATATAAACAGTGGATCTGTTAAATATGTGTGTGGAGGAAAAATGATGAGAATTTTATCCATTCCTTTTTATTTTTCTCTGTTAGTGTGAAATTTAACTAGTGTTTTTTTTTTGATAGGAGATAATGGGTCTGTTGATACTAATTTGGTATTATTTTCATGGATGATCCCAGAGGTAACCCTTTGAAGAGAAAATTATTCTAGTAAGAGAAATGACTCTGCTTCACTCTGTATGGACAGATCAGTGTAAAAATAATCTGATGGTCTAATTTAGGTATTCTGCACTGGTACAAATGTGAGATCCATTAAACTCATTATGCACCTGATGCTGTGGAGGGACTGTTTGTAAACATTATTTTATTTAATGCTTGCAACCTTGTGCCATAGCCTCATTTATAGGCAAGAAATCTAAAGTGAGTAATTAGTGAATTACATGGCTGGGATTGGAAAATAAGCCTTCGGCCCCCATATTCAGGACACTCGGTACCTAGTGTAACCACCTCTTATCTTAAAAGTAACTGTGAACTCCCTCATTGTTTTCTTCCTGACTCCATTTCCTCACTTCCTAATTAGAATTATTGGAATAAATATTATTTGTCCTTATTATTTGTACTAATATTTAGTGAATGCCTAAACAACCTTTTTTTCTTTCTTTCTTTCTTTTTTTGCTGTTCATGAACTCAGAGTCTGGGTGCTGTTCCTGAGTTCTTTTGCTCAAGACTAGTACTTTATCACTTTGAACCACAGCTCCACCTCTAGGATTTTGGTGGTTAATTGGAGAGTCTCATGGAATTTCCTGCCTGGGCTGGCTTTGAATCATGATCCTCAGATCTCAGCCTCCTGAGGAGCTAGGATTATAGGTGTGAGCCACCAGAACCTATCGGATCAGACAAATTTTTACTGTTTAATTTGTACTGACATTTTTATGATAAAGGCATGTAAAATCTATTATTTTAGCAAACTTCTACTAATCAGACACAAAGAGAAACATGCTGCCTCATCTTATTTACACACAGAATTTTACCAATATCAAGGAACAGAGTAAGATGGTAGCGAGCAGGTCCAGAGCAGGGGAAATAGGGAGATGGAGCTGAGAGGCTCAATTTTGGAGTGATGCAGGACAACCCAAGCCTACTGATCTAACATCCAACATGAGGACTATAGTTGATGTTATTTTATAGACTAGAAGCCATTATTTCCTGAAAAACTTATGCACAAGTCTACAGTAGTTGACATAGTGAAGCATCCTATAATTCCTAATGGATAGCCTTATGCCAAAAAAATTCCCCAATGCTCATTCTTCCTGCGTGGCCAATCCCCTATCTTTTCCTCAAGTGCATTTCTTCATCTTAGTTTTTCTATGTCTCATCTCCCATTTTTTAGATTAATATTTTTATTTAATTTTATTGTCAAGGTGAGGTACAGAGAGGTTACAATTATATACATAAGGTAGTGAGTACATTTCTTGTCAAACATTGTTACCCTCTCCCTCGTTTTTCCCCTTTCCCTTCCCTCACCCCCCCAAGTTGTAAAGTTCATTTCCAACATATTTGTCCCCTTTTTCCCCTCCAATCCCAGCTTACCATCTGTCCCTCCTTCTTTCCCATGCAGCCATTCCACTCACGTACTCCACTCCCAACTTGTGATCCTCCGCTTCACATAGACCCCCAGGGAAGTCTGTGACTGCCATTAATCTCAAAGGGAACAGGCCCTGGAATGTGAGTGAATAAAATTCTTCATCTCATTATATAGGTTAATAAGCTCCTAGAGCATGTTCAAATCCTATGAAATATTAACGATGTGACCCAGAACTTATAGGCTGAGGGTGTCATGTGCTTAGAGCATTAAGAGCCTTTGACAACTGAGCATCAATCAGAAATTAAAACAATGAATTTTCTAACATACAATAAAAAATGGGAAAGAATATTTGATTCCTAAATAGATGGGAAATAAATTCTGAAATGGATGTGAATTGCTACTTAAGGAAGACACATTAAACTGAATAGAAAAGTTATAACATGTATGGGTTTGCAGAACGAAACAAGAACAGGAAATCATTATGGAAATGAAGAAATAAACTCCTAAGGTAACATTCAGGGATGGTTGTTGTTTATTCTCCAGTCTCTGCTAGGTCAAGGGTGATGGGAATAGTGCAACATCTAGTCTAGAACCAGTGAAATTGGATGTATTTCTCTCCCTCGGTAGTCTGAGAAAAGTACTGATACCATGTACTCCTCAAAGGCAAACATGGATTTAACTTTTGCACCCTAGTGTCCTGCACAGACCTGCAATGTTGAAAATGACCCACTGGAGCAAAGGCACCATAAAAGAATCCATTTTATTGCTTGTTGGAGCTTTTTTCCCCTTTTTATTCATTTCTGGTTGCTATAAGAGAACTCAATGTGCCTATGGTGCCAGTTCAAGTCTTACGGTTTCATGTAACATAAGACAGGGCCTAGACCACCTGGCAAATTCAAAACTATGTTTTCCAGCCCCAAGTACCACTTTGCTCTCATGGCAGATGTCTTATCTATATAGAAATTCCCTATAGCAATCCCCTAAACAACTTTTATGACCAAGAGTTGCGAGAGGCATAGTGGAAAGCCACAGCTTCTCTGCCCTTTACACAGCTTCTCTGTTGTATTTAAAGTTCTCACTTTTCATGTTGGAGGCGAGTCTGGAGTGTTGTGCGACTGTACGGACTCTTGGTATATTGGGGAAAGATCCAGATACTTCCTTTCTCTCATGTAGATCTTGTAAGACCACTGACTGGATTTCCAAAGTACAGGGAAATTTTCAGTAAAGGAAGAAAGTACATCAGTTGTCAGATGTCAGGCAGTTGTTAAATCAGCTCAGTGAAGATATTCACTGCCAACCAGGTATGGGTTATAGATTCCTGGGCATCATTATTCCAAAGAATAATGATCAGGGCACCTTAAACCCCTCATGGTGGGGATCATAGTTTATAGGATGATTCTACAAATATTCTTTTTAGTTTGTTTGTTTTTTTGGTTGGTCATGGAGCTTGAACTCTGGGCCTGGGTGCTATCCCTGAGCTCTTCAACTCAAGGCGAGCCCTCTAACACTTGAGCCAGAGTGCCACTTCCTCTACAAATATTCTTAATTCCCTTTGTATTCACTGCCTTTCTTTCACAGCTTTTCTTGCAGCTATAGGCCAATTTGTACTACCGTGCTAGGCCATGGAAGCTAAGCAGAACTCTGAAGAGCAGCAAAGGAAGGGTCATTCTTAATAAAAGAAACCAATAGCCAGGTGCTGGTGGCTCATGCCTGTAATCCTAGCTACTCAGGAGGCTGAGATCTGAGGATCGTGGTTCAAAGCCAGCCTGGGCAGGGAAGTCCGTGAGACTTTTATCTCCAATAAAGCACTAGAAAACTGGAAGAGGCACTGTGGCTCAAGCGGTAGAGCACTCGCCTTGAGCTGAAGAACACAAGGACAGTGCCTAAGCCCAGAGTTCAAGCCCCATGACCAACAAAAAGAAAGAAACCAATAAATTTACATCTGCACTTTGACACCTCCTTAAATGCAGATTCTATACTCAGAAATGATAACAACCTCTAGAAACCATGAGGAATTCCCAACACCAGTATTCTTCATACAACATCATTGGCCATGGAACCAACAACACTAGCAACTCTACCAACAATTTGATTAGGTAATAAAGAAAAAGAATCATTATCTCATTGAGTGATTTGCAAAAGGTCATTCAGCCAACAAATTAGAAGAAAACAGGAGAGCTTCAAGAATCAAATCTGAAGCAACCCTTCTAAAACCTGCTTCTCTAACTCAGCAGATTCCTGAATTTTCAAACTATACTCCAAGTGCCTAACGCATACTCTCAATAGGACAACTTGTGATGCCTGGACTCTTGTGACTAAGTCTTCTTTTTTCTTGTCCCTAAGTCTTCTTTTCCCTCCTCTTTCCCACTAAGACTGGCATGGACTATGGTCCTCCTATTTATATTTCCACCATAGTTGGGATGACAGAAATGCTGCTCTCTTCCCCAGCTTTTTCTTTTGAGATTAGTCTTATGAACTTTTCTGCTCTGAGCTGGACTGGAACAATGACCCTCCAATGCCAGCCTCCTGAGTAGCTAGCCTGTAATAGGCCAAGTATGAGCCATTGGCTCAGTTTAAATCTTTTCCTTTGAGTTGCTCATTTTAATTAATAGTGCCATAGTCCCCTCATTGTTTAAGTTAGGATACAGGAGCCATCCAATGGGCATGAATAGTCTATAAGTCCTAACCAGAGCTCCATGACTCTATACTAGAGAGACTTTTGTTTGATTTCTTTTTCTTTCTTTTAAATCTGCAGATGGGTCATATAACGAACTAAGAGCAAACATGCACAATGACTTGTGGTCTTGCCAAGAAGGGTCTTCCTCTAGCTCCCACATCTCCAGACTCAAAGACAGAAGAGAAGGAGAGAGATATGAGAAAGGATAAGTTGTGTTCCTTGCCTTGGTAAAAAATGAGACCCCTTCAGAGGCCAGAGCAGAGTGAAACATCAAAGATTCATCAAAAAAAAAAAAGAAGAAGAATGTAGGAAGGCTCTTTTAAGGAAGGAGCTGTAAGGGGATCAAAATATTATGTTTTTGTTGTTTTGCAATTTGTACAGTCTAATCCTGTGGGAAAAGACCAAAATGTGAGTCCCTCCATCTGTAGCCTCAGAAGCAGTCAGGAAGTTTTACTTAGAAATGATGAAGATTCAAGGCAACCAGCTAAATGAAATTAAGAAATAATTTAATTTGTCTAAGTTGCCTATAATCATGGCAACATTGATCTAGCCGCTGGGTTGTCTAACACCCACAATCCATGCACCTACTTGGCCCAATTCTCAAGGTCAAGAGGCTCCCCCACATTGCTGCCTGTGTATCCTCAGTCTCTCAGCCAACCCCAGAGAGGAAAAGGTATCTTTGGTTCTACCTCAGTGCAAAACATGCCAGAAAAAAAAAATAGTAGGAGTTTTCTGGGGTCTGAGGCCAGCCTTTGTACACATAAAACACTGCACAGCTACTTGATTTCAAAGATGAATATTGCATATACTGAAGTCATGAAGTTTTCTTTCTTTAAACTTTTAAGTTCAAACTACAAATCTTATTATTCTATCTATAAATCTAGTAAATTTTTAAGAGGCACTGTACAATTTTGGCAATTAAATTCCCTTAAACAGTCTAAACGGCATTTATAAATCTAATATATACGATTTTCTTTTTGTAAGTACTTCAAATACTTTGACTAACAAGCAAAACTTTCCCAAGTACCTAAGCAGTTCTTATAAATCTAATAAATTAAACTTTTAAATATCATGACCTTTAAGTTCTCTTAAATCTTTCAATACTGTTTACAAACTTAGCCAACTTCTCTTGGAACTTTTAACTCTCAAGCTTTGGTCTGAAGTCAACCACTTAATTAGAGATTTAAAGTAGAATCACATGTGTAATTATGAAGTTGACTAGGCCAGAATATCTTAAACATTACAAAATGCTTTACAAAAATTACAGACATTTTAACTGCCAGACATAATGGGATGATCTTAAGTTCAACACAAAAATGTTTGTGGTGGGGGTTTTGTTTATTTCACTCTCTCTGTGGTTAACTCTAGAACTTTCTAAGGTTGGGAAATACCAGGCAAGGCACATTTTTATGATTCCCTGAGTATTGGAACTACTTTCCTACTGGTTGGTGTTTCTTGTCAACCATGGTCTTAGACTTAGATGCAGGCGCTTAAGAATTAAAAACCCTCAATTTCATAGTTCTCTCTCCCTTATAAGCAGCTATGTGCCCTTCTTTTTAAAATGTATAGTACATTTATTTTTAATAAGTGATTGTACAAAGCAGTTTCAGTTCAACAAGTCATTTTATAAGTACAACATATCTTAATCAATGTCATCTCTTTCATCATTCTCCCAACCCCACCCATCCCCTCAGTTTTCCTAGTTCCATTTTCACATATATACATGAAATATTATGATTGCATTCTCCTGCCTTTTCTCTTTCTTAACCAGTCTGCAATCAAGGGATGCTGAACCCATGTCTTACAAACAGAATATATTTAGTTGATCTGAGTCTTTTTATTTCAGTTTAAACTTGGACTTTCATCCTAGTATTATGACCTATTTTCACCCAACATAGTCCCATCCATTTAGTAAGTTTTCATTTGGATGGCTTCATCACTTGATTGGACTCAATGCTATTTACAGTTTGGTTTTCATGCTACTTGCTCATGGGCTGTATCTTAAAGGACATTTTAACAAGAAGAAGAACTGTAGATATTTGAGTCACATATCCATATACCTAAGTAAGTTAAGCATTTGGTATGCATATTTTGCTTCTGAGTTCAATGTCCAGATAATGGATAAGAGAAAAATAATGAAGTCATTGTTTTAGAGAACAAAATGGCAAACGATTACTTGTGATGATTCCCCCTAAATCCTCCCCCTTGCCTTCCTAGCTCCACAGATGTAAATATGGCTGCACATGCTCCTCTTTAAACACCTCCAGTGAACTATCATTCTCTATATCTTCAAGTTCCTGGCCATGGTCTTTGCATGACCCCAATGCCTCCCCTAATGTGGCTGATAGGTCCTTAAACTCTCCTCCCATTTCTCATCATTTATTTATTTGTTTGTTTGTTTATTTACTTACTCACTTTTTTTCTGATCCTGGGGTTCAAGCTTTGGTCTTGGGTGCTATCCCTGAGCTGCTTTTTGCTCAAGGCTAGTGCTCTAACACTTAAGCCCCAGCACCAATTCTGGCCTTTTCTGTGATTAATTGGAGATACGAGTCTCATGGGCTTTCTTGCCTAGGCCAGCTGCAAACCATGATCCTGAAATCTCAGCCTCCTGAGTCGCTAGGATTATGGAGCATGAACTACTGCAGGCATTTCTCATCTTTAAAAAATTCTTTAAGTAATTATACAAAGGAGCTGCCATTTAATAAAGCAGTTCCTGAATGCAATGTATCTTGATCAATGTTACCACTTTCAACATTCTCACCCATACCTCACAACCCATTCTTCTCCTCACTTTTCATAATTTAGTAGAATATATCAAATTCTTTTTTTGTTTTTAATTTTATTTTATTGTAAAGATGATGTACAGAGGAGTTAAAGTTACATGAGTAAGGCAATGAGTACATTTCTTGTTGAGCATTGTTACCCCTTCCCTTGTTCTTCCACTATCCCTGCTCTCTCTCACCTCTCTCATTCCTCTCTCCTCCCCAAAGATGTAAAGTTCATTTCTAATATACTGTCTTGTGGGTATATTCTTGACTGAATTCTCCCTCCCTTCTCTTCATTCATCTAGCACTCTCCCTTTGACACCACCTCACACCTTTCAAGTACCTACATGATGGTGTTTATTTTGTTGAACGTTTACTTTGCCTTTCTGTGAAATTACACCATTTGAGTTCTTTCTGGAACTCATAATAGTTTAGTTCATAAATTTGCATACCACCCAATATATTTACTTATAAGCTTGTAAGCTAATGCTAGTTTCCATATGAGAGGGAAAACACACAACCTTTATCTCTCTGGGACTGAATTACTTCACTTAGCATAATTCGAGGCTTTACCCTTTCTTTACAAATGATATATTATCAATCCTTCTAATGGATGAGTAAAATACAATTTGTTTATAGACCATATTCTCTTGATCCATTCATCCATTGAAGGGCATTGGGGATGATTCCATAACTTGACTAAAACAAATAGAACTGCAACAAACATGGCTGTGCTGGTAGTAGCTCTTGGTGTGTTATCTTTTGATATCTCTGATGGATACAATCAATGATTTATTAAGCTTTAAATGTGCTCTCTGCCTTCTGACCCACATATACAATGCCTGTTCCTGGCCTGTTTGCTTACTACAGTCCCATGACTCTAAACATATGCAGCTTGCATGCTGAAAGCAATGATCAGTGGAAAGATGATCACTATAGTGAGATGGAGCCAGGGAACAACAAGCCTTACAATAAAGACACAAATGGAGCACCAAGAATGAATAGATTGTTGATCAAGAAAACAAGTTCCTAAGAATGGAGACCTCTTCTTTATCCAGGAAAAATCAGTTACCCTTACATGGGGATATTTATTAACATCATTTTCTGTCTGTGATCAAATCTGAACAATATTCCATTTAGTTCACATATCTTCCCAATTGCTTAAAATTGATGGTATTTATATTTGACCTGATCCACCTACAATGCCTTCATGGGTATCTATCCTTCAATAAATTTTCCATGTTCATAATTAGCAACCTCAACCACTTCCACTTAGAAGATTTATATTATTTCTAGCTGAATTAGTTTTTTTTGAATTAGTTTTTTTTTTAAATTAGAATACAACAGTGAAGGTCAGTAGCCATCCTGTGGCTCTGTTGGCTAGCCATCAGGGGTCTCTGAACACCCATCTTCCTGTACCTTAGTAAGTCTGTCACTAACCTTTCCTTTCTCTCCATCATCAAACTAAGGCATAGGATCAGGAACTGAATGGATCCATGTTGCCTTACTCCAATGATTCCTGCTTATTTTCTTCTTTTTAATTTTTTATTGTTATTATAAAGGTGATGTACAGGGAGGTTACAGTCACATGTTAGGTAAAGAGTATATTTCTTCTCTGCTTTTTTTTTAGTCACTTCTATAGTTTCTACAGAATCAAAGAAATGTCACTCCAACTGATCAATCTTTCAGTGGCCAGACCAAGCTCAAGACATTGCTATTAGCAAGTAAGCCAAGAGCAATAGAATCATTTTTGGCTAGAATCTCGGGGTTAGGTTTTGCACTTTTGACATCAGCTGATCCTGCAAATAGATACAGGATGTAGGAATTAAGATTACAGAAAATGGAGAATGTTCTTAGGGAACATATCATCCTGTTTTAATCATGCACTAATACATACCCATGTGGTTTCCTTAGTTTGATTTTCCTAGTTATAAACACAAGCTAGATTCACCTCCATGGATTATCCAATTGGCAAATGCCAGATTGTGTGTGTGTGTGTATGTGTGTGTGTGTGTGTGTGTGTGTGTGTGTGT
>NW_012267217.1:55299062-55310853 GCF_000151885.1 Dipodomys ordii
TAGAAAACAAAGTTATTCACAGGCTGTCAGAGACCAGAGTTTCTGGAGAAAACGGGCCTGTGTATTTTGTTTTCTCTCCCTGGAAGGAGAAACCTTATGTTGATGGCATCAATTTTTCTTTTCCTTGGAAAATTTTGAGCTCCTCTCCCACAGAAACTATGTTACACAATGCTATATCTCTAGCCTGTACAATGCTAGGAATGCAATATTTACCAAATAACAAATGGCAGACTGGCATAGGTAAACAAAATGTTGAGGAGATAGCATAAGCCTGCCATCTCTACAGTTAGCTGTATGCATCATAGGCTGCAAGCAAGAAGCTTCCAGCACCTGAGACCAAACCAGTGAATCCTTAACTGCACTGGTTCCAATGAAGAGAACTGTTCTGCCTTCAGAACTTAGCCTAAGTACTACTCAGCTCAGTCAATCACTGCCAAGCTTAAGCCTGGAGATTATTTATGGTAATAAACCTGAAATTGGGTTTGTCCCTTCTTGGGACAAATGGCACAAATAATTGGGAAATATCTGGGAGTCTGGTCACCTCTCTGTGCCTGAGGAGTGACTCTGAATACAGAGTTGAATAAATTAGACCAGGCCTTGGCCTCATGCAACTTATAGAGAAGTCTCTGTAACAAAGGCAAGAACAGATGACAAAGGAACAGAAGCCATGGAATGAATGACTGGGCCAATCCTATGAAGGAAGAACCTGGTACCTTACATATGTTATCTTGTATTTAATCATTGCCACAGTTCTGTTGCCATAAACACCCATATAACTGTAAAGAAAAGAGAAGGAGGTTCAGAGACCATAACCCACTCAGATCACACAGCCAGGGGTCAGAATCAGGATTTCTGTCAGAATCCATTTAACCTCATCTTGGTTTCCATTCAGCAACAAGGAACTCATTGCCTACTCTGGGATTGAGGTTTTGCCAAAGCCCGTTTCTTCTGCCATACCTGGATATCTCTTCCTTTTTCTCCTTGACTTTTGAATAAAATTTAAATGTATGATAGAGGTTCCATACATATGGAAATGAAGGAGAAGGAGTAAGTGGGCATCTCATGTCCCTAGTTATATTTTTCCTGAGGAAAACGTGATTGCCAAGCTGATGTAGCACACACAATTGATTGCATTTTTTAAACCTACTTAGGAGGATGAAACTGGAGCTTCCTATACCTTCAGGAAAGGCTGAAGGCCATTCCTCCTGTGAATGTGTTTGAAAACCATACAGAAGCACTTGAGAAACGTTTGGTGATAACATCACACTTACTGAGTAAGGGAGACAACATCTTTATGATTTGGGTTTGGATGTTTGTGAGTCCTTTTTTTGTATGTTTTTTATTGTAAAAATACTGTACAGAGGGGTTACAGTTACATGAGCAAGGTAATGAATACATTTCCTATAGAGCAGTGTTGCCTCCCTTTTTGTTTTTCCCCTACCATTCCTTCCCTCCCACCTCCACAACTACTCCCCTCTCCAACCCTCAAAGTTGTAAAGTTCGTTTTCAACATAGTGTCTTGTATATCTCATTGTTACAATGGGGTCAACCTGTAACCCTATTCAAGCTCTTTAAGCATTTTGTTTTTTCCCTTCCCCTCCTCGAATTAGAGAAGTGTATATTCAAGATACAGACCACCGACATCAAATACAGTGAAAACAGGGGTTATACCGTGGGGGAGGAACATACAAAGAAACAAAAAAAAATCACATGGCACATTATAAATATGTTAGAAACAATAGCAAGAAAAAAATATTTGTGTCCCTATCTTGGTGATCATTTCACTTAACATCATCTTATATGGTCATATGTACATAGCTTTTGATATTTCTACTTGTCCTATACATGTACTAGCTATTACAAATAAGGGAAACCATGGGACCTATGTTTCTTTGGACCTGGCTTACTTCACTTAATATAATTTTTTTCAAGTTTTTCCATTTCCTAACAAATGGGGTGATGTCATTCTTTCTGATGGAGGTATAGAATTCTATATATTATATATATATATATATATATATATATCAATTTTCTTGATCCATTCATCTACTGAGGGGCATCTGGGTTGGTTCCGTATCTTAGCTATGGTAAATAATGCTGCAATAAATAGTGTGTTGGTAGCCCAAAATATGAATTTTCTCAGTTCTGCATGAGACTACATTGTGCTCTTGCTGGCGGCATGTTGTCAATGAGCTGCCCTCTCTGTTCTGTGGTTGAAAAGAGTGACAGACTATTACCTTTGGGTAACATGAAGCTTAAATGACAGTGGAAACTGCCAGTGGTGCAAGCTGAAGTGGCAGAGAGCCATCCCTTTTTCCTGGCTGAGTGTTGCTCCGGGAGCAGTGGGGATTAGAGCATTGGGGCTCGCTCTGCTTTCTGAACTTTTAGAATCACCTTCTGTTTTGGTAGCAGAGCCCAGGCATTGACAGACCAGACTCTCCAAGTTCTTCTGCCACCGTGTCTGAGAACCTATGTGGTAACAGGGTGGCCCAATACTTCTCGGGTGCTTTGTTTTGGTCTTGTGTTAATTCACTGGCCAATTTTTTAAAAATCAAACAGTCTAGTTGGAGACATTGCTCCATATAAGCTACACCAAGTGACTCCAGGCAACGGTGGCAACAACATACTGAGAAGAAGTGGCTATGATTTGAATAGAGGCTACAATCTGTACCGGAATCAACCCACTGAGAAAACAATGTCTTCAAAATCACTGATAAACTCTTTCCATTTAATCTTTATTTGAGGTAACAGTGTTAATTAACTCTGACTATCTCATGTAATTATCTTACAACAGGATGGGCACTGAACATTGATAAACACAATCTCAGAAAGTAATAGTGCATTTGTTAATTCACTATGTATTATGTAAACTAACCATAGATAAATATGATAAAGTCAGAAATATATTATAACCAAACGCCCAATTGTCTATGATCTTGATTGAAATGAGGAATGTTAAAAAGCCATGTTTATTCCAGAACTCTGATGGCGGAGGCTGAAGGAATTAGAGTTTAAGCCCAGCTTGAGCTCTATAGCCAGACATGGTCTCTAAATCATAAATACACCAATTTCCATTTTTTTGGAACTCTACTTTTATTCTATATGCCTGAGAGTTGCTCATCTTATTTCCAGATTCATATTTAAAATGTGAGGCTTACTTCATTAATATTAACTGTCAAACTGTTAATATTTTACTAAATATATCTTATATATTGTATATTGTGAGTAGATTGAATTTGGTCTGCTCAAGCTATGGACAATATACAAAAAATGAAAGACTATCTCATGTCTCCTGCAAAGGATGGTACACTCTTTTGTGTGAGGATAGGAATATAGTAACTTTATTCAAAAGTGCTTAGTAAACTTTGTAATAAACTTTGGCTTTGTCTGGACCATAATCTTTTTTAAAAAAAATTTTATTGTGAAAATACCATACAGAGGGGTTACAAGTACATAGGCAAGGTAATGAGTGCATTTCTTATCAAGCACTGTTGCCTCCTCCTTTGTTTCCCCTTCCCATCCCTTTGCATCTCCCCTCCCACCCCTCACCCCCCACCCCCGCCCCTGCCCAGCCAAAGTTGTAAAGTTCATTTTTCAATTTAACGACTTGTACATCTCATTGTTTCAATAGGTCCACCTGAATCCCTATTTAAGCGGTTTGTTTTGGACCATAATCTTTACATGCAACTCCCACAAAGACTAGAACACTCACTCATTGATAACAGATTTCATAGAGAATAAGAAGTCCCATTTCTCTGAGAATTAATTTTTTAAATAGGCCTTGGTTCTTCATTTGGAATAAGGGTAAAATTAAGTTTCAAAATGTTCCCCAGGTTGGATCACTGGCTGACAAGGTGAAGGTAACCAGATTAAGCAGGAGGATCTATGTTCCAGAGGGCTGATGAGATTGTGCTCAATGAGACCAGAGGTGACAAGTGTCTAGCTATGGGCTAGGTGTTTCCAGTGCTCATAACAGTGTTATGGAAGAATTGACACTAAGAGCTATGTGTTGCATGAATAAACCTGCCAGGTCACAGAGTGAATGAGAAGGGCTAAGATTTCACAGTGTTTAACTCCAAAGAGGCTCAGCAATGCAGCATTTTCAAACATGCCAGAAATACAAATGCAAAGGTGAGAACCTTTGCTAAAGATGAAGGTTTCATTTCACTCGGAGCTGCTTTTCCATAAGTGGACTATGGCCTGTTTTGAATTGAAACTCGCTACTGGATAATAAAATGAATTTATTGCTTCAGAACTAACATTTTCTAAAGTGAAGAGAAAGGAAAAAGAAGGAAGGAAAGGAAAGGAAAGGCAAGGGGATATTTGTATGCTTCCAAGCTTTCAAAGTTAGTTTTCTTTCTCTATAATTATATTTCTCAGAATATGTGTGTATATCTATCTACATAAGGGGCATGTAATGTGTTGTAATATTAGTGATAACCTAAAGACATTGAGTGGTATTTCTCTAGAAAGAAAATTAGTGATTGATGCAGAAAAAAGGGTTATTTGTACAAAGACAGAGAGGATAAAATAGCCTAACCAGGTCAAAAGTTATGAGTAATTTGGTCTGGTTAAAAGATAGGGTTCCTGAGAAAGAGAGATAGGAGTTAAGTCTGGAAGGGCTGGCAGGAGAAAGATACAAGGGCATTTTGCTTGGCTAACAAGTTTATAATTAGCTAATAACAAGAAAGAATAATCAGAATTGTGGGAAGATGGAGAAGAAACATGGCAGAAATCAAAACACAGTAGATTTTTCAAAGCTTTGAAATCGTGGCTAACCATGTCAAATACACATGGTGGTCAACCACAATAATAAGAAGTACAATGATGAAATGGGCAGTTCAAATGTAAGTGATTGTATTAATCAGCTTTCCATAACCTTGACAAGACATCTGAGGGAATCAGCTTCAAGGGAGCAAAGGTTAATTTTGGCTCACAAGTTCAGAGGTTTCAGCTCAAGGATGGTTGGTCCCAAAGCTTTTAAGCCTGTGATGAGACAGTAGATCAGAAAGTGTGGGTCCTAGAGCAGAAGTGACTTACCTTTATGGAAGCTGGGAAACAAAGAGGAAGAAAGGAGGAGCAGGGATCTCAATGTCCCTTAAGCAGGTAGCTCCTTAAGTCTATCTTCCTCTAACAAGTTCAAAGGGTCACTCATTTCCCAATAGCACCACAGGCTGGAATGTGGGATTTTGAGGCCATGTTAAGATCCAAACTATGAGAGTGATATTAATTTCTTATTTATCCTGTGTGTGTGTGGGTGTGTGTGTGTGTGTGTGTGTTTGGGTCCAGTCGTGGGGCCTCAACTCTGGGCCTGGGCGCTGTCCTTCAGCTCTTCAGCTCAAGGCTAGTGCTCTACCACTTGAGCCACAGCAACACTTCCGGCTTTTTTTCTGAGTATTTTATTGGAGATAAATGTCTTTCCACCCTGGGCTGGCTTCAAACTGCAATCCACAGATGTTAGCCTCCTGAACAGCTAGGATTACAGGCTTGAGCCACCATGCTCATCTTATAGGCTTATATTCTACTTAATTACTAAAAGATAATAAGATGATATGAAGAAGTTTTATTTTATTATTTATTTTTTTGGGGTCCAGTCGTGGGGCCTGAACTTTGGGCCTGGGCACTGTCCCTCAGCTCTTCAGCTCAAGGCTAGCGCTCTACCACTTTGAGCCACAGCGCCACTTCCGGCTTTTTTCTTTTTGCTTATGTGGTGCTGAGGAATCGAACCCAGGGCCTCAGGCATGCAAGGCAAGAGCTCTACCACTGAGCCACCTTCCCAGCCCATATCCTGATTTTTTTAAATCTCTTTATTTTCAGCACCATATTAAAAATATATTACACATTTGCATATAATATATGACAATTTTTTTTACAAAACAACATGTATTTACTATGTACAAGACTTTATTTTTTCTTTTCTATTCTATTTATTTAAGTCTTGAATTCTTAAGACTCAGTTAATTGATTTCACAATAGGTACTGGCCAGTGGCCAATGTCTTGAAAAGGACTACATTTAGAACATAAAGCAACTATGCTGGCAGGAATCATAGGACAACAGCTCAGGCTGTTCTGAAGCCAGGAGAGTTTTCCTGATCTGTGTTGTTTATTTTTTTCCTTTTTACACCCTGTGTGGTAGATCTGACTTTGAAAAGCCAAGATAACCCTGTGTGTATATGTAAATATATTAAGCTAAGAGTTCTTTTTCAGTCTGATCTTTACTTCAGTCAACCAGAACTTTCTTAGAACCTGATTTTAACACCATTTATACTGGCAATTGTAAATTCTCTTTATGCACCTGCATAAGTCTACAAACAGACAGGAGTTCTCTAGTCACATAGTTTGGATAGTTTTGGAGACATGGAGAGGAAGAAGGGAAGAAGAATGGAGGAAAATGTTCTAAATTTCAAGCCTTCACCTTAAATAGTGAAAAACAGAATCATTCCCCACTTTCCAAAGCAGACTAAGGAGGGATTGAGCTCCTTGGAATAGAAGAGTTCAGGGAACATTCACATTTGGTTCACCAAGGATAAGAATTAGAACATGTTTAATAAATCTTATGATGGCAATTCATGTTTTATATCTTCAGGGTTGAAATGTTTAAAACAAGAATGACATTGTAAAATAATTACTGTGCTCTTTTCTGCAAACAAAGACAATTAGATATTTTTATGCAGTTGCAAACTGAGGTCACAGTGAAAACTTTCTAAGGGCTCCACATGGGGGAAAACTATTTTAAGCAAATATCTATCTATTACATTTACTTAATATAAAGTTTTGGCAAAGACTTTTGGGGGCAGTCAATGTATTTTCTTAGATTTTTGTCTTTGCAAAAGGTTACTTGCCATCATTGGACAGTAGAACTTGATAGATATAAACATTATACTTCAGGGATTACAAATTATGCTTGCTTTCTTATAACACATCCTAAGGATTCTAGTCTTTAGGAGAGAAAGTTTTCTGTTTTGCCTGCAGAAGTGTTTTGTAATGTTCATCTGCATTGAGTGAGGTGTTGAAATCATATCTTGAAATAAATGACCTGAAATGTAAAAGATGAAACAATTCTTGCATAAACCTATGGACAGGGTGGCACTTGTTTGGGCATGCTAGATAAAATGAACTGAATATGTAACTCTCTCATCTGACTTCTGTGAAACAGAAGCAGCTCTCACAGGGCTCCTACAAAGACTGTTCACACACAGCTCAGAGGCCATTGCTGTGGGCAGAGGAGAGTCACAGGCCTCCTGCTTGGATAGTCTGATGCTTACCCAGGTCAGACAGGTGCCCGCTGGACTTGACATGACTGTAGGGAAATGTCTTTCCCTGCCCTCCCTGATCCCATAATAAGGGATTTTCCCCCATGCAGTCTCCAAATTATTTCCTCTCCTTCAATCATTTTACCCCTGAGGAGATGGAATAATTTATGAATGGTGAAGCTGGAAAGAATACTTGGAATGGTTCGCTCCGCTTTTATGTTTCTCTCTTGATTGAACAAGCCTGTTTTGCTCCCTTTTCACCTCTGTCCCTGTGAAAGAAGACCAGCCAAAGCTCAGCTTCTTGGTACTGGGTGGTTATGTCCTGGCTTAATTCCTACTTAGATTATCATCTTGACTAAAGAACTAAAGTTAAGCCTTTCAGCTTGGTTCCTATCATTATTCTGGCCTCCGATCTTGCGCTTTGTTTTATTTTCAACTTGTTCAGAACTTGGGTGAGAGAGCAAAGTCCTACTTATAAAAATCCCCTTCCTAAGCTCCAACAACAGTACTTATATTACTTAAAGTCACATTACTTCAATTGATTAAAATTGACTATGATTAGCATTGTTGATTCAACTAAGTTGAACACTTGGAGAAGACTTGGCAAAAGCAATAATTTAATGTGCCACAAGTTGATAAAAATGTTATTTAGTGTGAGCATGACAAGTTTAAATGTTTATCAGAGAATTATAACTACTTGGGATTCTGTGTTCATTTTACTTGTCCAGTGGGGTTTTTGTATGTATGCACTAGTCCTGAGACTTGAACTTAGGGCTGAGAGCTTACCTTAAGCATTTTTGTTGTTGTTGTTGGTCATGGGGCTTGAACTCTGGGCCTAGGTGCTGTCCCTCAGCTCTTCAGCTCAAGGCTAGTGCTCTACCTCTTGAGCCACAGCACCACTTTTTGTTATCTAGTGGTTAATTGGAGATAAGAGTCTCACAGACTTTCCTGCCCCAGCTAGCTTTGAAATGTGATCCTCAGATCTCAGCCTCCTGAGTAGCTAGGATTACAGGTGTAAGCCACTGGGACCCAGCATTCTGAGCATTTTTGTCAGATCTACTGCTCTACCACTTGAGCCACAGTTCTACTTCCTTTCTTAGTGTTTTAACAGAGTCTTCATTTTTCAAAACTGTTCAAAAAATTTCTTAATTTTAGAGGAATTTAATCTGGAAGTCTTACATAATGCTTCTGGCAGTATACTTTTGTTTTAAAGACTAACAAAATTTTAATTCTCTTTCCAAAACAGAATGTTTGCAAACCTTAACCTTGTGTATATGTCTGTATATGTTACACATGTATGTATCACATATGCTTTGTACATATCTGTATTATATGTGTGAGTGCACAGATACACACACATATATATGCTTTCAGTCTATGAAATGTTTAAAGCGTTTATGTGTCATTTAATTTTTTTTCTCAAAATGGTTTTGAACCAAGTCAGTTCTGTCAAAGTTCTCATTTAAAATGTTTTCCAACTTTTTAGGCCAGGAAGACTTCCAGAATCTAGTGAAAACTCCTGAATCTCTTCCTTTACTAAGTGCACCCACCCAACGCATGGAGGCCCTTTTTGTTTGAATTCATGTTAAATTTTCCCGTTTTTATCATTCCTGGATGCCCAGGATAACTCTTGTGAAGACTGCAAGGTAGCCATCAGATAAAATAATTGTGACCTGATGTTATAGAAGTTGAAATTGATCACCTGCTTTATTCTGATCTCCTCTGACAATGTATGCTGAGGATCCTGTGACATTCCAGTACTGTATTTTAAGAAGTGTATTCAAAAAATAGAACCTATTTAAGAAGAAATGACGCAGACCCGGAGGATATATAAGTTATGCCCTATAGTCAATGGCTGGAGAGGCCTGCTCGGTGGCAGAAGGCTCTGAGAGAAAACTGTCCTGGCCAATGGAGAGGTAACATGAAGGCATGGGCTGCTCACTACAGCAGTTCAAATGCTGAACGACAGGCAAAAGCTACTCTCAGGCAGGTCTGGGCTTTCACCTGAAGAGAGATGCCATTAATTACGAATCCATAACAGTTTTAAAAGCACCTACTTCCACACCAGATTTTAGACAGGCCTATCTTTTCAGTTAGGTGTGAATGTACTTTAAAATAATTTTGAAGCTCTGAACAACCCAAATGCATTCATTTGGATAAGTGAGTGAATTTTTTTTCATTAAAAATGTTGTAGAAGCATTTTAGTCAAGAACCGTCATATTTATGTGTATGCGTTTGGTAGGGATTGCTGTGTTCTTGATTTGTCTCTTTAAGAGGATTTTG
This sequence comes from Dipodomys ordii, assembly GCF_000151885.1. Taxonomy (NCBI): domain Eukaryota; kingdom Metazoa; phylum Chordata; class Mammalia; order Rodentia; family Heteromyidae; genus Dipodomys; species Dipodomys ordii. Next base: position 55,308,600 of record NW_012267217.1, read on the forward strand.
TTTTGTTTTGTTTTGTTTTGACTTTTGCCTCTTTCCTAGGCAATCCTTAAGCACAATGATTAAAAAGGTGAAATTTCTGGTTGAAATCCGATACAGTGCACATACTAGCCTCTTCCTTGCCACTGTATGCCAACTCTCACATGAATGTTATTGTAGCAAAAAGGGAGATATGTTTTATTTTTAATATTTAAATTTTCTTTAAAAAATAGATGATAAAATGTTAATTCTCAGGACTGGGAAGGTGGCTCAGTGGTAGAGTACTTGCCTTGCATGCATGAGGCCCTGGGTTCGATTCCCCAGCACCACATAAGCAAAAAAGAAAAAACTCCAGAAGTAGCTCTGTGGCTCAAGTGGTAGAGCGCTAGCCTTGAGCTGAAGAGCTGAGAGACAGCTCCCAGGCCTCGAGTTCAAGCCCCAAGACCGGACTCCCCCAAAAAAAAGAAAGAAAATGTTAATTCTCCCACTCCTTTCCTGCTTTGTTTTTCTTAACTCTCTTCATTGGCCTGGTCTCTTTCTTTCTAACTTTGCCCAAATTTTCCCAGGATAATTATGCAATCAAGACGGGCCCTTTGGTTTGAAGTACACAATATAAAATAAAAATATAGGTTATCTGGTTCAGAAAAGATTAAGAATTTGAAGATAACAGTAAAAGAGCATTGAAATGTGTGTGGGATGCTTTTGTGTATACAGTTGTACACCCATGAAGCCAGCTCATATATAATTGCTGTTTGTTTCCACATATGATGGAAAAAATGGGACCTTCATCTCTTTAGGCCTGACGTACTTCACTTAATGTAATTTTTTCCAGGTTCTTCCATTTCTTTACAAGTGATACAAGATCATTCTTTCTAATGGAAGAGTAAAATTCCACTATATATAGATGCCACATTTTCTTCATCCATTCATCCGTTAAGGGGCATCTGAGCTGATTTCATATCTTGGCTATGGTGAATTAGTTTATAAACATGTAAGTAAACACATTGGATGATATGGAAGAGTATTAAAAAGTCTTAACTGAAATACAAGGGATAAATCAAGTAGTGTAATTCCTTAGAGAGGCAAAGTCAAAGCTCAGCTAAATAAACACTAGGAAAAGGGTACTTGAAAAGGGTAAGGTGAGGCCAAGGGGAGAGGAACAGATGAATGAAGATGAGAAGGAAGAAGAAAGGAGTCAAGAATTCAATGTGAGCCGGACACCGGTGGCTCAGGCCTGTAATCCTAGCTACTCAGAAAGCTGAGATCTGAGGATCGCAGTTCAAAGCCAGCCTGGGCAGGAGCATCCATGAGACTCTTATCTCCAATAAATCAACAGAAAACCAGAAGTGGCACTGTGGCTCAAGTGGTAGAGCACTTGCCTTGAGCTAAAGAGCTCCAAGACAGCATCCAGGTCCAGAGTTCAAGCCCCATGACTGACAAAAACAAACAAACAAAAAAACACCCCCCCCCAAAAAAAACAGGAATTCAATGTATATTCTACCACATTAAGAAAAGTGAGGGAAGGAGTGGGTTATGCGGGATGGGTGAGAATGTTGAAAGGGGTGACATTGATCAAGACTCACTGTACTCACAAACTACTGCACTAAATGACAACTTCTTTGTACAACTACGTCAAGATAATAAAATAAAAGAAATAATTGCTTGGTTTTGTGAGTGTCTCCTTTATGTCAGGACAAAATCAGCCTGATTAATATACCCTGAAAGATTTTTGAATTTGCTCTTGAAATATGGAGCCAGACTGCAGGCAATCCTTGAGATACGGGATGGGCTGAGATCAGAATCAAGTAGGTGACAGATTTCTACTTCTATGACTTCAGGACACAAGTAAGAGGAGTAAAGCTGCAAGCTTATTGGGGAGAAATAATTTTCTAAGGTCACATGAAGAATAAGTAGACCTAGAGGGTTGGTTGGAATTGATGCTTTCCTCCAATGCTCTTCTCTATAGAGACTTAGGGAATACGGAAAAGATATAGAGACAATGCAAGATGCTGAGTCTCTCAGTCTCCTTGAAGTTGAAGGAGGTAACTCCCCTGTGTTATCAAATGAGAGTGTGTGAAGTTCCACAGATTCAAAAGAAAGTAAGCCCAACCCCTGCTTTGAGAAACATGCAAGAAAGAGGCCTCAGCAAAACAATGGTGCCTCTATCACTTAGAAAATGGAGTTGGTCTAATGAGAAGTACAAGTTGTTATGTCGAAAACAAACTTTACAACTTTGGTGGGGGGTGGGGAGAGCTGGGGGGGCGGGGGGAGGATGGGA
>NW_012267217.1:55312553-55317065 GCF_000151885.1 Dipodomys ordii
TAAGAAATGTACACATTATCCTGCCCATGTAATTGTAACCCCTCTGTACAGTATTTTCACAATAAAAAATAAATAAAAATTAAAAAAAAAAGAAAATGGAGTTGGTCTGATGAGATTCCTGCTATTCATGGAAGGCCCAGCATCTTTTCTAACAGGAAGCATCACCCAGACCTGCTCTCCCTCTTCTCTGGAAGCAGATGGTGGGCAGTGGCATTCTTCCCAAAGATGAGAATAAACTTATTAGTGGGGTGGGGAGCAAAGATTCTAGTGAAGATTGGTTCACATCTAGGAACAGGGTAGGATTAATTTTTCAAAACACTGGAAGAAGAGGCAAATGACTCTTTTAATCCCATGCCTTTACTGGGCCAATTAATAGTAAGCAGTGACTCTGGATATTTGTTTCTGCTATTCAGGCTAAAACTCTTCTTTGACCTTTTCTACAGGTCTGCAAGTGAAGAATAAGATACTAGAAAGCCTTGTGAGTGCACAAGAGAAACACCATTTTCCAATTAGAGTTATCAATAATAAAACATCTTTATCCTTCTCTTTTGCTCTCTATCATTTACTCTATGGACTAGGTTGGGATTTGAGAAGAGGAAAGGGTAGTACTGTTTTCCTCTCCAGGTCTCAGTGACAATTCATTCTAGTCACCTCCACATACCCACCTTCACAAACGTTCTCCCTTCCCCAAACCTTTGAACATTCAGTACTAATGGATGCTTTTCTCTTGCTGAAGTTTACCTATTCTATGAAGAAGCATTCTACACCAAAGCAATCTTATTTCTGGATTGAACTCTTTAATTGTTGGCTGTCTTTACACAAAGGACTTCCTCTCAATGGGTCTCAGGTTTTTCCATTCATAAAATGATGGATGGGATCTGGTGGTTTCTAGGGTTCTTCTCGCCCATGACATTTGTTGATTTATTCCTTCAGGGTCAGCGGCTCAAGGTCTTTCAAGGAGTCCCTTGAAGATAAATCCCAATCAGCCCAATTATGTGACAGGAATAGAGGAGGAGGCTTCAGGTAGCATCCACAGTTAAAGAGAATCAGGGAGGTTATAATGGTTTATTCTGTGTTTGATCAGGGATGACTCGCAGGGTACAGATTTGAGCAACATATGAGAATGTTTCTCTGATGCCCAGGAGTTTCCAGTACTATGCGTCAACTCTTGGGTTTTCCATTTTAGATGCACTATCTCATCTTAGTAGGTCAATAAAATACGTTAATTATCTACTTTGTAAATGGACATTTGGAGGGGGGCATTCTCAGGAGGCAAGGTCATTTCTAGAGACTGAACTGTTTCAGGGAGTAAGACAGAACAGTCCCTTTCAAGGAAGAATTTACATTCTAGAACAGAATATCATTTCAGTTAGGAAAAAACGACAGAGACAGAGATAAATTTGAACTGTGGTTTTTGAATACAGAAAGCATGATGAGTATTTATGCATTAACTTGGCTGAGATATAGGGCAACTAGACAGTTAGCCAGATGTTGTTCAGGAGAAAGCATCTAAACTGGATGAGATTATAATCTAAATTGATGGGCAAAGTAGAACATCCTCTATAAAGATGAAAGGGCCTCACCAATCAGGAAGGCCTGCATGCTCAGAACAACAACAACAAATATATATATCAACCTCTCCCAAGTTAAGAAAGAGTTCTTCAGCAGACTGCTTTTGGAAGTCATCTAAAACATTGTCTTTTCCTGGTTTTATGGGAATGGCTTTTGAACTTGGACTGTAATATCAGCTGTTCTGAGTGGTTCACACTACAGATTTTTTATAATTGCCAGCCTTCATGATAACATGAGAAAATTTCTAATAATGAAATCTCTTATATACATCCAAGTGTACATTGTATATGGACACACACACACATTCTCTCTCTCTCTCTCTCTCTCTTTCATTCTCTCTCTCTTCCCTCTAGCTGTTCCCTGAAGAGCTTTAATGAAGTAGAGAAGTCGACCAGGCTTCTGCCGGGTGGGGCTTTTGATATAGTCAGGCTCAGGAGTGCACTGAAGGGCTCTAGCAGGGGAATGTGGATTACATGTGGCTCACACTAGCTACTGTATGGAGGGCAAATTGAAGAAAGACAATATGAAGACAGTGTGAGGAACACATTCACTTGCCCAAACTTAAAAGAATGGTTCAGAGAAAAGAAGTAGGGCTAAAGCAAGATTTTAATGATGGCTTTGCAGGCTTAGTCTCCTGGTAGACAGAATCACCAAGAGCAGTGGGTAAATTTCACTGTTTCCTTATAGCCATCTTCCATCTCCCTTTCCAGTGTAAATTTTTATTTCTTTACAATGGTATTTTCTCTGGTCTCTCTTGTTTCTGATGTTTTGTTTGGGGACTTTTCCAGGTGCATGAACTTTAAGATTGTTTCCATTATGCAAGAAAATTCTTAGTAACTTTTAAAAACACAAGGATAAAATACACCTACCACACAACTCTGTCTTGAGCATCAATAATCCCATAGGAGTTGGGACAGTGCCAGGCATGCAGTGAGGATCATATAAGTCCTTGTTGCTGCTGTAATTATTATTGTTATTATTAACATTATCATTATTTTAATTAGTAAAATCCAACATCATCAGAGGGAGCAAGAAGCACACTTTGGCTTAGTTATGAACATAGAATAAACAAGTTGGTGTGAAAAGTGCTGACATATGTGTACTGAGTATATGTGTCTTTCAATACAGAAATAAACACTTCAGCAGTCAGAGCTGTCTCTCCTCTCCTACACACCACAAGTAAATTTTCAAGGGACTGTGAAAACCCCCTAATCTTTTCATAGCCATTCTGGTTTCTAGTTTGGGGAGTTTAGTAGTGTGTTTGGTGGGTCTGGGGCTAGAACTTAGGATTCTTGCTCCCTTGGCTTGATTAGGTCATGCCTGTTACTCTGTTAATTGACTCATGCCTCCAGCCCAGCTTTTTGCTGGTTCATTGCATCTAGAGTCCTATGGACTTTCTTGTTTGGGATAACTTGCAGCCACAATCCTCCAGATTTTAGCCTCTTGAGTAGCTAGAATTATAGGCCAGAGTCACTGGTACTTGACTCCATCTTTACAATCTTATAACTGGTAAAACAAAACAAAACAAAAACAAAAACAAATTCCACTGATATATATTCCTTGCTCGCTGGGTTAAGTCATTCCCCAAAGCAAAAAAGCCCTCCATGGAACACAACCTGCTTTCCTGGGTTTCCCGTGTTATGGATTTCTGCGCATTGCCCCTCGATGAAGTCAAAGCATGAAGAATCAAATGAAAGATAATGCATCTTTGCCTTAAGCTTGCGATGTACCTAAACCATTTTAGTCAGATAATACAGGGGGAAAAAAACCCTCTATACCAGTTTGATGTCTCAATCGCTTTCAAGAATCACCTGGAAAGAAACAGAGCTGCCAGAGGGCATCACCAGGAGAGATACTGACAGAGGCTGACAAGAAGAGAATTGCTCTCCTACCTCCCCATCCGCATCAAAGTATCTTGAAACATCGCAGGGACCCATCTCCCACACAGGGCCACCAGGGCAAGTGGCCAGCTGCCAGCCTGCTATAAATCTGCTTTTTAATTTAACCTTCTCTCTGGCCTACCATTAGGACGGCCGCACAAACAAGGAACCAAGAGGAGCCTCTCTGTGATTATTGTCACCGGAAGGATTTTGGAGGATGGCTTGGCTGTGGGAGCAGAGTTGTATTTCAGAATTCCATGAGGGCCTTTATAAATGATGGAGAATAAGAAACAGGTTACACTGAAAGCAAATGCAGCATACAAAGTGATTAGTGTTATGCTACAAGGGAAATGTTTAAATACAGCCAGAATCCTTGGAACATAACCAGAGGACTCCTGTTGACGCTGAAGCTATTCACAATAAATGGCCCCTGTGACTGCAATGTGCCAATTAAACAGTTTGTTTCTGCATCAACCTTAATTTGGCAGACAGCTCTGTTGTAAATCTGCATACTGGGATGGAGAGAAGTTGTTTCTTAGCTTCATTTGACACCCCTCCCCCCACCCAGAGTTTACTCTTTGCTTAACACAAAATGTAAATATGTCATGTGCTGACTGGGAGTCAGACAGAAGATGCCAATTGGAAAGAAATAACCAAGTCCTTCGATTAATTAATGCTTGAAGTATTCTTATTTACGGCCCATGACTGACGTAGCAGAAAAGTCACAGGGATCAAAAAACCTTGATGATGCAGAACCTCAGAACTTACAAAGGGGAGGCTGAGAAAGTCAACAGAGTTGTATTTCTGACAACTGCCGGCTAGAAGGTAATCACCCCATCTGAGGACCAAATGATGATGCTCCAGGGATAAAACACCATCAGGATTCTGGGTAGCGAGTTCCTTGATATAATTTAAGCTTATAAACGTCAATAATCACATTAATTTTTTTGTCTGTCAGGGGTCCTGAACTCTGGGCCTGGGTGCTGTCCCTCAGCTCTTCAGCTCAAGGCTAGTGCTCTACCACTTGAGCCACAGCACCACTTCCAGCTTTTTCTGCTTA
>NW_012267217.1:55317555-55337000 GCF_000151885.1 Dipodomys ordii
TCATTATCTTGCCCAAGTAATTGTAACCCCTCTGTACAGGATTTTCACAATAAAAAAAAATTTTAAAAATATCTAGTTTGGGACAGAAATCAGAAGACTGTGTAGTCACTCCAACCAACACCTACCTTCTCATTTAATACAGTGTTCTAAAATCATTCTTTTTTTTATTTTTTGGCCATTCCTGGGGCTTGAACTCAGGGCCTGGCACTGCCCTTGAGATTCTTTTGCCCTAAGCTAGTGCTCTACCACTTGAGCCACAGCACCACTTCCAGCTTTTTCTGTTTATGTGCACTGAGGAATCGAACCCAGGGCTTCATGCATGCTAAGCAAGCACTCTACCACTGAGCCACATTCCTCACCCTCTAAAATCATTCTTGAAGCCACTTATGGTTTCACACTCCTGTAATCCCATTATAAGAGAGCCTGGAAAGTGGCAAATGATTACATAGTTTCATGACATCTTAAAATAAACACTCAAAAATATGAAATTAAGTTGCCCCTGACACATATTCCCATCTGTGTGGGATATGCATGATAAATTCCATTTGTACAATCTTCATTTTTAAAATTATTTTTATTTTTGATAAATAGTATTTGTGGAAAGGTTAGAAAATAATATAGAGTTCCTACCATATAGCCAGTTCACTTTATAGATTTATTTGGAATTTTCACTAATGTTCTTTTCTGGTTCTCATTATTCTCTATTGTGCTATTTGGTTATTTCTCTTTAATCTCCCCTTGTCTGCAACAGTTCTAGTTCCACATCTATTCTTTGGAGGGTTGTCTCTGCAAATGTAAGTAGGGGCAGTAGAAGGATAAAGGGGTTAAATTGCATTTCTTGGGGGTGGAGGTACCTGTGTAAATTGCTTTGAATTCTTCTTTAGGGAAGATTGTTTTTCCTCCATTGTTTGTTTATTTGGTTAATTATTTCTGTTACTGTGGAATCATGTATATTTTTATTGTATATTGCCTGCTGAACAACTCATCTCTATTTATTTTTATTATAATTCATGGCCATAGTATTTATCTCCTTGCTAAAATTCTGGCTTTGGTGACCAAAAGCTCTTTCACATGGGGGTCCTTCATTCATTCCTATGAGGTTCTTTTAATTTTTCAAGAACTTCTTTATTTTGTGGTACTGTAAAATGATCCAGGTTCACCTTCCATTTTTTCATGTTCCAGTGTGAGAATCAGCCATTTCTCTAAGGAGCTCTTGCTCCATTTATTTGGAGAATTGTACTTTCAAAAAAGCAAAATCTGGGCATTGCTTGTGGTCTTGGCTACTAAGATGTCATTGTTTCCAAGTCCTTCCAATTCATTGAACTAGGTAGTGCATTTGTGTGTGTATGTGCTAAGATCTACAACCACACAATTATAGATAAGCATGTCTATTCTTACCTACCTAAATACAGATACAAATCTGTCCATGTGGATATGAACTTAAATGTATGTTCCTGCTGAAGTCTCAGACTTTAATCCAGGATAACACATAGTTCTTCTGACCTGCTCTCCTTCTTTATCGGTCTCCTCCCACTCCACTAGTGAGAAGCCTGGCTCCCACCATCCATCATCCATTTACTCCTGTGTCCAATTCCAGTATAGACATATATCAAGATTATCCCAAATTGTGAACTCATCCTCTCACAAGAAGCAGACACACCAGCTAGCATCCCAGTCAAAATTCTGCTTTTCAGTGTCATTTAGGGCAGCTCCTTTACATCCTCCTCCTGTCAGGTTATTGCATTTCTATCATACGTCATAGTGTGCTCCTGGTTGTTGTTGTTTTAATCTTCATACATCAGAGTTTATTCTCCTTGATACACACTTCTAATCTCTGAGACAGATTCCAGCGTCTGAAATGAACCAAGGCAGTAAGGTAGGTGTTCAGAAAAATCCTTTCCCATGGTGGTCCATTGTCACTGTCTCTATAATCAAGGAGTCATTGTAGGTGTATTGCAAAAGTCTAATTTCCTCTGGCCAGGCAGTCAAGAGGATGGGGAACCATGATGAATTTCAAATACTCAGCAAAAGTTAGGGGTTCAGACAGAGTTCTACAAAAACAAATGTCCCTTATTGTATCAAGGCAGAGAGGGGATGACCAAGACAACCTTACCTTGTGTGTCTCTCAAGCCAGAGCATGTGGAACTCCTCCAGGTGCTTTGTAGGGCCCACCCCTTCCAGCATCTCCAGCATCCTGCCTGTCATTCTTTGTTGTTGTCACTGCTGTTATTACTCAAGCTGTTCCACAGCTCCCTTTCCTGCAAATGGTAAGACCTCTGCCTGAAGCATCCTGAACCACTTCGTCCTTCAAGAAACCTCTTGAGGAGGGCTGTGCCAAATTGCCACGGAAATCTTCCCAAATATGTTATTGAATTAGGACAACAAGTTACTGGCTGATATAGTGAATTCTATGGGTCAATAATGATAATAATGACTGCTAGTAGTCACGTTCTATGCACTGCTTCAAACATGACTATCCTTAGACTGGGGTATCCCCATGAGACATTTTTGGAACCGTTAGACATGCACCTTCCAGAACCTGTATAATGCCCTAACACAATGTCACCCCTTCTTTTGGGTACCAGGATCTAAGACATGTCTGTCCAAATGGTCCTAATCCATCAACTTCCAAATCCAGCATGAAATTGTTCTCTAGGTTTCTCCTCCTGAGATTGAGGACAAGGTAGACGATGGGGAGGGGGAGCTGTTTGTAGTGATGTAGGGTGAGTGTGAGAAAGAGTAGCTCTAATGGTGGGCTGAGGTAAAATACTCCTTATCTCTTGTCCTGAGCCACACACACTAGACTAGGAATAAATGATATGCTCTGTGTGTGTTAGCATATTCTACTTTAAAACAATCCTGTCCTCAGGTGCAGAAGGACACAAAGAGATTGGGTAGATTTTCTGAGGAGATACAGCAGAATGTCTCCTCAGAAAAGGGAAGACAGGCCATGAGTCCAGAGTTGTTTAACTCTGCATTTAAAGCTTTAGCCACAACTGTACTATATATAATATATAATACATATAAACATATAGTGAATGTTTCCAGCCACCATATTGAATAACTTCATTTCTTTTTTTTTTTTTGGTTCCGGTCATGGGGCCTGAACTCTGGGCCTGGGCGCTGTCCCTCAGCTCTTCAGCTCAAGGCTAGCGCTCTACCGCTTGAGCCACAGCGCCACTTCTGGCTTTTTTCTTTTTGCTTATGTGGTGCTGAGGAATCGAACCCAGGGCCTCGGGCATGCAAGGCAAGTGCTCTACCACTGAGCCACCTTCCCAGCCCCTCAATAACTTCATTTCTATCTGGTGTATGTGTATCCTAGAGTTAGGGAACTGCGTCACCATCTGATAGACATAACAACCAAATAACAATTGCTCATTCACAACATCCACTTTCTGCCCTGCACTCTGCCTTACTCATTTGCTACATTGACCCCTGAATTTGTCCTCAGGCAGCAGCATGAGCTCCTGTTCATCCATATTAATAGCATCTGTGGCCAGTGCACACATATGTGTACTTGAAAATCCATGTGCCTTTCCTTCACAATCTTACAATGGGTTAGCTTGTGCTTAGGGAAGTGGCAGGTGTGTCTTTCCAGGTGGAAGGACATGACATTTCGTTGCTTGCCACCTCAGCCCCTGTGTGCCTCCCCCACACAGGAGTATTCTAATAGAAGGTTAATGGAGGGCACACTGAGCAAAAAGAAAATCCTGCCGTCGTTATTCCATGTTTGATTGTGATAGAGGTCAGCTCTCCTGGTTTCTTCTCAGTATCCATCTTTTAAATGAATTGTTTAGCCTGTGAAAACAAAAACTAGTTTATTTATGGTGACAGAGAAGCTGTAAATGTGCTCCTGATCTGTGCATTGACTAATTAGATTAATTAAGCCAGCATGCATTTCAGAACAGGCAGGCAGGTGGCAAATAACATTTGAGATGATTTATACGATATATTCCATCAAGCTTGTGGTTGATAAATAATATCACATTCATTCCATTAAGATATCGGAGTAGAAGATGAAAACAGGGCATTCTTGGCTCTGTGTTCTGATTCCTAGAGCCACCAATGAGGTTAATCCATGGTATATCATTTATACTACTCAAAACAGGGAAGAAAAAACCTACACAAACCAAGCCTCAAATCTGAGTTAGACTTCATAGTATCCTTTTGCTTAAGTGGATGTTATTATGATTTTAAGGAGAGAAGAGATATGAATCTTAATTATGCCATGAATGCTTGCCACCAAATTTTGCTAAAAGCTCCAGTATTATATCTTGTTTCCCAGTGGATATCCACTCTAGATATGGATGAAATAGTGTCTGTCTGCAACTGTAAAACTTCAACATGCCCTGAAAAATCACTGGGACTCCTCACAGGACTTCAGATTCCTGAACCCTGCTCTCAATAGTTCCGGATGGATCTAGGGTCCTATTTTGCTTTGTTTAATGTGCTTTAAATTTTGTTTTTATCAATTCCAAGGTATCAATATTTCCACTATACCAAGCTGCTCTTATACCCAAATACTGAAACTTGTGCTTTGACTTTTGGTCTTTTAAGATTCTACAGTTTATTGAAATATATTAGACCTATTCCTTCTTTTAAAGTAATGTTGCTTAAAATTTGATCAAGAGACCACTTGTATTAGAAAATTTCATGGATGTAAGAATTCACATTCACTTATAACCTCTAAATCTAAATTCACAAGGGCAATGTGGGATAATTTGCTTTGATTTGAACAAAAGATGCAGACTATTTTTATGCAAAGTAAAAATCTAAGAGCCACTTTTTCGTAAGAAGGGAATCTAAGAACCACTTTCTTGGAAGAAGGTGTGTGTGTGTGTGTGTGTGTGTGTGTGTGTGTGTGTGTGTGTGTGTGTGTGCGTGTGTGTTTAATTTTTTGTGTTACTCCTGGGGCTTGAATTTAGGGGACATAAGCATCGCTGTTTGTTTTGGTGCTTCACTGGAGATAAGAGTCTCATGGATTTTCCTGCCCAGGCTGGCTCCAAATCATATTCCTCAGCTCTCAGCTTCCTGAGAAGCTAGGATTATAGGTCTGAGTCACCAACACCCTGTAAGAAGGCACGTTTTGATGTAGGACAATGCAAGTCCCCTCTGTACCATGCTTGTAGTAGATATTGCTTAGACAACAAAGGTGTGTGTTTCACCCTGCTTACATCAGTCACCACTAAAAAAATAAATGTCCACAAGTCTGGATAGAACAATCTCGTTCACTTCCAGGTCAATGTTTTTGCCCCCTGGTTCCTTTTTGGTTTATACTTTAGACACTGAAGAATTGCTTCCATTTGGTATCCGCTCCCAAGTTGCCTCTTGAGATACTGGAAAGGAAGTAGTTAAATGGGAATCTTCCCAAATTACCTCTGGGGGAGGGTTACAGCGGTCATGCAGGTGCCCTTGTAATGACTAAGAACAGAAATTGATATGTGAGACAGACTGGAATCAAAACCTGACATTCTCCACAGCCCAGAAGAGATAATGATCCTTCTTATTATGGCAGGCAGAATGGCAAGCAGAGTGTTGGGAGAAAAGCAGTGACAAGCTGGGCTGGGCTGCAGGAAAGGGGCAACCATCTTCCAGGGAGCTCAGGAATCCAAGCAAAGCCTCTGCTACTCACCGATAGTGTCTGTTTTTAAGCTTGGCACAACCATGTAAACAGTAATTGAGAATAATCTGAAAAGTGTAATGAGAATTCTAATTGAAAGATGTTATCTTGTCATCCTCAGACTGCACCAGACAAGGATGAACTGGATGGAAAAGAAGAACTTTGTAATCTGAAAGGAAAAAAAAAAAACTTTGGGATGACCAGAGCAAATGCTCTTTCCTTAGTCCTGCCAGATAATCACTTACTCCACAGTCAGAAAGAACCAGAAACTAACTGGAGAGTCTTCTTTATATCCTACATAGTTCTGGCAAAAATGTCATTTGCTCGTTGTTAAATATTGTTCTCTTCTTTCATAGGGTAGGTTCAAATCAATCCAATCAAATCCTCTAGATATTTTTTATCAAGCTATCAAAGAAGGAACTTTCCAGAAATCAGTGTCCCTAGAGGCCTAAGTCTCCTTGATGGATAGAGAGAAGGTTCTAGTTCTCTGAGCAGACAAGACATGGTTAACAATCTTATTCTTGTAGCATTGTTCTGATGGGTAAACTAGCATGGTGAAATAAATGATGCTACTTAGCTCTAAACATATATCCTAGTATATTTAGTACCTAACTCCTAAAACATTGTTACCACTGAACCACCTTCCCAGCCCCTGAAACATTGTTACTAAAATGTTTTTATTAAGCTATAATTTCAAGATTACTCACAGTTAAGCAATTTTCTTTTATAAACAAATGTCTATAGAAACGCAATTCTTGAGCAATTCATCCATCTGTACCTTTACCATAATGGAGAATCACTTGATCCTGGGACTACCTGGCAGCAGAGGGAAGCAAAATGAATCAATAACAAGACCCAGTCAGGGTTTATGGACAAATACACATGACTTTTTTTCTATCCTCTCATCTGTTCATCTCTATTGGGCTTCTATTTCCTTATGATTTGATGTATGCTGTAGACATTATACTCTGCCAGGTTCTAAAAATGTTCTTAAGTGTCTGCCATAAAAAGACATACAAAGGACAGATTTATTAAAAATTAAGTGGGAAATGTCAACTGTGCCTATAGAAACTGCACTGCTCATCCAAAGGATACTCTTTGTTACTAATGAATAAGCATTAAATTTAGCTATCAGTTTCCTGAAAGCTAAAACAACCAGAGTGATAACATGTACTTCATTATTCCTAATTTTCAAAGCAAAGTATCTACCGACTTTTAAGGTATAAAACGACAAATTCATCTACTTAAAGTATGAATTTTGATAAATGTATGCAGATAGGCATGGACTCATTATTACAGTCCAGAGAAGGTCTATTACCCCTCAGAGTCCTTCAGCCCCCAAAGCTCTATCAATCTCTTGATGTAATCCTTCACCCTAGAAAAGGCTCTGCTTTCAGTTACTATTTTTGCTTTTTCTATGATGTCACATAAATGCAATCATATAGTAGGTAGAGCCTTCTGCCTGGGTTCTTTCATTTAATAGAATCCTTTTGAGGTTCAGCTGGTGATGTTCATGGTATCAAGAGCTCATTTCTTTTTATTGTTAAGTAGTTTTGCCTTATAGAAGTGAATCACATTTGCTTCACTATTCATCTGTTGATTTTTTCCCAATTATTGACTCACTAATAAAACTACTATGTTTTCATGTGAGTTTGTGTGAACGTATGTTTTTCCTTTCTGTTGGACAAACACCCAGGAGTTAGTCTCCATCCTGTGAACTGGTATCTCTGTGCAGTTTTAATCTACATTTTCACAGTGATTAATGATAATGAGCATTTTTAATAAACTTAGTTGCCATTCTTATGGTTTTGACAAGTATCTGCTCTCAAGTTTGCACACTATTTTTTTTTGTCAGTTCTGGGGCTTGAGCTCAGGGCCTAGGTGCTGTCACTGAGCTTTTGCGCTTAAGACTAGCACTCTACTACCTTTGAGCCACAACTGCACTTCCATGTTTGCACACTTTGCTTTTTGAAATTATCCAACAGATTCAATTTGCACATTTTTTATAACATTGCTTGCCTTCTTCCTTAAAGTTGTGCTTTCTTCTGTTTTTTTTCCAGTAGAAGCTCCTGTATCACTAAAACTGACCTCAAAAATCCATTTCCAAATGTAAGTCAGATGAAATTATGCCATCTGAATGAACCACGAGAAAGGGAACAACATACTCAAATTCCAACTAAAATAAGAACAAGAATCAGGATTTCCTGATGACAAAGATCTTAGATTATTAAAAAGCCAATGCAAAGAGCAAGCTGAGATCTCATCATGAATTCAAAGACACATGATATGGTTACCTGCAGAGTAAAAGTCAAAGATGGTAAATTTAGACTGTTGTTTCCATGCCAGGTTTTGTCTAGGTAGCCAGTTCTGATCTTTCCCAGTGACTACATTCTATCTCTGCATATCCACAGTAGACAGGGAAATCAACCTCTAATCAGTAGATGGCGCTCAAGAAGACCAACAGAGATTTCTCAGCCAAAGCAGAGCTGATGGTTGGCATAGAGGGTCTATGTTCCCTGGAGTCTGGGTCTTCTCTCTTACTTGGTAGAGTTTTCTTTCCTTTCTTAGAATTGGGAGAAAGCCATAAGACTTGAAGCTGGATTTCTGAGTAGGTACATAGTGAGAAAAGATCGCAAAAAGGAGGCAAGCATGACCATGGTAAACATAGTCCACAGGTACATCTGCTTTCACATGTGGGTAGTAATGGGGTAGGCCACTGAAGTCATTGTAAAGTAGCCTTTTTGTGTTTCTTGGGGATTAAACAAATTCAATTTAAAGATAAATTTCTCATCTGCTTTGATTTTTTTTGATAGTACCAGGGCTTGAACTCAGGGCTGAATGCTAACTTGACTTTTTTATTCATGTAATACTCTTCCTCTTGAGCCACACTTCCAGGACCTTTCAGATCTCAGTCTTTTGAGTAGCTAGGATTACAGACATGAACTACTGACACCAGTTCATTTTGATGAATTTTTTATTATTGAAGGTGAATTTTGAAAAGGAGTCAACCATCTCTCTCCAAATGGAATAAGGAGCAGAGATCAATGACAAAAATGACCCATCACCCTGTGGAAAGGTGGGTGGATCCTGGACTTCAAATAGCCAGCTCAACTTCTATGTAACAATTTCCCTACAGTACTACTCTTTTATTTTCTCTCAATTTCAGAATATCTTTATTTGGATAAAATGCTGGTGTTGGTGGCTCACACCTGTAATACTAACTACTCATGAGGCTGAGATCTGAAGATCACATTTCGAAGCCAGCCCAGGCAGGAAGTGGAGGTTTGGCTCAAATGGAAGAGCTCTAGTCTTAAGTACAAAAGTTCAGAGACAGTAACAAGTTTCTGAGTTCAAGCCCCAAGACACTCTCTCTCTCTCTCTCTCTCTCTCTCTCTCTCTCTCACACACACACACACACACACACATATTAATAAAATAAAAATAAAATAATGCTAAAATGAAGGAAATCGGAGTCAAATACGGATTTTAGTAAATAATGATCACTTTCATCACATCAATTGTACAAACATAACATTCTGCTTTAGTCATTTTCCTATGAATGTCAAATGTTCTAAAAATAGACATTTGCTTGGTAATAATTTTTGGAGAACAGGGGCCTCTGAAAACTGGGTATCATGTCTGCAATGCTTGGGTTACACAAACTTAACTGGTTTCTTATTTATTCTTTTCTCTGACTATTTTTACTTTCGCATGTTTGAAGTTAAATAGAAGCAGGGCAATAAAGAATTACTATTATGGGTTGCCCTGCAGGAATGCAGCTCAGTGAGAGGTGCATGAAGGGGTAGCATGCTGCATGCCACAAACCTGCACATAATTTATGATGATTTCTTTCTTTATATTTTAAAGCAATTGAATCATATATAATGGAGAAGATTCATGTAGCTTCTCTCTCTTCTTAACTTATTAATTCCTTGAAGTCAGGTAAGCCATCCTATCTCATTCTTGTAGCCCACAGTATGTTATCCTTAGTAGATCTTTAATGAGTAGTCATAATATTAATGAACATTATAAATAGAGGCATTGATAAACACAAAGAAGAAAATAGGAATATCATAAATATGCAGATAGATGAAACAGGTGACTCATTTATCAGTTAAAATGTAACAAATGTTGGCTACATCCTCTTAAAATTAACTGCTATTAAAATTACTAAGGCAATTAAGACTACAACATGAATTCATCATATTGAAAGAGCTTCTCCATCCAGAAAAAATAAAATGGTTTTTCACTCAACAAGCAAAAACCATATTTTGAAAGATATTAATTTCCATCTTTTTGACAACCTTGTCACTCATTGCTAGAAAACTTTATTTAAGGGTTTCAAATTTTGTCACTTAAAACAAATTTCAAGCTGAGGATGCCTATGCAAAATTTCATTGGTAATGTTTTCCTGGCAAAAGAGAATTTGCAGCTATACTCTGGCAGATTGAATATTGATGTCATGTCAAAAGAGTCCATAATGAAAGGTGTTTCTTTACAACCTCCCTTCTGTCCACTCACTAATTCAAGAAATATTTATGGAGCACTACTTATTTCTCAGACTTTTTCTGTTTCTTGAACCTGATAATATTATCTAAATGAATGAATGAGCAAACAATTAAATGAATGAGTGACTGAGGAGACACTTTTCAAAATCACATTCAGGAAGAGAAAAATGGAAATGCACAAGATCCTCCTCCTTTAGCCAGATTTCATTAAAAGCACAGGGTAGTAAGATTTCTGTGCTTCTGTTAAGGATATGTCCTCTGTATCCCACAAATCTGTTACCTTGAGTATTTATGCTATTCCTCATGCTCCTAGATTTCAACCCAGAAAAGATGCTAAAATATCTTCAACTTACTTCTTGCCCTTCTCCCTTTCCCTTTCAATCTCTTGCTGTAAATACAAAGGGACTTTTTTTTCTTTTTCATAGGTCAGGAGCTGCTCTGAAGCTATATCCCTTTTTGCTAAGTCCTTGAGAATCCGTTTCATAACCTGCTCTGTGGTTTTTAGAGTCATTGTTTCTATTTGCTTGGTTAAATTTTGTATTATGAATAATTTAGAGCATATAAATATGAAATAAGATTGAATAATGAGCCATTTATTCATCACTCATTCCCAAATGCCATCACCAAGTACAATGCTGCCCTACCCACAACCTCCTTACACCTCCCAACCTTTTTACTCTTTTTTTGGGGGGGGTGAGGGGTCCGGTCGTGGGGCCTGAACTCTGGACCTGGGCGCTGTCCCTCAGCTCTTCAGCTCAAGGCTAGCGCTTTACCACTTGAGCCACAGCACCACTTCCATCTTTTTTCTTTTTGCTTATGTGGTGCTAAGGAATCGAACCCAGGGCCTCATGCATGCAAGGCAAAGCCACATTCTCGGCCCCTTTTTACTATTTTGAAACAATTCATCAGTACACCTCTTCATTTACACCTGAGTTCAGAAAGACTAGATGGTGGAAGGTGAAGAACATTATTCACTCACAGTAAGTAAACTGAGAAAGTGAGATGAACAGAATTGCCCAGCTTTGAGAGGGAAAATGGCTAATAATATTCCTAGAGAAGGTAGAAATGGGGACAAGCAAAATTCTGAATTTTTTCTGGCTCTTGTTTTACTTCTGTGCCTTAGGTCTGTGATTTTGATTCTGCCATCTTTGTTGTAAAAACAAATCCTAGAGGGTACTGTGATTAGTCCATCCATGTCCTCCTCCCTGGACCAATCATAAAGTCAGATGACTGAAATACCCACCCTTGATACAGCATGGTTGGAATCTCTGCCATGGAAGAAAAGACACATGATTGTGTTGGGAAGGAAAGAGATCTAATGCAAGTATATACAAATGTATTAACTGAAATATGGTAGATTCAAGGGAGATCTCAAATAGTGTAATTCCTTAGAAAGGCAAACCCAGTGTTCAGCAAAATAAAACACCAAGATGCTGGTACTCAAAGTGGGTGGAGTGTGGCAGGGGAAAGGGGTAGAAATATGAAAAGGAGAAGAGGGGTAAAAAGTGTCAAGAATCCAATGTATATACTACAAAATTAAGAAAAATGAGGGAAGGGAAGATAAGAATGAGTAAGAATATTGAAAGGGGTGGCATTGATCAAGATATGTCATGTTCATAAACTGCCTTGTTAAACGGCAACTCTTTTGGACAACTACTTAAAGATAATAATAAAACATATAATAAAGGCAGACATTGGAGGCCTATAATCTAGCTACTCAGGAGGCTGAGCTCTGAGATCACAGTTGAAAGCTAGCCTAGGCAGGAAACTCCGTGAGACACCTATCTCCAATAAATTACTCAGAAAAAGCTGAAAGTGGCACTGTGGATCAATTGATAGAGTGCTAGCCTTGAATACAAAGAGGCTCAGGGTCAGTGCCTAGGCCCTGAGTTCAAGCCCCAGGACTTGTATTTTGTGTGAATAAAGGAAATTCAGAAAGTCAGTTTTCTCAACCTTCAGTTCCTTTGATGCCTTGTTTTTAATCCTTATTCGTCTATGTTCGGGTATGTTCTGAAGCACATACATAGCATACATCTTGTGAAGTGTACCTGTCAAGATTTTGCAATGATTTTGATGTCTATGAGTCATAGACACACAAGTATTATGAAGTGAAGCTCTGTGGTGTTGAATGGTGTTTCTAACTTCTCTCTACCCCGATTTTTTGCTGTGTAAGATCATGGTAACCAAATCCACCTTGCCAAGCAAGGATTGAGGAGTGCATACAATGTGTCTCAACAGTGGCCAGTTTGCAGTATGAGAGAAGCAAATGGCTGTGATTATTATTATTACTTCTACAACCTAGTACTCTAAGTGAATGCAAAGAAACAATTATCAAGAGCAAAAATAAACCCAGGGTAACCAACTGTGATAAATTGCCATGATTGTGACATGAAAACACCTTACCTTTATTACTTCTTAAAAAGCAAGGTCCCAAAAGTACAAAGGTGATTTTTGTTTCCCATATCAACTGCACACACTTTCCCCCAATCTGGGGATTTGCTGAAAGCTCAGCTGAGAAGGGTAATGAGGTTACTAAAAAGGAAAAAATTGAAAAGCACAAAAAGCTCACTGACCTAAAAAAAATAAAAGTATACTGTTGGAGTGGATTTTTCAAATTAGGGTAGATATTGTTCCATTTCTGGTTTTTATTTGAAAAGGAAGCCAATAAAATTGCCTTAAAGAGGAAAATTGTTTCAATGAATGGTTCTAACCTAAATCTATGTGACACACTGTGTCTCTATGTGCTGAAGATTGGGCAAATATTGCTGTTCATGAAGCTGAGAAAGACTGGCAATGAATGGAGACAATTCTGGAAAAAATACTGCCCTGGGAATATATTCAGTAGTCTAGATAGAATTGTTTGGGCCTCAGTTTTCAGCTTGCTAGACATGTTTCTTGCTGTGAAGGATATAACTCACTCTAGAAGAAAAGTGTTTAAGAATAACGCAAGGAAAATTCAGCCAATGGAAGGCAGACATCTCATACAGGCTCACTGTGAGGTCCCTGGAACCAGACACCTGGTTCAAGGAAGGCCTAGATGGACTAGAGAGGAGAGTGAGGTACACCTTTCCTGCAATTTAGGTGCTGGCTCCTGCTGGTGAGTTTGTATCAGCTTCAGTCTCAATTAGATTAAGTTCTGAAAGTTTTTTCTGTAATGTGAGCCAATTTTTTTAAACTCTAATAAGGGTTGTGCCAAGGATCTGCAAGGAAAAGCATATTACAAACCACAGAGATATGCTTCTAGCAAAGAGGCAATCTCTGTTTTCATAACATTGAAGCGCACCGATGATTTTAGTACAGCAAATCCATAAGCATGTGGAAGCAAGATCCTGATCAGGATCTTAGTCCTTGGGTTATTGCTTGGCTTAGAGACAATCAACACCATGACTATTTAGAATGAATGGTCACATGAAGGACAGGCACATCTCAGGTAAAAGAGTTAAATGTAAAATGGTCTCAAGAATTGACCATGAGCAGTTCTTGTGTGTGTGGCTAGCCAAAGTCTGTTATAAATCTGTTTTCTATACCAGGAAGCCTGGATAAAGTTCGAGAGAACGCCATAACAAAAGATCGAAACTCTCACTTTACATCTAACATCTTGTGTTTATGCTGAGCTTTGAGATGAACTGGGATTCATTTTACTCAATCAGCTAGTGGGCCTTGTTTCCTGATTCCTTCTCCAGGAGGAAATCTGTAGAGATGCTGGGAATGAGAGAACTGGGGAAAATTAAAGTCTACTCAAAAATCTGTGATTCTAAAGAGATCATGTCCCTTTAAAAGTCAGTGGGTGTGGGCAGGCCTGCCTGCTGCGTCATAAAATGAAGAAATTCTGGCACGTTGTACCATATTCCACTGTGTGGACAAGAGGCAGGAACTGACCTTGTATTCTCGGCTAAGTTTGACTTACTCTCTTTCCTCTCTTGGCGTTCTGTCTTTTCTCTCTCACTTCTCCTTTCGTTGAGCCAGATAATCCATCTCCACCCAGGGTCCTGGTGGGGATAAGGCTCTGCTCACACTGGGTGGTCAGAGGACTTCTCTTGTCTGTCGACTTTTCTTTTGTTCCTGGCAGTAATTAACTCTAGGCTTCCTGAGCAAACGACTCTGTGTCCACTTGACCAATCCATGACAGCCCTTGACACTGAATGTTTGTTTTCCACATTTGTCTCTTGGCCCATGGAGGAGTGGTCAAGTGCCAAGTAGATGAGTCAGGGATGCCAGAGTGACCTAACTAGTTCATTTTTGTAGTTCTTTTCTTCAACTAGTACCATTACTAACTGCTATTGTACACTGCTCACGATGGAGTAGACAGATGTAGATGAACATAGGATGAGCTAATAGACTTACAGGGCACCCATCAGGTAGCTTCACAGCTACGTTCTAAGTCTGTGACTGTAACCAAGAGTTGTGTGGCCAGCACAGCACTGTATACACTATTACATTTTCCACTGAGGCCATATTTGCAATGTGGAGCTTTGGCAGCTTTGCTTCTCAAGACCACATCCTGCCCGGCTGGGAACTCACAGCCCACGCCGCCTAGCTGACTTAGTCTAAACTTCTTAGGCAAATCTCCTCGAGATATTATGTTTGCTCCCTTTTCTTAAAAAAAAATAGATGATTTAAAAGGTCATAAAAACGTTCATTCTTCAGGTCAGTCCATGCAGAGCCTCTTTTCTGGTCTCTGATAGCAGTTTGGCAGGAGAGCATGTTTATGGCCTCTGATCTTCACCATGGAAAGACCAGCGAAGTAACACGAACCATGCCAGGCCTCCCTTCATAATTAATTGCCTGGCTCATCCATAAGTTTACTTAAACATTTCTTGCAGCTGTTTCTATTTCTAGCCTGTATGAGTTCAGAACAAGCCCGTCCGAGGCCACACAGATAATGGCAGACTCTCAAGGTGCTGGGCAGCAATGGATCCAACAGACGTCATGGCTCACCGCTAGACACAAGCAGCAAAATCAGTACTCCAGCCAGTTAACTTTTCCTTTATTGCAAAAGGGCTTATCATCCAAACCAATAAATTCTCACATAGTCCAAGGTTTGTGCATTTCTAAGCTAGTAAAGATGCTGTAAGTTATTTTATAACCTACACTGCTGCAATCTAGACTGGTAGAGATAAGACATATGCATAACAGCTCTTGCTCTTATTGCCAATAACTGTAGTCTAGACATTTATCTTTATTAAGGTGAAGATGGATATTGTATACATATACATATGAGTGTATACAAATGTGTGTCTACACAGACGTTATTCATTATTGTCATGGCCTCTTGAGGTTAAATATAGTTCCAAAAGCAAAGATTTTAAATTTTTTTCTTCTTTCTTTCTTTCTTTCTTTCTTTCTTTCCCTTCCTTCCTTTCTTCCTTCCTTCCTTTTTTTCTTTTTTGGTGTCTGCACTAGGGCTTGAACTCAGGGCCTGTCAGCTGTCCCTCCAGCTTTTTCTGCACATAAATGGTACAATACCATTTGAATTACAGCTCCACTTCCAGGTTTTTTATGATTAACTGAAGATAAGAGTCTTTTCTGATGGGGCTGGATTTGAAGCTCAATTTGCAGATCTGTCCCCTGAGTGGCTAATATTACAAGCATGAGCCACTGGTGCTCAGCAAGATTTTTGTATTTCTAGACATGCTTACTAAATTCACAAATAAGGCATAGACGCTAACCTGCCTCCTTCTCTTCTACTTTGTCCTTTTCCCAGTGCATCATGCTTGTATGTTTTCATAACTAGAAGACCATAGTCTAAAATGCACACTAACACAAAATCTGTTCTCCAAAGGCTTTGTCCTCCTGTGCCCTCCTCTCTCTCTCATCCATCAAAGGGTGTGATCATCAGAACATACTTTCTAAAATGATGTCTCATTAGTTTAATAAGTGGCATCTTTAATGATTACCGAAATAGATTGAGCAAAGCAGCTGTCTAAACTGTGGATGGATGCCATCCATTTCCACCCAGATGTTATAGAGGCAGCTCTTGTCAGGGTCTTCCTGCTAGGAGATTGTGGGCTTGGATTTTAAGGGAACCTGTTTTCCCACCTGTTTGCTACTCAGCATGTGGCACTTCCGCAGCCTCTGAGTGCTGGCTAGAAATGCCATATCTCAGTCCCCACCTTGGCCTGACCTCTGGTCACCAAGACTCACTGACTTCTATGCAGGTGACATTTAAGGAGCGCTGTCTACATTCACTGAACTGAAGGCTGGGACTTCAACACGCTTACACACCAGGTTGTATGAATGCCTTTTCAAAATTCTTCTGGAATGCCAGTCTATGGTTGGTGTAACAGAATTCCTCCGAGGGCTTACTGCCATTGTCGCTGTCATTGGGTGGCAAGTAAGGGCCTGAAGTGACCTGCAGAGTTCCCTGGCCTTTCTGATTGATACAAAGGTCCTTCCAACATAAGTAGCTTTATGATTGGAAACTATTCAATTGACTTCAAATGGCTGATAGTTATCTCCTTTAATCTACATAGGCTCTTGGAGGGTAGAAATGGTTATATTTAGTCTCACTCTTGACTCTTTTGGGTTAAGATGTCTCATTGCAGACATTCGGTACGTTCATGTTGATTGTATATTGTTGGAGGAATTTTTGTGAGCAGGCAGAGAAAATATACGGAAGCTTTGTGGGCTTTAAGAGTTTGAACATAATCTTGATTGCTCAACACATCTTCTGCTCTAATTCCTTACATTCCTAAACTGAAATACGGTCCATCTTTGTCTTTTGTGCATTTCTGCAGGTGTTACTGTGAAGCTCAAATGGGGAAATAGATACATACACACACATACATTATATATATATTCGGTTGTGAGGGCTGAACTCTGGGCCTGGGCGCTGTTCCTCAGCTCTTCAGCTCAAGGCTAGCACCCTACCATTTGAGCCACAGTGTCACTTCTGGCTTTTTCTGCTAATGTGGTGCTGAGGAATTGAACCCAGGGCCTCATGCATGTGAGGTGAGCACTCTACCACTGAGCCACCTTCCCAGCCCCGAATTATATTTTAAAAGCAACAACAACATTTGCTGCTGTTTTATCCTCTACTTTTCCTCCCTTGCTCCATTCCTTTCCTCACTCCTTTCCTTCCTTCCCATATTCCCTCCCTCTCTGACCCCTCTCTTACCTCCCTCTCTCCCTTCCTCCCTTTTTTCCTTCCGCCACCTTCAATTCTTCTTTTTCTCCTTCCTTCTTCCCTTCTTCCTTCCTTCTCTCTTTTTCCTTCCCTCATTTCCTTCCCCCTTCTTCCTTTCCTCCCTTCTCTCCTATCTTTCCTTCCCCATCCCTCCCTCCCTCTCTCCCTTGTTTCCTTCTCTGTTCCCTCCCATCCTCCTTCATTCATTCTTTCCTCCTCCCTTCCTTCTTTCCTTCGTTCCTCCTCCTTTCTCCTCTCTCTTTCCTCCTTCCCTCTTTTCCTCCCTCCCTCTCACTCCCCATCCTTCTTCCCATCTTCCTTTTATTCTTTCTCTTGCCTTTCTCACTTTTTCTTTCTTTCTCTCTTCCTTCTTCTTTTCATTGGCCATTGCTTGGTTTGGAGCTTGCTAAGCAGGTGCGTATGAGTTTACCAGTTCTGCAATGCATACCACGCTGTAGGAGGAGCACTGCCAAATTATCTCAGTATATTGTTCTGGGCTCCAAGTGGCAGCCAGCCATTTCACCAGAGGGAGGAAAACCAACCAGGGGTGACAGGCATATGCCTCCTCCCAACTCCACTCTTGTCAAATAGAAACTCCTATCAGAAATATGTAATCAATCTTAGCTTATTTTATGCAAATTATACCCTATTAAGGTAGCTTGTGAATAAAAATCTCTGAAAACAAGATTTTGCAGGCTTTTTTTTGGCACTTCTGTGCTAGTACTAAATGCCAGCAGATTTTGCATATTTAAAATATTTAATGATGAGGAGAAAATATAAAATTAATTATGTTGGTGAGGAAGAAAACTGTCAGACAGATAATTTATTAAAAACTATTTTGGAAAATTGTTAGATAAAACATTTCCAAATAAGAGAAATTGATCTATGTAATAATAGATATTGGAACTCTACCAAAGTGGTACTAAATTAAAATTTATATTGAGTTCTAATCCAAACAACAGATGACATAAATTGTACTTATGATACACACTGCATGCCTGTGACCATCTCAAATCAATCCCCAAAAAAGGCTTGCCAGCCTGTATTTACAGGTCTTAATACTTTATGTGTTATTAAAGGAAGTCAAGTACATTTAATGTTCCAAACAAAGGATATTTTTTCAAAAGGCTATGTGATTTATTTCTAAGAAAGTTGTATCAGACTACCTTCACCATTGTTCTATTTTTAGTATTGGCAATTTCTGTTTTGAAAGCCATGTGCATGAGAAAATAAATATGCAGCAAAGGAATCTACATGCCATAATAATATATGAGTGAAGTGATTGAAATGGTTATGCAATACTGTATTATTAAAACAACATTTTCCTTAGATTTCCCACTTCATATGGAGGACTTACCATTTGAAAAGAATGAAACTGTAAGATTTTATTACACGGTGATATTTATGCATAAAGATCCTTGAAATGAAAAAGCACATACTTTATCGCCTCACTCCTGTAACTCACAACTGTTGAATAGATTTAATATTTTTTTAATGAATTAAAACCAGACGTGGGCAATTTAAGTCCCAAAGCTGTTGGTTTCAATAAGGAATGAAGGACATAGAGTGATGATAATGGAAAAGCTACTGCACAGTGCTCTTCCTCCAAAGGAGAGAGAGTGTGTAACTGCCAGGGATAACAGAGGGTAAGAATGGAGGACACAGGTCAATTCAAATGATGGAGAGTCAATGGGAACTAGCAGTTTCCAATGGCTCAGGTAGGTCTTTTCTTAACATGGTGGTGATCCATGACACAGAACATTTCTTGGGACCCAAATGTAGAGGAGATTGCCTTTATCTCAGTTCCCGAAATTACTATCACTGTCTTGCAGTTGCAATTGCCAAAGACAATACACTGTAGTCCCTCCTCCTAGACTCAGTTTACAGTACAGGAAAAGGTATGGAGTACTTATTTACCAAGAACTTCAGAGCTACACAGACCAAAGAATTGGTAAGGAAGCCGATCTCACTGCCGATCTCCATGCAAACTGTCAGATATGGCACTGTAACTCAAGTGTTAGATTGCTAGCCTTGAGCAAAAATGCTAAGGGACAGTGTCCAGGACCTGAGTTCAAGCCCCAGTACTGGAATAAAAAAATATGTAAAAAGAAAACAAATCTTAGCCATTGCAACAATGAGATGTACAAGTCGTTATGTTGAAAAATGAACTTTACAACTTTGGTGCGGGGGG
>NW_012267217.1:55340104-55372213 GCF_000151885.1 Dipodomys ordii
TCTTCTATTTCCTTGAAGAATGAGGTTGGAATTTTGATAGGTATCGCATTGAATTTGTAGATAGCCTTGGGAAGTATTGCCATTTTCACGATGTTAATCTTTCCATTGATTTCCATTTCTTTTATAGCAAAGGCTATTCAAATTTCTTCATATGTTCAGTAGCCATTTGTACTTCTATTGAGAATTGCCTAATTCATTTGCTCATTTATTAATTCAATTATTTGTTCCTTTGCAGTTTTATTTTCTTGAGCTCTGGTTACATTCTGTGTGATAATATTTTCTTTACTTGCTGTAATAAATGTTGGTGTGTTTATAACCTTAGATACTTTTTCTTCACTATTTTATGATTATCAGGAATGTAAGTATTAGGTCAGCACACATACACGTGTAAGTGCACATGCATACAATTTTATAGATATTGTCTAGCAGGTTGCTTGCAGAATATGTTTTAATTCACACTATCAATGTGTGAGAAAAATATTCTTTCTGTAATCCTATCAGTAACACATGTTTATAGTTTTCTTCTCAATATCTAGAAACTATTTTCTCTTTTCTGTGAATCTATTTAAGATTTTGAATAAGTTAAAAGTTGATTTTAAAGTCAAAGGTCTGTAAAGCTATGCGATTCAAAGACATCTCATTTCCAGCACTGCCAGGTCTTGCTGCTCTCTTTCCCTTTCAATTCAGTTCAGCTTATTCTTTAGTATGTCTTTTGCAAATAGACTTAATCGCATTTCCATTTATAGTTTTAACCCTTTTATTACAAGAGATGTACCCTACCATATGTTTTTGTTCTTAGCTCTTATCACTTAACAGCCTATCTTGGCTCTCAGCGCGGGTGAACTACACAATATTATATGATGTGAGCATGCCGCCATATGTTACTCAACTTGATCCCAATTGATGAACATGAAGGCTGACTTCAATCTTCTGCTCATCTCAGAAATGTCACAGTGAATAATCTCAAGCATAAGTCATTTCCAGCATATTTTAGGAGAGATTTCCTATAAATAAGATTGCTGTGAAAAGAGGACATGGATGTAATCTTTTATTGTTTTGTAGATAGTACCAAAGACCCCTGCATTCTCCAATAGATAGCTAGAAAAATGAACAACAAATGCATGACATGCAGAGTAGTCCCATAAAAAATGAGTGACTATGTATCTTCCCCACGCTCTTATAAAAAAAATAAATTCTTGCCAGGAGCCGGTGGCTCATGCCTGTAATCCTTGCTATTCAGGAGGCTGATATTTGAGGATCGCAGTTCAATGCCAGTTTGGGCAGGGAAGTCCATGAGATTCTTATCTCCAATTAAATACCAGGAAACCAGAAGTGGCACTGTGGCACGTGAGCTGAAGATCTGAGGGACAGCACCCAGGCCCAGAGTCCAAGTCCCACAACTGATGAAAAGAAAAAAGAAAAAGAAAAGAAAAAGAAAAAAATCTCCAGCTCCAAATCTTTAGATGTTTAATACACTTACAAAAGAAATACTAGTGTTGTCCAATTGGTATTTCTTTGTTCTTGAGTGTAATTGTACAATGGCACAGGTGTTTAAATACCACTGACAAAGTTTTGCTTATAATTTCTTCTGAGTATATTTTACTCAGTTTTCTATTGAGTGACTGGACTCATTGCTTCAGTGTTAGCGGCTATTTCTATCTTAGTGACAATAACCATTTTATATCTGAATCTCAAACATTTTAAATTTGCCATTTGCTTTTCCCTGTGTTGATTGTGTGTGTGTGTGTGTGTGTGTGTGTGTGTGTGTGTGTGTGTGTGATTTGAGTGTAGTAGCTCATGCCTATAATCCTAGTTATTCAGGACATTGAAATCTGAGGACCATGGTTCAAAGTCAACCTCGCAGGGAAGTCTCTGAGACTTTTATACCATTAACACTAGCAAAAAGCTGTAATTGGAAATGTGGCTAAAATAATAGAGTGCTAGCCTTGAGCAAATAAGCTAAGGGATGGCACCCAGGCCCTGAATTCCAGTCCCAGTACCAGCACAAGAAAAAAAGGAGACAAAAAGATTTGTTTGTTTAATTGTTTATGTAAATGAATTCACTTCTTCAGCTCAAGGCTAGTGCTCCACCATTGGAGCTACAGCGCCACTTATAACTTTCTGGTGGTTAATTAGAGATAAGAGATTCATGGAGTTTTCTGCCTGAGCTGGCTTTGAACAGCAATCCTCAGGTCTCAGCCTCCTGAGTAGCTAGGATTTCAGTCACAGATAGTGAAATATCCATTTCCAATTCACAAAAGATCTTTTAGGGGTTATATGTTTTTTATCTCCTATCAATTTGGAGTTTGTATTGGTATATAGTGTATCATTTTCCAAATGTTTTCACACTGTTAATTAAAAAGTTCAGTGATTCACTGTAAATTATGAGATGCTGTTTGTATTATCATATTCCATGTGGCTCTGGAGTCAATGCTGTACTAATATTTCATAGTAATAATATTAACATAGTCACTTAAAGAGTAAATAGCATCTACCTGTCTCACCATAGGGAGAAATCTGATCTCTGTTCCCACTACTGATGCTCTTTTGTATATATTGTGTAGAATATATTTGTCAGCGTTTTGATACTGTAACAAATACCTGAGACAACCAGATTAAAAAGTGGAAGTAGATAGAGAGGCAGGAAGATGACAAGTTCAAGGCCAGCCTGAGCAACATACTAAAGCTCATCTCAAAAATTAATACATTCTCAGGGCTGGGAAGGTGGCTCAGTGGTAGACTACTTGCCTTGCATGCCTGAGGCCCTGGGTTCGATTCCTCAGCACCACATAAGCAAAAGGAAAAAAGCCAGAAGTGGTTCTGTGGCTCAAGTGGTAGAATGTTAGCCTTGAGCTGAAGAGCTGAGGGACAGCACCCAGGCCCAGAGTTCAGGCCCCACGACCGGGCCCAAAAAAAAAAAAGAGAACAACAACAAAGAAAAAATAATACATTCTGTACTAATACTTATGTGAGATTATGGTTTTCTTTCCTGTACAATTTTTATCAAATGTTAACATGTTTTCACTTGTCTCCCAAAAGTAATTTGGAAGATTCTCTTCATTCTGTAGAAAAATATTTAAAAGAGTGCTAGAATAAATTACCTCGACTATTGAAAATTGGTTTTTGTTTAGATTTGTTTTTGTCTGTATTGGAGTGATATGGGGAAGATTATATTTTACTACAAATTCATTTCATCTAGATTTTCTAATTTATTTACAAAGAATTTGAAACCATTTTTTTCTAATGACATTTCCTTCTGCCTTCAACACCTTTCTTCTTTCTTTCTCTCCCTCAGTGAATGTTTACTACTTCTATACCATTATAAAGTCAAAAAGTTGCAACTCTTTGTTAGGTGCTGGTGACTCACACCCGTAATCCTATCTATTCAGGCAGCTAATAACTAAGGATTGTAGCTCAAAGCCAGCTCTGGCAGGAATGTCCATGAGACTTATCTCCAATTAATCACCAAAAAGAAATTTAAGGAAGTGGCATCGTGGCTCAAGTGGTAGAGCACTTGCCTTGAGCTGAAGAGCTCAAGAACAGTGCCCAGTTCCAGTTCCATAGTTAAAGCCCCATGACTGACAAATAAATAAATATATATATATATATGTGTGTGTGTGTGTGTGTGTATATATATATATATATATATATATATATATATATATAAATAAATTTATATAAATTTAAAAGAAAGCCAGAATCAGAGCTGCATCTCAGGTGGTAGAGTGCAAGCCTTGAGTGAAAGAGTTCAGAGACAACACCCAGGCTCTAACTTCCAATCCCAGGACTGGCACACGTGCACACGTGAACACACACACACACACACACACACACACACACAAGTTGTATCTCAGAGTTCAAGGGTAATTTGAGGCCCCCTTGTACAGCAGAGATTCCTGTCCCTGATTCTTCTTCACCTGCTGCTCTATGGAACCAAACAGGCCTGTTACCTCTTTTTACCATGTAATGGTGGAGCAGACATGGGATCACCATCACAGACATGCAGAGTCAACTAACAGTGAAAGGGAACAGTACCCATCTACACAAAGAGAATTTGAAATCTAGAAGGGTAAACTTCTTTAGACCACAAGTGTTCTGTGGTATTTTTTGTTTTGTTTTGTTTTTTAAAGCTAGGCTCTTCACTCAGTGTGTTGTTGATTCTGCCTTGAGACTCATTATCCCCATTCATGGAAATGATAGCATGTAGTTTCAGCTGTGATTTTGATCAACCTGTTTATCAAAAAGATGTGCAATGTGAAAGTCTTTGTAACTTTTACTTTGTTTAGTTTAACCTGGTGGTGTTTCTGCTAATGTAAAAATTTCAAGAACCTTCTAGGCCTTCTTGATTTTTTTTTCCATCTTTGACATTGTCTCCTGTGGATAACTGGTTATGCTCAGGATCCTGAGTGACATTGTCTTTAAGTTTCTCAGGACTTTCTGCTTTTATTAAGATCACCTAAGATAACTTTCTTCCCTGGTCTTCAATGCTCTGACCTTTGGCTCTTTCAGAGTGACACAAAGAGATTTCTGCACATCATTGTACAGCTTTTCTCTACACCATGCTATCAAAGCAATTGCTTAATTATGACATCATCTACCATCTGGAAAATTGAAAAACATTCCCCAAACATCAAGACCTATTTCCTATTGTCACAAGTTATTGAGCTAAGAAAGAAATGTAGAGCTTATGTGGCCTTGGAAAATTCCTAAACCATTGATATTCAGAGTATCAATGCTCTCCAGGAATATTTAGTAAAATCTACATTCAAATATTGGTCCTCAAACATAGGTGGGAAGAGGGAGGGGGAACTACTAAATGATACAGAGCAAGGATTCTATTATACATGCTGCAATTCACAAGACCTTTTACTCCTCAGTGAACAATTATCAGCCCTTAAATTTCAATATTGTTGAAGTTGAGAGACTCTAAAATCTAAACAAATTCCTTTACTTTAAAGATGAATAAGAAACCAGGTTCCTTGATAGACTGCTATACCAGAGAGGAGTAGGAACAAGAACAAACACCATCTTCTCTCCATCCTCTTCTTCCTATCATCTAATTGTAGACCTGCCAGTCAACCGCCAACACACAAGCATAGCATTGTTTTAAGTATGCTTTAAATATGATTTTGCACAATCAGACATTTGACCTGCATTACAATATTTCAAATTTAAAAACAATAATACTCACTTCTCATCAGTAAGGGAAGAGCAGTCTTGGCATTCTTTTCCAGAGATCTTAAGCCTTTGATCTTCCTCTCCATTATTGTCCATAAGCCTCTTCCCTTACATTTTATTCTTACCAGGTTAGATAATCTGTATCCACATTTATAGGCTATTTAAAATGTCAAATGGTTCCACGCACGTTCCAATAAAACATGGTTGATGAAATTACAGAGCTATATATTTTAATATGCATTGCTTATCTCCAAGCATCTCAGAAGATCTCTGTCTCTAGAAGACAGAGTATGTCATTGGGAAGTTGACTTCAGATCCTCACCTACAGCAGCATTTGAATGTGCACTTTTTTCCTACTTGTAAACACCCAACTGCACTTTATGGGAGTCTTTTTACACTGTTATTTATTTATTTATTTGTCAATAGTGGGGCTTGAACTCTGGGCCTGGGTGCTGTCCTAGAACTCTTCAGCTCAAGACTAGAGCCACAGTGCCACTTACAGTTTTCTGGTGGCTTATTGGAGATAAGAGCTTCATGGACTTTCCTGTCCAGGCTGGCTTTGAACCACGATCCTCAGATCTCAACTTCCTGAGTAACTAGTGGCCTTTCACACTGCTATTTTTTAAAGAAATAATATAAGAGGAAAACTGATTAAGTCTTTTCTACCATAATTCTAGTTTCTTAAAGAAATACTGATATTTATGATACAATTAAAGTATGTCAGGCTCGAAGATTGAGCTAGCTCTGAAGATTGAATATGACTGAGACACTCAACTTACAAAGCCTCTAAACTGGCTTGATGGACGTTATACATTTTCTTCAAAATGTTGTACACCTTTTCCTCAATCATCAGAGCAGTCTAGAGTATAAGATCAAGGAACTGGCCCCAATGTCCTTTTCTGCAGAGCCCCATGGTAGACTGTAAGATGACCTGTTTGAATGAGAACCTCTTCTCTCACCTGCATCGCAGCATTATTGGAAGATGGTCCTCAGGTGTCAGCTTCCTTCCTTCCTTGTAAAAGGGTCACTTTCCAGGGCATCACTTATTCATTCAATGATTTCATAGGGGCTTATAAATCTTGTTGCTTGCTCAAACTTTAGACAAATCTGGGATCTGGTTACTGAGACCTTCATTGGTACTGCAGAATTTCGCACTCTGTGCCCAGTGCTATTCCTTTCCCTCCACACTATAGATGTGACTCTCAAGAATAATGTTAAGTCATTCTCATCACATGAGGAATTCTGTCCTTATGATAAGCAAAACCAGAGTCATCAAGATCTTCTCCAACGTAAGTCACAGAGGGTAGGGGCAGAGCTGATGGATTTGGTACAAGCGTTTCAGCTATACTTCTAACCTTCTTGTCCAAGCTAAGCTATACTTTTTAGTTGCCACGTGGAGATACAAAGGGTACCTACAACCCAGGACTTGGGGAATGATGAAAAGAGATAGAACATGTGTAGCACAGCTCAAAGGAAGTGCTCAGGAAATATCTTCTGTGTGTGTGTGTGTGTGTGTGTGTGTATCTTTCATGTACTTAGTCACAACTAATTCATACACTGGGCACATCCATGGCCTCAGGTAACCAGAAAACAGACAAGAATATCTGTTTCCATGCTGTTGACATCCTACAGCCCTTTTTGGTGAAAAGATGGTGGTTGTTTTAATTTTTTTCTAATTGTTCATCCTCTTTCCTCTGAAAGCATGGTATTTGTCTTTAAATTTTCTAGCTTGTCAACTGTAGGATATTATGATTGGAAGAGGATTTTGTTTGTTTTGTTTTGTATGGCTTTCTTTCCCTCCTACAAAGAGGGCAAATCTCAATAGCCCTTTGTGAGGCTTTGGAGAGAAAATTTATCCATGGAATGTCAAAAAGCATTGTTTTATTGTTGTGCTGAAAAAAAAATCAATAAACTTTCTCCACCGTGGTGATTATACTTCAGAATGATTTGAAAATCGGTGAGTCCATGCCAGGGTTGGACAAAGCTTTATATCAAAGTAAGGAAATGTTAAAGGAAAGGAAAAGTGGTCTCCAACAAAATCAGATTTTCAGACATCTATTGTTCTTATTTTCCCTTTCCCTCTCAGCTTGTGAAATTCAGAAATTCAGTTGTCTCCACCATACATTCAGAATCACGCTCTGGATTCCCATCTCAGCTACATTCACTATTTATATTTACAATGTTATTTGAAGTTGTGGGACTTGCTTTGCTATTTTCATCACTACTCTAGTCCTTCTGTTAACAGCTTTGGAGCCACTGATTCATTTGTGTGAATCAAAAATATAACACCTTAGGAAAGTAGCATGGAACTCTAACAGATGTAAACAAAACTATGCAAAGGAGGTAAGAAGGTGTTAGTCAGGACAAATTACTCCCTGTTCCCCCAATGTACTGCTGGGGAGGGAAGGGTTGTGAGAATCCTGTTGGGTAAATAGAGTCTATCAATCTATTATCTATTATCATAGCTTTCAAATGCAGCAATACCCATAAATATGTCATTTCTTTGTATTTCTCTAAATACCATCAAATTACATACAGACCATGAGAAGGTCAGCTACACCCACAGAGATCAGCAAACCATGCTGAGACCCTTGTTCTACACAATGCAACATCTACAAGACAACCTGGAGAAAGACAAAGGTACCCAGCCTGCCCAGTACCAGCTATGGAATCACTGAATCAACCTTGCTCCTTGGAGTCATGTTTTGCTTGAATCTGGTTACTTAGCTTAGTAATGTTCTGTTCTAAAGAAGACCAATTACAAGGCCCACATTGCTATTCATATGCAGTCAGTTGGGCTTCTTAACTGGGTCAAGGACGTTTCCTTGTGTTCTTGAGCTATTCACAAAATAGATGCCTTGAGAATTCCTGTGAAATTTAGCTATATTTGAAGGGATCTGTCTGAAATTAGGGTTGCTTGGGCTAATGCCTCACACACACCAGGGAGTCCAAATTCTAACCCCTGTTCCTCAAGTCACTTAACATAAGGATTTAACTCACAGTGCAGTTTCTTTTAACTCTGTCAAATCTTCTTTCTGAAGGAATATATGTAGATTTCCAGTCAAAAAGCAGATATCCAAAAGTAAAAATCAGGCAGGTGCTGGTGACATACACCTGTAATTCTAGTTACTCAGGAAGGTGAGATCAAGCAGATCATGATTTGAAGCCAAACCATGCAGAAGAGTCTGTGAGACTCCATCTCCAAAATAACCAGGAAAATGCAGCACTGGAGGCATGAT
This sequence comes from Dipodomys ordii, assembly GCF_000151885.1. Taxonomy (NCBI): domain Eukaryota; kingdom Metazoa; phylum Chordata; class Mammalia; order Rodentia; family Heteromyidae; genus Dipodomys; species Dipodomys ordii. The sequence continues at coordinate 55,348,522 of NW_012267217.1, forward strand.
TCAAGTAGTAGAGTACCAGCTGAATGGTGCTATTCATCAAATAGTGTATGTCATGAAGCAAGACAATCATTTTGCTTTGCCTTTTCTCCACTTACCCATTTGAACTTCTGTCTCTCCATGAGGAGTTGAAGCAGTATGAGGCTCTTGCTGGATGGAGCTTCTCAGCTTTGAGCATTCCAGTTTCCAGATATATGACCTGAGATAAGCCTTTTATCTGTATAATCACCCAATCTCAGGTGCTTTGTAAATCCAACAGGAAAGTAGACAAAGTCAAAGTTCAAATAGAGTAATTATGATTACTTTTAGTATAGACGTAACAGCCCAAATCCAGGGCTATTGACTGGAGTTGATGCCTAACATGACAGCATGGCTTTCATTTCCCTTGACAAACTCAGTTCCTTTCATGCTCACACTGGGTCAAGAGTGAGGGCTTCATGATCTAAGTTATACTAGGTGAGAAGGGTAGAGCTAGATGAGACTAGCTGACAGTTTTATGGATTTGAAAAGCACCAATGAATATGACCTCCCACATTGAACCTGGAGGTGAGGCCGAGAGTAAAATGATTTCCATGCATCTAATTCCTGCAAGATTGGATCAAGAAGAAGGAGGATAATTAAGATAGAAGGGACTTCTGGATCATTCTGGTGAAGGCCCATGATGTTTGATGTGAAGGGAGACCATACTGAGATGAAGGAGGATGCAATTTGCAATGTTCCTTACTACAGGGCTACAGGGATGGTAGACAAGGGCTGTGCCACTGAGGAAATCCTAGTCCTTTATATTCCTATTTTGGTTCATATTGAGGGCAAGAATGTCTTTAAGGGATTTGTATGGTGGGTAACTCATCTTTCTATTTCGTTGATCTTTCTCCCCTGGGCTTGTATCTTAGCTTTATATTTCTTCTTCTTCCTTTTAGCATATGTGATCTGGTCTGTGCCTCATGCAGGTCCCAGGGAAGGTTTGTACAGCTAGGGATGACTCTTCAGGCCCCAAGGGCAGAGCTTACTTGACCAGGAAGACTGTGACTTTAGACCTTGTGTACAACTTTCTTCTTTTATTTTTAAATTGAATGATTCTATATCAATACGGGAGGGAAAAAATTTGTACCTAGAATAAGACATATAATCTTCTACCAAAATAGTAATATCACTAAACAATGTTCAAACACATTTATTTAATAGACAGCAAAAAACAACACTATTTTTAGTAGATGTTTAAAAAAGAAAATTGGCTTTTTCCATGATATAAACTGATCTTCCAAGCCTCAATTTCTAAATTCAGAATATATATAACTATCTCTCTGTCACATAAACCAGAACATTTTAAGGTGAGGAGTAGAAAAAAAAATAAAATAGAAAATGACTTCTCTCTCTCTCTCTATTTGTGTAGGTGTTTTTAAAAACAGTCATCCCTGGGGTAGAAGGTGTCATTGTATCTGTGCAGGATGACAAATTTCATCTTCGCTGCCTTAACAAGTCAAGTAGTCACATCCTGTTAACAAATCATCACTACTGTGGGTTAGTAGAAACAGCCACACAAATCTGAATGACGTCTGAAAATTGAGGACATCATTTTTTCAATATTTGCATCCCAGCAGGTGCTCTGTTGCCTGCAGTGGGAGCTCGTCCTCCTGTCTGCCTCTACCTTCCCTAGACACAAGCAGCACAAGTTCCAAAGGGTCAGGCCATGCTCTCCAGAGGACACTGCAAATCACTGGTGGCCAGAAGCTGTGCATTCCCCATCCACACATTCTTTTGGTTCAGTTCTGTGAATTTTAGAAATGCCAAGGAACCATGACACAAAAGCCTTGATGTGGAAATTAAAAACCATTGGCTGAAGGAATTGGCATCCCTAGTAGTGTGTGTGTGTGTGTGCATATGAGAAAAAGATAAGAGGAAAAGGAAGAGGAAGAAGAAGAAGAAGAGGAGGAGGAGGAGGAGAAGGAGGAGGAAGAGGAGGAGGAGGAGGAGGAGAGAAAGAAAAGAGGAGAGAGGAGATAAAAGAGGGGAGGGAGGAGAATAGGAAAGTAGGAGGAGAGGAGAGGAGAGGATAGAAAACTACAGAAACAGACATGAGATCTAACTAATTAGCAGTTAATTAGTATTAAACACTCATTAGATGCAGCAAGAGTCAACAAGACTAAAATCCAGATGATCCTCTACCCAACAAATCCATCATAAGTTGAAATCAGGTGAAAAAGAAATGCATTTCTTGAACCTACTCAAACATCAAGCTCAGCCTTATCTACCATAAATGTTCCCAGGACACTTAGAGTGGCCTAGGGCTAGGGAAATTCATCTAACACAAACCTACTTAATAATAAAATGCTGTCGAACATGTATGATTTATCAAATATCTGTAGCCAAAACACTCTGGCTTCACTGTTCACTGTAGGGATGGTTTCTTCCCCTCATGATTTCCTTCCACATTAGGAGCAGTGGTCTCTGATGCAGCCCAACATTGAAGTGAGAACCAGACCAGCCTCTGCAAGCCAAAGATCAAAATTCAAGTCAATTCCAAGGTATTTTTGAGGCTATTATGTAAAGGGGTTGCTTTTCTGATTTCAGTCTCTCTCTCCTTGTTGTTGGCATACAGAAAAGCTACTGACTTTTTGTGGGTTAATTTTATACCCTGCTACTTTGGCCAGGTTTTGGATCAGCTCAAGTAACTTGGGAGAGGAATCTAGGGGTTCTTTAAATATAGGACCATCTCATCTGCAAAGAGGAAGAGTTTTACTTTTTCTTTCCCTGTTTGGATCCCCTTTATGTTTGTTTCTTGAGCTATTGCTCTGGCTAGGAATTCCAATACTATATAGAAGAGGAGTGGAGAGAGGACATCTTTGTCTCCTTCCTGATTTTAGATGAAATGGTTTTAACTTTTCACTATTACGTGTAATGCTGGCTGTAGGTTTTTGTCATACACAGCCTTTATTATACTGAGGAATATTCCATGGATTCCTAGTTTCTCCAGAGTTTTCATCATATAGAGGTATTGGATCTTGTCAAATGCTTTTCTGCATCCATTGAAATGATCACGTGTTTCTTGTCCTTGCTCCTATTAATGTGCAGAATTACACTAATTCACTTGTGAATATTGAACCAGGTTTGCATCCCTGGTTATAGTGTATGAGTTTTTTGATTAGCTGTTGAAGTTGATCAGATGGAAATTTATTGAGAAGTTTTGCATCAATGTTCATTAAAGAAATAGTCTATAGTTCTTTTTCATTGATGGGTCCCTCTCTGTTTTGGGGTTGAGGATTATGCTGGCCTCATAGAACAAGTTTGGTAGTGATCTTTTGTTTTCAATTTCATTGAAGAGTTTGAGGAGTATTGGAATGAGTTCTCCATTGAAGGCATTATAGACTTTGGCTGTAAATCTATCTGGTTCTTGGCTCTGGGCTTATCTTGGATAGGAGGTCTTTTATTGCCATTTGTATTCCAATACTTGTTATGAGTCTTTTTAGTTGGATGAAATCTTCTTGGTTTAGTTTGGGCATATCAATCTTTTTTAAATTTTATTTTCTTGTAAAGATGCTGTATAGAGAAGTTACAGTTACATCAGTAAGGCATTGTTACCTCCTCCTTTGTTTTTCTCCCACTATCCCTTCCTCCCCTATGTCCCCCATTCCTCCCTCCAAAGTTGTAAGGTTCATTTCCAACATAGTATCTTGTGAGTCTCATTGTTGAAATGGGTCATCTTGTGACCTTGTTTCAGCATTTTGTCATTCCCCTTCCCTTCCCCAAATTAGATAAATGTATTTACAAGATGCAAGGTACCAACATCAAATCCATTGACAATAGGGGATATATCATAGGAGGAAGAACATACAAAAGAAACAAAGAAAAAAATCACATAGTATATTACATACAACAAAGAAAAACCTCTTGTGTTCATATCTTGGCATTCATTTTGCTTAGCATCATCTTATATGGTCATATGTACATAGCTTTTGACCTTTTCTGCTCATCTGATAAAATTGTCCTAGACATATACTTATTATTGCAAATAAGGAAAACAATGAGACCTATATTTCTTGGGATCTGGTTTACTTCACTTAATATGATTTCCCCAAGTCTTTCCATTTTCTAACAAATGAGGCAGGTGGTGTCATTCTTTCTGATGGAAGCATAGCATTCCATTGTAGATATCTATATATCATATTTTCTTGATCTATTCATCTACTGAGGGGCATCTGGGTTGGTTTCATATCTTAGCTATGGTGAATACTGCTGTGATAAACATGGGAGATTATATCAATATTTGCTAGAAATTCTTGCGTTTATTACAGATTTTCAAATTTGTTAGCATAAATGTTTGCAAAGTATTCCCTTCTAATGTTCTGAATCTTGCATATTTCTGTTGTGATGTTCCCATTCTCATCTCTGATTTTATTTGGGTATACTCATTATTTTACTTAGGTAACTATAACCCCTCTGTACATTACTTTTACAATAAAATAAAGTATTATTTAAAAACGAATCAAGATATTTACAAAAACGCTCATAGAAAAATGTCAAGTGAATCACTTCTTGGCCTTTCATCTAAGATCAACTGTTGTATCTGTTTTTATCAGAAAAATGTCAAGTGAATTCAAAAATGCATAAAAAGTAAAGAAGGTATTAAGACCAAAAAAAGCTCAAAATTCAGAAATCAAAGGATCTTTTCAACTCAACACACAACACTTTCATTCCATCATCATGTCAAAGATTTGAACTACAATTAAGCAGGAACTATCTTGATAGAAAATGACAGGAAATATGTAAAGAAAAGTTAGATGCTCAGGTGTTTAGGGAGAGTTTGGCTTACTACTTAAACTAATAGAAAGGTGTTGGCTTTAGTTTTTCAGTGAAGAATGGAAAAAGGCCAAAGACAGTTGAGAGAGCAAGCGAGCAAGGGCTCTGAAAAAGATGAGGTTTTTTTTGGGGGGGGTCATTTCTCCCCACCAGACCAGACAAGGTCACAACTAGGAATATCCCAGTCAGCACAACTGTGGAAATCAAAGCAAGCTAAACTAATGAATGCATTCATATTTAAATACATTCTTACTACTATATGAGACTCTATTCCCGATTCTTCCAATTTAATCTATATATGTTAGCTATATATGTTATTCTCACAGATGCTCTCAGCCAGAGGAGGCTGAGTGAAAGTAAAAAGGAGAAATGACAGCAATTCTCATCACAGACTCTCATCATTCTGAAAATTGTTTCTAGAATCTGATTATTAAAACTTCTCAAGGGTGGCCTCAGATCAAAATCTAGCAGCAAAAGCTGTAGGACCTTCTTTATGAGGAATCAGGTCTTTTCCATCATCTCATTTCTACAGTTCCACGAGGGATATATTTCTTTTTCCATCGTATCAATTTTGGAAGGCTCTAGCAACTTCAGATTTAAAGCTTAGTGGAAGGGGGAGTGGTATTAGAAGCAGGATGGAGAAAAAGAAACCGTGTATTTTTATCCAAACCACAGATGACCCACCATCTCCTGCAATTGATTGGTAAATAAATAAAGCCACACTGGTGTTTAATATTCCAGGGATTACAGGACTGTTATGTGATCCCCCACTTACTCCCGGCCATCATCCATTTGAAGCACAGCCAGTTTATTCTGCACCATCTTGTAGGTCTTGAAACCTTCTCAGCTTGGCTTTCTTTCAAGTCATAACCTGCACTTTCACAGCCCAGACGATTTCATCTCCTGTCTTCACAGTTATGTCAAGTCTATAAAAGTAAAAATCCAATGGCCAGTCATTCCCACTGTTCCATAGCTTAACCTAATTTATCCTCTTTAAATGTCCTTCAGTAATAATAACCCCATTCCTAGCTCCATCTCCTCACACCCACATCTGCCCAGCCCATTCATCATTTGATTTCTCAGCAGTTGCTCAGTTAGATCAGTGGAGAACTTGAAGGTTAATTCAAAACCAGATTTTGGTTTGGGTGTTTTCTTTTGGATTAAATCTTTTTTACCTTAAAAAATCTTAATTTAGCTAATTAATTTAGCTAATTTTCATCCTCTAAGAAAAATTTGATTTTAGTCTTGCCTCAGGAGCCTTCCACACATATATCTTTTCTCTTCATAGACATGAGCAGAGGAGCATCTACCCAGTGTCCACAGCATGGCCGCTTCCATTTAAAAGTCTTCATCTTCCTCTCCATCCATGTATAAAGATGACTCTGTAGATCATCTTTATGTCAACTGTCAGAAAAAAATTAACTCGCCTGTGCTTTGTGGTTCTTCCAGAGTCTAGTGAGATACTGCCAAGACAGAGGCTGATTTCTTGATTTACCAACTTTCTTTCCCCAGAGAGAGAGAGAGAGAGAGAGAAACCTCACCCATGAGGACTTTTATTTTAAAAGGAAAATGACTGAGCAACTCTGCCAGGCTCACACATCAGTTTTGATGGCTTGGTGGGAGCACGATTAAGGAATGTGTGATAGAGTGCAAGACATATATTCCTTTTATGTGCCGAGTATAATGAGGTAGACTGATTAGCCTAACTCGCTATGGCAAATCACTACATAGTTTTAAAAGGTCTATTCTTCAATGCACCATAATTAAATTAAAGTTAAAATGCTGTAATTATTTAGAACCAGGATGCCATTTTTTCCCTTTACTGACTTTGTGAACTTATAAGCTCAAATGAATGCAGAGATAAAATAGCATAACACAAGTTGCCTATACATTATCTTGTCTATCTTGTATGTAGAATTAAATTACTCAGGAGTTCAGAGGCTAATGAGAATCACAAGAGCTGTCCTCCATGTAATGGTAGCATTAGGTTGGCTGAATTTAAGTATCAATGGAGAGGATTAATTTGATTATTTACCTACAAGGACAAAAGTTTAAGTGCACATATACACATAGTTTTACACTCATGGCTGCTCCTCACCTTGACTGCAGTGGTATTATGTGTCAGGCAGTGTGTTTTAGGTACACTGTCGCCTGGAGCCCACAGGGCCACAGATGCTAGGTTTGCCCTACATCGTCATTTTAACTGGTATCTCAATGCCAGTTCAAACTCCAGCAGGAACAAATTAGCCCATTATGAGGTTGCTCCATCGTGACCTCCTTTTGTCCTTGATCTTTTTTGGGGGGGAGGTGAGCCTCAGCAGAGCCACTATCCCTCCAGGTCCAGACCAGAAACCCCAAAGTGATTCTTGAGCCCTTCTTTCCCCTGTCTCCAGGATCAACAATTGGTGCATCTGTCAATCCATCTGTCAAGGAAGACAGCTGTCAAGTCTTTTCCTTTGCCTCGATTCAGACATTTCTAAACGGTGGCAGCATCCCCCTGTGAAGCTTCTAGATCTATTCCTTTGCATTTGATATTCCTTGTGTGTGTGTGGGGGGGTCACTGAGGGCACTGCGGTTTGAACTCAGGACCTTGCACTTTATAGGCAGATGCTCTATTACTCAAGCCATGTCTCTAGCACCCCACCTGATGTTCTTAAAGCAAACTTTCTCATGCCTCCTTCCCTGCTTAAAACATTCCTATTATTTTCTGAAGTTCTTGCTTAAAATTATTTAAGGCTATGGCATGGCTAAAGTAGCAGACTATCTGCCCAGCAAGTATAAGAGTTCACACCCCCACAAAAAAAAATCATTGATAGTCCACCCAGTCCAATAATCTTGCTCCCTTGCCCTCTCCTCTCTAGGCTAAAATTGTAGTCTCTGTACCTCCTCCTTACTCCTCCAGCCACGTTGGCTTCCTCTTCTTAAATAAGTGGTCCATTTCTGACATGCTCAGGCTATTTTATGGCTGCTTGTTAGACTACTGTTCCTCCAGCCCCTTTACCTGAGTGTACACTTCAAGGGCATCTCCCTTGGCTTCACTCTAGGGAAGACTTTCTGTCAGACATTATCATCCCCTCTTCTTACCTCCACCACACCCAACCTAGCACACAACTGTACATGTATATGCGCAGCTATATGTTTATTACTTGTCACTCCAGCTTGGCTGAAAATTCCCTTAGTATAGGAACTGGCACTGTACTGTGTCTACTGTTAGTAAAATCCTATGTCTAGCAAACATTTTGTCCAAATACTTGATTCTATTTTTTAATTTCTAATGATTGAATATAGAAGGAAAAAATTCATTTCCAGAAATAAAAAGCAGATGAAAACAATTTACTATACAGAAATGACTTCTGATTTGTTGTATTTTAATGGTTAGGAGAAAAAGGATCTCCTTGACCTTCCAGAATGTCTAGAATTAGAAACACAAAAATATTTGTCAGATGTACAGAATAGGTGGGAAAATTGTCAACTTTATTAGAGCAAATAATATTAGAAAATATATTCCCAAGGGGGGGGGTGGAATGGTAGGAGAAAGCAGGCACTGGTAGCTCACACCTGTAATCATAGTGACTCAAGAGTCTGAGATCTGAGGATTGAGGTTTGAGGCCAGCCTTGGAAGGAAAATCCATTAGACTCTTATCTCCAATTAATGACCAAAAAGCCAAAAGTGGCTCAAGTGGTAGAGCACTATCCCTGAGCAAAACACACAGGGAATGCTCCCTTGAGTTCAAGTGCCAGGACGGACACATACTCATGAATACTTGCACATGAACACACACACACACACACACACACACACACACACACAATGTTAAAAGAGAGATCATCTGGACAATGGAAAGGAGGTTTACAAACACACTGCGAGCTTGGAGCTTGAGAGATCTTGGGGCGGGTGGAAAGAGGCGTGTACTAACGCTTGTCCAGATGGCAGTAATCCATCTTCCCAGCAGAGGGCACTCTCAGTCATTTTTGTGGAACCGGTCAGGGGACTACTTGTGTTCCAAGCTCGACCTGGGGTTCCAGTCTGATACCCCTTCCAGCCTCAAGACTAAATAAATAGCATTTAACTTACCCCATTAGACTTGGAAGCCACTGGAGGAAAAGCATACTTATAATGTAAAACCAAACTTTTGAAATCCCCACTTCCATCTCTGGTACTCCAACATCTCCATCCTCCTTTCCACAACCCCAAATTCTCATAAACCAGATCTTGGAACTTTTTCAAAAAGAAAAAATCAGTTAGCCCTCTCTTCTCTGACCAGGATTTGATTCTGTACATATTTGTCCATTTCCCCCACATTCGCCAAACATGAAGAGATGCATCCGAATATGGGTCATTTAATGATGCACATCTTTAAATTTTATTATTGCTGCCTCCCTTGCTGAAAAGAAAATGAAGTTTTTTTCATGAGTGGAAAGGCCACTAATTCTCTGATTTGTGTTTCATACGTCATGAACAATCACATTTTCATATGCTGTGCTTTTGTTTTTCTTTTTCTTTAGGGCATTGCAAGATGTGCCCTTGAACCATGAGCTGTTTGCACGGATGCATCTTAGAAGGACATCGGAGGGCAGAATTCTGGGAGTCAGAGAAAAAAGGAGTATTAAGCCCCAAGAGAAGTCAGAGCAGCCAACAAAAGAGAGGAACACAGTGCATATAAAAATGAACAGTACAGGGCTGGGAAGGTGGCTTAGTGGTAGAGTGCTTGCTTAGCATACATAAAGTCCTGGGTTCCATTCCTCTGTACCACGTAAACAGAAAAGGTCAGAAGTGGCACTGTGGCTCAAGTGGTAGAGCAGCACTAGCCTTGAGCAAAAGAAGCTCAGGGACAGTACCCAGGCCTTGAGTTCAAGCCTCATGACTGGCGAAGGAAGGAAGGAAGGAAGGAAGGAAGGAAGGAAGGAAGGAAGGAAGGAAGGAAGGAAGGGAAGGAAGGAAGGAAGGAAAACAAGGAAGGAAGGAAGGAAGGAAGGAAAGAAAAATGAACACTACAGACATTTGCCTGAGTTGTCACTATGCTTCATGGCATGGAGATATCACAGAAGATCTATGAGCCATGGATAATTAATACAGTCCAGGAAAATTGCCTAGAGATAATTAATCCCAAACCGAGGGTCCAAAATATTTATTGCTGTCAGTGTACACAAACGAGCTAAAGACCACATATCTTCAGAAATGAGAGACTGTCCCTCGATGAAATCACTTCTAATGGCCTGCTTGCTGCAAACCTCTGCGAGTGTGGGGCTCCGAAGTGAAACACTCCAAACAACATGATGCTTTCCTCAACGGAGAACATTAAACGATTTCCCATTTGATACCTAATGAGATTTAAAAACACACACACAACTAATTGCTGGCTTACTATAACTTTCTGAAAGAAGACTGGAGCATTAAGGAAACAAACTATGGCAATGTTCCCATACTAGGAAGAATTGAAGAAGACCCGTGGTCCCAGAAATCTACTCTTACATAAACTGGCACCTAACAGATGCTTCACCTAATCAACCAAGAGAGATCTCTGATACATAGCTTGGTGTGCTGGTGTACACCTGTAATCCTAGCTACTTGGGAGGCTGAGACAGGAGGATTGGGAATTCCAATTCAGCATGGGCAAAAGAAAAAGAATAATTCAGTTTCAAAAATAAAATTTTATAGTAAGTGTTGGGACTATTGCTCAAAAAGCACTTGTCTAGCATGCACATAACCCTAAGCTCATTCCCTAGCAACACACACACACACACACACACCTGATGCATAAATTAAATGATAGATCCTGAAAGATTCACAACTGGACAACTTCAGATAGACCTGGCCATTATGAAAATGAGTCAGCTCTGAACAAAAATTCCAGTGTAATTTTTAAAAATATGTAAAATTTCTCTATGAGAGTCATAAACCCTCACAACCCAGTAAAGGCTCTGCAATATTTCCTGGGAAGTCTCTGGTATTTACAGACTATTCTTGCATTTATATCCCTGTGATGATTGTTACAATGCATTTTTAGTCCAATATATTTGACACAAGTGCCACGTATCAGTTTATTTCCTTCTACATGCTCATAGCAAAGGTAAAATGACACTACATGTTTCAGCTACCTGGCCTTATTTTTTTCCCCAAATTATTTTTCAAACAGAAATCAAATGGAAAAAAGAGAAAGGGAAAGGGAGAAAAGCCTACTAGCAGACTGAGATTAAATTTAACAGCCACAAGAGATGGGTATAACTTAGTGGAAAAGCCCCTCACAGACACTTCCCCAATCTTTCTGTCTTGTGCTTTAATTGAATGTATGTGTCCAAAGATAAACTATGTGGGCTCAGAAGGGGAAGGAATTCATTAGAAGAAGTTCCTAATAAAAGTGATCCAATCTTTGTATTTAGCTTTTAATATAAAAAATTAATTAACATTTGCATTATGCGAGTTGACCTCCCCAGGGAAATACAGTCAAGTCCCACTACTCCCTCCCTCCCCCCTCCCACCCTCTCCCCCATCCAGTGTAAGATGGATGGACAGAGGACATAATTTCTAACTGTGGTTCTCATCAATCATGTCAGCTGTGGGGGTGACTTGTAAATGATGCTAGGGCCTATTAAAACCTAGCCTCTTTTAAAGCCAGTTGTCAATGCCATCGTGTATAAATATATACTTACAGGGGGACTGTTTAATTATAATATTGATTCAATTATTGCAGTCCCTGGTAGCATAGGGGATAATGGTGCACTCTGGAAAGAAGACAAGACAAGTGAGAGAAAACGCTGTCTCTCCTTTCACAAAAGTTAATTTCACAAGTAAATTGTGTCCATTCCAGCAAGCCTCTACTTCAAAGGAGACGTTTCCGAGGGAGACTGAACACTTTGGTAAAAAGAATTTTAAGCCATTTGAAGGGCTTACTTTATTTCTGTTATTTTGAATCATTCCTTAATTAATGTATTCCTGATTGTTTCTACTGAGATAATATTCATATCAAAGTAACTATTTTACAGTGGACAATTCACTAGCTTCTAGTATATTCACAAATGCTGTACAAAAGTATCAATAATCTCTAATGCCCCAAAATTATCATTCCCCAAAGGAAACTCTCTAACTGAATTAAGAAATCATCCCCCAAATTAGAAAAGTGTATATATAAGATGCAGGGCATCTGAATCAAATATAGTGAAAACAGGGGTTATATCATGGGGGAGGAACATACAAAGAAACAAAAAAAAACACATAGTACATTATATGCTTAAAAAAGGGATACAGGCTGACCCATTTTATCAATGAAATGTACAAGACGTGATGTTGAAAAGGAGCTTTACAACTTATGGGGGGGGTGGGAGGGAGGAGTTAGGGAGGTGGGAAGGGAATGGATGGTAGGGGTAAAATAAAGGAGGAGGTAACAATGCTCCATAGGAAATGTACTCATTACCTTACTCATGTCACTGTAACCCTTCTGTACAGTATTTTCACAATTTAAAAAACGTATTAAAAAAAGAAATCATCCCCCACAACTGAACTTCTATAATATGTAGCTTTTTGTGTTTTTTTTTTCATTTTGAGGTAATTTTCAAGATCCTTCCTTTCCTTTTGACAGCTGGATGATATTCCATTGTATGGAGGCATTATGTTGCTCTTCAGTTGATACTCATTTAAGTGAATTCCATTTTGGGGGGTTACTATGAACAATGTTACTATGAACATGAGTATTCTGCCCAAGATTCTCTTTATAAATTTCAGGGTAGAATTATTGAGTAACATTTGAAAAACCATCCAACTTTTCTCCACAGTGGCTAAGCCACTTATTTTGCTACTAGTGATTTGCTACTAGTAAGGTAAATCCTTCATAATGTTTGTCATTTTCCTTCTGTTAAAATCATTATTATTCCCTTCCTCTTTCTATTAGTGGCATCTCACTGTGGTTTGATTTGTATTTCTCTAATTACTAATAATGTTGAACATCTTTTCATGGGATTATTGGCCATTTGTTTATCTTCCTTGGAGAAATATCTCTTCAAATCCCTTGCATGTCTTTTAGAGTGAATTGAAAAATCTCTTTGTAATTAAGTTGTACAAATTGTTACTATGTTCTGAATACTGGACCTTTTTCAGACATATAACTTGTAAATATTTCTCCTTAGGCTGTGTTTTAGTGTGTTACATTTTTGGAAATACATCCTTTCATGCATAAAAGCTTTTAAAGTTAGTGAATCCAGATTATTTTTTAAAATTGTATTGCTTGTTTATAATTTGTAAGAAAACTTTCCAAAGCCCAAATCATAAACATTAATACCTATGCTTGTTTCTAAGACGTTTGCATACTTAAACTCTTGCCTTTGGATCCTATCAGAAGCAATACTGCCTGAGAAGAATATATCACGTGGTTTGCACAGAGCTGAAAGTTCCCTGGTTCTACAGAGCCCACATTTATTGTTCAAGACCCTGAAGAAACAGGAAGCTGTGATCCAATCTAGTGAGCATTTCCACCTCATATGGAGATGTATTGAATTCCATTTGTTAATCATACTCTTCCGTAGCAAAGCCCTACCAGGGAGCTGTAAGTAGGAGGGATACACTATTTCAAGACAGAGAAAGGAAGGAAAGAGGTCAGACTGGCAGTACACAAGGTTGATGGCCAAATTGGTCCTCATAAAATTGAGACTTTTGAGAAAACTCCAGCTCTCTCTGATGGCACTCATGGCTCATTTGTCCTTTCTGTTACCAAATAACTATCTGCAAGAAAGTATCAACACCATTTTGTCCAACTAATATTATTGCAAAAGACAGTCTAAGAGTTTTCTCAGCCTAAGAGACTCTATCTCTCCCATGCTTATGGAAGAAAGAACAGCATCAGTATTATTTTCTGCATGCTCTGGGTTATTAATCATAAAACTTGCAAATGAAGGACTATAACACTCCTTTGAGTTGCAAAAAATATAGCTGTAATAGTCTAATTCTTTATTAAGTGTGTTGCTGTCATTTTCGTATTTCAATCAAAAGTATCTCTGTGAAACAGAAGGAATGTTATGTACCTGTAGCATCATAGATCATAGTATGTAATATTCCTAACTTGTCCACTCTGTGAGTGCTGATGAGTGTCTCTCTGTGCCAGGCATTGTGTGGGTATTCTTCATGCATTTGGAGCACAGTCACTGTCATCCGTGCCCTAACAGATGTTATAGGGGTGTGGGCATTAGGCTAGAGAGGTAGGGAAAACATCTACAATGCAGACACCACTGAAGACAATGGATGAGTCAGTCAGGCCAGAGTAGAGGCTAGTGATGAGGGATGTCTTCCTAGAGGAAGAAATATCTAACCTGAGATCTAGAAGCTCATGAAGAGTGAGGCCCATGCGCGCAGCTGTGTGGGATGGACTAGACTTTCTGACAGAAGATAGAGCATGAGTGAAAGCATGAAGTAACATCTCAACACTTTGGTATGATAGGAGCGCAGAGCAGACACATGATAAAGGAATGTAAGTCCTATTAAGGAGCTGTAACATTATTCCAACATGCACAGGGAAGTTGTGCTGTGCTTTAGGCAGAGAGCAAAATAATATGAGAAACCACTTTGAAAACTGGGCACAGATCTGTAATCCTAGCTAATCATAAGGCTGAGATCTAAAGTGTGTGGTTCAGAGCCAGCCTGAGTAGAAAAGTTCTAGAGACTCTTCTCTCTCTAATTAACCAACAAAAAGCCAGAAGTAGAGGCTTGGCTCAGTTCAAGTGGTAGAACATCTACTGTGAAAGAAAATGATAAGGGAGAATATGAGGCCCTGAGTTTAAGCCCCAGTAGCAGCACAAAAAAAAGTTGATGTAGGTAAAATGAATTATATAGCACAACATAGAGACAAAGTCACATACAGGAAGATCAGTGTGAGGATGAAGCGATAGCATCAGGACATAGTAGCAGAATTGATTAGAATTTTGATACATTAGGTTGAAAGATATATTGAATAAAGTTTAACCAAAATTCTTATCTACCCAGAATCTTAGGATGGGATGTTATTTGAAGACAGGGTCTTGCAGATGGAATTGATAACATGTGGTTCTATTGGATTGGGACAGCCCTGAAATCAATAAATCCTCCTTTATAAGGCCAAGTAAAGACCCAGAAAGATACACCCAGGAAGTTGTTCTGTGACAAAACAAATAAAACCATTAGGGTCACCATGCCACAAACCAAGGAATACGTGGAACCGCCACAGGCTAAAAGAGGCCAGGGAGATCATCCTTGAGGCTTTAGGGTGTGAATGGCCAGGTTGACACCTTCATTTCAGAGACAGGACTTCTAGAAGTATGACAATATAAATTGCTATTGTTGTAAACCATGTACTAATATAGCTATCATCACACTAATCGTGGGTGAAGAGGTGTGAACTGACTTGACAATGCTGAGCTGCTGCACTGGGCGATGCCTTGGTTCCTGCATAACTAACTCACAGTGTCCTCTCCTGAGCAACTGGGAAGTTGGCATCCCTCATTGACCAAGGTCAACAGCAACTATGAGAAGAAGAGAGGTTACTAGGTGCATTTGTATTCAGGATAGACTCTGGGGCCTATAGGCCAAGAGAGCCCATACCATAGGCAGTAAGATACCTGGAATGGGGTGTCTGGGAAGGTCCAGGTCATATGAACTGAGCGGGACCAGGAGCAGGCTACAGTAGTTGATCCTGAGCTGCATTTGTGTTTGCCAAGAAAGAGCCAAACTTTGCCATTCAGTGCTTACTGGTAGACTTACTGGATGTAATTCTGGTAAAAAACAAAAGCCAGAATGCAGTGGATTGAAGTATATGGGAATGTAAAGATGTAGGTCTAGGAGAAGGCAAGCATATGGGGGCTGCAGTTGAGCTTGATCTTGTACCATGAATATCTAGGTGTACAGTGGTTCACTACCAGTAAAAGGAATGATGGTTCCATTATGGGATGGGAAAAGGTAAGGACCCGTTCCAACACAGGTAAGTGGAATTGTAGAGTTTCCTCCCCACTAACGGTTTCCATTTTTTCCTTCAGGAAGTAGAAAGCATCATTTGTTGAAGAGAGCAAAAGGTTGATAGGTTTGAAGGGTCAGACCACATCCTCTACGTGAGATTTATTGATCTCCTTGTACCGATAAGGAAATGAAGCCTCAGAAAAAGCCTGTGGACTAGCTTGACCCGGTACTCACTTCTGAGGAACAAAGAACTGGGGTTTAAATCTGAGGTCAACCTCCTCCTACTCTATAAGTCCGTAACCTTGAACATTAGCTTCCTTGAATTGAGTTTATGATGATAAACTTTTAGACCTAAATCTTGGTAGATACATGAATTATTTTTTTCTCCCCAAATGCTCTTCCCTCCACGGATGGCCACAGACACTATAGCCTAGGGGGACTGGCAAGATCACACACTGGAACTTTTGATCCTCTGTAAGAGAGGTGCTGCTCAGCTGGAACGGAGGAGTCCATGGCTAGAGTATCTAGTCTACATGGACATTGAGGAAACTGAGAAAGAGTCTGGGAACAGAAGGTATTTGGTCATGCCTTGACCTCATTCACTCTCTAGTCCCTTTCCGGCATCTTGTAGTCTCTTCCTTTGTTTTAGCGGCTTATTTACCAAAGCTCATATGAAAATTCCAGTCCAGATATTCTTACAGTCTTCTTTAATGGCAAAGAATCTCAGTCCTGTGCATGCCAGATTCAGGCAGAAACAAAAGGATGCACACATTATTCTCTTTCTTTCAAATAATGTCACTTGGGAAGGTTCTAACTTGAGGAGTGAAAGGATAATTCTGAAGTATCCTGCATCATGTTTGGTATTTGTTTGTTTCTTCTCTACCCATAGCCCGATTTCTCTACAGTAACTAGTTTTAATAGGAGAAAATACAATTTATGCCTCTCAGCCCAGCAGAATTCATTTACATAACAAGTGACATTGGTGGCTCATGCCTGCAATCCTAACTACTCAGGAGGCTAAGATCGGAGGATCCTGGTTCAAAGCCAGCCCAAGCAGAAAAGTCCCTGTGAGACTCTTATGTCCAATTAACCACTGAAAATCTGGAACTGGTGCTATGGTTCAAAGTGGTAGAGTAAATAGCTTTGAGCAAAAAAGAGCTCGTGGACAGTGCCCAGGCTCTGAGTTCAAGCTCCATGACCAACGAAAAAAATAAAAAAGTGATATCACTAGCTGTCCAAAATCCTAGTGGATTGTCTCAGTAGCTCAGTACCTTCTATAGTGTAGAGAGAAGGGATTTTTCCCCATGAATTAGTTCTTGTGGAACTGTAGACAGCTTCTTGAGAAATCCAGGGATTTCTGGGATAAAAAGTTCAGTCGGTCTGAATGGAAGGAATTGGCAAACATTTTCTGAAGTGCTGACCCCAAATGCTCTGACCTTCTTTATCACGACTTCCCTTTGGAGCATTATGTAAGAATCCGTACAGACCATGTGTGAGCTAGCAAGCCCTTGGGGGACCGGCAGAGTCCAGCAGCCACATGTGAAAACTGACAGAAGCCAGCCAACAAGCAGCACGTCCAAGCCCACCAGAGCTGAGAGCCATAAGGTAAGAGCAAAAGAGGTGAGCGAGTGTCACTCCTCACTTGGAGTCAAGATGACAAATCAGTGGGACCTGGGATAATGAGAGAGAAAATGAGGCAAGAGTCTGCTGTCTGTGAGCAGTTCCAGAATCTTCTCATGATGTCCTCATTATTCCAGATCTTTCTTCTCATACAACTGAATAAGAGGGCCTAGCTCCTAAAAGCAAGGTGCTCCCCAGTGTGTCATCTCTGGACAATATGGCTTGGGGGAACAGTTTATTCACAACTCTTTTCTTTGTGGCTTCTTAGTGGCTACTTTTGAGGGGTCAGCTTTGCAGATTCAGTTTGTATTCTTTTTCCTGCTTTTAAAATTCCTAGTTCTTCAATAGCATGATGTCTATTATAAAAGAAATACATATTTCTTTATACTTCATTTCTTTCAGTGATTTTTTTTAAAAATCACTTTATCTGTAACATGAAAAGTAATTGAAAGCCCTTCTAGAAATTCTGGGATTTCTGGCCAACAAATACAGAATTTCTGTAATGACTTCTCATTTTATGCGATTCATGACTCTTACCGGGTTTTCAGTAGATACTGGAATGTTCTCAACTCAGGACTCAGCCATAAGAGAGCTGTTAGCAACAGCATCTTTCAGAAAAATCTTACAGTACTGTAGGAAGCATTTAAACATTTGCCTTGTGAAGAAGAGAAAATCTTAATGTGGTAATCTACTGCTATGGGTTACATGCCCACTTTCCCCCAATCATCTGCTGACACTCTACCTGCCCAAGCCATACCATTCCTAGGTGGAGATTTTGAAAAGTGATCATATCAACAGGGCTTACCCTTCCTAAAATGTCCTTAGAAAAGGGACTCCCAAGGAGCTCATTTATCCCCTTATTATGTGAAGTCACAGCAAAAAGGGACCATCTATGAATCAAAAATGTCTGGAGACCTGATCTTGGACAGCTTTGCCTCCAGAACTGTGAGGGAAAAAAAATGTCTGGTGTATAAGCTACTCTGTCCATGATGTTTTGTTATAGCAGCCCAAAGTCCTAAGACACAATCCATTCCTCCCCTGCCCACTGCCTCCCAAGGGGCCTTTATCTACCAGCTAGTCACCTCCAGTCCTGGTTGTGAGACTTAAGTATTTGGGGACACTCAAGGCTGAGCTTTTATTTTGGGTGTTGTTTGTTTATAAAAAAAAAAACGACTTGGCCCACAAGATATTTTGTATACCTATGTGAAAATGGAATGGCAAAGCTTGTTGAGATTGGTGTGGGAAGGGGGAGAGGGAATGAGGGAGAGGGATGGAGGGGTCAATCTGATCAAGAGATAGAGTATGCAAACATGGACATGTCATAATAAAATCCTTTGTACAATGAATTGCTGTACAATGAATTTTACATAAAATATGTAAAATATGACCCATGTATGTGAAACATTTTAATTTCACTAATGATGCTTTAATCTTTTTAGCTTAATTTTACTTTTAAAATTTTTAAGTTGTAAAATGGGATTTCAATTCAACATATGCACTAGAGTTACTATGTTGATTAAAGAAGATAAGCAGGGACTGCAAATAAAGCATGGACAGCCAACTAATTCAACTTTACCTAAAAGTCACTCATTTTAAATGCATCAAAAGGAAAAAAAGAAAGTTATAGATATAAAGCCATACAAAGGCTTCTCTTGAATGTGTTCTGAAGTTCTAGTTCAAATCTTATTGTTTAAGTATTAAGATTCAGAGGGAAGGAAAGGACATCTATTAACACTCTATATTTTTACATTTTGATCATGAGTGGACATTGTGGTGTCTGGTATAAGCACCTCTCTTACTTTTTTTGGCCCAATATTCTGAATTCAGAACACTAAATTACAAGAAACAAAACCATTTACTGAAGATCAGACAACTGCTTCAGAGATAGGCTCAAGTTCAAGATGCAGTTGAGTCACAATTCCTTTAATTTACAGCATTCTCAAAGGTATTTGTTTCCATTAGTCACAATAACTGGTGTGAATTCTGAATTGTATGCATCCAGCCTCATGAAAAAAAGGAAGATAGATAGATACTACAAAGAAAACAGCAAGAATATAATAAATGTATCATGACAGCTTTGCAAGTCTAATAACTGAGTACAGTCATCATCAATTTCTCTTTTTGCATGCCACAAGTAATCTCTTCCCTTATTTGAGTATTTTGAAACAGTCTGAATGGTTTCTCTTGAAGTTACCAGCCCTTTTGGTAGGACTGCCTACTATTGCTTAAGACACGTGGACCTTCTCCTTAAGAGTTCTAATGAATTAGATAGATACCAGAGTCATTGATATTCTCCTTCCTCCTCTTCTGGTTCTCCTTACTTTCCATTTGACTTATTGAAAAGAGTCTAAGCCAGGTTTTGAAAATGGCTTTTTGCAGTTTTTCATCTTTTCAGATTTAAAATTTAAATTTATGTCTTTGTACTCCAGGCCTTCTCATTTTCTAATTTATTTTTCACTACTTCAAACCATCCACATATCCCTGCCATCCATCTTGATTTCTATGGCCCAGGAACATAATCCAATCATGAATCTTCTTTGGGAATGCCAACAGGGCTTGAGAGAAAGCACATTAATGATCTTTCTGAAGTAGAAAAAAAATGAAAAGAAACAGTAAGATGGTAAAGCTACTTTCAGGCAGACCCTATAAACCTATGATGCGAGGAGGAACATGGCCATTCACTGAAATCAGGCTGGAATTAACCTGCTGGGATTATAAATGAGATCCTAAGGAATCACAGCATTTCCCCATCTCCTCTCCAGTTCTTTCCTAATTCTAGGCACTTCCCATTTTACATGACAAGGCAGACATAGTTGATTCTTTATCCTATGTCCTATACCTGAAAGCGCATACATACCTGTGCCAGTGACAGAAACCAACCCTGCTGGCCCCAGGAGACATGTATTACTAGAATATTGTGGAATCTCCTGCCATAATGAAGCTTCAGTGAGGCCAAGGAACGGAGATCCCAGGGGAGATCTGCTGCAAGATCTCATAGGTGTTCTAATTACTGCTCTATATTTAGGGTGGTGTAGACCCCAAAGCACTCATAGTGATTGCTCTTTTGCTTTGGGACTAAGTATCTCAGTACAGTTTGAGCCCAAATTCCTTGTTGTATCACCCTGTCAGGGTCCTTGGGTATACATTAAGACACCAAGCACTCAACCTTGGATCCTGAGCATTATGTTCTGAAGAGGTGTTCATAAGGGGTGTGTAGTGAGATGGAGCTATGTCTTGGCTCTGTGCCAATGCAGAGATTTTTGCAGCATTAACTAGTTAAAAATTTTAATAAAAAAGTTACTAGAGCAATTATAGTGTCCAAGCTCTATGTTAGACACACGCCCCTTGAGAAGGAGAAACACAAATGACCGCTATCCTCAAAGCAAATTTATTTTTCTCAATTGGACTAGAAAATCTTCATTAATAGTTACTGGCATGTAAGTATCTATTGAGTTCCAATTGTCTGTCAGGCACTGTTCCTGCTCAGAGGGACACAACATTCACCATGAGGGAGAAAAGTCCCTACCTGTGGAGCATTCGCTGTAGAGAGGAAGTCAATCATGGCTCAGGGACTGATATGAATCCTAATACTTACCAGGTAAGGCGCACGTGCCTGAAGTTCTCTGTTAATTCCTTTGTCTCATTTTTAAACTGGGAATGATCATTGCATCTGTCTCACAATACTGTCATGGAAGTGTGTCCACCACATAGGAAGATGATGACCATCATCTTATCATCACCATCAATCAGCCCCTCCTCATCTTCATACCTCCAGCTGTCCCTTTTAATCCAACTCAGTCAGAAAATTCTCTGGAACCAGAGTGATTTGGCTGAGCATGCAGGTTTTATTTCTTGCCTTGTAATGAGATAAGGGCTCCACGAGGTGTTGAACTCAACAAGAGAAGATGCTGCGGGGTATTTGAGGTTCAAGATGTTTATTAGAGAGAGAGAAAACAAGATGGGACAGGGAAAGGAGCTGAATTGCAATTCAGACTCAAGAAAATTCTTCAGCAGCCCTCTAGTGCTCCAAGATGAAAATGTCCCTGTTGGGAACCATTTGCTGGTGAACGTAGCAGGTCTCTTGTACAGCGGTCTCTGTGTCCACCTCAGATCAGGTAAAGTCTGAGTAAGAAAAAAAATATGATCATAAAGTCATAGAATACTCCCAGAGAGAGAACCAAATAATAGTGTTTAACTCCGAAGCTAAGGAAATGTTAAGAGGTGAACTCACTGAAAATTTAACCAACTCTTGCATGATCAGCATGTTGGTGGTTTTCATTTTTATTGAGTTTTAACTCTTCAATTATATTGTCAAAAATAATGTAGAGTTTATATCATTACAGCTCCACGTGTGATCCAGACTCGCATGGTCTGAAAACCGTTACCAACGCTTAAATAGATAAGTACAGAGAGTAAGTATTTAGACAGAAATTCAGCAATTTGACGCGGTAATTTTCTGTGTGTTGCTTCTAATAAGAAAACATTGATGATCATATTTCATGTATCTGGCTTTTTTACTCTATTTTCTGTTAATATATTTTGATTTTATTTTGTGGAAGTATTTACAGACTATTATGTTTTCTTAAATGTGAGTGTATACATGCATATTTATGTGTTTCTGTATGCTTCTTTACCAAAGGTTGTTGAAAAGACACTGATCAATATTTAATATTACTTATTTTATTTTTTAAATGTTTTGAAAAGCTCTCTCCTTTAGACAAAATCTCTGTCATATTTGAGATTGTTAATTTGGAAGTAAAAGTTTATCTAACATAAAGAACAATATATTCTTACATCACCTAAATACAAACTTATTTTCTTTGAGCCCAAATGTCTAGAAGCTCTTATTTATACAGGAGTTTTATAGAGTTGTAAAGATGCTGGCTGGTAGGTGGTATGAACTAAATGAAATAAGACCAGGTAAGAATATAAGAATGTCCTTACAACTGCATTAGTAAATAAACAATTTTCTGATTAAAATATAAATAATAGCTGAGCTCCAGTAGCTCACATCTGTACTAGCAACTATTCAGAAGGCTGAAATCTGAAGATTGTAGTTCAAAGACCTCAAACCCACCCCCAGGCAGGAAAATACATGAAACTTTTAACCTCAGTATCTGGCAGACTGTCAGATATGGCACTGTAACTCAAGTGTTAGATTGCTAGCCTTGAGCAAAAATGCTAAGGGACAGTGTCCAGGACCTGAGTTCAAGCCCCAGTACTGGAATAAAAAAATATGTAAAAAGAAAACAAATCTTAGCCATTGCAACAATGAGATGTACAAGTCGTTATGTCAAAAAATGAACTTTACAACTTTGGTGTGGGGGGGGTAGCTGGGAGGATTGGGTGGAGGGGCCGGGGGGAGGATGGGAAGGGATGGGAAGGGGAAACAAAGGAGGAGGCTACAATGCTTGATAAGAAATGTACTCATTATCTTGCCCATGTAATTGTAACCCTTATGTACAGTATTTTCACAATAAAAAAATTTTTTTAAAAGAAAACAAATCTTAAAATCGGTTATCAACTATAAACAAAGAAATAGCATCATTTAAAAAATGTTTCAACAGAACCCTCAAGCTATAATAGGAAAATAATGAAGCACTAACAGATCTAAGTGCACTGAACTGAGAAGTTGTTGTTTTTTTCCCCCACAGAGCTTGTCTCAAGGTATTTCTTATAGCCCCTTTAAAATGAGGACCCATTTCCCTCTCATGTATGGAAACATCTAGATATTATAAATTATTATTGTTTTCTTTAGTTGGGGCAAAAGAAACTCAAACATCATGGAGATACTGAATTAAATCCAACACTAAATAAGATAACAGTCATGAAAAAAAGTCGGAAGTATTTTTAGAATACATTTGTGTTGGCCATATGGCCATTAAAATCCTTGACATAATTTAAATAATATCATTGGAATATAATGATTAAAGCAAAATTATTTACCAATATCCAAATATGGATTTTGATTTACTTAGAGTCCTTAATGTGCTAGGTGCTGGTGGCTCACACCTGTAATTCTAGCTACTCAGGAGGCTGAGATCTGAGGATCACAGTTCAAAACCAGCCCAGGCAGGAGAGTCCATGAGACTCTTATCTCCAATTAACCAGCAGAAAATCCAAAATGGCGCTGTGGCTCAAGTGGTAGAGCCTTGAGCTGAAGTACTCAAGGACAGTGCCCAGGCCCAGAGTCCAAGCCCCACAAGAGTCCTTAATGTAAGCAAATCAGATTCTGCTAAATCCATACAAACTTTGTGTTTTAAGAAACTTGTATTTTTTAAAGAAACCATTATAGTAATGTGAGGTGTGTGTGTGTGTGTGTGTGTGTGTGTGTGTGTGTGTGTGTGTGTGTGTGTGTGTGTGTGT
>NW_012267217.1:55372263-55410182 GCF_000151885.1 Dipodomys ordii
TGTGTGTGTGTGTGTGTGTGTGTGTGTGTGTGTGTGTGTGTTCTAGTTAGGATAGAACCAGGAACCCATACACATTAGGCACTCTACCACTAAGCTACATCCCTTATTCTTGCTTGTGTATGTTGCTATTATTGTTATTATTGTTTGGGTTTGGGTTGTTTCTTTTTGCCAGTCATGGGGCTTGAACTCTGGGCCTGGGTGCTGTCCCTCAGCTCTTCAGCTCAAGGCTAATGTTCTACCACTTGAGCCACAGAACCACTTCCTATTTTCTGGTAGTTAATTGGAGATAAGAGTCTCAAGGACTTTCCTGTCCTGACTGGCTTTGAACTTCAATCCTCTCAGCCTCCTGAGTAGCTAGGATTACAGGTCTGAGTCACTGGTGCCTGGCTTATTTGGGATTTTAAAGCATAGAATTAATTCAAAAAATAAATGGCTTAATTTTGTCTTCTCAAAACCCATCTGGAGGCAGGTACAACCATTAGAAGAGTTCAAATATTTGGACTATTGCTTTGTCATAAGCCACAAGCTTCATAGCTGTCCAATTGCTGCCACACCTCCCAGTATTTCACCTGAGTTCCAGTTTTGAAGAAGGAGACTGACAAGGGATTGAATGTTTATTCCTGATGGATCAGGTGCTTGTTATCAACCTTCCCATTCCTGGAAAATCCATCAGGCAGCCCTGTGTTCATGTCTGATGAGCTAGATTTTCTCAAGCCATTTCAAAGTCTTGGAAAAATCAAGGAGTTTGGGGGGCATACTGTCTCGTGAAACAAAATCAGGGTCCCAATCCTAAAGAAAGGAGAAGAGTTTCTCATGAAGGGGCTGGGCAGCAGCACAAACAGTTACCACTGTTGTCCTCATCACATAGTTAATTGGTCAGGGTCAGAAAATGAAGTCAAATCCATCAAGGGTCTCACAGAGGACATGTGCTCTGGACAAGCCACAGATGCAACCAGGAAACAACCATTGAAACATAGCTACCGTGTAAGGCTTGGAGAACTTATACAGGAGAAGTCTGAGACTGGGCTTGCGAAAGGAGAGCAAAATAGAGGTCTAAGAGTGTTTCGACGTGGGCATCCAACAAAGAAACCTCTCAGTTGGTTAATGCACATCATTTGTCATGGCATCTATAAGAATAACTGTTGTCTGGGCTACAATGAGAATACAGGCTCCTAAAACTCATCTGCTCTCTCTGACATTTACATTAAGATACTTTTCTCTATTCCCTTGGGGTCATTCCTCATGCCCTTCTCTACCTTTTCTTCTTTTCCCTCTCCCCCTTCCCCTCCTCTCTGTCTCACTATACCCTTTTCAAACAGCATCTGTTTGGGGAATTTTCCAGAGTAATTTTTGCTCATAGAGTCCAAGAGAAAATGAAGAGAAGATGCAAAAATGACCCTCAGTCCTAGGAGCAGGAAAGCTTTGTGTTGCTAGGAAACCAATGGTAGGTGCTAACCATCCCTTACTAAATGAGGGCAGCTCCCAGCAGAATAATCCTTTCTGTGGAAGAACCTAGACCATGATTTCACTTCCTACCTCCAACTGGCTCTGTCTATATATCTACATTTATTCTCCAATAACAAGCAACAGACATGATTAAAAATAATTTTAGAAATGCAAAATTGTACCTGTAAAAAAAGGTCAGAGAAGTATATAATATAGAACTACAAGGATGAAGATTTCTTACTCTTTAAACATCTAGGCTATTGCTAGAAACAAACTGAGAGGAAGGGAGAGAGAAAGAGACTATTTTGCATGAGAGAAAAAAGAAAAGCATTTCAATTAAATTTGGGTTGAATATATGATAGAAAGACTCTTGCTAGAAGCTTTTTACAATTCAACAGAGACAGACAGATACATAACAATAGTTACATATGCTTCCCTCTGAATATCGCATATTGCTTCATCATTTACAAGGTGTGTCTGAAAAATTGGTTTTCTCACAATGCTTTTGTCACAGACATATGTGTAGCCTGAAGGTAGCCAAACTTAGAGATTTGAAATTTTATTGTTGAGGGTGAATATGGATATAATAAAGAAACGTAAGTTTAAAGAAGAGTGGTCTGTTCCTTCTCTGAACAAATATTTGTGTGCCAGTTTTGTATCAGGCTTTTTGTAGGTGTTTGAACATATATTCTGATGGAAGAGATAATTAATAAACAAGATAAGGAAGTGTGTGTGTGTGTGTGTGTGTGTGTGTGTGTGTGTGTTATGTTGAGGATATGTTGAGGTGAC
This sequence comes from Dipodomys ordii, assembly GCF_000151885.1. NCBI lineage: Eukaryota > Metazoa > Chordata > Mammalia > Rodentia > Heteromyidae > Dipodomys > Dipodomys ordii. The sequence continues at coordinate 55,374,499 of NW_012267217.1, forward strand.
AGCAAGATGGAATTTGAATTACAATCTGATAGAATTGAAGGCACAATCACAGCACGCAACCATGAGGAAAGCCTTCCAGATCAAGTGGACAGAGGCTCTGTGTACCTGACCCAGACAAAGAGCAATAAAGAGGCCAATTAAGAAAGAGTAGTGGAAAGATGACAATGGTGAGAATGTTGTAGATTCCAAAGGGCACAGGACGGAGAATGCGAGAAGAGAAAAGACTCTGGAATCTCATAGCGCCATTTTTTTTTCTCTAAGAACTCATGTGGCCAAGAAAGTTCAAACTCAGAATAACTTCCTGTGTTTCCACCTATCCCACTCACCTTTGCAACTAGATTCATGAGACAATGAACCATGAGCAGAAAGTCAAAATATCATTTCCAGGTCAAGGCAAGACATACTGTCTCCCCCATTTCTCTGCTTGGATGTCATGGTATTCAAATTCAATAACCCCAATGGTTAATGACTAAGTGGCCTTATATTTCACCTAAGTAACAAATAAAGCTTTACTGTCTAAGCTACTGAGACTATTAGGTACATTTGTTTCAGCAGCAGCACTTACCTACCTGATTAATTTATTAGTGGTGGTGTGACAAATGAGGAAATAAAGAGGGGCAAATGGAAGAGGAGATACTCCAGTGGAAGTCTATTGGGCTGGTACAAGTGGGCAAGTGTCTGCTAAAGACTGGGAAAAGGAAAAGTCAAACTCAACTTCTGGAATTGTTGCAGACAGACTGAAAGTCAGGTATGCTGTGGGAAAGAAAAGATCCAGAGGTTTTTGACTTGGGGAACCTGACTGGAAAGATGCAATTACCATTGACTTAAACAGAGAAGTTTGGGAAATGATACGCTATGCATTCAAAGCAAGGATTTGGGGCAGTTAGGTAGATACTAGCACTTAAGATTGAAATATGTGTTTGGTCAACAGAACATAGATTATTTTAATCACAAGACCAGATATGCTTCCAAAGTTCAGAATATGTACAGAATTTTAAAAAGAAGCCCCTGTGTATATTACCTAGTAAAAGCATTAACACCTAAGTCCATTTATACTAATCTACTCTTCATGTAAGAGAAAGTAGACAAATGCTATTCAAAATAATCTTTTCCAATATTCTGAGGCAGAGAAGAGGGATTCAAAGTAGTGAAAATGTACCTATAAATTGGGACTAGTCTAAAAGAAAATGATGAGATGATGATTACAGGGTCCATGTGTCTGTGTGAAGAAAATAAAGATGGTTTATGAACAAATACAACAACCATTACTAGGTGGGAGAGAGAGAAAGAGAGAGAGAGAGAGAGAGAGAACATCTATTAAAACGACACTATCCCTTACCATCAGCCATCTTAACCTCTGAATATCTATCAGTCACCTTGCTATGTGCTGACTACTCATATGGTGAGAAAAACTAAATTGCATCTCCCTTGAGCTACCTCTGTACATAGGTAATGTCTTCACTTATCTTGGTTCCATTTATCCATGTACCTACTACTCTTAAAGACTAGATTTTTCTGAGATACATGCTGCGATTTGATTAAATAATATGAACATGAATATTTGCTTTACAATTGTGTGTTTTCAAGATGAGAAAAGTAATGTAACAAACTATTACTTACTCCAGTGGCAGAACACAGGAAGGAATTATTTATTAATCAATTCAATTAATTACAATTCAATTTCAATTAAATTCAAAGATGTACATTTCCATTTTCATCAAGCAAAAAAAAGGCCAAGGAAACTTCTCTTTAGAATGTGATCTTGAAACTGCCCCAGAATTTTTACTGAGTAATTAAGCAGATTTATTGAGCATCTTTGGGCAGACATGTACTGAGCAATGCATACTTAAAGATGGATGAGTTTCACAAAGGCACAATGCCTATGTGCATCGAATCATATAAAATATTACCTATTGAAATGAACTCAAGAAAATGGAAACAAGAGGATTTTTCTTTTTCTTTTTTAGGGTCTTTCCTTTGTTGGTGTTTTTGTTTCTTTTCTTTTTGTCTTGTTTATCTTTAGAAGGGTAATGGGGGACACAGAAATGGAGGGACAAAGGGTTAACAAGTGCAACAGTGATACTCACCAGACACTATGTTGCAAATGAACTATACAACTTGTAGATGGGGACTGGAGGGAAAATCTGGGACAGGAGTGAAGGAAGGGCTGGTATTGTCCAAAAAGAAGTGTCTTCATTGCCAAACTTACATAATTGTAACCCCTCTGCATATCACCTTTATAATAAACAATTTTAGAAAATGAGTTCCTTCTTCTGTGAACTCACAGTTGAGTGGAAGAAACAAACATATAGAAGAAGATTACAGTTATCAGAGGAAGGTGTGAAAATTAATTCTAATTAGCACAGCAGAATTCTAGAGCAGAGGTCTGCCAAAACATTTAAAAAGCAATGCTGCTTACGATGCAAGTGAGAAAGGGTAGAGAAGAAAAGGGAAAGAATCACTAAGAAAATTGTAGAAACCATCACAGCAGAGCACTGATGTGGACGGCTGAAGAGGCAGGTTATTGAGAGATTGGAAAAGACCTTGGGTGCTGGGTTAAGGAGCCTGCACAATTTCTATAAGCCCCGAGGAGCCATAAAGGGAAGAACAAGAATGATACATTTCCATGCACAGCTTAGAAAGATGGCTTAGACAAAGACATCCCGTAGATTAAAGCTGGCAGAGACAGGAAAACAGGACGCCATTGCACAAGGATGCAGAGAAGGTAAACTAAGTCTTTGGTTGCAATGGCAAGGGAAAACCAGTAGGCCTCGAAAACTGAAAAGAGGGAGGCAGGAGAGGAAAGGGAGGAAAGCTACTGCCTTCATCTTTGTGTCCCTGATGCTTGGCTCGGTGCCTGGAACACAGCAAGGGCTGCTTTGTTCTCTCTCTGCCCAAGGGAAGTGGTTTCAGAAGATTGAGAAGGTTTATAGATATAAAACAAATTCCTTTCTCAAAAGCTCTCTAATCCTGGAAATATGTTTAATAAGGATTAAAAACCTTTCATTATATTACAATCTGTTGCTGAAGTAATGGGGAAATGGGAACTCCCGCACGTTGCCAGCGGGAGAGTAAATGGGTACAAATTCAGAAGCGGGCGATTTGGTCATATGTATTAAAATAACAAATGCACACTCTCAGACCGAGGGATTCCGTTTCTGGGAAAATTCCCTACAGATATATTTATACTTGCTAAAGAAATGAATTATGAGAGAATTCATCACAGAATCCTTGTTTGAACAGCAAAATACTGCAATAGCTCAAATATCTCCAAAGAGTGAACTGTTGATGTCTATAGTTTGTGTGTAGCCATACGACGGAATACTCTGTGGATGTGAAGATAAGATGAGAATGCTTCCCAGGCGTGGATAAAGATTTTAAAGATGTTTAAAGTGAAGATACTAAAATGAGTTAAAAAGGAATTGGCATTTGTGCTTATATTTACCTAATTTGCCTTTATTTTTTCTTTAAAGCATTCTCAAACATTACAAAGCAGCCTAGAGAGTTGTTCTGTTTTGTTTCTGTCAGTCCTGGCCTGAACTCTGGGCCTGGGAGCTGTCCCTCAGCTTTTCAGCGCAAGGCTAATGCTCTACCACTTGAGCCACAGCGCCATTTCTGGTTTTCTGGTGGTGAATTGGAGATAAGAGTCTCAGGGACTTTCCTGCCCGGGCTGGCTTTGCAACATGATCCTCAGATCTCAGCCTCCTGAGTAGCTAGGATTACAGGTGTGATTACAGCTTAGATAGGCTTTTAAACCGCAGGGCTATATTTCCTTCTCAAAAATAAATAAGTTAAAATAATCATCTCTTTCAACAATGGTTTAAACTATAAAGCACTTTCTCCATTCCGTCCTCTCTGTCCTCGCCTCTGAGGTAACACACTGATTTAAATTTGCATCAAGATGCAGGTACTAAGCACCAAACCTTTCCTACAAGTCTCTGAGAGGAGTCAGTTTAGGCAAAGATGATAAACCATGAGAATTCTGGAACCAAATAAGACACAATTAGGGGATTTCATACTTGAGAGAAAAGGGGAGGAGGGAAGAAGGACAGGAAAGATGAGCTTCACCGATGTCACAATAGCCTAACATTTTTCAAATTCACAGACATACTACTATTTAGAGGCCTGTTCTTTGGCCACGTAGCCATTAGTTAATCAGAAGTGTAGGTAGACTTTGCTGGAAGTGAAATATTAATACACCTGAGGTTTGTGGTTCCTTGAAATTTTCCTTTAGGTGTTTCATAAAGATTGGCTTACTCTTAGAAGGCAAAATAAACATGCCTGAATGCTCTGGCAATTTGCCAGCCCATGAGGCCTTCATTTGAAAAAGGTTGATAGATATCTCAATTTGAAGGTTGGCATGTGGCCAGTCTTGGTGGACTCACGACATCTAACCACTGCTGCCCATCCAGTACTGTTTCCAGAAGACCAGGAACCATCCAAGCAACAGATAGTTCCCACTTTACATCATGCAGTCTTGAAAATTCCTCCCAGATCCTAGAAAACATACTGAAGTAACTGCTCATAGCCATGAACAGATTCTACAGCAACGAAAAAAATAAATACTTACTCTCCCAAAAAGCTAAGATGTTCACTTTATTCATCAACAACTCTGTATGGAACCAAGTGGCATATCACCAAAAAGAGAGCTAGAATTAGAAAATGTGGAAAGTCTCCTTAATGTATCTCCTTCCCACACTCAGAAAATCTTTGCAAAGCAACAGAGAAGACAGCTAGAGTTCATCTTGGATGGAATTCAGCATCGCGATACCCAGAGCTCCCAATTTCAGTTACACACCCCAGCTTTTCCATCACCACCGGCATTCATGCCGAAAGCATGAAGGGAGAGTCAGCCACTTCCCCTCCAGCCTATGCTCTTCCATTCCCAACAGTAGAACTTCTGATCAGATCTAGGTCCTCCTCCACTACACCTGGAGTATTTCTCATGACTCCCTAGAGGTTATACTTGTCAACTCACAGAAGAGTGGAATCTGGTGTTATCCGTCTTTGATACATGGCCTTCAACCATAGTGAGAAAGACAGTGAATGCCACTATGGAGAAAACCATAGACCTCCACGGCCTGTAGCTTGTGAAGCTGTGGTGGCCTTTGAAGTCTTCCGTTTCCATTTGCTGCTTCAGTGGACCTACCTCTCCTGTCTACCCACATTTCAGCCTTTACTATGATTCAGAACCTGATTTTTGTGACATTATTATTACTGTTGTTGTTGACAAAGGGCAGAGATGGGACAAGAAACAGGTCTTCCAGGGACTCAGTAGGCTTGTATCTACCAGCTCAACATCTTCACTCTGTGTTCCCAGCAAGGGTCACTGGAGCCCACTGTTACTGCTACTAACCATTGTGTAGCAGCAGACTTTTAAAAAAAAAAAAAAACATCTGCAGGAGATTCAAATCTTTCATGTGGTGTTTTGGGTTTTTTTTTCATTTCTTACTCTTCCTTATGAAAATCATTTTCTTCTGGTCATTCTGATTTGTCCCTATCATATAGTCAAGAGGGAAAGAAAGGGGAGGAAATACCTCTCATAAAATACCCACACACATATACAGGTGCATGCCTCGGGTTCATTCTACTGACATCATATATGCAGGACTCCAAAGTGTCTGAAAGGTGATGAACACTTATCAAGTCTCTCTAGTTTAGATTTGTTTCCAATTTTTCTTACAAATATCTCCCTCTCTTGTTGATCCTTTTGTTGGCTTCAAATGTGATTGCACTATTGGTTTGTCACCATGATTTATGATATGGGTCTTATATTTACAACCCCTTGACACTATTTCAAATACGAAAATCTCCGCCGTGGCTGGCACTCTTTATCAGTTAGCCTGCTCGGTGGGTACAGGACAGTGAACATTTCCTGCTTTAGTTTGAGGCTGTCATGATTGTTCCTGTGCGCCTTGTTCTTACTGTCCATGGACTAAAGTTCTGTTGGGCCCCACAAGAATGATACCCCAAAGTGTAGCAGTACTGTCTCCTCCTGTAACGAAGCAACTCATAAAATTCAGAATCTCTCCTTTGACGTGATTCAGAGAAACTGGAAGCAGTATGCTAACCTTCGGCCATCTATCTCGGCCATCTATCCATCAAGACATTCTAGGACCTACACTGCGTGACAGTGGACCCCACAGAAGATCCTGAGCCCCACCAGGGAGGGGTACAACACAGAAAGGCCATAGAGAACCTGGGCAGCAAGGCCTGGCTAGATCCTTTTCTCTGTCCATGGCACTCTGGTCAGCCCGGTTTTATCCAGTCCTATCTCCACAAAGCTGTATAATAAACATGGAATCTAAGCATAAAGAGATAGTTCTTGCTATATGTGGGAGGGTCTTTGTTTCTAAAGTCATGTAAGCCTGTGGCTGTGTAAACCTGGCGTGCTTTTTCTCTTGTGGTAGGGATATCATTTGTGACTCTTCCATCGAAGGAAAAGAGGGAAGAAATGACCAGAAAGCATAACCAGTAAAAACATGGACCAGAGAGTGAACTTTTCAGAGAGAAGCCTAGCCATTCTGCTCAAGGTTATTTTCATGCATGCACCTGCTGTGTGCAGGAAATGATTTTGCCTCTCTGTTGCTTTCTGTCTGGGAAGGAAACTGACACTAATAAAGTGTTAAACACCTCTGAATAGAGGTGACATCCTCGTACCTACTACCTAGCAGTTTGAGGGATTACACAGCACTCTCCATTCTCTGTAAACTCCCTTAGCCTGCTGAGCACCAGCTCCTGTTCCACAGGATCTTTGCCTTCTCCATTCCCACTCACCCTTCCTAAGACTCCACTGTGTTTGCTCTCAAACTCATAGGTGCCAGTTGTATAATCTGTTGTAATCAAGGAATGTAAATGTGTATCATACAAATCTACAGCAGATGAGTGTGAAAGATTATTTCTATGAGAACTCTATGACTGCTATGTAACAATGCAGTCAAGATAAGCTACAAGAAGATGCCATTCAATTCAGCATGGGCAAAGAGACTATAAACACAGGGGAGAAAATTTTAAGATATAAAAGATTCTGTTCTCATATTGGCGTCCTGATGCCTTTTAGTTTCCTTTAAAAAAATAAATATGGGAAGCTAGGCACTGTTGGTTCACAACTGTAATCCTAGCTTCTCAGGAGGCTGAGATCTGGAGCTGCGATCTGGAGGATCACAGTTCAAAGCCAGCCTGAACAAAGTTGTTTACTAGACTCTATCTCCAAAATAACAGCAAAAAGAAGAGCTAATAAACCAGACATTGGGGCTCACAGCTATAATGCTAGCTGGCTCCTAAAGGTTAACAGTTTGAAGCCAGCCCAGAAACAAGTCCATGAAATTCTATCTTCAACTGACCAGCAGGATGCCAGATGAACGACATGGTAGCATGCCAGCTGTGAGCAAGAAAGTTGAGGGAGAGCACAAGGCCATGAAGTCAAACCCCCAAGCTACAAAAAAGGGGAAAAATATGCTGGATGCCATGGCTTATATCTGTAGTCCTAGCTACTTGGGAGGCAGAGCTCAAGAGGACTGTTTTTCAATACTAGCCCAGGCACAAGTTAGAAAGACCTCGAATCAAGCCAGGTGGGGTTATGTATACTTTGACCCCAAGCTACTCAGAAGGCAAAGGCTGGAATATCTCAATTGGAGACTAGCTAGGGGAAAAGTAAGAGCTCTTATCTGAAAAAAAATTACAAGCAAAAAGCCTGGGGGCATTGCTCAAGCGACAGAAGATGGGCCCAGCAAGCACAATATCCTGAGCTCAATTCCTGGTACCACCATCAAAAAAAGGATGACGGAGTATATGCTTTACTTTTCCCTAATTCCCTAAAAAGATTAGCAAGTGCCAGTCCTGAGTTAGTCCAGTGGACTTCATCTTCTACCTGAGGGTCACTTGGCTACTCCATCCAAACAAAAAGAAAGCATGCCATGCTGGGCGCCGGTGGCTCACACCTATAATTCTAGCTACTCAGGAGGCTGAGCTCTGAGGATTGTGGTTCAAAGCCAGCCTGGGCAGGAAAGCCTGTGAGACTCCTATCTCCAATAAACCACCAGAAAACCAGAAGTGGTGCTGTGGCTCACGTGGTAGAGCCTTGAACTGGAGACCTCAGGAACAGTGTGAAGGCCCAGAGTTCAAGCCCCACGACTGACAAAAAGAAAAAGAAAGCATTCTAGGATGGAGGGGCTTGACTGCAGAGCTGTAAGGCAACACAAACTAGAAGCTCCAAACATCTAAACACGTATTGACTTCAACCTGAAATATTTCTCTGAGTGTTTATGGTGTGTACCATCAAACTTGGATCTTCTACATAGCCCTTGCCACAGTTCAGCGAAGTCAGAAAAGCGGCTTCAGAGCTCCATGATCCTTCTGACTTGGCATCAAAGACAAACCTCTGTCCAAATGTTCTAATACTTTCCTGAACAGCTGGTGAGCATGCTGTGCTTCTGTGTCGAAGATTGCAAATGCCACCATGGCAGTATTATCTCCGTAAACCGTTGTTAGTTTTTCATGATGCACAGTCTAAAGGAAGCATGTAATTTGTTAATTTTTATTAATAACTATTAAAGATCTTCTAGGAACATCAATATCATGCTGGGTGCAGCTGGTAATTATTTAATGACACTTAAAACATGTGCTGTGAAGGAAATGCCTAGTATGAAAAGAGGCCAGAACAGGGAGGCTTACATGGCTTACATTCCCAAAGGGCTTGCCTGAAGGGGCTGGGTTAGACTGTGGCTTGAAGAATGAGTGGGAAGTGCCAGGCCCAAGTAGGAGAAGGAGCTTGGTGTAGGGGCTTGGAGAAGAGCAGTCAGGTGAAGAGAATAGCATGAGTTATGTCAGCAGAAAGAAGCTACTTCTTTAAACCAACAGTCTCCGTGAGTGAAAATACACTAGAGAAGAAGGCCAATATTACAGAGATAAAACATGTCACGGGAGAGAAGGGAGGGAAAGGGCAGACAAGGACAGAGAGAAAGCTAATAAGAGGATCTCCTCCTTGGTTTATTCAAGATAGGACCAGGACTACTTCCAAATCCTGTGGTTCTTTCTTAATGAGACCAAGAAAGAAACCAAGGCCAGATGAACTGTTTCCTCTCTTCTGTCAGAAGAGGATTTAATTCTCTCCTATTTCCTGGACTACCACAATAATCACTACATGCAGCTCCTCTGTATGTATAGGTTACACAGCCTGGAGCCAAACAACCGAAGCTTGAAAATGTTAAATAAAAGAAAATCAAACCAAAAGAAATCAGGGAGACAACAATAGAAATAATACAGATTAAAAGTCAAGACCCAGGGCTGGGAAGGTGGCTCAGTGGTAGAGTGCTTGTTCTGCATGCATGAGACCCTGGGTTCGATTCCTCAGCACCACATAAGCAGAAAAAGCCGGAAGTGGAGCTGTGGCTCAAGCAGTAAAGCGCTAGCCTTGAGCTGAAGAGCTGAGGAACAGCGTCCAGACCCAGAGTTCAGGCCCCACAACTGACAAAATCAAAAAAAAAAAAAAAGTCAAGACCGTATAACCAAACTTAACAAAGTATTTCACCTTATAAGTAATCCAGCAATAATGCAAATATACAGGTCCAGGTGAAGGTATTGGTGATATGCAAATATATAGTCATACCCTATGTGAGCCCAGGGGACCTGCTCTGCCAGTATTCCTACCCCTGGGGGTCTTGAGACAATCATCCACAGACACTGACAGATGCCTACTGATGCCACTATAGACAGTTTTCCACATTGTAATTCAACCCCCATACTCACACCCACTCCTATAAAGCCACTCTTCCTCTGCTTCCTGGACTATCTCTGCCCTGCACAGCTCCTACCTCCCCTAAACAATCCCTACTTCTCTGCCCTCCACTCAACCCTTAACTCCCACTACTTCCTGGACCTCCTACCATCCCATAATAATAAAGAAAACAGAAAGAAGAAGAAGAAGGAGAAAAAAAAAAGACTCAGGCTGCCAGCCAGGAAAAGTTGTTAAACCTCGTCCTCTGCAACTTCACAGCACATTTGCTTTAATACCAAAAGAGGATTCATCTTGGCCAATGAGAGACAAATGAATATGCAGCGCTTCGCCACTCGCTGCAAAGCCCTGCCAACAATTCACACTGCTGCGCTCTCTTCTGTTATTGTAATCAATTAAAAAGGTTCAGTTCCTTAGGGGACCCGTCCCTTCCCCCCCTGAAAATGGAGAGGCGAAGCACGCGGCTCTCAGAAAAGGCACAAAGCTCTTCTGAGAACTGTCTAGCAGGCCGAGTTTCTTACAGTAACACTTCATTTTAATGGTTCTTTAATGCAGAACTGACAGAGGGATTCCTGCTGTAGCTCTTCACAGCAGCCTCGTTCATCCTAAATAAAAACGACGGCATTGCCTGAGACAGGTCACAACTGCGATCTCAGCCTCAGAGGCTCCCCCAGAACAGGGAGAAGAGAACCGAGAACCCTTCCCTGTGATCTGGGAAAACTCCACCCACTGCTCCTCCCCGCACCCACTCATCCATCACTCCCTCTCCTTATTTAGATGATCCCTGGCTTATACATTTAGGGAATTGTTCCTCTGTGAAGCTCCGTAGGTATCAGCTTTCTGAGAATCAGATTGTTCTTGCCAGAAACTGAAGGGAGTCTAGTGGGTTTGAATGCTTGCTTGTGGGTGAGCCCAGGCCACTGGGAGGGGAGGGGGCAGCTCTTGACGAGCCAGCGTGACACTGCGCACATAAGAACCCCACATCCCCTCATTACTAGCACCAGATTGAAGGTAATATTTTAAGACGTTTGGAAGCTGCTGGGAAATTGTGGGCTTGAGAAATGTTCTTTAAACCTTTTGAAATTCAAATTCCATGTCGGCAAAGATGTTGAAATGGTAAAACTGGAAGAAAGCACAAAAGATTGACAGTCCGTCCATTCATCACAGCCCTCCTCCCTTGTTCCCTTTACACACTCACACTGGGCCCTTCTGAGGGGCAGTTGGGTAATTGCTAAACTTCACCCAGGGGCAGGTGGAGAAAGAAGTCCCCGGCACAGGGAGAGTTGACACAAGGAAAGGCCTGGCTGAGAGCTTACTGGTGCTTGACTGGGACTGGAGATGGGGGGGAGGGGGGGATACCAGGCTGCCAAAATAAAAAAATGTGGATGATGTTAATGCTGTTTTATCAAGCCCAAGAGGTGTAAGTACGCAACAGCCAGGCTGAATTACAGAGAACATTTTAGGTGCTGTGCTGGTTTGCTTTCCGTGGGTGATCTGATTCATACTTGATCACATTCTATAGGAAGAACAGGCTGCTGGATGGTGATCCTAACAGAAAATAGGAAATCATACAGTGGCAGGTGTAACCAGGTTGCCCCTGGGAGAATCACAAAGTTAAACAACAACAACAATCCATTTAGCCCAAATCAATGGAGAGGAGGTAAAAATGTCAAGACACCAAGAGACAAAGATAGATACAATGGTCAGCCCTTAAGGATGGGCCCTGTGTACCCCCTGGAATCCTAAAGAGCAAAGTCTTCAGTCTTCTTCTACCAAGTTACTTCTCAGTTAATGAAAGCCGGTAGTATATAGCTACCAGCTCATAAGGCTGCCTCTGTTAAGCAAGACGACTGGGAAAAATTCACAACCCAGTGCCTAGCATTGAAAAAATACATGAAACTAGTAGCAAGTGTTGGTTTGTGTGGGGAGATCAGTCTGATAACCACACCCTGCCAAATGCACAGTCACACACTAGCCCTTTCCAGTGCTCACTCTGCACACAGGAGAACTGAAGCAGCTAGTGCTCAATGGTGTGCACGTTTCCATAGACCTCTCCTCTCACGTGTTTGAGAGGTTCTGAATAGGCCTGTTCGCAGTCCCATGCACTTGCAGGAATTGTATGAATTCCTTATACTCTGTCATTGATTTTTTTTCCCCATTTAGTTTACCGCTCTCCAAATCCTTCTCCGGCTAGCTGTCGCTTGATATTAGATGTTGATTGGAGAGAAAGAAGCTGCTCTAGATAAAGTGGTATTAGCCCTGGATAAGCAATAAGGCCATCTGTAATGACGGATGGATTTGAGTCTGGGTTTGAATCTAATCAAATACGCAGTTCAAGATAATGTGGAAACAGCTGATCCAGTCTTATCATCTCTGATTGAGCAGCATGAAGAGGAAGGTCTGGAAATGATGGTGAAATAGGCTACCTCCTGTTAGAAGGGCAAGAGCTGCACAGTATCCCACAGACACTGGACAGCCAATACAATTCCAACCCAGAATCCATTGATTCCAGAAGTGGTACTGGAGTTTATTGGGGGGGGAGGGGAAGTGAGTCACCAAGCAACTTTGCTTTCCTTTGTCGTGCAACTTCACATGACTAAAATAAAAACCCCACTCTTTATCACCAGCCTGAGAGAAATGGAGGTACCAAATACCCAAAATACCTAAGAGAACAACTTTCCACAAGAAAGATTGACTTGGTTCACAGAGTCAGCAGTTTCTGTCCCTCCTGGTGGGAAAGAAATGGTGGAAACATTCAAGCCATAACAGACAGAAAACAAGAAGGAGCAGCCTGGGGTCCCCAGTTAACCTTCACATATTCACCTCTCCCCCAACCTACTTCCCCTAGTAGGGTGCCATCTCCCAATGTTTCTACAACTTCCCAAAATAGTGCTACCAGCTAGAAAGGAAGCAATCAAACATGTGAGACTTGGGGGAACCGTTCATGTTGAAACCATAATAGTCAGTTACCAAGAATGAAGTATTTAGTAACTGTGTAATTACTTCACACATTTCCTCAAATAGCTTGAATTGCTTACAAGAAAGAATGATGAAAAAAACACCAAAGAGAATTGCTTACTCAAATAAATGCAAATGTTTTACTGTTAACTTTTTTTTGTCCATTGTGAGGCCTGAACTCTGGGCCTGGGCGCTGTCCCTCAGCTCTTCAGCTCAAGGCTAGCGTTCTACCACTTGAGCCACAGCACCACTTCAGGCTCTTTTTTTCTTTTTGCTTATGTGGTGCTGAGGAATCGAACCCAGGGCCTCATGCATGCAAGGCAAGCACTCTACCACTGAACCACCTTCCCAGTCCCTTACTGTTAACTGAACCACCTTCCCAGTCCCTTACTGTTAACTTTTAACTCATTGCTGTGACTTGGCCTAGTGGAGCTTAGAAATAAATAAATACTAGATGTCATTATGAGCCTTACAGAATTCTTTATGGTAGTCCAAATATCCTTACTATGGATGGATTTTCCCACTCTATAGAATAGTTCTATCTTCTGTCATGAACCATCTTAGTGGCGGTCACCTATGGCTTTATTGTCACAAACTATATTTCCTGAAGAACAAGTTACAAAGGAAGGGAGAGAGAAGAAATGAGGCTAAGTGCTAGTCCCTAAGATAAGGCTCCAGAACTTGATTGTGATGTGTGGGCCAGTGTTTATCACCCACTACCAGATGCTCAGTTGTGAAGCAGTGGTTGAGGTCCAAGGTAGAGGCCTGAACTGCAGCTGAATGAAGTTCTCCGTAAAGAATTTACAGAACTGGAGGATTCACATCAGGCCTGTCCCTATGAACAAAGGCACGGTGATTTGAATTCCCTCCTCATCCATTTCTGTCTCCTGCCTGGTTCCCAGCATCACAGCATTGTACCCACTAGATACAATAGCTAGGACTCCATAGTAACTCTCCTCTCTTCTTTCTTGTCTGCTTAGAATACTTGTGTTTCCTCTCTTCCCCTGACAGGTAATTTCCACTGATCCTTTCTTCAAAAATCCCTTCCTTGGCCAGTGAAGAAATTTTAATTCATCTTTCATATATGGAAGCATACCACCTCCATCTTAACACTTATCCCAAAGACTTTTTGATTGCAACATAGGGAAATCAAATTGACAAATGTAGTACACAGAGGTGGTGATGTTTGATATGTTCCAAAAACACGATGGATATTGGGTCTTAGGAAAGGATAAGGAATAAAAACTGGGAGTAGATAGGAGTCATTTCGCTTCATATCTTTGCTACTTTCTGCATATCTACTTCCTTTCTATCTGCCTCTGTAAGCCCAGCGCCTGCCCTCTTCACCCTAGCCGTAAGAAGGAACATGACAGCCATAGCTCCACACAGAAAACTACAGGTTACCGAATGACACGAGGTTTGCCATTATCTTATTGATTCCATTTAGTTAAACATCTAATGTAAGACCCATTTTAGAGAAAAGAACAATGACCATAGGCTAAGTTGTTTGGCCCCAAACCAAACTATAATAGTATTTGTATTTGCTATTGTGGGTGTGTATACTTCACCATCGGTCTGCTTTGTAAAAGTAGGCCAATCTACCATACATATTTTTTATCACTACTGTATCCTTATGAAATTACACCAGACCTATAAAATGTTCAAGGTGGAATCTAAAGAATGACTTATAGCATTCCCTTCATATCAATGACTTCTTTCTTTCTACAGTTTTCTCTCTTTCTTTTTCTTCCTCCCTCTATTTTCTCTCCCTTTCTCTCTCATTCTCTCTTTTCCTCTCTTTCTCCTGAGCACTCTCCCTTCTTCCTCCTCCCAACACATATGCTCACACACATATACACACACACATATGTACACAGACACACACACCAAACCTTACCAGTACCAACTATATCAGGAGGTTATGGTGATCTCAAATAACCCTTGTATATTTTAACCTCTAAAAAGTCCTTCCTATTTTCCACAAATATGCTCAGTGACTATGATGCCCTTTTAAACCTTTCCATGTGAACTAACAATAAGACATATAAATTACATAAATCTTTCTGCACTGCAGGCATTAGTGATAGACATGCTCCGAACTTTATCTCTAATCATCACAGCACTTAGTATTTTCACCAGATGAAGCTCAGAAATATCTGAATAACTTGCTCAAGGTCACAGCTAATAAATAAACATTGTCCATTTGAGTGAAAACCTGGTATCCTTCTATTTTCTAATCTTTCCACTCATTCAACTCATTAGGCTACAAGCTCTCCAGTAACCACAGCTAAATCCATGCCTATCTCCTTGGAATTCTATACATCTCACATTTCTTACAAGTATATCACGAATGCTGAATAAATATTTACTGAGGAATGAATGAATACATGCCTGAACAAATGAATACATGTATTGCAGTTGAAGAAAAGAAAGCCTTCACCACAAGTAAAAATTTTTCTCTATTTCAACAAGTTTGTAGTCTTGTGAACAAAGTAATTCAAATAAAGACCAAAGTCAACTCCAGGCAGTCTTTTCACAAAATGTAAAAAGTAAAACTAAAAAGTTTTGCATATGGTGCATATGGTGACATATGCCTATAATCCTTACACAAGAGAAATTCAGATAGGAGGATCACAAGTTGAAGGCCAGGCTGGGAAATTTCGTAAGATTTTGCCTGAATAAAAAAAAGACGAAGAAAAACAGAAGGGCAAGAGAGGCAAGATGGCATATTAAAATATCCAACATACCTGAGACTCCACTGACTTGAAATAAAATCTCAGGTACATGGCTACAAGGAAAGGTGGACAATTTAGAAAGGTCACCAGTAAAAGAATAGAGGGGTAGTGACCAGGGGCAATCAGTAAATACCAAATTTTAGACCCATTTTAAAAAGTGGTGGGTGAGATTTTCCTCATAGAAAGTCACAGCAGCTACAGGAGCCTGAAACCTCTCAAGACTAGGACCTGACCTGCTCCATTCTAAAAGCCATTCCTTAGCCATAATGCGCTTTGCAAACATTCACCAATTCCCTGGGCTGAGAGCCCACTTTGATGCCGAGGAGTTCATCAGTGACACCCGAGTCCCCTTCCCAGAGCAAAGCCTGAGCATGGGGTGAGTCTGGGGATGGGCAAAATCCATGGAGCACACCCTACTCTTTGCCGCTCCTAAGTCCACCACCCGGCGTAGTTGTGTGCCAAGAGCCAATGATGTGCTACTTGGCAAACAAAACACTGGGTAAGGGAGAAAACAGTTCACATCACTGTAGATGAATCAGAGCTGCTTCTGGGGCCCCTGCTTGAGGCAGTGAACAGACGGCGGCAGTTCCTCACCAGTTCCTCACACAAGTCACAGCTTTCTGGAGCTGCCTCACCCCCACTAGGAATGTGGCAGAGGGTCCCCCACTTTGGAACAGAGATTCACGTCCAGTCTGACACAGTCATAAATGCAAGACCTTATTTTTTCAAAAAACAACTATAGCAAAAAGAGCTGAAGGCAGAGCTTCTGTGGTTAAGCATTTGCCTAACACGCACAAGGCACTTAATTCAAACCATTGTCCCACCAACAAAAAGAAAGAAAGAATCACAAGAATGACAAGGATTGCAGCATACTTGCAAATAATAACGGTGAATATTAATGGTTTCTAATTAAAAGATAAAGGCTGGTTGGTTGTATTACAGAATAAACGCAGCCATTTGTTTCCTAAAAATATGCATCTCATTCTCAAAGACAAAATCAGAATTAAAGTGAAAGGATTGGAGAAGGGATTCTGAACCAATAGAACCTGAAAACAAGCAGCAGTGGATATATTCTTACCTGATAAGGAAGACTTCAAGTCAAAACTAGAAGAGACAACAGAAGTGGCTTTGTAGTGATAAAGACAACAATCCATGAAGAAGATAGAACAATTGTGAGTCCAAACACACTGGGCTTCAGCATACCCAATGTAGCTCACTGAAGGAACACTATGTCATAAAAACACAATCCGGTAATAATGGGTGTCTTCAGTACTCCATCATCACCCACATGTGGGTTCTTCAGACGAAAGTATCAACAAAGAAACATCAGAATTAAATGAAACAAGTGGTTAAGTGGCTTGAACAGATGTTAACCAAGAGTTCTAATATAAATAACTACATTCTTCTTATCAGCCCATGGAACATTCTCCCAAATGAAAAAAAAATATTCTAAGACATAAGGCAAGCCCTAACAAATACAAGAAAATTGAAAAAAAATGCATCTTATCATACTACAGTAGAATGAGATTAGAAATTAGTAAGAAGATAAGCTATAAGAAGGATATAAGAAATGCAATTTTGAGTGGTCAGAATGCAATCAAAGAAATAAAGTGGGGGAATCAGAAAATTTCTAGAGTCAATGAAACTGAAATCATAACAGAATGGTCAGGACACAGCACAGACGGCACCAAGAAGAACATTTGTAGCTGTGAGTGCATACATCAAAAATCAGAGTGATCCCACATAAATAACCTAACAATGTACCTCAAGCTCTTGAATAAATAAGAACAAGCCAAATGCAAAATCAGTCAGCAAAAAAAAATAATAATAAAGACCAGGGTAGAGATTGATGAAATGGAGATTAATAGAATAAGACAGAGGATCAATGAAGCCAAGAGCTAGTTCTTTGTAAAAGTATACAGTGCTAACAAACCCTTTCCAAACTAGCCAAAACAAAGAGGGAGATGGCACAGATTAATAATATTAGAGATGAAAATATCACAATAAACATCAATGAAATCCCAAAGCAATATTTCAATAAGCTGGAAATTTAGACAAAACAGATACATTTCTAGATGGATTTGATCCATCTAAATAAAACAATAGGACATAAACCAAACAGATGTACAACCAGCATTGAGATTGGCACAGTAATGGAGTCTCTCAGCAAAGAAAAGCGAGACCAGAGAGATTCATTGCTGAGTTCTACCAGACCTTTAATGAAAACACTAACCCATCTCAAATTAGTCCAATGGAGTGCTATTCGCCCATAAATAAGAAGAAAGTTACTCTACTTACAAGAAATGGATGGAGCTAAATGCCATCCTATTAAGGGAAATAAGTAGAAAGATAAATACCACATTTTCTCTCATATGTGGAATCATATCTAGAAATTTGACACAAAGCAACAATAAGGATGAATGTGAAAATGGGAATGTTGGGAGAGGGGAACCAGAGATAGGGAAGGGGCACAGGTAGAAGGTGATATGATGTGGATGTGATCCAAGAGCATTATATGCATGCATGAAAATGGAATCATAAAACAAATTGTTTCAAAATAGGGGACTGAGAAGATAAGAAACAATTCTAGATGGTAAATATGATCAAAACACATGATAGAGTGTATAGAAATGCAAAAGAAACCCCATGGTACAATTTTTAAAGAGACAAAAATGTATAAAAACAAACAAAATAAAAACTTCTAGAACATAACAACTTGAACATCCAAGAGAGTTCTATAGAAAAGGAAAGATAGTGGTACAAAACTATATATTGCCGGGCGCTGGTGGCTTACGCCTGTAATCCTAGCTACTCAGGAGGCTGAGATCTGAGGACTGCGGTTCAAAGCCAGCCCGGGCAGGAGAGACCGTGAGACTCCTATCTCCAATAAACCACCAGAAAACCGGAAGTGGCGCTGTAGCTCAAGTGGTAGAGCGCTCGCCTTGAGCTGAAGAGCTGAGGGACAGTGCCCCGGCCCAGAGTTCAAGCCCCATGACCGACAAAAAAAAATAAAAAAAAAAACTATATATTAACATGAAGAACCTCTTGTATTAAAGTCATCACACATAAGCAGATTACAGGGTTCAGTATTCATAAGTACAATATATAAATAAGGCCTACCAAATCAGCAAGAAAAATACAGAAAAATAAATAAAAATATGCACATACAAATAGACACATCATATTATAGAATAGACAGACAAACAAATGGCAAGTGAACTTAGTTAAATGTGTTCTGCATTGGAGAAATGTGAGGGCTGTGGGAAGACATAGGCAGCAATTGGACCTTCCATGCCTTCCTTGTGAAAATGTGGACTGCTACAGTCTTTTACTTAAACTTGAACAGTATCTACCAAAGTTACACCTGCCTGTTACCAGCACTTCCCCACAGAAGGCAAATGTGCTGTGAAACACATGCTTAAGAATGTTTAGGGCCCTTCTAAAGACTAAACATTTGCAAATTGGATAAATAAAGATTGTATAACATCTCAATACACATCTCAGATAAACAAATGATTGAATGAATTAGTTAGTTATTGAATGTAATGCCTATGAAGTAAATGCACCCAGATCAGCCTTCAAACCACAGGGAAGATTTTACATTTCTGAAAGAGGACAGGGAAGAGCATTGGGCAGAAAGGAATCCCTAACTGCATATAGTGTGGCTCTGGGAATTTCTCCACAGGTTCAATGCAGAGTTTCAGTGCAGCGAGTGTCCATGGCGGAATTATACATGGAGCAGATGTACTCAGAACTTAATATCTACCCTCACCAGACTCCTCACGCTCTGAATATTCCCACACAGAGACCTCATCCTGGACTTGAATGTCCCAGCACATCCCTAAAGCACTATCACTAGCTGTTAGCTGACTATACTTCTTCAGGTTAATTCTCCCAGGGTTCCCCACGATGGGACACTGTCAATCCAAAGTAGATAAACGAATTATGATAACATACAGCACCACAAGAATATCTTACAATAGTAATACTGAGGAAATGTAGATGGGCCCAAAGAATGATTACTGCATGATTCCAAACACCCAGAGCTTAGAAATTCCCAAACCACTTTATTGTAGGTGCCAGATAATGACCACTTTTGTCCAGGGCTTAATGACTGAAATGGGAAACTACTGGGTAGGCCACTGTGGACATCCCATAATGTCCTGGTGGAATTGACATGTATGTTCAAACTATTTTGAGCTAAGACTTTTGTTCCCTTCTGTTTTTATGAATGCACCTATGTCACACTTCACTAACAATAAAAAAAAGTTTCTGTCTGGGTGGCAAGTGGCTCAAAGCTGTTATTTAGCTACTCAGGAAGCTGAGGACAACAGTTCAAAGCCATCTTGAACAGAAAAGGCTGTGAGACTCTTATCTCCAATTACCCAGAAAAAAAAAGCCACAAGTGGGGATATGGCTCAAGTGGCAGAGTGAAAGAAAAAACTAAGGGAGAACATGAAGTCTTGAATTCAAGTTCCAGTACCAGAACACACACACACACACACACACACACACACACACGTATATCGCCAAATAAAGGAATAAATGCCAACTAAATCCAGGCAACAAAACTCCAAGGGAATAGTGTCTTTGGAAACAGAAGTGAAACAAAAAGAATAGAATGCATTTGTTAAAGAAAGCATAACTTCATCAAAATATTGCTATTATTATGGATCCTCTATTATTCTTGGGAAACAGTCGACATGCTAACTGCTTTGTTTACTTGTACAAATAACTTTTGTGATGAGTTAATAGCTATCATATTTTTATTCTGGAAAGGCTTGTGCCGACCAATATTAGCTTAACACAGCACTTCTTGACTTGTTTCAGACTGACACAAGTGAAATCTTAGAGGAAATGCAGATTACCATGTTTCCTTTAATTGAACTTGCATTCTGCTTTGCATAATAATTAATGTTTGTGTTATTTAAGTATAATCTTTACAAAGTACTTTCCCCTGCACACAAGACATGCTATTTGCCTTTTTCCCTGGCTAAGCCATATCTACTAATAGCCTCAACGTGTTAGCCAAGTGCTGAGAGGAAACGAAAAGCCTTTATACAAAGTATTCGAGAATCTAGTTACCTAGATTAATGTAATTTAAAAAACATTTAGCCAATCAGCAAATAAGTAGTAGAGCCCGAAAAGCAATGCTTGAAGTGCTTTATATTTCTGTATAATTATATACATGAAAGTCTAAGTCTAAATTCACCCAAATAGATGCAATGTGGTCATAGAAAACAAACACAGGAACAGGAACTGAGTTGGGAAGTAGCTCAGCTATGATGTAGGTTTGTGAGATGTAGAAGATGTGATTAAAGACTCTGGCCCACAGGTATCTAAGTTGTAAACTGAGGAGGTTGACCCACGTGATCTGAGTTCAGCATCTCAGATTCAGATCCTTTCTGTCAACCCTTGGCCTTGAGCACATTACTCCACTTTCTCTAACTTTTCTTATGTAACAAAATGCTCACAGCAGATACTTCTTTCTTCCCACTTCCTTGTCCAACAGATATCCAATTTCATTTCTTCTGTAGAGGATTTAAGAAAATGCCCTCAACCCCACCTCTGAACATGGTGCCTGATTAACTCCAAGTATGTCTATACTATCAGTCCTCTATTTTGGGTTCACCCTAGACAGACACTGGTCCATAGAGTATGAATGCTGGGAAGCCCAAGGAAAGAGTCTTTTCTCCTCTTGGTTTTGTCATATCTACATGTGATGACTAGCATTGCCAGCAATGCTCCACTGTAGCATTGCCAGTATGAGGTGAGAAGGAAGAGGTCACAACATGGAAGACAGGCAGATGCTTGCTACAGGGTTCCTGAGTGCATGATAAGACTCTAAGCCAAAGATTGATTGCGCTGTGCAGGAGTCTTCTTTCCAGATGCTGCATTTTCTGAGATAATATGGGTATTATTGACCTTTTTTATTTCTTGCTACCAAAAACATGCTGATACAATGGGCATAATATTTGCCACACAGAAGGCTGGGAAAGTGGCTCAGTGGAAGAGTGCTTATCATGCATTCATGAGGCCCTGGGTTCAGTTCCTCAGTACCATATAAACAGAAAAACCAGAAGTGGTGCTGTGGCTCAAGTGGTAGAGCACTAGCCTTGAGCTGAAGAGCTGAGGGATAGCCCAGGCCCAGAGTTCATGCCCCACAACCAACAAAAAAAATGCCAAGAGAAGGTTGTAAGAGTGAAAGCTAGTATTCCTGGCTCCAGAACCTGTGAGTAATATAATATATTCATATTCATTTATGAATACCATAACCATATAATTAATTTCTATATACTAGATAGTACATACTACAGATTTTAAATCTTCAAATTCATGGCATTTTACTATATAGGAAAAAGTATAGTTTATATATTACAACATGCTAAACTCAAATATTTTTTAATGCAATGATCAGAGAAGCTAGGCTTCCTTTAAAAATTGATGATTTTCAAAGTTATGCAGAGAAAGCTTCCTCCTGTCTGACACTATCTTTCACCACTAACAACATCACCATGTATTGGCTATAAAGTTAACTGAGCTATTATTCACTCAACAAGTTTTATGATCTGTTGTACTTGGGGCACTGAGGAAGGAGAAAAGGAATGCAAGCTTTTTTGGAGAGAGTTAAGTAGCAGAGAAAATTCCAAATGCCTTCTACTTGTTCAGAAGAGGCAGAGGAGATCATTGTGGATTGGAAGGATTAGCTATGCCTGCAGGTACTATAACTCAAATATGGCTTCAGATTCCTAAATCAGGGACATAATGAGCCCTCTCTATAATCTTCATCTCTGTGAAATGAATGGGTGGTTAGACATTTAGGTCAAGGGAAATCCTTCAATTGGTTGAGCAGTGCAAACATATAGTCAATGGGGTTGGAGGTGTGGCTCACTTGATAGAGCACCAGCCAATTACCAAAGCTTCAGGTATCAGGTTTGAGCCCTAGTCTCAAACAAATCTATAGCCAAGATGGTTTATGTCTACATAGGCATACTTTCAAAGCCAGAAAAGATGCAATTGGTCAGTTAGAGATGCATTTGCTCTCTCCTGACCAGACCTCATCACAGGTTTAATTATGAAGCCATTACAAAACCAGGCAAACATTTCATTTTAAATGTTACAATGTGTAGTTCTTCAATCAGCCATCAGATATGTGAGCTACAGGCTACAATAAATTCGCAATGTAGTCTAAACAGAAAGATAGGGCT
Organism: Dipodomys ordii; assembly: GCF_000151885.1. Lineage (NCBI taxonomy): Eukaryota > Metazoa > Chordata > Mammalia > Rodentia > Heteromyidae > Dipodomys > Dipodomys ordii. Next base: position 55,397,133 of record NW_012267217.1, read on the forward strand.
TCTTGCCAACATATTCAATCTGCTGATTTTATGTGAAGGCAAAGCTTTTCGGACTGTAAGGGCTAGATTATGAAAATGTTCAGACCAATAGATTGTTCTTTGTGATAGGAAGTGTTTCAGTGCTGCAGAAATTATCCAAGAGATGAGCCAAATCCCCTGAGATATTCCTATCGTCACTAAAATTTTACTTTCCCTTCAGGAGAAACACATGCATATTTCCTTCTTTATCTTTGTCTCTCTCTGTGGTAATGGGGAACTTAATTGGTTTATGCTTTTTTCAAAATAAATGTCACTACAGTAAATACTGAAATTAACTAAGGGAACATCTGGTCTACCAGAAGCGTGGTAACTTTACTAGCAATGTCATAAAGGACAGGACTTTAATGTACGGTCCAGAACATGACAAGTTTTGATGAATCTAGATACATACTACATGCATAATCTCTGGAGAGAAATAGCAGTAATATAAGTGTAGATATATATATATATATATATATATATATATATATGTCAAACATATATATGTATACGTATTTGCTTTTGCTGAAACCAGACCCTGTGATCTACAGTTACTGTAACCAGCTGTTATTCCCACAGATACTTTTTCTCAGTATAGTACATGAGCCTTAAGGAAATGAGATCATTTTTAGGAGCTTTATTGATATTTTTTAAATGTTTTATTTGTCATATATTTATTTAAGTATGTGTATGCATAGAAAGACAGAATAAGATATATGCATGCAAATACACACATACACACCTAGTACACTGAATTCATGATATAAACTTGTAGCAAATATATCTAGCTTAAAAAGTGAGTTGAATTAGGGCTGGGAAGGTGGCTCAGTGGTAGAGCACTTGCCTTGCATGCTCGAGGCCCTGAGTTCGATTCCTCAGCACCACAGAAGCAAAAAGAAAAAAGCCGGAAGTGGCGCTGTGGCTCAAGTGGTAGAGCACTAGCCTTGAGCTGAAGAGCTTAGGGACAGTACTCAAGCCCAGAGTTCAGGCCCCATGACCGGACCCCAAAAAAAAAAAAGTGAGTTGAATTAAAGAAAAGTGTTAAGTCAGTGAAATAGGTCCTCATGATCGTAACTTCCTCTCTAGAGGAGAAGAAAATCGGGATCTGAGAGGACAGCCACTCCCATGATTACAGACAATAACCCTAGAGTCAATGCACAGGCAGGAGCCTTGCTACCATGGGGCACCCATCAATAAAGCAAGGACCTCTGCCACTGCTTCCAATGACCTGAAGGAGCTTGGAAGAGAAGACCAACCTCCATATGTGACATCAACTGCTTGTGAGTGGCAAGTTTGGACAATGCTGCCCCATAAAGTAGACAGAATGAATCAGATTCAAAGAGCCCCCTTGAGTTGTGCACAATGAAGAGAGTTCACACCTCAGTGCATACACTTGCACAATCATAGGTGGGTACACACACCGTCCCACCCCTGAGTGTAGGCACAGCATGGCCAGGATTCTCTACCTCTGTTCTCATGGCTACCCTCATTCAGGTGCCAGGAAAAGGCGTCTCTCCTCCTCAGTCCACATCCTTATCTTAATCTATCTCCACTTCTTTAACAAATTACCACATGGTGCTGGCTTATAAACCACAGAAATACAATTCTGACAATTTTTCAGGCTGTGGAGTTTGAGATCAAGATGCTGTCAGGTCTGTGTCTGGTGAGGTCTGTCTTCTGCAGAGACGGCTGGCTTCTCACTGTAATCACAGGGCAGAGGGGCAAGTACATTCTCTGGTCTCTCTGACTAGGACATTAATCCCACTGATGAGGTCTCCACCTTTTTGAACTAGTTGCCTCCCAAGGACTTTGCCTCCTAATACCAGGATTAAGATTTAGACGTATGAATTTGGGAGGAGAGCATAAAGACCACAAGAAGATCTTGAAAGCAAACCTGGGTGTTGTAGTACTTGGGCTTTTGAGCTGTTCCGACATCAGAAACAGACCGTATGCTGGAATGCAAGGAGGATTTGAGTGTAAGAGGGAAGAGCTTAAATACAAAACAAATTAAATACCTTGCGTAATCTCTCAACCTGAAAGCGATGCCTTCTTGCCTAACGAAATGCTGTTTCTCAGTAAAGCAGTGCATCTTTTTGTTCTTTGCAGGTTCCAAGTTGTGGAGTGTTGATAAACTGATGGATAAGCACTGAGGTTACACAGAGTGGCTGGAAAAGTTTTCCATGCTTGTTTTACTTTTAAATGTGTGTGTATATACATACACAAACAGTACTTCTATTATACTGACAACTAATTGGATGGTGGATGCTATTGCTATTAACTATAATAATTCAAATACTGAATATAGGTTAACTAAGTTCTTTCTTTCTCTCTTTCTGTTTTTCTTTCTCTCTTTCTCTTTCTCTCCTTTTCTTCCTTCCTTCCTTCCTTCCTTCCTTCCTTCCTTCCTTCCTTCCTTTCTTTCTTTCTTTCTTTCTTTCTTTCTTTCTTTCTTTCTTTCTTTCTTTCTTTTCTTTTGCCAGTCCTGGGGCTGGAACTCAGGGCCTGAGCTCTGTCCCTGAGCCTCTTTGTGTTCAAGGCTAGTGCTCTACCACTTGAGCCACAGCACCACTTCTGGCTTTTTCTAAGTAATTTATTGGAGAAAAGAGTCTCACAGACTTTCCTGCCTGGGCTGTCTTTGAATGGTGATCCTCAGATCTCAGCCTCCGGAATGGCTAAGATTGTAGGCATGAGCCACGGACATCTGGCAATTTAATTAAATTTTTATTTTTTTATTTTTTTTTGGTTCCGGTCGTGGGACCTGAACTCTGGGCCTGGGTGCTGTCCCTCAGCTCTTCAGCTCAAAGCTAGTGCTCTACCACTTGAGCCACAGTGCCACTTCCGGCTTTTTTTTCTTTTTGCTTATGTGGTGCTGAGGAATCGAACCCAGGGCCTCAGGCATGCAAGGCAAGCACTCTACCACTGAGCCACCTTCCCAGCCCTAATTAAAATTTTAAAGTGTTAAAATGCAAGGTGTCAGAGGCTCACACCTGTAATCATAGCTATTCCTGATCTTAAGGCAGAAAATTCACTAGAGTCCATCTCCAGAGTAATCAGCAAAAAGTAGATGTGGAAGTATGAATCAAATAGTAATGTCTCAGCCTAGCAGGTATGAGGACCAACAACAAAAACTAAAGGTAGACAGGCATAGTGGCATATGATTGTAATCCCAGCATTAGGAGTTTGAGGCCAGCCTAAGAGAAGATAAAAGGAGAGAAGGAAGGAGGAAGGAAGGAAGGAAGGAAGGAAGGAAGGAAGGAAGGAAGGAAGGAAGGAAGGAAGGAAGGAAGGAAAAGGAAAGAAACAAGAAAGAAGAAAAGAAATTATTGTCATGTTTTGTGGGTGATAATGATAATGACTTTTCAATTGTTACCTTTTAAGAATTTATACTGACTGATCTGGGGAAGGGAAAGGGAATAACAAAATGGTGAGACAAAGGACAAAGGGTAACAGTGATACAAGGAACTATGGTAGAAATGAATTTTACAACGTGGAGGGAAGGGGAATCAGGAGACAGGGAGGGAAGGTGTTAGAAAACAAGGGAGAAGGTAACAATGTTCGACAAGAAGTGTACTCATTTCCTTACTAATGTAACTGTAACCCCTCTGACATCACCCTGACAAACAAAATAAAATGTGTGTGTATATATATATATATATATATATATATATATATATACTGATACATGTACAGGTAAAATTATATGATATCTGAGCTTTACTTACAAAGGAATGAGGAATGAGATAAGACTGACCATATGCCCACCAATTATTTGAAACTAGAAAAAGAAAGTACTAGAGGGTTCATAATGCTACTTTGCTTATTTTTGTATGCTTGAAATTCTCCATAATAAAAAGTTTAAAAACCAAGGAAGATATTTTAAAGTAAACGATAAAGTTAATTCAATTTAAATTAACCTGATTTAGAACTTTGATATTTATTCCTAACAAATCTTGGCAAATAATTTTGAGTAATCTAGAGAATAACCCTTTGATTTGTGTTTATTTGAATTTATATTTTTCATACAAAAATCCAAGCATTATAAGCTTTGTTTACAAATACATTTCTTTCTTTAATTCTTTGTACTGTTGAAGATGAAAGCAAATGGGGGATATAACAGAAATAGAGTGTGATAACAGTGATTTCAGGAAACAATGAAAAAACCATACATTTTTCAAAGATAAGATTTGTTCTTTAAATTTATGAACCCTGGAAACATTGAAAGAGAAAAGATTTGAGTGATTCATACTCCACATAAAGTTCATGTACAGTGTTTTAAACATGCGATGTATTTATCCAAACAATGAGACAAAAGCTTATCAAAAGAAAGAAAGACATACAAAGAGGTTAGCTGTCACTTCTAACCCCATAATCTTTCCATTAAAAAATAAAGGGAGAGAGAGAAACATAGAAATACCGAAAGATAGAAAGAAAGGAGAGAGAGAGAAAGATAGACAAAGATAAAAAGGAGAGAGAGAGAGAGAGAGGACACTTAAAATAATTCCAGGTTAGAGATGAAGTACTTACAGAAGGGATATTCTGACTGCCTTATCAATAATACTAAGCTAAATAAGCATTTTACACTCCTTTTGACCAAAGTTTGTGATTAAAGAAAGTACAGGTATACATAACCTGCTTCTAATAAAGATGAGGTCCATTGGCAAAGCAACTGAGCTTTAAAACAAATACAGCAATCTCACATACTTCAGTGAATATCTCCCCCAAAGGAGTTGCCTTGGACAGCTATGGGTTTCAACCCAAGGCTGCTGTGATTCCTTAGAAGTTTCTAGCTCCCCTGTTCCACCTTCAGGGATGGCAGTCTATTGTTACGACTATCTTCCAGAATGAAAAGGCTTCAACACATGAAAATAGATTTTATTTTTTAAAAAATCATCAAAAGTCCATTGAAAGTGAGTCTGGAAACTGAATTATGTGATTAAGCTGAGCAATTCTGGTTTTATTTTAAAGTAAGTTGTAAATTGAACATACCAAGGTGGTTTTAAGTGCCTCTGAAACTGGAGCTGGTGATAATTTTCAAAGAATTATAAGAACCAATTAGTTGAAATGAGAATAAAGATTCCCAGTCACTTTGGAGGCAAAACATATCAATCTCAGTGTATTATAGGCATGCTTCATACCTAAATATGCTAGAATTTATACATTCATTCTAAAATGGCAATGTGAATCAAAACGCAATTTGCTAATGTCCTCTGATGTAGCAATTCCACTTTCAAGACATGAGACCGTGACTAATACACATGCAAAACTGTTCATTACTCAGTTGGTGAAAATTTCAAACCATACTAATTAGTTGAGTAAAATGTCTTAGCTATCTATAAGAAGTGTGCATTTGGTCTAAAGGATGGTAACATAGGAAAAACATATACATGTTTATGCTATTTGCCAGCTGTAATCAAACTCTAATTTGAGCAGGATTGTGAGACAGAGCTAATCTCAGAAGAAACTTATCAATTAGCAATGCCTTCAACACAGCACACAAATTGTGACACAATAACATGGTTCTTCCTAATGTGGCTATCAATCAGGATTGAGTAGAAGGAATAAAATAGGGAGACTGGGTAAAAACATGTTGAAAATCTTGAAAAGGTAAGTAGAAAGGGGGACAACCCAAAGCATACACCATAAGAAGCCATTTCCACATGAAGAACTGAAGAGGACCAGAGAGGTATTGTCTAACAGAGAGCCTAAGGGCGACCAGTCAAAACTTTGGAACTTGCATCGGAATCTCAGAAGGGAGAGAGCTCCATAGAGACCAGTCTAGATTCTTCATGTCAAATCTATGTGGCCAGCAGAAGGCTCCAAGATGTTCTTGGATTAACACTCCACGGTTGCTGTCTTGAGCATTTTAATACTATTGAACAGCAAGCCCTAATTTCATTTTTTACTGGGCCTCAGAAATTACATAGCCAATCACACCAAAGACTGCAGAGATTCATGCTGGAAGTCAGGGGCTCGGTCCTATAATTCTCACTGCTCAAGAGGCTGAGATCTGAGGATGGCAATTTGAAGCCAGACTGGGCCAGACAGATCCCACAGAAGTAGAAGTATGGGTCAAAGCGGGAGACTGCCAGCCTTGAGCAAAAAAAGCTAAACAGGATCATGAGGCCCTAGGTTCGAGCCCCAGTGTCCCAAGGTGAGGATTGTAGGAGTAATGATAACATCTTTTCTTTGTATCATTGAAGAAGGCTAGAACAAGAATTTAGCAACTCATCCAGTCTTGTCTGATGTGGCCGGGGGTAAGGTAGACTGAGAATTAAGAAGATAGATGTGGGGCTGAGGTCCCTTGAGGCCTTTGGAGATGGTCTGAAAGACAATTTCTGCAAAAGAGCATAGTCTGAATCTTTTTTTTTTCCTCTTTATTTTTTTTATTGTGAAAATACTGTACAGAGGGGTTACAACTACATGGGCAAGATAATGAGTACATTTCTTATCAAGCATTGTAGCCTCCTCCTTTGTTTGAATCTTGATTCTAAGTTTTGGTAAAGAAATGTGGATACAAAATTGAGGGAAGATGACACGGGTCTCAGGTGGCTGTAGGGAGAGGGGCGGGGCCTCCCACCTGACAAACCAAGCTCACCTGCTGGAGCACAGTCAGAGTTGAGCCTTTGCTTGGTCCAGAGATAGGGGATAGTGGCTCTGCTTTGGGTTTTCTTCTGAAAGGCCTACTAGCTATGGCAGCTGGCAGGCAGGGGAAGCCCAGAGGCTGGGGTGTGAATACGGCAGGCTAGCTGCCACTTCCAATCTCTCCCTCAGTACAGTGAGTTTGTAAACATCCTGATTTCTCCTTTGGATGTGGTATGCTCACTAGGAAAATAAACTTGCAACACCTATTTTTTAAGTGTTCAATTTGCACCATAGATTAAATGATTTACCTATACAGCTGGTTATTTTTTGGGAAGCAAAGCTACAGATGATTTTGTGGTGAGTAAATAACCCCTCTAAATTTAATTAAGGGCCAGGCATGGCGGCCTATATCTGTAATACCAACTACTCAGGAGGCAGAAACAGGAGGGTCAGGGTGCAAGGCTGGCTCAGGCAGAGTTAGCATCAATGTGAAAAGTAAAGTAAAAGCAAATTGGATTGAAGGTGCATAGAAAAAAGTACTGAAGTAGGAACATAAGCACAAAGCCTTGAGCAGTCAGTATCCAGTTCCACTGAAGAAGAAAGGATGGAAAAGTAAGGGGAGCAGAGGGGAGGAATGGGGGAAGGAGAAAAATGTTAATTTATGTTCAGAGTTACTCATTGAAGGAACTATTCAGCAAGATACTGAGTTTGAAGTCAGCTACTCTCAACTTCTTCAAGCGTTTCAACTTTTGTGTAGCTGTCTGAATATGTTGTATGTTGTATTCTTATAATTACTAAAAAAACACCCTTAAGGAACAATGACACCTTTCCTTTGTCATTTCTTTTAAATACCAACACAAAAAATTAGCTGGGCACCAGTAGCTCATGCCTGTAATCCTAGCTACTCAGGAGGCTGAAATTGGAGGATCACCGTTTGAAGCCATCCTAGGTGGGAAAGTCTGTGAGACTCATCTTCAACTACTCAGAAAAGGCTGGAAGTAATGCTATGGTTCAAGTGATAGAGCACTGGCCTTGAGCACAAAGAGGCTCACGCAAAGTACCCAGGTCCTGAGTTTAAGCCCCAGCACTGGCCGGGGGAAAAAAAAATGCTCTGGGAAATGTTGTCAGTTAGGAAGCAAATGATGCTAAATTCTGTTACGGCAATTTTGAAGCCAATGCCCAAGCCGAGAATCTGAAAACCTAAGAGGGAAAACTCTGCGGTTCTCTGTAAATTCATCTATCCAAAGGAAACTCTTTCAATTCAACCAGGAAATTCTTTGCAACTGAGATCAGAGAGCCCCGGACTCCCTTGGTGAATTTTACATCATCAAGTCATACAATCCTAATCTATGTTTGCTCATACTTCTCCAAGAGAATCATTAACCCTGCTCTCCTCTCTTTTGTCAGTGGGTCTGTAAGTCCCACTGGAAATCACCCAGCTTTCTGCTTAACCATGATGCACACCCCCCTACCTCTGGGACGAGCCCTATTTACCCACCCTTATCACCCACCCACAGTCTGCTCAGCTGCCGAGGCAGGAGACCGGATGACAAAAGGCCCTCCGCAGACTGCTCTCCTTGAAAGCTATCAGTAAAATTTTACATTATTACCCCATGCAAGGGAGGAAAGAAAGATTCTTGAAAAGGTGTCAGATTATCGCCTTTTGTCAGAGGTTAAATGGATAATTAATTTGCATCTCTGCTTTTTCTTCAAGCCATTTTACACCTGTCTCGCTGAATAAATTAGAAACCACACACACACACACACACACACACACACACAAAAGAGCAGTCCTCTTAGTTGGATTTTTGCTGAATAAAGTCTTCATGAATGTCGGTCTTTCTGGATGCTTTTTAACTAATAAAGATCGGTCATGCCTCCACCATGGCCAGGTCCTGTTTTAATTTCATGCTGGAGGTTCAAAGGCTTCTGCCAGATTGGGCTTTCTAAAGTCTCTCAGCAGACAGTAATGTGAAGCCCAGAAAAGCAGAGAAAACCGAAGCTGAAGAAGCCCGAAGGAGAAAGAGAAGCTGTTGTCAACAGAATGTCCAGCAAGCTCTTACGAGACTTGAACTTGTGGCTAAGGCACAGGTCAGGTGTCAACAGAAGGGTCTGGTGAAAGGGCCTTGAGGGATAGGAGGAGCTCAGGAAGGTAAAGGAAAACAGAAATCAAATGGCAGAGTTGGACCCCGTGGGGAAAGGAGGGATGCCATCCAACTCTATGGTCTCACTTGAACAACGGAATGTTCCGGCCTTACTTTAGACCCTTCTCAAGAGGCTGCGTTGTCCCTGCCAACAAAGAAGCAAAAGAGAACAGGAGCTGGAAACATCATGGTGGAGAAATAGACAAGAAACCCACGGGTTCTAAGAGCCTGAGGAGGAGGAAAGGGGGAGATCAACCACACAGGGGAAGGGTCTAGCTTAGAAGGAAATGTCTGGAGGAAGAAGCCACCAGTTTCCCAGCTTCCCACTAGCTGGGAAGGAAAGCCAGTCGGAGTGGTAAAGGCTTAGACTCACCTTTAGAATTCAATAGGAAATAGAAGAATAATGAACAGGGGCTAGGGTCTTTGTACAGTATCGAGGGCCCAGCTGAGATCAGAGAGCACTGATTTGCCATATATCCATTTGTGTATAAAAATTATACAGTGTGCACAAGTATTGGCCATCTAGCCAAGAGCTAATGCACTTTTGTCTGCAGTCATGGTAGTTAGCTTATTTTTTTTAGTAAACTCTCAACAGTCAAACCCATTTTAAATTGACCTCCCTTCTGAGTCTGGTGCATTTAGCAAATGTCTTTTACTCACTCAGCATTTCTTGTTAGTTTAAAAAAAAAGAATTGATTTGTTTTCCCTGGCACTTCGGAAATCACACCCCTAATTGTGAAATTGTCTTTAGGAAGGCATGAAGGAAGGAAAGAGGGTGTTTTGTTTTTTCCTCACATGAATGTGCTTCAATTTGTTTTGCAAGAAAAAAAAAACAATGCTTTTAGAGATACACGGTTGGACAGGTTGGGTGTCCAAGATGCTAGCGTTGCTGGTGGCTTCTACTGAACCGGTGGGAACACGTTGGCTGCAATCCTGAGGAAGCACCTTCATTTGTCCTGTTTCTGTGACAGGTGTCACATACCTACCTGCCACGGTGCCTCTGCCCTCCTGTTGGATTTGAAGACTAGCAAGCACAGAGAGATAGACAAACAGATGGTGACTTGTAATCCATTTTTCCCAGCAGAAGCAGGAGGAGGAGGAGGAAGAGGAGGAGGAGGAGGAGGAGGAGGAGGAGGATTTATAAAAACCAGATTCAATTCTCACCTTGGAAGCTCAGGCTTGCTGTACCTAACTCAAAGAGGCTGGAGGTAGGGATGATTATTTGGGAGACGTGGGGGACATTTTTGTGAATATTTTCTATTCTTACACTTCTCCTTGTAGAATGTTTAACAAGCATTTAGCAGTGAACCTTCGCTTCAGACCCCAAATGACAAACATCCCTTTAGATTAATGGGCCATTAGAAAAGGACCATTGGTTCCCAAGACCAAGGTATTTGTCTCCAGAACACTGATCTTAATCCTGAAGATCGGGCTGAAGAGGTCATGGAAGACAATGGTAAAGCTAATGCCTTTGGTTCCAGTCCCAAGGAAACATCTGATTTTCCATTCTGCACGATTTTAGTCTTCATAATGCCAGGGACCACAATTTGTATTACTGGGCTCCAGATCTGACCTACTGTACTCTCCTCATCCAACAGCTCCTCCTGGCATGGAGTGGGTGGAGATATTATTTTGGTTTCTCTGAGAGGCCATGAAGCTACACAGTCATTAAATCACCAGGTCTACCAGTGGCCCAGGAGAGAATTCAGATCTCAGCCCAAACTGAAATGAAAATCCAAAGCAGACAACAGCACCTTCTCCTTCTCCTCTTTCTTCTTTATTCCAGGCATTGCATTTTTCTCCCTCTGCCCTTTCAGACCCCAATTTCTGAACAGTTGTAATTACTATTATGCTTTTTATTGTTATCATCATCATGATACAAGAAGTTTTCCATGGCAGGGAATAGGCAATGCTTTAGAGGTGATATCTCCTTTAATTCTGGCACACGCTGTGAACATGTAAATGTATGTAGCAGCCTGCTAATGCATTCAATTACATTCTTTACAATTGTGTTTGCCTCCATCTCCACCAAAGCTAGGATTGGGTCATCATTAACTTCCTGCTTTTCACGCTGGTAGATTGGTGTTTAGAACAAGGGAGATGAGGCGAGGCAAAGAGGCAGGGGCCAGTCTTCTCAGTCATCCTGCTTTTGGGTCATATCTCCACTTCCTTCTTACCTTACTCCATCATGAGGCAAAAGGGAAAAACTGACCTGAGACCTTCCTCTGCTGTCTGCAGAAGTGTCATCCACTTTGGCTGACCATTAAACAATTTGGTGTTCTATTTCTAAGTCTCCCTTTTACAGAATACTTAACATTCTCATTTATGAGTCTGTGTGTGTGAGTATGTGTGTTGTGTATGTGTGTGTGTGTGTGTGTGTGTGTGTGTGTGCACCAGTAGTGCAGTAGTGGGGTTTGAATTCAGGCCCTGGGAGCTGTCCCTTAAATTTTTTTTTTGCTCAAGACTGGTATTGTACCCCATGAGCCCGAGTTCCACGTATAGGTTTCTTTTTTGTTTAATTTGATATGAGAGTCTCATGAACTTTCTTATCTGGAGTTAGCTTTGAACTATAATCCTCAGAGCTCAGCCTCCTGAGTAGCTAAAATTACAGGCATGAACTACCAGTACCCAGCTTGAGAGTCTTTTAATTATATAAAAGTAACACAAAGCTGGGTGCTGGTGGCTCACACCTATTATCTTAGCTACTCAGGAGGCTGAGATATGAGGATCATGGTTCAAAGCCAGCCCAGGTATATAAAAGTCCATGAGACTCATTTTCACTTGACCTCTAGAAAACTGGAAGTGGTGCTGTTGTTCAAAGTGGTAGAAAGCTAGCCTTGAGCAAAAGAGTTCAGGGACCTACGTTCAAATCTCATGACCAACAACAACAACAAAAATCCTCTAAATGCTGAAAGTAGTAAGTCCATAGATGGATTTCCACCCATTCCAGTCCCAGACTGAGTTCCCTTCCAAAAGTTGAACTCCCAAAGTCAGATTCTGCACTTACATTAACTGGCCACAATCACCAATGGCTGACAAGAATATAGGCTGCAAAATGGTACCATTTCTGATAATAGTGTGATCCACATATTACAAAAACAGTTACTTAATTGTATGTGAACACAGTAAATAAGAAATCAAGTTTTTGGAAAAGTAACAATTAGATCCGTTGTTAAGATCAGACTTTAAAACCATTAAACTTGAGGAAAAAGATAGATACCAGCTATTTGTTCTAGGAGATCCCTCTACAGGGGTCTTTTGTCCATTATTCCTTGGCCAGTAGGAAGTGGAAAATTACTTCATTCCAAAGTCTGTTCTTTTAGTAAGTATCGTATACTGCTCTCTCTCCCTCCATCAAATATCTGTTATTGGCAAAAAGAGCTAATTGTCTTTTGAGAACTTCCTATTATTAACAGCAGCTGAAGAGGAAGGAGGGGAAGCAGTGTTCACAACTACACACTGTGATATTGTGCAAATATCACTAGACCTGGATCCAGGAGACCTCAGATGCGCTCAGGCTCTGCCTCTTAGCAAAGTGTCCCATGTGAAAAACTGAAGGTAATAAAGCTCATGTCAGACTGAAATGAGTCCTTGGATGAACTCCACATTTTTCTTTTTTTTTTTTTTTTGCCAGTCATGGTGCCTGAACTCTGGGATTGGGCACTGTCCCTCAGCTCTTCAGCTCAAGGCTAGCACTCTACCACTTGAGCCACAGCACCACTTTCAGCTTTTTCTGCTTATGTGGTGCTGAGGAATCGAACCCAGGGCCTCATGCATGCAAAGCAAGTGCTCTACCACTGAGCCACATTCCCAGCCCCTGAACTCCACATTTCTATATAAATATCTTATACCCTTTTCTATTGCACTGACCACCCCACCCCACCCTGCCCCTGGCCCATGTGAGTTCTGATCTTTCCCAGTAGTCTTTTTTCAAGTGGACATTTTGGTATCAATAGGAATTGTAAGCCTAATGTTCTAGACAATTGTCAAAGAGACTCAATAAACTGTAGCTTGTATTATTCTCTTATGAGATTACATAGGTTCCATGGTACAATGGAAAAGCAAACAAAAAATAAACAGAAACATAGCCGGGCACTAAAGGCTCATACTACTCAGGAGGCATAAATATGGAAGACTGTAAACTGAGGTCAACCCAGAAATGTTTGCTAGACTCAGTCTCCTAAATAACCAGTGAAAGGCAGAGCTAGAGGTGTGGCTCAAGTGATGAAGCACCAGCCCTGAGTCCAAACCCCAGTCCCAGAAGAAGGAGGAGGAAGAGGAGGAGGAAGACAAGGAGGAGGGGGAG
>NW_012267217.1:55410232-55525309 GCF_000151885.1 Dipodomys ordii
GGGGAGGGGGAGGAGGAAGGGGGAGGGGGAGGAGGAAGGAGGGAGGGGGAGGAAGAAGGGGAGGAGGACCCAATTCTTTTATATAACTCTATCCCCACCTTTAAAGTAGCTTAATTTTCTTATCTAACACAAAAGCAATAATCTGTGTTTTGAAGATCAGCTAAGTTTGATTTTTGATTTTTATTGTTGTTTTACCAGGGATTGAACTCAGGGCCTCACGCTTGCTAGGCAAGCACCTAGGCTGTACACACTCCCCTCCTTTTGGTATGTTGTATTTTCAGTCAGAGAGGGTCTGGGGACTTTGGACAGGATGAATTGTACTGCAATCTCCCCATCTCATCTGCCAGTGTAGCTCGGATTATGTCCTACAATGCCTGATTTATTTTTGAGACAGAGCCTCAATCATCTTTTTGACCAGCATTGTCCCAAACTACCACTATTCTGAGTATCTAAAACTATAGGCATGGATTACCATGCCTAGCCTGCAAGATTCTTATAATGAGAAGAGTTTTTAAACTTGGTCTAGTGCATAATTGCAAATTATTGCTCTCAAGCCTTTTATGATTCTAAAATCTGTTTTCTGGTACAGAAAACATTAACAATGTATTCATGATCAATTCCATTAGCATCCTATTGAAAAAATATATTTTCCATTAATAAGTCTAATTGCTTTTTGGTAATGACAACTGAATACTGAACTAATGGTCTGTGAGGATTTGATCCTGCCAAAATGAAAACCACAAGATGGGACTAATTATCAATTTTATACTCTTGTCTGGGGAAAAAAGTTAACATTTCATAAAGAATCTTAAAGAAAAGAGCCAGGCCTGGTGTCTCATGCCTATATTCCTTTCTACTAGGAAGGGAGGCTGAAATTCAAAGGATCATAATTCTAGGCCATCCTAGGCAAAAAAAGCTTATGTGACATCATCTCAACAGAAAAGCTGAGGATGGTAACATACCTGTCATCCTAGCTATGGAGGTAAAACCTAACAAAGAGGATCACAGTCTAGGCTGGCCTAAAAGAAGAAAACGAGACCCTATCTCAAAAATAATCAGAGAAAAAAATGGCTGGAGGAATGGCTCAAGTGGTGAGTATCTGCTTAGCCATCAGAAGACCCTGAGTTCAAACCCTAGTACAACCATAACATTTTAAAATGAATATAGAAAAAGAATACTAATGAAGCATTTGCTTGTATTTCCAGCCGAGGCTTATTATAACCTACCATACTTTATTTAATATCAAAAAACAATGGAGAACCAACTTCAGCTCTGAGAAGTTAAACCTCTCTCTCCAAAGTTTCACGAACAGTTTTGTGACAGGCAGGCAGGGACCAGAGCTCTCCCACTCCTGATTCTAGTATTTCTCATTGCAGCTACCAACTCCTGAATGACCACATAAGCCAATTTCAGTGCTTATTATGTGGTTTGTTTCTTGAAAAAAAATAAATGTATTAGAAATCATGTGATTAAAAAAAATATCTTTCCTGGTAAAGAAATTCATTTATTGCTGCTATGAAGCAGGCTATTTTTAATTTAAAATTTGTTGGCAGTAGAACCACACAGATTATGAGAAAATCTCATTTCAGCTGATTTTCTTTTCTAAATCCAACCCACCCTCCCCTCATCCAAAGCAAATGCTGGGAAGGGCTTGGAAACGGAACTTATTTATCCAATAGACACTTACCCAAGGAAATGGATTGCAGGGAAATTAGCATGTCTTGAATGATGGTATTCCTGAAATGTCCATCAGTCATTGTAGAACTGGCTTCTGGAGTGATATTCTCAAAATGGATTATTGTCCCTGAATTTTTAATAACAATTTAGCAGTTCAAAATACTGACAGTGATGCATGATGACAGCTTTTAAAGAAAAACAAAGTGTTCTGGCTTTCTATGTTACATAAATACAATACAATTGTAACTCGGCAGCCAGTGTCAGAATCACTCTCAATGAAGATATGTTGGATCCATCTGCCAAGAGAAGGTCAAAAGCATCTATAGAAAATAAATCATGGCAAACACAGAACTGGCTAAAGGTTAGGGATCTAAAGGACAAACACACATTTAAAAGCACAAATCACCTCTCATATAGTAATAATTTAAATAGCCCCTCTCCTCTGACTGATAAAGAGCTGGCTTAAACAGCTGCATATATTTCCAGTAATACTGTGGTGTTGAAAGATCAACAAATGAGAAATGTAAAAGGCTGGGTATGTTGGTGAGTGCCTGTAATTCCAGATGCCCTGGGAAGCAAAGATAGGAAGATCACAATTCAAGGGCTGATACAGCAAAAGTTAACTAGACCCTAACTCAAAAACAATCGAAGTGTGGTGCTGCACACCTGTGTCCCCAATTATTTGGGGCAGAATGAAGAGGATCAGAGTCCACAGGCTGGCAGCCCATATCTGAAAAAAAAAAAAAACTCAAAACAAAAGGGTGGGGCTGGGAAAGTGGCTCAGTGGTAGAGTGCTTTGCCTACATGCATGAAGCTCTGGGTTCAATTCCTCAGCACCACATAAACAGAAAAGGCCGGAAATGGCACTATGGTTCAAGTGGAAGAGTACTAGCCTTGAGCAAAAGAAGGTCAGGGACAGCACCAGGGCCCTGAGTTCAAACCTAGCAAAATAAATAAAATTTTAAAAAATAAAATAAATTTTAATTTAATTTAAAAAGGGCCGGGGTATGGCTCAATTGGGAGGGGTGCTTGTTGAACAAGACACAGAGTTCAATTCCCAAGTAGAGAAAAACAAAAGAAAGAAAACAGAAACTTTTTTTAAGGGGAAGAAAAGGAAATAAAAAGAGAAATGTAACTGGCAATCTCACTTAGCTCCATCAGAAGTTTCATTATTCTGCCTGGTGCCCCAAGACTAGCTATCAGCCAGCCTGGAAAACCAATATATATCTGAACTGTCTCCAGAAATGTCATTTCACTGATATTCTAGGAATGTCTCGATGACTTAGTCATAACTTGTGAATGGCGCACAGGAGGAGACGTAGCCTGTGAGCAGCAGGTTCCATTCTGCCTCCTGGAGGACGGGAAGGAGTCTCAAGGTGCAAAGGGCTATTGCTTTCCTGGTTCTCTCAGCACCCTCTCCAACGTCTCAGCAGCCAGAATTCACCTCCCCTTGCTAAGCCGGCACCATATGCAAGCAAGTCAGCTCAGCCTCTATGAGCACAGACAAAAGGAGACCTTAGGAATCATATTCAGAAGGAAGTATTACAAGAATACAATGGCGCTCTGCTTCAATCAAGAAAGACTAAAGCTAAAAACAATGTTCTTGCCATTGCATCCCATAGCTCGCTTTCAACAGAATCAATATTTATCAAAACCCACATCTCCCAAAGGAAAGTTCTGCAAAAATAAAAACTTCCTGCCTCCGTTTCCTGATCTTTACTTCTACCACAGCCCTATGTACACATACCCTGAAGGATAATTAACGCTGAGATCTAATCCTTCACCAATGACCTATAAACTCGATGAGGGCAGGGCGCTTCTGGTCCACTTGCACACCACACCTGGAGCTCCTCATGTTCCACACAGTGGGTGTGTTTAGTACACACAGGATAGTCTTCCAGGGGTGAATTTCCTGAGAGCCTCTTGCTCTGTTTGAAGCCATTCCCAACACAGTGCTAGGCACACGGTCATTTCTGAGTTAATATATTATAATACAAAATGATCCCTAATCACTCCTCTCCACTTCCTTTAAATAACTCCTATTTACTAAATTCAGGAGGTAGATTTGACAGATTGCCATCAAGTCCAGTCTTCAGGGGTCTTTTCTGATAAGGCCTTCCTACCACACATACAACAACCATACACAGCCCACTCCCTAACACAGATAAAGAAAAATTCCTAGCCAGGCACTGGTGGCTCATGCCTGCAATCCTAGTTACTCAGGGTGCTGAGATCTGAAGATCATGGTTTAAAACCAGCCCAGGCATGCAAGTCTTAGGAGACTCTTATTTCTGCCTCAAAAGAAAACTGGAAGTGGAGTTCTGCCTCAAATGGTAGAGTGCTAGCCTTCAGCAAAATGAAGATCAGGGACAGAGTCTAGGCCCCTGTACTGGCATAAAAAAAGAAAGAAAAAAAAGGAATTTCTAGCCTGCAGTAGGGTTAATTTCTCTATTTTCTTATTTTGAAATATAATTCAAATGAAAAGTTTTTTTAGGTGTGTGTGTCCGGTCGTGGGGCCTGAACTCTGGGCCTGGGTGCTGTCCCTCAGCTCTTCAGCTCAAGGAGAGCGCTCTACCATTCAAGCCACTTCCAGCTTTTTCTGCTTTTGTGGTGCTAAGGAATAGAACCCAGGGCCTCATGTATGCCAGGCAAGCACTCTACCACGGAGCCACCTTCCCAGCCCGACTTACTTATTTTAAATGAAGAAAATACAGAGGCATTTAAAGCAAAAGGAAAACTACTTTTCACGCACATTCCCGACCTATTCTTTGGAGTTGTCTTCTATAGATGCCAAATGAGTAGACACAATAACATTCTGTTGGGGATGAGGTCAACTTTAATTTGCCAATCATAGAAGACACGTTCACTTTTTTGGGAGGAGGAAGAGAAAGAAAAGGAAATGTTAAGATCTGGGTTCATTCAAAGTCCTATGCCAAAAAAAAAAAAAAAGCAGACAGTAAATGCTCTTCTGACCAGTCACAAACTCACACAAATCTGATGGAGTGTATTTTTTTCTGACAGAAGTCTTCAACAAGTTTAAGATAAAGACTCACGGTGGATGTGTATTGCCCAAAGCAACACAGAGAACTCCCTAGGTTGTAAAATAGGACCTGACTTTCTGTAATTTCTCCTTCCTGGCACCCCTCCCACCACACTGACTCACCAAATTTCACGGAGTAGAAGATCTATGAGTGATCCTCTCTGCTCAGCCAATATGATCTTCTCAGCAGACATTTCCTACTGAAATGGCAAATGTGGGCTCTTCTTTGCTTGTGGCATCCTCTCCCTACCCGCCCCCTCAAGGCTCTCGGATGTCTCTCAAGTGCAAAAATTATCCACAGGGAGAAAAAAAGAGGAAAGGCAGTAATCCCATCCTTGGTCAACGTCCTCCAAGGCTGCTGACTTTGCTCTTATCCTTTAATTCTCAGCAGTCATCATCAAATCTCAGTAACACCATCTCAGCAGATACAATCTCCATGTCCTGCCTGAACTAGACTCAGGTTTTCATACTGAGCTCTCTGATACCTGAACATAGCTCAGGCAGCTGTATGCCAAAGACTTCTTGTTCTACAGAACAACATCTCTCTCCTCCCTTGTGCTGAAGTGTATTGACTTAAGATGCAAATTAAGAACAGGAGCTAAAATAATGGCACTGGCTCCTCCAAATCAGCTTTGGATTCTTTTTTCCATGTTTCATTGTGAATTTGAAACCCAAGGTTGTTTTTAAGTTTGGGAAAGAGATAGGAAGTGTGTGTGTGTGTGTGTGTGTGTGTGTGTGTGTGTTTGTGTGTTTGTGCATGCACATAAGCACACATACACTTCTATTGAATTGGGGCTATGACCTTTATATGTTTACATAATGTTGATCTCACTATCAACTGGGTGCCTATAATCAATCAAATTCTTAAGCACCTGAATTCACTTCTAGTCAGCAATACTTTCTTCTTAAGTTTTCAGGCATGACAGACACCATGTCTGGAGATGATAAAGTATATGGGAGTCTGTCCCAGGAATATCACCATTTCAGTCTCTGGTAAGAGTATCTGCCACGTTAGATGGAATAAGAAGAGTAGGGAGGCAAGTTGTGCATTATCCTAATAGATTAAGAAAATATAATCCCATTTGGATCCTTTCCTGGGCCTCTATCCAAACCGTGAGATAGCTTTGCTAGTCATTAAATGTACAGGGAGAGGATGAGCTCTTTGTTCATAATTATATTGCATTTCTAAAGGGCACAGCATTCCTTTCTTTATGAGTGTAATCCAATCAGGAAAATAATTGATCGATAAGAGGATTGTTTGATAAAGAAACTATTGCTTTAGACTGCAATCAGTATCCTCATTCCATTGCAAGAATTTAGTTTAGGCATGTACCACTGATGAACAGTTACTTCCAGGAAATATTTTAAAATAGTTTCAATTGCTTCTTTATCAATTCAGCAGATTGTTGTCAACTTGTAGTTAGGGTCAGGTTGTTAAAAAAAATAAGGATAACTAAGAGTGCTCAAGATCTGGAGTGATGGGAAATACAAATGAACACTGTGTATGTCCTGAAACAGCAGATTATAACATGGTATTAATTTGTTGTGTGCTCATTAAACAATAATAATATGTGAGTGATTTGCCAGGAGGACATTTGGTTACTGTTTTATTTTCATTTCATGTTTCCGTGCCAACCCATCCTGTGGTCAATGTAAGATGGGTTTTGTTGGTTATGTTATCAATGTCATATTATATGTAGATTATTATAATTAAATTCATAATTGGAAATTTCAGGCCTTGGGGAACTAATACTGAGCTAATAGGTTTTGATTGTTGTTTAAATTTCTTTCTTTCTTTATTTTTTGTTGTTGGTCGTGGGGCCTGAACTCTGTCCTGGGCGCTGTCCCTCAGCTCTTCAGCTCAAGGCTAGCGCTCTATCACTTGAGCCACAGCACCACTTCCAGCTTTTTCTGTTTATGTGGTACTGAGGAATCGAACCCAGGGCTTCGTGCATGTAAGGCAAGCACTCTACCACTGAGCCACCTTCCCAACTCTGTTGTTTAAATTTCTAGCTATCTTCTTTATTCTTTCTTGCTTCTGCTCTCACTTGGCTTTCTTACTCAACACTGCTACTGAGTCATAGTACCACATTCAGCTTTTGGGGGAAATTAATTGGAGATAAGAGTATCATAAATTTTTTCTACTAAGCTGGCTTAAAATTACTGTGTTCAGCGGGGCGCCGGTGGCTCACGCCTGTAATCCTAGCTACTCAGGAGGCTGAGATCTGAGAATCGCCATTCAAAGCCAGCCCAGGCAGGAGAGACCATGAGACTCCTATTTCCAATAAACCACTAGAAAACAGGAAGTGGCACTGTAGCTCAAGTGATAGAGTGCTCGCCTTGAACTGAAGAGCTGAGGGACAGCACCCAGGTCCAGAGTTCAAGCCCCATGACCGACAAAAAAAAAAAATTACTGTGCTCAAATCTCAGCCTCTCAAATAGCTAGGATTACAGGCATGAGCCAATAGCTCCTGGTATCTTCATTCTTTATGAGGTTCCTTACATGTAGTATATACTGGTCTCTAGCTACTAGCTTTACTAAACTATGCCAAAAGCCAAGCTAACCATCAAATTACATGTCTCTAATGTGTTTATGAGCTCCATATCCCAAGTAAATGATTATTCTTTTAAGATGTACATGAAAATTATTCTATTTCATTTTCAGATAAGGGGAGATTTCTTGCTGATTAAATGGTTTTTTGAAGGTAAATTTTAACCTAATTTGGGTTTTCAATTCTAGATCATGTTTCTGGATGAAAAAAAAAAAACAGATAACAGGTATCTTTACCAAGAAAAAATCAGATCTAAGGATTTTGTTACTTGAATAATTATATTGAAACTACAAGGCAATCTATGAAATTAATATTAAGTGAGTTTATAGATAGCAAAAAAGAGGAAAATGACAGTCCAAACACATACAAATAAAAACTTCCAAAGCCACATTGGTAATATGCATAGAAGACTCAGATATTAAAACAAGGTGAGAGGCTGTGCTGTAGAACTGAAACTCTCTCAAAGTGGGGTGCTAGGTATACATTTTGATCAAGAACCTGGATAGCCAAAACACCTTTCTTTATGCATGAAGGGTGACTGTAAATTTTACTTTCCTGTTTCTTATTTTCTTCTCATCTCTCATTTTTGCATCTTAGCCAGTAGCCTATAAATCTCCTCAAAGAATAGATTTACACTTCTTTGTCTAACGTATCCACCATAAGTAGTATCACTCTCACACACACACAAACACACACACACACACACACACACACACACACACACCAGATACCTTCTAATTAACGCAAGGGACTGACACCCAACTTAAACAAAAATAGAAGTTAAAAACAAAAGAGTAGGTCTGGTTTCAGGCTCAGCTAGATCCAGGATTTCAAACAATGACATTTCTCTTTCTCTCACTATTTCTAAGAGAAGTGTGATGAGCAAGACAGACACCACCAGCATGACATTCATATTCTTTTCGCACAGTAGCCCAAGCAGCAGATGGCAAACTCCCTGACAGCTCTGGCTGTCAGATCCCAAGAAGGACTCAGCTTTGCCCAGCTTGAGTTATGTACGTATCTTTGAACTGATCACTCTTTCCAGGAGGAAGGGGAATTTCACTCAGCTGTATTCCTGGAATGATGGATGTCAACTCCAAGATTCCCAGCAGAATCAGTTGCATTAAATGAGGAGCAAATCCTACAAAATCAAGTATAGAGTAGGTGAGGAAAGAAGGAATGAAGGAAGGGGAGGGAGAGAAGGAGGAAGAGAGAGGAAGGAAGGAAGGAAGGAAGGAAGGAAGGAAGGAAGGAAGGAAGGAAGGAAGGAAGGAAGGAAGGAAGGAAAGAAGGAAGAGGGAAGGAGGGGGAGAGAAGAACACAGAAGGAAGGGAGAGAAAGATGGATGGATGGAGGAAGAAAAGGAAGGGAGGGAGGAAGAAAGGAAGGAAAAAGAAATGAAATGGTAGGAAGGAAAGAACTATATGCATGAAATTTTCAAAAATGATTTTTGGGAGAATTTATTCCAGTTATTGAATATGGATTATTCAATAGACAGACAACTTCCCTGATATATATGAAGGAGAAGCTACCTTCCCATGCCACGTGACATGTTAGGGTCAGAACTGCATGTTATATTCTGCTGAACTACCTCTGACTTTATTGGATATGAAAAGGTGATTTCCAGGGAAAATGAAGATGATCATAGCCTTTATATAAGTCAACACCATCAGCTACTTCAAGGAATTTCTTTGCTATAGTGCTGCAAAATGAGAGTAGTCTCAGGGGAAAGTAAATTGCTAGATAAAAAAGAAAGCTAACATGTTCTCCAAAGACCATTCTCTTTAAAGTAAATTCAGTCTGACACTAAGATGGCTATAATAACAAGGAAGATGATAACAAGGAGTGGGAATGGGGGCAAATTGAAAGTTTCAGACACCATTCATGGAAATGTAAAATGGTGCATTTGCTTACACATGAAAACATTATTCAAATAGGCAAAACGTAGAAACAACCCAAGTGCCCATCAGTGCAATGGTATGTAGGAACAGTAGCTAGTTATAAACAGCAATGAAGTATTAATACACACTATGGCATATACAATCCTTGAAAACATGGCGCCATGGGAAGAAAAACCAAGCTGAAGAGGCCACATGTGGTACAATTCCATTTGTCTTCCAAGATGGACAAATCAATAGAGAAAGTAAGTGAGTGTTGCCAAGGAATTGGAGGTAGAGGAACTGAGAAGTGTACGATTTCTTTAGGGGTTTTCTCTAGGGGATGATGATAATTCATAAAGATAGCTTTGTCAGGGTAGTAAAATCCATTAAGTCACACACGAGCTAGGCTAGCTAGCTCTGGATGATAAATTACCGATTGATAGGTAGGTGGGTGATAGAAACATAAAGAAGGCAGCCTGACCGATAGACAAATAGATAATAAAATTCTATTTAAGCACTTGCCAAGGGCCTCCCACATGCTAATTAATCCCTGTACTTCCTGGGGAGGTAGAAACACAGACAAAACATCAATGGCACCTGCTCTCAGGAGGCGCACCAAAAGAGAATATCAAGAGTAAAGGCAATGAGGACCAAGCTTTTCACCTTGGTAAAGAGACAGTTACAAGACTTTCCTTAAGAAACAACCAAAGATCCGTATCAGACATTGTGTGATCTCTATTATTTTTTTTAAAAATTATTGTAAAGGTGCTGTATAGAGGGGAAACAGTTACTTAAGTCGGGTAATGAGTACATTTCTTTCTGTTACCCCCTCCTTCGTTTTCTCCCACTCCCCTCCCACCCCCATCCCGGCTACTCTCCTCCCCCCAAAGTTGTAAAGTTCATTTCCATCAAAGTATCTAGTGAGTATCACTGTTCCCTTTCTGTGATTCCCCTTCCCTTCCCCAAATCGGATAAACTTATATAAAAGACAAAGGGTAAAGGAGTAAATAACCGTGACATCAGGGAATAAACCAAAGGGAAAACAAAGGGGAAAAAAAACTGCAAACAACACACACAAAAAAAATGCCCCAAACTCTTGTTTCCATTTCTTGGAGTTCATTTTGATAAGCCTCATGTTATCTGGTCATATTCACGTAATTATCGAGCTATTGTGGTCCTCTCCTAAGAACACTCTAGACGTATTCTTGTTATTACAAATAAGAAAACCACGCAGCCTATGTTTCTTTGGGTCTGGTTTGCTTCATTCAATATAATTTTTTCTGGGGCTTTCCATTTCCCTATGAATGGGGCAATGTCATTCTTTCTGATGGAAGCATATAATCCCATTGAGTATATATACCACATTTTCTTGATCCATTCATTCATTGAGGGGCATCAGGGTTGACTCCATACCATAGCTATGGCAAATAATGCTGCAATGAGCATGTGCTGGGAGCTTTAGTGTGGCCCTGTTTGTGATTGTTTGGATGAATGCCCAGCAGTGGGATTGCTGGGTCATCGAGGAGCTCTATGCTTAGACTTTTGAGGAACTTCCATACTCCTTTCCACAGAGGTTGAACCAAGTAACATTCCCACCAACAGTGTAGAAGCATTCCCTTTTGGCCACATCCCCACCAGCATTGGTTATTATTTGTTTATTTGATAAAGGCCATTCTCACTGGGGTGAGGTGGAATCTCTATTTTTTTTAATCAAAATCTTCAAGAGAGAAAAACCCCATCAAGACTCTACTAATGAGTGGTGATAGCCAAGGGACACTGAGGCTCAATGCCCCACCAAGATATATCACACATCTGAATATCACATGACTATCCTGTGAAGAAGCACACTGCCTTTCACCCTCATCTATGGTGCTGTCTGCACCAGAGTCTGCTTCTTGTTCTGGAATGTGGTCCTTACCCTTGGAAAGGAAACCTGGGCACCTCGAGTCTGTCAGAATGCATGGGAAACATCCACAATGGCTGCCGAGAGGCAGCCTAGCAAGAGGCCCACAGGAAAGGAGACAGATGTCCACAATGACCATCCCAGTTAACACTGTGTTATTGCTTCCACACATGAGCTCAGCCAGTAGGACTCAAATTGTCTGTGCTGGAAACTCCTGTCCACACAACGCAGCCTAAGAGGAGAGGAAGCTCGTCCAAACCCTTGCCTCACCAACCTGCCGTCGTCAACGTGAAACAAACAGGCATTATCTTATTAATATTCTAGTCTAGACTGCCATTCACGTGGCCAAGCTTTCATGAAGATGAGTATGTACCATCCCCTAATTTTCTTGACAGGCAAAACCTCCCACTTTTGAGATTGCTTTGCACATTTCTGGCATATCTTTCAAAGACTCACTTTACTTATCAGAACCTCTCCTAAGCAGATTCACATAAAAGCCTAGTGAATAAAAGGAATAGGTGCATTTGACCTTTGCAAATGGGGAGTACAAGCAGAGGAAAATGGGGAGTGTGAGCCTGTAGGATCCTGGGTTGTAGCTGGGAGGGAAGAACTAAAGAGGAAAGCGTATGGGCTGAACAACAACAAAAAAAAAAAAAACAGAAATAAAAATGGGATGTCAAAATAGCTCTGGAAACACATGCATTTTTAAACACTTGAAAATTATTTATTGTAACTTTTAAAGTTTGTGATATTTCAATGCTACATGAAAATGCATGAGACACTGTGGATTTCAATTGCCTGTTTCCTACCTGCATTTGCCTACAGAAACACTGGATCTATTCATATAAAATAGGCAGTACTGACATTATTAGGCCAAGCTAGAGAGACCAGGGAGAAATGGTGAGAACTATGAGCAGAGTGGAACACCACAGTGAAATCTCTTTCCTTTGTTTTTTTTTTTAAAATTAACTTTCTTTGGGCCTTTTCTCTCTCAACACTGGGGATAGAACCCAGGGCCTTACACTTGCTACTAGAGTAGGGGCCTTACCACTGAGCTGCATCCCAGCCCTTTGCCTTGGTAATTTTGGAGATAAGGTCCTAGGGTCCCATTTTATATCCAGTCTTCCCTGGCCTGTGATCCCCTTGTTTTTGTTGCCCTTGTCAGTGGGGATGACTGGCATGCCGGCCATTGGTAGAGATGGAGCCTGGAGAACTTTTCTGTCTCGGTAGGCCTTGAACTACAATCCTCCAATGTCTGCTCTTAAGTAGTTGGATTTGGCTTGAGCTATCATGTCTACACTACTGGTAAACTTTGAACAATTAACATGCTTTAAAAAATAAATTACAAAAATGTAAAACAAGATTCGTCAAGGTGCTAGTATTTGTTGTGAAGGTGTGAGAAAAGAAAGGGTGAAGGAGGGTGAATATAGTCAAAATGTTTTATGTTCATGTGGAAATGGAATAATGATGTTTGCTGAGGGAGAAGAGAAGACGGGGGAGAGTGATGGAGGAGGTGAATCTGATTGATGTGAAATGAAATCCCTTTCTACAACTAATAGATGCTTAAAAACTGGATGTAAAAAAAGAGCAACGAGCAAGAACCAAGGAAATCCCTGGGTGTCTTCAGCTGACAGGACGTAGGGAGTTCTCAGATTAGTGAGATTCAACCAGCATCTACTGAGCCCTCACTGTTTACACAGCACTGTTGCAAACTATGCACAATACTGAAGACGTTCAAACTGAATTGCAGTTCCAGGTTAAAGAGCTCTTTCTCTAGCTGGAGATACCAAATGAGTATGAATGAAGCAGAGAGAAAGTCAGACTCACTCTCGGGAAGTCTGAACCTAAGCCTGGTTCTCAGCTTTGCAGTTTGGGAAGTTGATTTGAGCAGCATCAAGAGTGAATCACTCCCTCAGAAGTCCCAAGAACAACTATGCTGGCTTTTGTGTCTGTAACTTTCATGATCTGTGCTTTATTGCTGACTTGCTATGCTTCTAAGAGCCACATTCTTTCCTTGGGTATTTTTGTGTGAGTCAGTTTTTCTTCACTGTCAAAAATACCCGAGATAATCAACTTCAAGGAGGAAAGGTTCATGGGGGCTCATGGTTTGGAGGTATGGGAAGTCGTCCTACTGGCTCTGTTGATTCTGGACCACAGTGAGGCAGAAAGCATAAAGCAAAGGTTCTCATCTCATAACAGGTGGGCAACAAGAGACAATGACAGTGTAGGACCAGAGACAAACTATGCCTCTCAGAGGTGCATTCCAGTGGCCTGCTTCCTCCACCCAGGCCACTGCCTTATCTCCTCTCAATAATGTTATCAAGTCATGAGTACCATTAATGGAGCAATTCATTGATTAAGTCAGACCTCTCACCATCAGATCATGGTTCAATACATGGTTTCACCAGCTGGCAACAAGTCTTCAGTCCCCTTCAGTTCAGCGGAGGGGGCTGCTTCATACCCAAACCCTATGTGCCCAATCCAATCAAGTTATATTAAAGATACATTTAAACAATTGGGATTTAAAACTCCCCAATTTGAACTCTTCATCCTTCTTTGAGCTTGAGCATTACTTAACTGGCACTCTGTGATAGTTGAAACAGCACAAATTTTCTAATAGTCTCATTAATACAGTTGTAGAAGGAATAAATGGTTTAATGTGTATAAAGTAACTAGGTTGTGCCCTGCATTAGTAGGGGCTAAATAAGTAGAGTGTGATTTGTGTTGCTCATATTGCTTCAGTCCAGTGCCGCCGGCCTTGGAGCCAAAGACAGATGAGCTGTTGTATGTTCAAGTTCATGAGCACACTCCGTTTTATATTGAGTAGAGAACTTAGGGCTAAGATCATAGACAGCTTGATCTGAGTGAAGATCTGGCTTCTTATACTTTGGGAACTTAAAAAGATATTCCTCTAGGCCATTGAGTCTGTCAGCAACCTAATAGAAAAGGCATCAGTCATGCTTCGCTTTGTTTTTGTTCTTGAGAATCAAGAGTGAGGACTATCTCAATGAGTGGTTCCACTTCATGATTATTCCTTTTTTTTTTTTTTTGTCAGTCATGGGGCTTGAACTCTGGGCCTGGGCGCTGTCCCTCAGCTCTTTAGCTCAAGGCTAGCGCTGTACCACTTGAGCCACAGCACCACTTCCGGCTTTATTCTGTTTATGGGGTGCTAAGGAAGGAAACCCAGTGCATGAGAGGCAAGCACTGTACCATGGAGCCACCTTCCCAGCCCCATTCATGATTATTCTTATACTAGAAGTTGAAGAGGCGGGAAAAAGGGCCCAGTGAGTGTATAAATAAATACCAACAGGTCTAAAAAAAATCTGTTTTTTAGAAAGACTTGTTTTCAATGAACCTATTAGAAAACGGTAAGGTGGAACCATCATAGAAAAAGAATTTGGTCAACCCAAAGAGATTAATTAATTACTGAATTTGAAGCATGCTTTGTGATATGAATATGAGAAACCCAGTGGTTCATGTCTATATCCTACCTACTCAGGAGATCAGAAGATTGTTATTTAAAGCCAGCCCTGACAGAAAGGCTCAAAAGTTCAAAAAACTCCAGCCTTATTAGCCAACAAAATGTTGGAGCAGAAGCATGGCTCAAGTAGTAGAGCACCAGACATGTGGAAAAAATATCCAAACAAGAAGAAGATGCTAATTTCAGGCCATGGTTCTAGCAAAATAAACAAATGAGTATGTGAATAAATAAATAAAGGCATAGGTTGGGCATGGTGGTTCAAACCTGTAATCCCAGGTACTACACAGGTAGAGATAGGAAACAGGAACATTACTTTAGGGTAGCCTTGGCAAAATGTTAGTGAGATTCTGTCTCAAACAATACGTAGGTGTACTGTACCTATCTATAATTCCAACTACTTGGAAAGTCAAAGGAGGAGGATCTTCATCTGAAGCAGGCTCTGGGCAAAAGGATGAGATTCTTCTGGGGAAAAAAAAACAACTAAAGCAAAAATGGCTCAGGACATGATTCAAGTGGTAGAGCATTGCCTAGCAAGCACAAACGCCCTGAGTTCAAATCCCAGTACTGTACTCAATTGATCAATCCACATTTGTACATAAAATCATATCACTGAAGTCAGCTTCTCTAACCACCTAACACTATGGGGCGGTGCTTGATAGGAAAACAGCTGGTTTAATAACACATAAGATATTTAGGGTTTGAATTTTTTTTGGGGGGTGGGTCCGGTCGTGAGGCCTGAACTCTGGGCCTGGGCGCTGTCCCTCAGCTCTTCAGGTCAAGGCTAGCGCTCTACCACTTGAGCCACAACACCACTTCCATCTTTTTTCTTTTTGCTTATGTGGTGCTGAGGAATCGAACCCAGGGCCTCAGGCATGCAAGACAAGCGCTCTACCACTGAGCCACCTTCCCAGCCCGGGTTTGAATCTTCATTCGACCATCTGATAGTTGTGGTACTTCAAGTGAGTTTATCATACTGGGCCTCACTTTTCTCAGCCATGAAGTGGAGATAATACCACAACAGAATGAACACAAATGAAGTGGAGGGCACATTTCACATGTAATATACTAAAGCTACCCTCAGCGAGTTCACAATCCCTTTTGGATATGAACTTCTTGATAAGTCTTTTTTCTTTGGCACTGGCAAAACTGGGAAACATCAATAATGATTTCTCCTACCTGTTCATATAGATTTGATTAGAACAACTTGTGCTCTTCCTATTTGAGAAAGTGATGCAGCCTATTATAATCTTCTTCTGGGAAAACCAGCCAACTTGTTGAATAAACCAAGGGTTGATGCCTCAATTTGGAACCACCTAAAGCAGCTGGTTCAGTGGGAAAGTGAAAGGTAGAAGAGAGAGAAAGAGGGAGAGAGAGAGAGAGGAAGAGAGAGAGAGAGAGAGAGAGCATCAAAAGCAGCTTCAGAGGCTGAGATCTATCTGATCACTGAATGGCTCCAGGTAGCTCAAGCTCAGCTTTCCCAAGTGCTGAGCCCTAGTGTGAATTGTGTCCATGCAGAAAAAGGGACTCCAATCTGAGATTCACCACCTAGTGAGCCACGTTTCTAATTTTCACCCAGACTGTCACATGCCTTAGAAGAGAGAGCAAAATGGCTGAGCGCTCTCTCAATAGAAGAATTGAGATTTTTTTCAACAATCTCTAGTACTGAAGACTCTTCTGACTAGTTTATTTACATCCTTCTGGAGATAAAACAAAGGCAAAGATTATTCATGTGTTTGATGAATGTGTATTTCTCTGCTGCTCTGGTTATGACAATAAATAAAGCAAAGATTTTCAGTTCTCCTGGGTTTTATATGCTACCTAAGGCAAGAGTCCATAAATAGCTATGTAAAAAAAAATAACTATTACAGTTAAGAGACAAAAAGGGGTATCTAGAGTATACATGGGATACGGTGGATGGAGAATTTCCTTATAGAGTGCTGGATTTCCAGACACATAGAAAAAAATCATTATATATATGAATTTTAATGTCAGAATCCCATATATAGTACTATGCTAAATATCTAGTAATGGTTCCAAATTATTTTTAAACGTATCTCTGAAGACTTAAGAGGTAGGGGAACTCCACCACTCTCCAAGAGACTGAATCCATAGCCTTACATTTATCCCTCCCAGTGGTTTGACTGGGATTTCTGAAACACAATTGACTTAGTAAATCTTTGATTTATTCAATCAAATAAACCTCAATCAAAGTATGTATCCAAGTTGTTACCTATATACATACCATTTCTCATGGCCTAGACTACTAGCAAGTCTTGACCTTTTTTTTTTTTTCAATCAATCCCACTAAATTATCCTGTTTTAACAATTTAACCAATGCATTCTTTTGGGTCATCCAACTACTGAAAATCTTCAAGATAATTTTCAACTAGCATTTTATCTCCAGTGGAAAATCTAAAGGGCTTTCTATGTCTATGGTTAACTCTAGTTCCAATTACCAGCTTCTCCTAACTTCTGGCCTGGGAGCCTCTGCTTTACCACACTGTCATCCGCTCCACACAAACACCCAACTCCATCCTGTTCCTACACAGAGACATTTATTGAAGAAGATGACAGGCTGCTGGAGAAGTTTCCAGCAGGCAGACTGAACTTGTATATTACTCTCCTCTATTGTAACTAGTTCTTTCTCTTTAATTACTAATATAGAATCCTCTTTTGTTTGTTCAGTCTCGGGGCTTGAACTCAGGGCGTGGGGTCAATCCCTGAACTTTTTTGCTCAAGACTAGCACTCTACCACTTTGAGCCACAGCGGCACTTCCAGTTTTTGAGTAGTTAATTGGAGATAGGAGTCTCACAGACATTCCTGCTCAGGCTAGCTTTGAACCACAATCCTCAGATCTCAGCCTCCTGAGTGGCTAGGATTACAGTCGGGAGCCACTTGCACCCAGCAAAATACAAATTTTTATGAATTGCCTCCTTACCCACCACATTTCCTTCCTACTCCTACTATCCATTGTCTATTCCCTCCATCAATTTCTTCTTTTGAAGAAAACTTTGACTCTCTCAATGGCTGCTTTCCAGTATATTCCCAACTGCCTAACCTTGAACTTCTAAGTTCTATTCTAAGGAATTTCTCCCTACCAAAGAAAGAAATGAATACTTAGTAAAACATGTTTTCTAACTTTCCATTCTAAAGAAATTCTGAAAAATCTAAGCTCTTTTGAATGAAATTTTGCAGCCATCTCGATGTAACCTCTCATTTCCTGCTCGAGTGGAAAAGTATCTTGGATCTGACCATCGCCACCACCATGACTGCCAGTGGTGGAGTTTTAATAAAACACAGTCATATATTTTCATATCATATTCCCTCCATGAACCAGGAAAATGGAATTGGCAGTACATTTCTTTAAATTGTATTTGGCCTCACTTAAAACAAGAGTAATTTCAAAGCTCAAGTCTTTTGTGTGCTAAGAGGGCTCCTCAGTGGGAAAACATTCAATAACTGCCACAATATCTTAGCCAGTCTTTAAGGCTCAGGAAGCCCAGGGGCACCATGTGAATTTGAAAATAACGTGCAGTTGTGACTGTTCTGCAAAATATGTAAACAGTTGGCATCATTAGTGGGTAGACCTGTGGTTGGAACTAAGCTAGAAAAATACCACTCCCATATGTATTTAGACTTCACTGTCGCTGAGAATTAAGTTCATCTTTGATGCACACGTGCACTCACACGTGTGTGTGTGTGTGTGTGTGTGTGTGTGTTTCAATGGTTTCCAACTTGGGCATCAGAAGAATTAGGAGTCCTATCTGTAACTCATTCTCTTAGGAAACTCAGAGAGACTAAACATAAACATCCACACCCACTTAGACTGTGGCTGAGGACAGAAGTAGTACAGATGGTGAGTCTTGTCCTACTAAAGCCCCTGTGACCTTACATTAGACTTCTTGGTTCTGTCTTGAGACAATAGGCAGAAGAGGGAAGAGGCTGAGGAGAGAGTAACTCCTGAGGTGAGCAAATCTCTGGTTAGTGGGAGCTGCTTTGAGAAGATGGATGAAGTTGAAGAAGGCTCTCTTATAAAATGGAAAACAAATCTGATCAGAGGAAGAGAAAGGAGAGCTGGGACCTGTGGGGATCACACAGCAGCCTTTAGCTTGGTAGGGGTCTCGGTTTCCTCCCACTTTTATTTCCACTCCTTTTGATTCTCAAATCCCAACAGTATCCGAGAGTGCCCTGAGCCATCTGTGTACAGTAGAGTATGTGGGAAAGGATATGGTAATAACAAAGCAATGGGTTCATCTCTTAATTTATCCTCTGATAGTCCTGGAATGATGATGTCTACGGCTAAGGGATGCCTCCAAGAGTTCCAGACTATGAATAGCAATGGTCAGTTCTGAGCAGAGCCAGAAACAGTGAGATACCACAGAAGACATGGAGGCCTGGTGGCCAGGAGTTGACTCAGGAGAGACAAGAGTCCAACAACCCTACTCTCCAATGTACACCCAAGGAAGTGACCACAGAAGGGCATAGGAGACTTCCTGGTGGAAGAATCAAATGGTGTGCAGCATCTCAGATGCACAATGATGGTGACTGATGGAGAAAGGTCATTGCAAAGTTACTGCACTTAGATATATGATAAATGAAAAGAAAGGGAAGTGAGAGGAAGGGGGAGAAAAGAGGACAAGAGAGGGAGAGAAGAGAGGGGGAGGGATGAGAGGAAGGGGATGAGAAAGAAATATTCTTTCTCTAAGGCTTAACTTATGGGCTCATTGACTTTAAGGAAAAGAAATGGGAGATGGCATTTTGGAATTGAACAACTGAAGATATTTTAGAAATAAGTGCTAGCTGTGACTTTGCATAATATTAATTTCTTACAGTGGCTAAGTGTTTTCCAGCATCTAAAGCACTAATATTTACATACTGTAATGATCTGGAAGGGCTTCGGTCTGAAGGAAGTCAAATGATCACCGTCCTCCTGTGCCTGGGGACCCTTC
Organism: Dipodomys ordii; assembly: GCF_000151885.1. Taxonomy (NCBI): domain Eukaryota; kingdom Metazoa; phylum Chordata; class Mammalia; order Rodentia; family Heteromyidae; genus Dipodomys; species Dipodomys ordii. Next base: position 55,429,716 of record NW_012267217.1, read on the forward strand.
CCCAGCCTCGCTCACCTGCTGTTCTTTTCCTTACTCCACATGGAAATGAGCACCCTACATATAACCCACATCTGATTTCCTTCTTGGGCTCTGTAGTCAGGACCTGGTTAACAATTGGGTTTTAACAGTAATCAAAGCTTATTTCTGACTTCTCTGAGAAGGATTTAACCATAATACTTTTGTTGGAGGTGACATCACAAAACTATATTTATGTTCTAGCTAACAGGGTTCTGAGGAGTGCATGAGAAGGCCCTGGGTAAAATATGCACATTATGGTATGGTAGCATTCGTTAAGTACTCCAGAAACAGTTTCCCAAGACTCCCTTGTGAAGGTTAATATCAGGTGTCACTTAGGTAGAATATGGTACCCAGACATCTGATCCTATATTATTCCAGAGGTTTCTGGAAATGGATTTGTTTTAGATCCAATGGACATTGAAATAAGAAAACTCTGAGGAAAGCGGATTATCCACAGAATGTGGATGAGCCTCATCAAATCAGTTTTTTTTACAGAGGTGAAAAAAAGATGTCTTGAGCAAATGAAGGAATTCTCCAACAGCGATATTACCTCTTCCATGGGATTCCCCTTCTCCAGTCTGCCCTACATCTGCAGTCTTTGAGATTGATAACTTTTACAATCATTCAAATGAACTAATTCTTTAAGTCTCTCCTCTCTCTGTCTCTCTCTCTCTTGTCTCTCTCTGTGTCTGTATCTCTCTGTGTCTGTCTGTCTCTCTCTCTGTCTCTGTCTCTCTCTCTCTGTCTCTGTCTCTCTCTGTCTGTCTGTCTGTCTCTCTCTCTCTCTCTCTCTCTCACACACACACACACACACACTACCTTCATGCTATATTTTTCTGGAGAACCCCAACTAATACAGATAGTAAGAATGTCCTGCAAAATGGAAAGGTGGGCAAATATGGACATAATACTAAGTATACATGCATAAAATTGAGCTAGAAACCTTGATATGACTCTTGGGATAAGAGCTACCTAACTGAAGAGAGGCGAATGATGACTCAGATCAAGAGATAGTATACGTATAAATGGAAATGTTAAACTAAAACCCCCTTGTACAAGTACTTGAAATAATATAATTGATATAGTAGTAATAAAGAATTCCTGCATCATGGTTTTCCATTGAAAACAAATCCATTCTCATCTGTTATTTCATGGAGCCATTTTACAAATCAAAAGGTTTTGCCAGTGCATAATTGCAATCTTTTCGCCAAATGTTTACTTACTCTTTCCTGAAAAAGTATACTTGAAATAAGATTTTTAAAAATCTCCATCCATTCCAACTGTCACAGTCAGAGAATCCCTTTATCAAAACTAAATGGCATATTGGCATCCAAGAAGTGTTATACCATTAGGTGAGAACAGACTAAGGGTAGCCCACCAGCCACATTTATTCTGGGAAGAGAAAGCTGGTGACCTGTAATGACATTGTCCACTGGTGTCCCAGTGTAGGGTTTGGGCCCTGGAGGCACAGCAGGTCTCATGGTTTTCATACAGAACAATGGTGAGCCATCAACGTGGCTTTCCTGCTCATAAATCAGAGAAACCCTGAGAACAGAGCAGTGGAACTATAAGAGCCCAAAGAGAAACCTCTCGCTTTAAGGGGTCTTTACCCTCATGACAATCCTTGATAGCTTGGCTTTAAATCCAAGGCATTTAAATAGACACTATCTATTAATCATAGTTCTCCCTTCCAACTTTTCAAACTGAAGCATTTTACTGGTATGTAAGAAACTGTGTCAAAATCTTATGTTTACTTCCTGTAAGATTCTTTATTCGAATCTATCATTTATGGCTGGGCACTGGTGGCTCATGCCTGTAACTCTAGCTATTCAAAGGCCTCAGCCTTTTGGTTGGAAGCTGGCTGAGACAGAAAAATCTATAAGACTCATCACCAATTGCCCAGCAAAAAGCCTGAGGTAGAGCCGAGGCTCAAGCAGCAGTGCACTAACTTACCAACTTTGAATGAAAAATCCAACAAGCGCACAAAACACTGAGTTCCAACCCAGGACGGGCACACACACACACACACACACACACACACACACACACACACACACACACACACACACAAATAACCATTTATAGCATAAAGTAAACTAGGAGTCTTTTCATAAGCAATGACTTCAAAGTCTTTTGGCTAACATATATCTGTGTCATAAAGTATTCACCAAAACATACAAAATGATCAAGATAAAGTATAATTTAAACAAATATATTTTTAAAAACTAACATACTTGAGTTCCCAGTCTCCACAAGCATACTTAATTATAAATAATACACTTGTAATATTTACTGACTTGGGTATTATAAGACAAATACAAGAGTAGGAATATGTAAAGAATGAAAATAAAATTCACAAAGCTAGTACCTTCTTTTCTTAGTCCAGTAGAAGGTCTGATGATTGCTTGAGGACTAAGCAAGGACAAGGGGTATCATAAGAAACAACCCTTTAATTTCTAGCTGTCTGAGCTCCTACTTAATATTAATTGACTGAAAATATAAAATAATCACCTTTTAGCTTTCCAGACACAAGTAAACCCAAGGGAGCCTACCTATTGGCATAGAAATTTCTTCGAGAAATGACCACAAATCAGCACACACTAATGCCACCATCACAACCATGTTCATTCCAGTATTATTTAAGATAATGGAATCAACCCAGATGCCCCTCAGTGGATGAAAGGATCAAGAAAATGTGGGATATATATGTTTTCATCAGAAAGAATGACATTGCTCCATTCAGAAGCGAATGAACAGAATTATATTAAGCAAAACAAGCCAGACCCAAAGAAACACAGGCTGCATGGTTTGCTTTATTGGTAATAACTAGGAGATACCTAGAATATTCTTAGGCGAGGACCACAACAGCTGAATAACTATGTGTGACCGTACAAAATGATTCTTATTAAAATGAACTCCAAGAAATGGAAACAAAGGTTTTTTTTAGTGTAGTGTTTGTCATTATTTCTTTTTTCTTTCTTTTTTCTCTTTGGTTTATTTCCTGCCACTGTTTATTTTTTTTATTTCTGTATCCTTTATCTTGTATAGAACTTCATATGATTTGGAGAAGGGAAAGGGAATCACAGAAAGGGTGGAACAAAGGGTGAACCAAGGCAGCAGTGATATTCACTATGTTGGAAATGGACTTTACAACTTGTGGGAGAAGCAGATCAGGAGTGGAAAATGTGGGAAAAATGAGGGAGGGGGGTAACACTGTTCAAAAAGAAATGTACTCATTACCTAACCCACGTAACTATAATCCCTCTGTACATCATCTTTACAATGAAATTTAAATAAAAAAAGAAATTTCTTTAGGAATATCATAAAATTCTCTCATTCTCCTTAGTATGCTTCTGGGTAGAGTGCTTTCCCAAAGCCCTCAAGAAGCCACTTCAGAATTTCTTTAGAACAGAGTTTCATCTCCCTCCATCCGGTACACTTATCTTTGATGGGCTTTTTTTTTAATGGCACATAATGTTCTATTTTTGTGGCTTTATTTTGTTTGCACTCTGTCTCCTGCGATACAAATTTAAACTTCCAAGGGCAAACGCAGTGCCTTCCATCCCTCCTGCTCCTCTGTGCCCAGCGGGAGCTCCTCGGAGTCATGTTGACTAGATTCTTTAGAGGAGAATAATTGACGATCTCATTCTGGTCCCAGAAAGTAAGATAACTTTAGTGGTGTCAAACAAATTGTGGTGGCCTTTATACATAATACATTTGCTTCAAATGCCAGTTTGCTACAAATATATACCAAGCACCAATTGAACAATACAATGGCACAATGCTCTACAAAGTCTCCTGTGCACATCTCTGAGCCTTCTCTGGAGGCAGACAAGGAGAGCTGGCTTCAAGTGCTAGTTGCATCTGGACTGACACTGATGACTCACACCTGTAATCCTTGCTACTTAGGAGGCTGCAATCTGAGGATCAAGATTTGAAGCCAGCCCCGAAGGACAAACCTGAGAGTCTTATCTCCAATTAAGTACCAAAAAGCCAGATGTGGATGTGTGGCTCAACTGATAAGGTACTAGACTTGACAAAATAAAAAGCCAGGAAGACTGTGAGCCATAAATTCAAGCCCCAGTACCAGCACAACAAATTAAATGAGTAAAATGCAAGCATCGTAGGAGAGAAAGAAATGTCCTCTCCCCTATTGTCAACTCTGACACAGAGATGCACTCAGTCATAATTCCCCAGCGGAAGGTCAGACCTCTGAATCTTTCTTACAAAAATATCCTGAAGATCTAAAGATGTTACTGGTCCAGAGATTCACATTCAACTCAGAGCAAAGCAATCAGGACTAGAAGATGATGACATCATTGCTAGTCACTGTTCCAATAAAGCAATGAGCTATTTACTGTAAAAGATGTAGTTTGTAGGGAAAAGTATTAACCCTGCAGAAGACCATGAAACTCATTTAGTTTCAGCCATAGCACACTATTTCAGAGCTGAAAGGAGCTTCTCTGTCCAACCTCTCTGCTTATTTCAAACCCTTTTGCTTTATAAACAAAGAAGTTAAAGGGTGAAATGGCATTTTGGAAATATCCCAATAGTTAGTGGAAACGTCAAGGTTAGACCCAGAGCAGAAAAACATGAGTGCCAACACCAAGGACTTGATCTATTTTACACTGGGCCCTTGTGTTTTTAAAGCTATACACTTTAAATAGCTGGGAAGGCAGGGAGATAAGGATAGAAGCAGAAGAGATGTTGAATTTCCACATCATTTTAAGACCTAAACTCAGACTTCAGTTTTGTTTCTGATTGCCAAAGCATTGTTTGTGTTGACAAGTTACATGGCTGCAAAAGAAGGGTTTTTAAAATGGACCCTTTAGTTAGTTTCTGTGGATGCTACCTATGTATCATTTCAAATATTTTTTCTGTTTAGTCTCCTATGCACAGACATGTACACTGTATTGGTAGAAACATATTATTTGTTTCTAAGCAGGTACATACTAGTCATATTGTTCCATAATTTTGCCTAACAATAAATCATAGATACCTTCTGTCACAGTCCACACACACCTGCTTTGCTCTTTTTAATGACAATATCATATTTCATGGTATGTATGTATGGCAACATATTTGGCTTAAAACTGTAGAACCTGCACTGTGATGATATTTTTCAGTCGGATATCTAAAGTGCAACTGCTGGGTCAAGACTTGCCAATCATAGTGGCTTGTGCCTGTAATTCCAGCTACTCAGGAAACTGGGATCAGGAACAGCTGAGTTCACAGGAGAAAAGGGCAAAATGATAGGAGACCCTAACTCCACAAAAAGGTACATGCCTATGATCCAGGCTATCCAGAAAACATACAAAAGAATATTGCAGTCCAAGGCTGACCCTGGACAAAAATGCTAACCTTTATTTAAAAAAAAATAACTCAAGCATAAAGAGCTAGAAGTGTGTTTCAAGTGACAGAGAGTTAACTTAGCAAATGGAAGTCCATGAGTTCAAATCCCAGTACCACATACATAAAAGAAGAAGAGAGTACCTTACAGCATGAAAAATTGTTGTTGTTGTTGTTGTTGCAAGATTGTGTTATTTTTTTGTCCTAGAGGGAGATTTTTGCCACAGATTCAATAAAACATTTAAGCAAGTACTTCAGCCAGATGCCAAATCACACCCCGGGTAGAGAATATTCTTACCTTCCGAGGGCACTTTTCAGATCAGTTGGTTATGGGGTTGCTTCTCTCATTTATCTTGCGACTAACATAATGAATGGCAAAGGCACATGTGTCCATGAATATTCATGCCTGAGCACAAGTGTTGGGAAATGACTTTCATTTTCAAACTCTGTCCTGGTTGTGACCTTTGAAATTAAAGCAGTGTACAGTGATAGAAAAACACATTTTACATCCCTGCCTGGAAGAAGGGTGGGGGAGGGGAGAGACCATCTCAAGGATGTCCTATCAATGAGCCCTATTCTTTACCTCTCCATCTCTCTTATTCTTTCCCAGGCATCACCAACATTGAATTCTAAAATCTTTTCATGAAGTATATATCCCTGAAATGGCTGCAGTTATCAGACTAATCCTACCTCATCTCATTCAATTAGTGCTTTGTCAAATTTATGTAGGAAAAGACTACTGGATGAGGGAGAAAATTTATGTTTATCAGAGCATCCACATGCTGTAGGTATGCCACGTGGTCACAAACAGCAATTGTCTGCAAATAAATGGCCCTTCTGGAGTCAATAATTCATCCTAAGTGAACACTGTCCAGAAAGCTTACACTCCTGGCAAGTGATAGATCTGAAATGGAAACCAAGGCTGGACACCCTCAGGACTCACATTTATCATTGCTACTACTCAGGAAGCTGAGATCTGAAGATCACAGTTCCAAGCCAGCTATAGCAAGACAAATCCAAATGACTCATATCTCCAATTAACCACCAAAAAAGCTAGAACTAGAGGCATAGCTCAAGTGGTAGAACACCAGTCTCATGTAACAGGCCCTGAGGCCCTGAGCAAGCCCTAGTACTGGCTGCAAACCTAGATTACTTAGGGTTTGAATACCTATACCCATTCTGTTCCCAAAACTACCTTTGGAAATTGTCAATCCAGACCTGCTGTGGTGCACAAGTGAGAAAACAGCACAGAAAATATTGATGATTTTTCTGAAGCCTACATTGCTAGCAATAGTTGCAACCTCTGATTCCACATCAGTTTATTGAGATCACTGGGTTTATGAGACTTTACCACTCGCATTAAATGTGACAGACTCCATTGTAAAAATGGCTTTCTATGACCTCCTGCTTTATAGTAACACCTATTCCTACATCCCCCACAAGGCTGGCTTCCAGGGTAAACACACACAAGAGCCACTCTGCCTAGTTGTTTTCTCTTTCAAAGCTCACTTCTCCAAATATAAACCAGAACTGTATTTTGAAAGCTTCATTCCATCTTTACAGTAAATCTAACATGGGTCTCACAGATAAAAATAAAGGAGACAGGAGGCATGAGCTGGTGGCTCAAGCCTCTCATCCTAGCTACTCTGGAGGCTGAGATCTGAGGATCGAGGTTTGAAACCAGCCTGGGCAGGTAAGGATGCTCTTATCTCCAAATAACCATCTGAAAACAGAAGTGGATCTATGTTTCAAATTGGTCGAGTGCTAGCCTTGAATAAATGAGCTCAGGGACAGTGCCCAGGCCCTGAATTCAAGGCCCACAATGGACGAAATAGAAAGAAAGGAGACACCAAATAACTGTGGTCTAGCGGGTGTTGACAACTAACTAAACCAGTGATTTCCCAGTCGGTGTCAAGCAAGGCTCTCAGCTCTAGGGAAGGAGACAAAAGCCATGCATTGCCCTCGTGGGCAGCCATGGATGATCCTGCTGTCATGGACAACACTCTCAATGTCTTCAACAATAAAAGACACAGTTTGTGAACTTCTACAACATCCTGAAGAGATTTTTGGACCGAAACATATTTCACAGAGCTTTTCTAAATAACCACTGAATGAACAATAACCTTACCAGCTAGCACTGATACCCCACCGCTGTAATTCTAGCTACTCAGGAGGCTGAGATCTGAGGATCAAGGTTCAAAGGCAGCCCACACATGAAAAGTCTATGAGAATCTTATCTCCAATTAACCACTAGAAAACCGGAAGTGGCACTGTAGCTCAAAGTGGTAGAGCATTAGCCTTAAACAAAAGAGCACCTAGATCCTTAGTTCAAGTCCCAAGTTCAAACCCCCAACCAACAAAAACTTTAAAAAAAAAAAAAACACCTTACCAAGATTGCTCTCCATTTAACACACACACGATGCACTAGGACTTGAATGATAGGCCTAGCACTCTCCCTTAGCTTTTTAAATCAAAGTTAGTGCTGTACTACTTGAGTCATACCTCCACTTCTGGCTTTTTACTGGTTAATTGGAGATAAGCATCTTATAAACTTTTCTGCTCCGGCTGGCTCCATCCTTAGATCTCAGCCTCCTAAGTAGCTAGGATTACAGATGTGTGCCACCAGTATCTGGTTTCTTCAATTAGCAACTAGATCGGAATCACAGCAATTTCTACATTAGATATACATACTGTGTAGTTTGTTAGGAATTTATGGACTGCAAGAGGGCTCCCATTTTCTTTAAACTATTCATCAAAATGCATAAAGCTAAGTGTCTTTGAGTAGATTTACTCGACACACTTAACAAGACTAAATAACTGGCGCTTTCTCCTTCTAGTTAAAAGCACCAGCTAAAAAATTATTTCCCAGTAAATTGGGGGTGGGGGATAAGGCAGGCATCCCGGTCTACACACTGAAGTGAGACAAAGCAAAGGAACACATTTTTGTGTTCTACAACTCTTACATATTGTAAAAATCTGTTCTGAATTTTCTACTTCAACAAAAGCAGCTCCTTACCTGGCTTTTTTTCTTTTTTCAAAACAGGAATAGCCTAGGAAAGCATGGATACATCAAGCCATATAACTGGTAGCTCATTTCAATGGAGGGTTGTTTTTTTCCTTAAAGAATTGTTCAGGTAATTCTGGCATTAAGGATCCTGTTTCCTGTTATCTTTCTTTCCATATGGAATGAGGAGAGAGAGATTCATGCAAGATTGACTAGAAGCAAATTTCTACGAGTAGAAACCACAGAAGCATCAATATTCCCGACTCTGAGAAAACATGGTCATTCTCTTGCCTTGAAATGATGGGTTAGAAATCATTGCAGTGTAATGAATCGAACAGAACACAGGAGGTTTGGGGGTGGCTTGACTCCTGAAGTGCAGAGATAAATCAGATTTTTCCATAACTTATATTGATGTGGAAGGAAGTTGATCCTCCCTTACTGTGGACTCACTCACTGTAGCACGAGGCAAATGTAATGAGTGATCTTTTTATTCTAGTCCTCCTAAGCTTCTGATTTCCAGCCAGTTTCAGCTGTCACAGTTGCTTAGCGTTGACTGAACTGTTTTTAGTTCTTCCCTCAAATATTCATAAGCAGTGAGGACTGCAGTTTGCTATCTGCTAACAACGTCATTTTCAGCTCACACTCAGCATGTCCTTGTGGACGGCTATTTTCCTCCCAGATTGGCCTTTCTGTTGTCACGTGACCTTTCAAGGATAATGGAGATTCCTTGGGAGAATGCAAAAGAAGCATGTTCCATTTTTTATCTTTGCTTGACTGGATGATGAAAATAATTACAGAAGACAGTTATGGATTATCTAAGCGACAAGTGAAATAATCAAACCTATATCAAGCCCTGCCTGGTGCTACACAAGAAGCAGATCTTTTAATTATTTACCTTGTGAGACTATGTGTACCTCGGGAAACCCTAAGATGGTAACAATATTAGTGCAAATATTTACTCAACAATATTGTTCCAGGATGGAATAATGAAAATATGTGAAAACTCCTGATGTCTTTGGAAGAAATTGAGGGACTATACTATTTTCTAGCACAGGAAAATTATCATTTTTCATTGTGAGTTCTCTGGTAGTTTGACTGCAATTTTTGTTTAAATAAATCTTTTTGGTGGATAAATACCACTGTTTACTGGGAGGTCAATATCTGATAAATGAATTCACTGCAATAATATTAAAAATATGCAATAGTATAATAACATGCAATGTTTTAATTCAGTGATGACATTTGGTATAACTTTCAAGTTTATCATCTAAAGGGCTGGGGAAAAAGACTTAGCTGTCAAGAGATATCTTCAATTTTATGCTTTAGTATGAAAAGTCTGGATTACCCTGAGTATAATGCACTTCATAATTAGAGAGGTTCATTTTTACTATTATATTAAATAATGCTGTTATATTAAATAATGCTTATTTTGTAAGAAGAAACTTAGGTTGTCTGCAAGTCTTTCCTTTCAAGATTCTCTCATACACACAGTCCTTCTCAACATGAAAATATACTTGAGACCATTTGTATGTTTAAAAAAGAAAAGGAAAAAAAAAGGCCTAGCAGGTAAACTCTGTCATACTTCTTTGGTCGAGGGAGAAAGGGGGAAATACAATCCTGTCTGAGGCAAAGCAAAAGGAATTTCAATCTCGCAGCCACTGCCAGATAAAAACCTGGAAAAGACCATTAATCTCATTTGTTTTCATGATAGCAACACTCGTTATCACAACTTTAGTTAAGGAAGTGCCAACATTTATACCAGCAATTATATATCAGCAAAATTAGTTCTAAGAAATGAAGCTCCTGCTACTATAAGCTCTACATTATGTCCTGGGTCTTTCCATATTGGAACAGAGAAAAGTGTATGTTATGAATACTTGATAAACAATTCCTCGAACTGACAGGAACCATCATATGCTGTTAATTCTTAAATGAAGCTCCGACATTTTCACAGATCTGATGCTGCCGTAAAGAGAAGGGCTTTTTTTCCCCCTGACATATTTCTTCGATCCTTACAAGAAAGAAAAGTTTGAGAAAAATGTAAATATTCGCCCAATTCCTATTAACCTTTTAACAGTTCTGTAAATGAAATTCTTTGCCGTGGTGGGGAAATCTCAAAGCCCAAAAGACCCCGAAGGAGACACGTGTTAGCAACATGCTATGCATTAAACAGAAGATTGAAATTAAGATTCCATTAGAGCTAAGCATCCAACATAGTAAGAGAAGTTGATGACCATGACCTGTAATCCAACCAGTGAAAGCCAGTCTTCCAAGGAATGTAGATACAAGATTTAAACCAAGGCATCAAATGTGTCCTCATTACTAAAAGCAAATATTAATTTTAGGCAGCAGAAGAAGTAATTGTAAAGATTTAGTAGGGCTTTACTGTTGTAAATATATGTATACACACACACATAATATACATAGCATGGATGCACCACTCACCCAATCAAAATCAATATTTTCTCCCCCACTAGCCTTGAGATATAGCCTGAGGAAAGTCCAGGAAATTCATCAATCTAAGGGTAGTGAAATTATTTCCAAAGATGAGGTCTCAGAGCCAAGTTGCTCAATGAATGCTAGATAACAAGACACTTCGTTATTGCCACCATTTATCAAAGCCTTTGTATATTCTAGGCACATTATAAAAGCCCTATTTAATATTCACATCAACTCAGCAAGGGAAGATTATCTCCATCTCACAAACCAGATGACTAAGGTTCAGAGATACTATGTGAAATGGCCAGTTACTCTTCTAGCAAGTGGCAGAGAGAACATTCAAACACAAGTCATGAAAGTGTAATTTCCATGTGACTTTCACCAGGTAATACTGCTTTGCTATTGGAAGTGATTCGGATTGGTAGTTTGTGAGTACTATCTTGTCCTCCTGAAACTTATGGATAGTACTATTTTCAGTACTTATTAGATATATCTCTCTCTCTCTCTTTCTCTCCTTCTCTCTCTCTCTCTCAGTGTATTCCAAGACTTAATGAATTTTAAGGGGAAATCCAAGAAGATGAGCTGAGGATGTCCTTAGCTGCTGCAGCCAGTGGGAACTTCTGACAATGGAAGAGAATACACAAACCTAGAGGACTTGTGAATGAAAGCAATGAAGAACCAGATAGTCTTCTAAAAAGCCCTTATTAGTTAGGAACTGAAGGTGGTGTACATTCTATGTGTGAAGATGCTGGTGGACTCCATGTGTTAGAAGAAATTGTGCAGTGGAGTGTAGAGCTAGCATTGTTGACATTGAAAAATCTTGACAAGTTCAAAACCTTTGTTTTTGCACAGTAAACTAAAAACTCTCTGCCATCAATGTATGACCAGTAATAGAAGAAAATAACTAGTCCATTGCAGATTGGCCATGGTTCACATGAAGTCAAGATGATGGAGCTGGAAATTTGCTGAGCTAGACAGACATTGGTAGAAAGAAAGTTACAGTAGGACCAGGTATGAAATCCAGTCATTATTCTTAGCTCTGGGATCAACCTACCCAGTTTGATGAGAAGTTGGAGTTATTGTACTAAAACTATATCTTAACTGATTCACAATACCATTTGAAGCTTATGTGCATTCATGTGTACATACACACACGTACATATACATAGATATATAATATCTATATATGTCATTTTCTAAATATTACATGGTTTAATCTCTTCAACCAAATTTTAGTCTTCTACAGTATTCATAAAGTCATAAAACTAAATGTTAATGAGGGTAAACATTAAACAGTTACGAACTAAACTCAATCAAATGATAGTTAAGGTATTGTTCTGATTCACAAATAGGAGAATACACATTTTAAAAAAATCAACCTGTCAATGGTTTCAGCAATTATAATCTTCAGCTGGGTGCTAGTGGCTCACACCTGTTATCCTAGCTATTCAGTAGGCTAAGATCTGAGTATTATAGCTCAAAGCCAGCCCAGACAGAAAAGTCCATGAAACACTTAGCTCCAACAAACTACTCATAAAGGCCACAAGTGGCACTGTGGCTCTAGTGGCAGAGCTCTTGCCTTGAGCAAAGAAAAAAATCGCAGCAGCAGCACCCAGTCCCAGAATTCAAGCCCCAAATTGGAAAACACAAAAATTTATCATCTCTAAAATAATACTGCAGGGACTACCAATTTCGGTACTTCCTTCTAGCTCTCTTGCATGAAGTGTACACTCACCTCTCCAACTCTGAACAGGACCTCACAGGACATTAGGCAGCCCTCCTAGCTGGGAGTACTAGTTGGGTATGTATGCCAATCCAGCAATGGCCAAGAGGCTTTCCTCAACTTCCCCGGCACCTTACTCATACTTTTAAATGAATTTTGCCTTTCTCTCTCTCTTTCTCTCTCTCTCTCTCTCTCTCTCTCTCTCTCTCTCTCTCTCTCTCTCTCTCTCTCCCTCATATACACATACACACACACACATCTGCAAATAAACACTAAGATCTTTTTTTTATTATTTGGGGGAATTTTTTTCATTTTCATTTTATCATCTTTAGTTGTTCAAAAGAGTTGCCATTTAACAAATCAGTTCATGAATACAATATACCTCAATCAATGTCAACTCTTTCAACATTCTCACCCATCCCTCCCTTCCCCACCCCTTCTCTCATTCTTCTTAATTTTATAGGACATACACTTAATTCTTTTTTTAAACAAATGAAAGAATTATTTATTTTATCTTTTATTGCTGATACAATTAGCTTTGAAATGTATAACAAGCTGCACTGTTAATGAATATATTTTGAAGGTTTTTTTCCATTTCATCTTTTATTTTATTTTTTATTGTGAACATACTGTACAGAGGGGTTACAATTACATGGGCAAGATAATGAGTACATTTCCTATCAAGCATTGTAGCCTCCTCCTTTGTTTACCCTTCACATCGACACTTAATTCTTGACTACCTTCTCTTCCCTCCTTCTCTTTGTTGGTCTGCCTCTCTCCCCTAGGCCACACCCCACCCCTTTCCCGTACCTACTTTCTGGTCCTTCTTTACATGGGACGGAGGCTAAGCTTCAGAGATTGTAAGAGCTTCAAAGTCTTCCAGTTATTGTTAAGATTTGGACCCAAAACTCTGAGGCTTCCAAGTTGACACCTGTACCGCACTACAAGCTGTTTGCCCCCAACGTTAAGAATCAATTCCAGAGACCATAGCACTGTCTGTTAGTGGAAGCCTCCGAGCCTCCTATCCTACCACTCACTTCATCGTTCTCCAAGTTTTACAGTCAACAGAAAAGCAAAATGTGTGAAGATACGGTCAGGGATCTTTAGAGTAAGAGTCTATTACCTGATGCATAAGGGTCCCACAAGTGACCAGGCATTTCTTGTGGAATAATCAATAGTAATCATTTTATTTATATGCTTGGTATATAATAAAATGTCCATCATTTTTATCAGTCCTGGGATGAAAATTTTCTCATACTTTTGCCTCTGTAAGAGGAATGCATTTCACAATTGCTCGCAGCCAGGAAGGATTGTAAAGTAGTTATCACCACCACCTATTTGAATCACATTTGAATTTGGTTATTATTCCTAGTGACCCAACTGGACAATCATAACCCTTCAGTGTTTCAGTCAACAAATGATTTGAGCTCTATTTCAGGAAGGAAGATGAGTTCTGGTTATTATCTGAAAATATTCTGTTGACACCTTCTGGTATAATCAAGTAAGCACAAGCACTCAAACCTGCAAATAAACTCTTCAAGTGATAACCAACATAGAATTGTATACCATAAACATATATAACTTTCAAAAATTAGACATGAATGGCAAGAAACTGATTTTAAATACCACAAAATTAAAGAACGTGCTACATTACAATGGAAAGAAAATCAGAATCATTGCAGACCTCTCCACACAATCCCTCAACCCAAGCAGAGCCTGTAATAGCATAATCCAAGCACTGAGGATCAATTACTGCCAACCCAGACTGATCTACCCAGTGAAACAATCGTTTACATTAGATGGTGAAACCAAAACCTTCCATGGCAAACAAATATTAGAAGAATTCACAGTCATTAAACCAGCATTACAAAGAATTCTAAAGAGAGGAATACAATCTGAAGAAAATAATCAAAATCAAAGAAACACATCAGACAAAAATCACTAGACGATCAAGTTAGTAAACACAGGAAGAGGAAAAAACAAGATACCGGAAATGAAAAAAATGGCAAGAAACATGACACATCTCTCTATAATAACCCTAAACATTAATGGACTCAATTCTCCAATCAAAAGAAGAAGAATAGCAGATTGGATCAAAAAAAAACAAGATGTATCCAATGATTGCATTATGTTTTGTATTATTTTTTGAATTGATGAAAGCTGCCACTAATTATGATATTTGTCTTTTAATATATTACCTGTATATCACATTTATTGAGTAAATAAAAGATACTAATTTCTGATCTTAGATAAAAGAATTCAGCTACAGATATTTGCACACACAAAAAAAATACCTTAAATATAAAGAACCTGTGTTCAATCTCAGGTACTGGCAAAAGTAAGATAAAATGGAGACAAAAATAAATATAAAAGAACTGTTTGGGATGTCATAAAGGCCATCAAACTAACTTATAATAGAAAACAGCCCTACTGCAAAAAGAAAAAAAAAGAATTTTCAGAAAATTGATTTCAGTGTTTTCTTGCATACAACAAAACTTGATAAGAAATATACTCATTATCTTGCCCATGTAATTGTAACCCCTCTGTATGGTATTTTCACAATAAAAAAGGCAAACAAAAAAACCATGTTATAGAGAAGGACCTCACCAGTTGGATTAAATCAAAGGCCACAAATATCTTTGGTCTTTTCTTTTTTGGTACTGGGGATTGAACCCAGGACCGTTGCACTTGCTAGGCAAGCGCTTTGCCACTGAGCTACATCCCAGCCCCCCAGAAAAACTTTTAAAGAAAGCTATTCATTCAAGAAAAGTGTAGCATCTAAGACATATGAGTAACAGCAGAAAAACAAATACATAAAAAATAGGCAAACCAGAACCCTATACCAGTGATTCTTTCTTGTAATCTTAGCTACTCAAGAAGCTGAGGCCTGGAGGATCTCAGCTTAAAGTCAATCTGAGCAGAAAAGTCCGCTAGAGTCCATCTCCAATGAACCAGAAAAATGCTGATCTAGAGAAGTAACTCAAATGGTAGGTGTCAGCTGTGAACAAGAAAGCCACGTGAGAACACCAAGCCCTAGAATTCAAATCATGGAACCAGAGGGGGAAAAAAGTCAATGACCTGAAAAGGCATTTCTCAAAATAAGATACACAAATGGCCAATGGCTACATGCAAAAAGTGCCTAATAGCACCAATCATCCAGGAAATGCAAATCAAAACCATAATGAGACATCATTTTACCCCATCTAGAATAGCTATAATCAAAAAGACAAAAAATAACAAATGCTGGTTTAGATGGAGAGAAAGAGGAGCTCCTTATACATTTCTGGTGGGAGTGTAAATTAGTACAATCATTAAGCAAAATAGTAGAAAAGTCTTCAAAAAGCTAAAAATAGAGCTCTCATATGATCCAGTAATCTCACTACTAAGTATATTACCAACCCCAATGAAATCAGCATGAAGAGATAACTGATTTCCCATATTATTGCAGCATTCATAAGGCCAAAAGATAGAATCAATGTAGCTGTCCATCAATAGCCAAATGGACCAAGAAAATGTGGAATATATACTTAATGAAATGTTATTTGGCATGTAAAAAGAACGAAATCTTGCCATGTCTGCAAGTGTATAGAACTGGAGAGTATTAAGTAAAATAACTAGAAAGACAAATAACACATGTTCTCATTCATAAGCAGAAACTTTAAAAGTGGTCACCAGAGACTGAAAATAGTATGAGGGAAAAGATATAACCAAACCCAGTGGGTTTTCATGTCAATCCATAGCTAAAAACAGCACAACCAAGAGATCGAAGTAGGGAAAGAACTGTTACCTACAGCAGATAATGAGCTATCATAAGGGCTGCAGGAAGGTTATTTCCAAAGCAATGCTTTCCACAGAAGCATGGAGATTTTATTTGGAGAGATAATTCATATAGGGAAGCACTTTGAGGTTGTGACTTCCTCAGCATGCTCACTTTAAGAAGTACATTCTGAGCTGGGCACTGGTGGCTCACACCTGTAATCCTAGCTTCTGAGGAGGCTGAGATCTGAGGACCACAATTCAAAGCCAGCCCGGAAAGGAAAGTCTGTGAGACTCTTAACTCCAATAAAGCACTAGAAAACCAGAAGTAGCACTGTGGCTCGAGCAGTAGAGCCTTGAGCTGAAGAGTGCAAGGATAGCACCCAAGCCCAGAGTTCAAGCCCCATGACCGACAAAAAAAAGAAGTACATTCTGAGTATTCTCAGCTTAAGGTCACAGTTGAAGAAGGAAAGGGAAGGCATGTTTATGGACATGCTCAGCTCAAACTCATGGCGTATTAAAGGGTTAAAATGATGCTCTGAATTGTGTTCATCTACTATTTAGAAAAGAAACTTGTATATTTTCCACAATATGTAGGGTATTTTATGCAATCTCCCTATGTATAAGATATGTATGTGTGTGTGTGTGTGTGTGTGTGTGTGTGTGTGTGTATAAATGCACACACACGTGCATAAGAACTCAATGCCTGAATGCTATCCCTTAGGGTATTTTTGTTCTTGTCTTTTGTTTTGTTTTTTACTTAAGATTAGCATTCTATCACTTGAGCCAGAGCTTCGCTTCTAGCTTCTTTTGGTGGTTAATTGGAGATAGGAGTCACACAGACTCTCCTTCCCCAGCTGACTTCAAACCACAATCCTCAGATCTCAGCTTCTTGGGTAGCTAGGATTAGAGGCATGAGCCACCAGTGCCTCGCTGCACTTTGCTTGTCTTCCCATTTTGTTTTGCACTGATAAACCTGTTTCTGACTTAGTCTTCTCTGTATCCATTCTTAAAATTCTTTCTCTGAAGACCAAGAGCTTATTGTCCTGCAGTCCTGCTAACTTTAATACAATAACTTTTTCCAATAGCTGTTTCTATAATGTTCCATTGCACAGAAACAAGAGGCAAAGAAAGAAAATAAAAGGAAAAGAGGAAATCAAAGAAGAGAAGGTATTGTCTATTTGGAGAAAACTGGAAAATGTACATGATACAGGTATGCTTTGATCCCCCCCCATAAAAAGCAACACCAACTTCTATTTCTCTTTAAGCTCCTACCTACATTCAATGAAAACTTATCAATAGAAACCTATTTAAGAAAGCAACTGAGTTAAGCCATCTTGTCTTGGCAAGAAGAATATGGGTTTGGGGAATTGATGAAACACTAGTAGCATGTTATTTTGGAACCAGGAAACTTTCCTCTTCCAACTAGAGTTTTCTACTTTTGTATTTGTGTGTGTGTGTGTGTGTGTGTGTGTGTGTGTGTGTGTGTGTGTGTGTGTGTTGGTAATGGGATCTGAACTCAGGGCCTGGGCACTGTCCTTTAGCTTTTTTTTACTCAAGGCTGACATCTTACAATTTAAGCCACAACTCCATTTCCAGCTTTTTGGTGCTTAAATGAAAAGTCTCACGGACTTTTCTGCTCAGGCTTCGAACTTCAGTCCTCAGATCTCAGGTACCAGTCATCAGTACTCAGCTGACTGTGAATATGTAAACCTCTAATATATAACAAGTTTAAATCAATAATGAGGAAAGAAAGTCTAGATTTTACCCAAGAATTGTATTCATTTGCTATTTAGAAAAAAACTTGTAGTATATTTTCTGCAGGGATATGGAGGATGTTTTATGTGCCAAATTCTTCTAGTTTCAAGTTGCTGCAAATCTGCCTGCTGGTTACAAGCCAAATAGGTATTGATATTTGGTACTCGTTTAAACAATTTATTGTGGACTTTGAGAATTTGATATATGTTGAACAATCCCAGGCTGCATATCAAAAGTAGAATGATCACCCAGTGAAAAGTTGCTCTTCTAATATCAATTTTAAAAGTAGGCCTAAGCGAAGAAGAAAAACACTCACAATGTGCATGCTAGAAATAGAAATGTGAATGGTTAATATATAAAATTTCAACTTTCGCCCAGCCCTAGAGAATCCTAGAAATTGACTTGGGAATCTTACCCTATTACCACGTTATATACTGTGTCCAAACTTCTGAGGTCTTCCCCAAGAGGCCTTAATTGGAACTATGAGATATACTAAGAAAAAAAATGGAGACTCAGCTTTTTACCCTTCTAAGAGGACTAAAATAGAATTAGGTTTTTCAAGTTAGCTTTTAAATGTATGTATGTGTGTATGTCCAAATGGGTAGAGTGCACATCTGCATATATGAATGCATCTGTGTACTTTTTAGGTTTAAGCAAGGATTTAGCAGGGTTAAGATAGAGAGAAATGGAGACAAAACATCTCCTGCTCCCATGCAGGAAATGGGAGTGAAAGCTTCCCCAGATGTGTATGTTTATGTGTAGATAAGTTGAACCTATCTTTTTTCAGACCCTGAGAACTGAAATGCAATGGATCAGTCTGATGTATCCTAACCAATTTAAGGTTTATGCATTCCATACACCCTGGTTTTAGTAATTCTTGGGATCTAATCCTAATTACAGAGTAGCCTTAATTTTATAAAAATGCAGTTGCTGCATTCATTTGGCTCTGGCCTCCAGGGATAAAGTGTCTGGAATTAAGACACTGATTCATGTCACCCACCTTGCAAATTATATTCCAGTTACCGTCATGGAAAAACCTCTTTCTATTTTGGCATCTACTGCAATGTTCAAAAACACATGCATAAAGGACATATTTCTAGAATGAAAAGATGATCTAAGCTAAAACAAATAAGTGCTTTCTAGGATGTAAGTAATAATTGTACTGTAAGTTATACAAGCCACGGTGACAGTTCTCCAGCAAAGACATCCATTTATCAGTCCCAGCAAGTAATTCCATGCTCTGTGAATGGCAGAACGAGACCAGCTTTGACTGATTTATGAAGTGATCTTTTTCATCCTTCCGAATGATTTGAGACAAAAGACCTGCAGGAATGGCGGTTCATCTTTTCTGTTCAAGTGCCAATTCTTTTTATTTCTTTTGTTTTGTTTCTAGTACAGACATTGTTGTCTCATTCACCATCTGCTAATGTTAAATAAGAAATATTTAACTCTGGGCTATTCAAGATGAATTGCTCTAAGAATGTAATTGAAAGCTCACTATCCTTCTTCCATGCTGCTATGAGTTGCATAGAGGGGAAAAGTTGCTAGCCTGGGAACCAGCAGGAAACATATCATATCCATCTTCCCATACTCTTTTAAATCTATGGTGGTCCCTGGAATGTAGGAGGCACTAAAAAGAAATTGCAGAATGAGATTGAAACATACCTAAACCATCTGGAGCGGAAGTGAAGTATAATGGGACCAGCCTAGACGCAGAAGCTCTTAATCCTGCCTCTGCCACTGGGTGGCTAGATAGAGTAACACTCAGTTGTTCATCCATCAAATGGCTATAACCAATCTCTCCCTCACACTATTACCATGGAGATTAAATCATACAGCAAATGGAATGTAATTTGTCAATTAGTCAAAACAAGAGGGAAGGGCTAAACTTTCTCTAAATAGGTATGGGATGGGGGCCATCATTAAGAGAGGGAATGGTCCCCCAAAAATAGCATCTTCCCCTCCTACTTTCCTGAGGCAAAGGGATTACACCTGTCTCTTTTGAAGGCATGTGCAAACAAACACATTCAGTCCCAAGCACATATGGGCTGCAAAAGGGCAGCCTTAAATCAGAACGAAAGGCTGAGCAGGTAGAAATGAGGCTGATCTGTCCATTTGTCGTGGACAACAAACACAGCCCTTAAATGACCTTTTTACTTTTGCAGATGATTTGGGAGGGGAGGGGTCATGGGGCTTAAACTAAGGGCCTGAGTGCTATCCCTGAGCGCTTTTGCTTAAGGCTGGTACTCTACCATTTTAAGCCACAGCTCCACTTCCAGTTTTCTGGTCGTTAATTGGAAATAAGAGTCTCATGGACTTTCCTGGCAGGCTGGCTTTGAACTGTGATCCTCAGATCTCAGCCTCCTAAGTAGCTAGGATTACAGGTGTGATCCACCAGCACCCGGCTTGCGGATGATTTTTCATTGTCTCATTTTTTTCCTCATGCTGAAGAAAAGAATGACCATATCATCTCCCCATGGCCACTGCCCAGCTCACTGCTTGCTGCTCAACCACTCATTCTCATAGGGATTCACTAAGACTCAAGGCTCAAGCCAGGAACCAGTGACCCAAGAACCATTACCCCTAGCTACTCAAGAAACTGAGATCTGAGAATCATCATTTGAAGCCAGATGGGGTAGAAAACTCTATGAGACAGTTATCTCCAATCCAATGTCAAAAGCCAGACATAAGGTTGAATTAAATAGTAGAGTGCTAGCCTTGACCCAATGTCAATGTAGTTCACTGATAATATTTCTGAACACTAGCATCATGGGCCTAGATAATGCAGGCCCTTCACACTATAGGAATGGTTAATGTATCAATTATATAAGGAAGTAAATCCAAACAAAAGAGAAAGTCTACAGAGAAAGTCTATTTTCATTAAGATAATCTCAAATTACTCCCAAATAACTAGACATACCAGTTCATGTTCTGCATCCCAGCTACTTGGCAGACAGAAATCAGGAGGATTATGTAGGCAAGGCTAAGCAAAAGTTCACAAGACTCCATTTCAACCAATGGAAAGCTGGGCACAATGGCTGCGCCTCTCATACCTGTGTGGGAAAGAGGAATAGGAATATTGTGGTCCAGATCAGCCAGGACAAAAAGCAAGGCATTCATAAAGTACCAAAGTATATAAAGGTGGAGCTAAGACTTTAGTAGTAGAGTTCCTGCTAGAAAGCCCAAGATCCTGAATTCAAACCCCAGTATTGCCAATATATTATTATCATTATTATTATTATATTAAAATAAAAACTAAAATAATCATTATTATTTTTATGCCAAAATAAAATTACAATTGCCGTCTCCAATGTTTCCAACACATCACAAGTTTGCACTAAAATCCATATCCTTCCTTCTTTCTTGTACCTCATTCACTGTACAGAAACGCACACTAAACACTAATTTCCACTATGCAAATTTAAAAACGAATGAATAGTGTCAAAAGCTTTTGTGTCCCATTGTAATAAAATCTACTGTTCCATCCATTTCATTTGATTAGGTTTTGACCCATCCTGGGAAAACCACTCAAATGTTCAAGCTCATCTGTGAAATGAGAGGGCTCTGGGCACGTTTACTATCATCCCCCCCCCAGAAACTAGTATATGATTCTCCATGGAAATTACTACAATAGGCCAACAGCACTGCCAATTACACACAGGGCAGGACCTGATCAGAATGCGAGAATCCTAGAAATAGGCTGTGCCCCATATCTCCGTCAACACAGAAATGTCTTCTCATAGCTAGCTAGGAGTTTCCTATAATCACAATAGAATTTTAAGAAAGCACTCAGAGATTTTACAGTGGGTTCCCTTACCAAAGTACAAGATCTAGAAAAATGCTGCTAGCTAGTCATTTGGGGTAGCTCTTCTGTTGTTGGGATAGAAATGAAAAAATGCAAATCTCTCAGAGTATACAGCCATTGCAGAATGTACCTCTCAATCCATTTCCAACAAATCACACTTCAGGTACATAAAGTGGAGACACCAGGACTTGGATTACCCTATGAGTCAGGGTTATGTGTTTAATTTGCAGGCAGATGTGGCCCTTATTTAGAAAGATATTCATGTAGAAATTACATCAAATTGTACATAATTTAATATATTATGTATTAACATATAATGTATAACTACATACAAATATATATATAATTGTGTATAAGTTATATATATCAAATATGTGTCTATATACATATATGTATAACCTGATAAAGTGTCAGAAAATGTTGACAAACGTTTCCTTCATTTTGTCTGCTCCATTCACAATGAAAGCAATGGATAATTCAATCAATAAATTATGAAAATAAATAAATTGAATATTTGGTTCATTTGTTTCTAAGAGAAGGTAACCAGCAACTTCTTGGTCCAGACAATCCTATTGATTTTCCCTAAGTCTTATTTATCTCACATCATTACTTAGCAAACCAAACAGTTAAAATCCGCTGTTTGTTGAAAGAAACCACATGTTGTATAGGAAAGACTGTTAAGAGAAAATGAAAGCAGATTCCTATGTTTGTCAATATAAAAAAAATTGCAGGTGATTTTATTTTACTAATCACTCAAATGAGAGATTTGGATTTCTTTCTAGCTCATTGAAGTCTTTCCTTCCAAGTTTCCATGAAAGTCTCTGTGCTCACAAAGTCCTGAGTGTAACATTGAGTCCCTCATCCCCTAAACAATTTTAGTGCTGTAAAAACGGTTTCCAGAAGCCAGCTGCTGGTGGCTCCTGCCTATATAAATTCTAGCTACTCAGGAGACTGAGATCTAAGGATTGCAGTTCAAAACTTGCCTGGGCAAGAACGTCCATGAGACTATTATCTCCAATTAACTTCCACTAAAGTAGCACTGTAGCTTAAAGTGAGTAGAGCACTATCCTTGAGCAAAAGATCTTAGCACCTAGGCCCTGAGTTCATGACCAGCAACAAAAACAAAAAATGGTTTCTGGAAGAGAACTGTATTCCATCCCTTTTGACTCTCAGATCTGTTGCTGGGTGAAGCCAGAGCAGTGCACTTGACTGGTTATGTTGCTTCATCATCAACCTGAACATTGACCTCATAGTGGATTTCCTTTTTTTTTCAGCACTACAGTTTGAATTCAGAGCTTCGTGCTTTTTAGGAAAGTGCTCTAATACTGAGTCATGCCTCTAGCCCTATTTTTCACAAGTTAGCTTTGAAATAGAGTTTTACTTCTTGCCCCAATGAACACCTGGACCACAATCTACCCTTTTTTTATTTTTAATTCCTGCATACTTGGGGAGACAGGGACCTGCTACTTCACTCAGCTTCATCCATTAAGATGGAGTGTTAATGAATGGCACTGGTGGCTCACACCTGTAATCCCAGTTCCTCAGAAGGCTGGGATTTGAGGATCACGGTTCAAAGCCAACACGGATAGAAAAGTCTGGGAGACTCTAATCTTCAATAAACTACTCAGAAAAGGCCGGACGTGGTGCTGTGGCTCAAGTGGTAGAGTGCTATAGCCTTGAGCAAAAGAATCTCAGGAACAGCGCCTTGACCCTAAGGCCAAACCCCAGGACAGCCTGGGCTGGTTTCAAACTACAGCCTTCCTGATCATAGCATCACAGATAGGCAGAACAACAAACTTGAGTCATTACACCTAGTTCCTGACTGTGAAAATTTACATCTGGCCAATACTTCTGAAGACCAACGAGGTGCACCATAAATGTTGTCCCCCCCCCCCGCCCCGTGAGGGTTAACTTGCCCTTCTTCTCTGTGTGTTTTTACAAATCATGTGTCTGTATTTTTACATTAAGTGGCTATAATTAATATACTTTTGTCAGAGGCTGACTAAAATATAAAGTTGTATCTATTAAGAATGTATAATATTCCATCTTAGGGAATAGCATCTTCTAAGAATTAATGTCTTTAGACTGTCATAAATAAAACACCAAGGAAAAGGCTTGTGCATAAATCTTTGGCCACATTTCTAATTTTTCTTCAGGTTAGAACTTTTGCAAATAACTGTCAAATGGAGAGGTAATAAAAAATGCTCTCACTTAACTACAGTTTTCCTTCTTTAAGAGGTTAAACATTTTGCATATGGCCCTTGCCATGTGTGTTTCTTCTCTTGTGAAGTAGCTGTTTACACCGTAAGCTTATTTTTCTGTTGTCTTAAGTTTTTAATATCACATGAAATTGCATGTGTAATTTGTAATTAAAAATGTGATTTGGAGAAAGGCAGTTTACAAATCTGTCATCATCATCATTTACTTTTGGTTAATCTTCCTCTTGAAGATCTTCTTTTTAAAATATCTAAATATTTCTTGCCAGTTAGAGAAAGCAGAAAGAATCATGGATCTCCAAAGACAGCATCAGGCTGCCATCTAGTTTTTCTGCTTGGAACTGCCTGCAACACACACGGTTTCCCTTATTTGTAACAGATTAGAAACCGTAAACCCAGAAAGGCTAAAGATGAGTGCCAATAAATACCAAATCTAAGCCTTCCATCGACTCAGGACACAGGACACTGTATGTATACACATCCTTTCTATTTAACCCTTGTCATTGTTACCCTGATGGAAATAAAAAAAAGAACATCACTCTGAAAGTTAAGGAAACATGGATATTTATCAGAGCTTCCTGATGGTAGATATACTGATCATTGGCCACTCCACTACAAATACAAAATGTAAAATATAAAATCAAAGGAAAGACGAAGAATAGTTCCTGTCCTTTACTGCCCTGACAGAGCCTAGCAGTGGGGTACAACTCAGAGAACAGTGTCCTTCCAGGGCCTCTGTAGCTATGCAAGGCCAAATGGTTTCATCTCTACTGAGAAAGCCCTGATGGAGAAGTGGGTTCTAATTGGTGGAAATGAAGGTGCAGCCTTTCTACAATGACAGTGACAAATAGTCAAAGGTCTGTCATCACAGAGCATCTGGTAACCATGCAGACCTGAACTCCTCCAACCACCTTATCTTCCCAAATCCCTCACCAGCCCCATCTGCCTAGCTTCAGCCTTGCACAGGCTTAAATACTTGGCATGTACAGTTTCTCATTTGCGTACCCCTCCCCCTCTATCTTGCCTCAAAAGAATTGTTTATTTATACATTGTATACTTTCAGGGTTTGATGAAAAACATCTCTAGCTCCCTAACTTTATCTCTCATTGGTAGGCCGATCATATGTCCAGCTGTCGGCTAGAAAGTTGATGGGATTCCCCCAGCCTTAAAACCATCCTGCCTCTTACAACGTAAAACCAGATACATCACTCCGCCAGTCTCCCATTTATTGATTTCTCTTTTCACTTCTTTCTGCCAACAGGGGTTCGTCATGGTCTGGTTCGATCACTGCAATCCCATTTCTTTATTCCTTTGTCCCTTTAATAAGCTATAGTTTTCCCAAGCAGAAGTCAGGTAGCACTGGGCAGTGTTAGCATTGTTCTCTACATCTTCCCTAACAGAGAACTGGTCCATCAGCCTGCTCACCTCCATCTTCACCTTCTTGCTAAAATCCTACCTTCTAACGTTCACGTCCAAAGTCCCTCAGATAGTCCTTCCTCTTAGCCTCTTAGCCTTCTCTCTCAGTCTGCCTCACCCAGCTTCCCCACCTTGTTCTTCCTCTTAGCCTCTTAGCCTTCTCTCTCAGTCTGCCTCACCCAGCTTCCCCACCTTGTTCTTCCTCTTAGCCTCTTAGCCTTCTCTCTCAGTCTGCCTCACCCAGCTTCCCCACCTTGTTCTTCCTCTTAGCCTCTTAGCCTTCTCTCTCAGTCTGCCTCACCCAGCTTCCCCACCTTGTTCTCCAGGTCATGATATCATACCATCTAATGCCTTGCTTCTCAGATTCTGAGCCAGAAGCACTGGCATCAGCTGCCATGTGTTTTGTTTGTTTGTTTCATGTTGTCTTTGCAGGTCCTGGGACTTGCACTTAGAACCTGAGCGCTGTCTCTGAGCTATTTTGCTTAAAGCTAGCACTCTACCATTTGAGTCACAGATCTGCTTCTGGCTTTATTTCATGCTTAATTAGAGATACGAGTCTCATAGACTGGCTTTGAACCATAATCCTCAGATCTCAGCTTCCTGTGTATGAGGATTACAGGTATGAGCCACCGGTGACAGGTTTTTTTTAAGTGCAAACTTGCAGGTCTCACCTCATCCTTCTGAATCAGAGGATAAATCTTAATACAATCCAGGTGTAAATTAAAGCCTGAGAAATTCAGAATATACCCTCATGCTCTTTATCATCGCACCTATTCATTTCTTTAATTTCAGCTCACAATCTAAAAATTACCTTCTTTCTTTTATCACCTCATCACATTAGCATGGAGACAAGTTCCTGACAGA
This sequence comes from Dipodomys ordii, assembly GCF_000151885.1. Taxonomy (NCBI): domain Eukaryota; kingdom Metazoa; phylum Chordata; class Mammalia; order Rodentia; family Heteromyidae; genus Dipodomys; species Dipodomys ordii. The sequence continues at coordinate 55,456,064 of NW_012267217.1, forward strand.
GAGTGCTATATCTTTTCAGTGGGCTCTCAAGAAGTAATTATTGAATTCGTTTAGTTCTGAACTCTTTCATTTTTGTTTAGATCATATCCCCAAGCCATCTTGCCTTCTCTCCTTCTTTCTCCCTTTGCAGATGGAATTCTAACTTCAAAAAAAAAAAGTGTTTTCCAAAACTTCCAGTAGCACTGCCCTTCTGATCTCACACAAACTGCAGGGTCATCTTAAACACCCAGCAGGCCCAGGTCCCCCAAGTTTCTTATGTGTGAGCCTCATCTTCCCGACCAGAACGTAAAGCTCAAGAGGGCAGAATCTGGGTTTTATACTTTATTACTGATTTCCAGAGTTTACAGTAGGCTGAATAATGCACTTCGTTGATGCAAAGAGAAAGATTCCCTAAAAGAGTCACAGAAAAAAGTTAGGAAATTAAAAGCCTAAAAAATGGTTGGGGTAAATCTCTCTACTCTCAGGTGAATGGACTTAGTGGATCCTGTAGTAAACTAGCATGTACTTTCTCATTATAATTAGGTAAGTGCAGGAATTCAATTCTTAGAAGTTAATCACTTCCCTTTCAAGTTGTGTTTTAATTTTAATGGTATTACAGTCTCATCGAGATTACTTTGAAATGAAGCTCTTATCACCGAATGAAAGATGCGTCTAATGCTGTGTTTGAAGATTCCATGTTACATTCAAGAGTATGTCCTGAACTTAGGACCTGGGAGCTTTTGATTTCCACTTGACCTCTCTCATTTTGAATTTGAAATCAGGCCTGAGCATCCCAGTGACAGAGTAAGACCTCCTTATTTTAGGGGCCGAGTTTACCACCATGTCAGTGTGGGTTGATGATTCCAGATGTGTTTCTCCACATCCTTACCCGTTCTTAGATGAACCGTGTACCTCACACATCCCAAGTACAACAAGGACAGTGTTCATCAATCCATCAGTCTTGATTCATTGCCTGGAAATGCCCTGAAGAGTTACACAAAGCAATAGTTTATGCCACAGACACACTCCAAGCTGGAGAAAAGTTTCAAGCCTTAGATTAAACACTTTCCTATGCCAATTATCTAACTTTATTATAGTTTTCCATCTTCTTTTCTGTCTTCAAGATGACATTTAGCATAAAATATTCACATACTTACATGATACTAAATAGAGACTACCTTTATATTTATAAAATGAAAAAAAGAAGCTTGTCAAGAATATTCAATAAAAGTGTTGCTTAATATGAATTTGAGGGAAGGTAGGAATAAACCCACCCACTCACAGGTGATAAAAAAGATACAGAGATACAAAACCAAGCGAACTTCAGGGAAACAAATCCGTCCACCGATCAGGACTTCCAGTGGGTTTGCTTTGTGTCAAACTAAATGTAGTGTCTTCTCTCACTAGTCATTTCCCTGAGAAGAGAAAATGAAAACCATTGTTTTTGCATCTGGACCCCAGACTACATGAAATTCAGGAAAGATCAGATTGTTATCCAAAGATTCGGATGATTTCCCTTCTAAGCCTCTAAAGTGAAGCTTGCATTTTTGTAAAGTTCTGATAAATCATTCATCTACTTATCACACAAATTATCATTACAAACTGGATGGGTAGCTGGTTCAAGTTTCTTCAAGTCTGGGTGAAGAATGAGTATTTAGCTTTTTGACTATTACTTATTTATTAAACTGTGGGTTTATTTTTTTAATTAAAACCTCAGAGACACATAAAAGTTAAAACTCCTTTCCTGAGAAATATATAGCCATGCTTTTCACCTGAGTTTAGGATGATTTTTTCTAAGGCCTCCTAGGTGGCTGGGGTGTGAACCTCTAGAGCCATAGCCATATTTGGCCTTCAATAGTCACCTGATCGCTTTCTTGTCAGCCTCTCGTAGGTTGGTCTACTTGTCCTGGCACAATGTATGTCTTCTATGTACTATGTTCATTCTGTGTTCTCCCTGTGTATATTCTCCTTGGCAGTGTCAAGTGATCATTGTAAGCTAATGGAGAAATTGGTATAGAAGTAAAAATGTCAACTTCTCATCTGAGCATTTCTTGTAAGCACCTGCCTAATAATATGAAGCATAGCCAGGCACTGGTGGTTCATGCCCATAATCCTAGCTGCTCTGGAGGCTGAGATCTGAGGATTGCTGTTCAAAGCCAGCCCAGGCGAGAAGTCCATGAGACTCTTATCACCAATAAACTATTAGGAAAAAGGTGGAAGCAACTCTGGGGCTCAAGTCTTGAACACAAAGAGGCACAGGCCCTGAGTTCAAGCCCCAGCACTGGCAAAAAACTAAAAAGGATTAAAAGCTACATATAAAGAGAAAATGATTCAATAAAAGCAAAAGTTGAATTGGTGTTTCTCAGAAGGAAAGACTGTGGTTTGACTTGTTACTGGAACAAAATACTCATTATCATTTTTTTGGTAAGTAGTAAAACTATTACTCTGGTACATAAGGAGTCCAAAATGAACTAATATAATTTGCAAAGCTGAATTATGATTTAATCTACAATTGTAACAGAACTTGGGTAATCTCATTCCCTGTATATTATTTTTCCAAAGGGTATAATTAAAATTAACATAATTTCCATTTACAAAAATTATTTAAAGATAACAAATTGTAACTCATCATGAAATCCAGGGGGTTCTTAATGTCTCAAAGCACTTCTGTCAAGTGAGACAAAATTTTAACTTCTAATTTTCAGAAAGCAGAACGTCAAAGCAAGGATACCTTCGAGATAGACTGTAAATCACAGTAAGAGGATAACAGGTATAAATAATTTCTCCTACCCCCAAACTCAGGGACCAGTGAGCTGGACAGGAGCCACACTGAAGAGTTTTAGCAGTAACCTTTATAGAGTCTAAACTACTACCTTTACAAAAGTACTCACTTGACCTACACTTGAAGGTTCATCCACTTTCCAGATTACTCCTGTAGATCTGATCAGCATGAAAAATGAAGGAAGTTGTTTCTCTGCTTTAGACTTGAAACTCATAAGAATATTCGAAGAAGAAGAAAAAGGAGAAGAAGGAGAAGAAGGAGAAGGAGAAGAAGAAGAAGAAGAAGAAGAAGAAGAAGAAGAAGAAGAAGAAGAAGAAGAAGAGGAGGAGGAGGAGAGGAATGAAGGGGAGGGAAAGGGGGGAGGGGGAAAGAGGAGGGGGGAAGAAATGAGGGAAAAAAAGAAGACAAGACATCTGAATTATTAACCAGGGGTATCTACTCTGAACTTCTTGATCAAAGAATCCCATTTCCAAAGACAGATATGGCTTAAAAATAAAGAGGGGTTACAAAGACAAGCAAATTAAAGTAAACTGGCTCATGGTTATCTTATTTTTTTTTCTCTTGCATTTAAGTTTTGGACTGTATTTTGAAAAACTCAGGTTAAATTTCTTGGCTTATATTTTTGTGTCACTCTGACCCTAATAACACTAAGGTTGGTTTGCTTCTCTCTATTGCCGACCTTCAGATGAGGTCAGGGCTCATGGTTATCTTATTATATGTGTATGTTTCTCCTCTGTAAAAATCAATTGGTAACAAAATCATATAAAAAAAAGACTCAAAGTCCTGATGAATTCAAGGGACAAAAAATTGTTTGTGTTAGAACACAATGTTTTAACTAATGTGTTTTTTAAACTGATCTGATTAGCTAAATTTACAAAAGCTAAAAATTAAGTTTCAGCTCTACCAGAAGGCTTGACTTGAATGGATCCCAGACTTAATCACTGGCTTATTGCTAAGAGTTGACAACACTCCCTTCATGTGGAATCACACGGTAGAAGTTACTCTATCACCTCATCTCCTCCTCAACACATGCACATACACGCACACACACACACACAACATATGCATACACACTACCCTATGAGCTGAGATATGGAATTCATTTTCCTATAGCCTAAGAGGAGAATTGGCCCATGCAATTGCAGGGACAGGCTAATAATGCACAGCTCTGGGGATCAGTGGTATGGAGACAGAAATTGGCAGATGCTCAATGAGTGTTATTGGCCAAGGTGGTCCACTGCTTACATGTGAACAGGATGAGTGGGCTGGCCAAGGCTGCACTAAAGCACAATGCAGAGATCAGTGACATTGACCTAGAGTCAGAAAGGCAAGACTAACAACCAGCAGGGGGGAAGAGAGGCAAAGATGGAACAAATGATTGACACAAAAGACAGCATTCTGGCTTTCCCCAAGCTCATCTTGGAATCCATAAGAGAATAGAAAGAAGTCGAAATCCTCCAGTCAGATCTGAAAACACACGGACATGTCTTCCTCTCCCATGTTGTTGTCCCCCTCACTGACTACTTCATAGTTTCTGCTTCCTCTCCTCTCATTCTCTGTTCTCCTGTCCTGTCAGGCTGGCCTGGTCCGATGATTCCGCTCAGAGCCAACCATCAGTTCTCAGTCCTCACTTTCCCTTCATCTCAGCTCTATTTGTTACAGCAGATCTTCCTCTCTTTCTTGATAAAGTGTCTTCAATAAATTCCCAAGACATGGCTTTCTCTGTCCTCCCTGGCTCATGCATCCGCATCTGCTTTGCTAACCATGTCGTTTCTCTGACCCCTGGAGCTCTCCATAACAGGGTTTGAACCAGCACAATCATGTTTATCACAGCATTATTTACCATAGCCAAGATTTGAAACCAACCAAGATGCCCCTCAGTAGACGAATGGATCAAGAAAATGTGATGCATATATATGCATATATATATATATATATATATGAATTCTATACTTCCATCAGAAAGAATGACACCACCTCATTTATAAGGAAATGGAAGGACTTGAGGAAAAAATCATATTAAGTAATCCAGATCCAAAGAAACATAGGTCCCATGGTTTCCCTCATTTGTAACAATGAGTATATGTCTAGGATAGTCCTAGCAAATGAGCAGAATAGCGCAATAGCTATGTACGTATGACCATATAAGATTCTACTAAGCAAAATGAACACCAAGACATGGAAACCTCTGCTCTATGTACAGTCATCTCCTGGCACTGGATTCATGTGTCAAAGAGCCCCCTGACATCTCTACTGGTCATCATTTCAGGGTAAACACATCTAAATTCAATCTTATTTCTACCACTGCCCATACTCTAAAACTTCTCCTGCAGTCTTTACCATCTTAGACTCTAGCAATGCAACTGCTCAGCTACAGACGCAGCCATTCTCCTCTCTCCTCCCCTCCTCTCTTCTCCTCTCCTCTCCTCTCCTCTCCTCTCCTGTCCTCTCCTCTCCTTTCTTCTCTTATTTTCTTCTTTTTTACTTCTCCTCAATCTCTCTCCCTCCTCCCCCCTGCACTGAGATTTGAATTTTTGAAATTAGGACTGTGTACTTGATAAGCACATATTTTTAGCTTGCTTTTCAAACAAGGTCTTAGACTTTTACCTGTGTCAGCCTTAGACTGTGATCCTCCTATTTCTGCCTCATGAGTAGATTATAAGTGTGCACCACCATGCCCAGCTCAGTGTGTCACTTATGTCAACTTCATATCAGCCAAACTACTACATTATCATAAACCTACCTGTTTTTCACAACTTCTATTGCTATGGCTGCTACTCTAACTCAAGCTTCCATATTGCAATAGCTTTCTAATAGGTCTGTTTTATTCACTCTTACCCTACAATAAACTATTCTCCCTGTGAGTTACAAAGATCCTATTCATTCAGACAGTCACCCCTCTGCTTAAAATCAGAACTGCATGGAATATAATCCACAATCGTTGTTCTTCCTACGAACACTGCATGATCGGACCCAGAATGACTCTTCTAATCTCATACTAACTTTTCACTGAGTACTACTCACATTGGCACACACATTCTCATTTCAGAGCTCCACATTTATGTTCCCCCTTCCCAGGTACTCCGCTCCCAATCTCTCTGCATACCTTCAAAACTTTGCATCATCACCCCTGTAGAGTGGCCTTACCCACCTTCTCCACCTCATTTTCTTCCTGATGCTGTCAACCTCTGACACCTTAAATAGCTAATTGCTTGTTGACATAGAATGTCTCAAACTAGAAAGTAAGTTTTCCTAGTCTTCATTTGTAAGGTTCAGTTAGGGTGAATCTTATGACCACTACTAAAGCCCTAATCAAGACTAATCAGCAAGTAACTAAAGAAGTCCAGCTCTGAGGCTCTGAAGCCAACTGGCCTGGAGAGCCTCTAGCAATGCTAAACTGGTGGTATTTGATGTCAAATGCCTACAGATCATTAAAGTAAAGCAAGAAATGGAAGAAGACTAAGAAGGAACTGGACAGAGTAAAGCCTTCCAGGGAGCAGCAATGTTCGAGCTCTCCCTTCCCCAGGGAGGATGTTGGTGTAGAAAGATAATGGCAGCACAGATAACCATTGGATTCAATGTTCCATTGACTCATAGTTCTTTGGAGTGAGTTTGCTGTTCTTCACCTTAGTGTCCTAAGGAGCTTTCACTCAATCTCACCCTTTTAGACCAATAATGATGAACAGTCAGTATAAATCTGCCTAAAGCTTTTGTCTGAAGGCCACCAATCTTGACTTTAAAGTACTAGCTATCAGCCACTGTTAGAAATCCTGTAATGTCCCACAGTTTTACTTCATATGCAACCAAAGACCAAAGTTTTCTTCATAAGAAATTACACTCTCTTTGATAGTGCTTTTATTGTCTTGAACATGCATTCTGATAGTCATCTTTGAACCAGAGAAAGAAAAAAAGGCCCAGCTAGTATACAGGAAATTAAAAATATCCTGTCAAAAGAGTGTGTGCTGCACGCTGACATCATTTTTCATGTTTACCATGATAGAATTTTGAAAGTCAGGAACAGTTGCTTTAAAATTACCCCTGTAAAGAGCATGTAATATTTTCCATTAAATTGAGACAAGAAATTTTAATTATATATAAATTTAGCCCCATTAAATAGAAAGAAATGGCTTGGCAGGAAGTCAAGTCAGAACACTTAGTCTGAACTCTAAGGTCTCTGAAAAAACATCCCTTAATACTTTCCCAACTTTACCTCCCTCTTTAGGCTTTTTATTTCCTCTATAAACCCACAGATTATTATCTTATTTTTAAATCTCGCCTTTGCCCATGAAATGTCTCACTCTGAGTCTCCATTCTTCTTTCCTCCTCTTATTTAAATCTGGCCAAATTTGGGGGCTAAAATGGTCTTCATTTCAATTATGTACACTTTCCACCCCACCACGGCCCATGGTGACTTCCCACTCTTTAAAGAGTCTAGGATTGTGCCAGTATTGAATATTTATTCAATGGTCTTGTGCTGGTAGCTGTTTCTTCCCATAGCAAAGAGGGCACAGTGGACTACATGTGGGGGAAAGCATACCTGAACAAGGCAGGAAATAGATAGATTCAGGTGGTGCTGATGCCTTTTAACAACCATTTGATTGACCCCAGAGGTCACTTTCAACTTGATAGTACAGTTCACAAATGCAAATGATTCCTTATCTTTAGCACCTGCATTGCTCAGCCTGATCCCATGATTGTACTTAGTCCTTGAACCAGAACGTCAATGAACTAACGCCCAGTCAATGAAGGCTTGGAGGTAGGAGATCAATACCCCAGCTTTCCCTCTTCTTGGTAGGAAAATCCTGACAGGTGCTCTTCATAGCTGCTCTGAAGAACTTTTTCATTGTTCAACCCCAGTTGCCCAGAATAGTATCTCTTTGATTACTTCCTTTCCCCTTTGCTATAGCCTGATGTGTCCCCAAACTGATAGACTGAAATTTAATCACCAATGTGACATTATTAAGAAGTGAGACCCTTAGTAGTGAGACTCCTTTAGGAGTTGGTAGGAGTGGAATTAGTGATCTTTTAAAATATATTGAATGGAGCATGGTAGTCTGTCTTGCCCTTCTGTCCCTTCTGTAAAGATAAATATGTCCCATTTATAGGACTTTGCAAAGAAGCACCACTCCGAAGGTAGACAGCAAGACTTTACTAGATACCAAGCCTCCTGGCTCCTTGGTTTTCTCAGTCTCCAGAACTTTCAGGCATTTATTGCATTGATCTAGTTTATAGTAATTTCTGATAATAGCAGTGTCTAAATTCTGTCTGAAGACCTACATGTTGGAGAACCCAAATTAAGATATGCTCTGACTAGTTTTAAAACATCTTGTCTTATTGCCCTGTGTAGCTCCTGACACAGACTCTAAAACAAAAAAGCAGTCACTAACAATACCCCAAAGCTTTCTGAAATCCGCCTATCAGTAATGGGATTTTTATGATTTTCCAAATATTGTTTTTTAAAAAAGACCTTTTGCAGCTTAGAGCTTGCCTTCCTTTCCTTTCATGTCTACTACCCATTAAACAAATCTAGAATAAGACAAATTTCTGACCCATTTTCTCCTAGGCCTCAGGCATTTTGAAAGAAGCCCTATGTTGAATCTCTAATATGGTTCCAGTGTTCCATTCAGTGAAATGGTTGTCAAACCCCAACCATCACATCCTCATTCCAACTGGAAGGAAAGATAAAATGAGGTGAGAAAGGGATACCGACTTCCTTTAAGGGTATTTTCTCAAAGTTGAACAGTCTTCTTGAACTTATACCAGGATCAGACTTAGTCCCACAGAAATCCTTAGCTTGAGGTGAAGCTTTATTCCATGTGGCCCTAAACTGATATAAAATTAAAGATTATGTCTCACATATTTCTATAGAAGAGACTAGTCATTGGTAGACAACAACACTGCCATGTTCCTAAGACAGCAGCAAAATCTATCCACATCACAATCTGATGTTAGGAAACAGAATGAACACAGTAAGTGAGAAATAGGTAAGGCTTGTCATGTAAGTACCTTTCCCAGTGCACTAATAACTTCATGATTATAGAATAAAGATGGGTGAAGGGATGAAGCTAGAATCTCAAACTGTGGATAATCAAGAGTTCAAGCTCTTCCTTGAAAAGCACATGTGTTTCTTTCTATGATACCAGTGACTAAGGAATCATACTAAAACTTAAAAATTATCAGAACTGAGTGCAGTGTGATTGAGTAGAGGATATTCTTGGTAGACCATTCTTACAGAGCACCTTCCAAACAGAAAAGAACTTCAAGATTCCAAATCATACTTCGGGTTATATCAGGTTGAGAGATAACTTCTGAAGGACTTGAAGACCAGCAATCATTCAAATCATCTCAAAAGACTGTAAGAAGTTCCAGAACCCTGACAATTACGAATTCATCGACAGCAGGTGATCTGCAATTCGTCCCTTCTGTTACTCTACTTTTTAGGGTGCCATATTGAAATCAGCTTCTGTGACACAGGCTCCAATGGTCCTATTGCCCTGGAATGTCTGTCCTTCGCACTACAGTGTGATGGGGTTACCACTCTGTATGAAGGTACAGATAAAGTTCTTCTTTGAAAGAGGACACACACAACAATGGAAGAAGACAAGCCTGTAAGGGAGAAGCACACAGAGCTTTGGGAAACTCAAGCAGGAAACACATTAATGCTCACCTTGTTAATCCTGAAGTCTTCATGTTAAAAGAGTTTGTAAGCACAGCAATTAGACCATGAAGAGCCCCAGTGGAGGTTCCTCTACCCAGTGCAGGGAGGTTGGCTCCATCCCAATTCTCTGGGACACTGATTTAGAAAAATAGTTACCCCTAAGTGCCTACCAACTACTTGATTGTCTTAGGGAATAGCTAAGAAGCAATAACAGGCACAGAGGCATTCTTGTGCAATGGGTAATGGTTCAATGGTTCTTGATCAACAGTTATCAGTTATTTTAAGAAAGATGCCGAGATGGTAACTTTACCAAAACCGTCATCATGAGTAACTCACTAAAAGAGTACATCTGATCCTTCCTTCCTGTTAACCATTTTGTTTGGCCAATCTGTTACCAACGAGTATGAGCACATCAGATTTTATAGCTTTTCCTTTGCTTTTAATTAACTTTAAAATCTTATTAGCCCAATTATTAGCAATATGTTACAAGGCCCAAAGACTACAGCTGTGCAATGTGTCTCTATTAAGAAGGCAGTGCCATGAGTTAAGAAACTTTCAGCATTATTAAAAACTCTATCAAGGCTAGAGAGATAATTCCAATCGCAAATTGGTCCTAATTCAAAGTAAGCAAAGGAATGCAAATTAGGTTTGAATTAATTTGCTCCCCTCCTCCTCCTATTCTTGTCTCAAAACATGTAATTCCGGTAGCAATTAGCATCTGTAGACTTTATACTGGCACTTGGAAAGGTGTACCCACTCATAAAATAAAAACCAAAGGGGCAATGTTAGTTTGTACTTAGGAATTGATGTGTGGACAAGGAAGAGAAATGTGCTTTGAGATGTAGCAAGCCTCCTAAGGGACTCATAAATAACCCTACATTTCCCCCAGCTTGAAGAGCTAGAATAGTGTGAGCGGCTCTCTGCTTCACAAACCCAGGCATTTCTGCGAGGAATAAGAATGGATTTGCCATAGATAGAAGCAGCCACACAGAACATTCTAAATATAGACTCAGCTTGCCTCTGTCCACAGCTGTTCATTCTAATGGTTTTACCAAGGGCTCAAACAGCAGCTTCCTTTATTGAAAATGGAACTGTATCTTCAGGTGCAGAATATTTTCAAGGCCCTTTTTTCCAGGACAAAAAAAAAGAAAGAAAGAAATTGCTAAACCCAAACACTCTAGGGATCTATCCATTCTAATCCAAGTTCACAGAATGTTTGATCTAAAACATAAAACCCCAGGACCGCGGCTCTGTCTGCTACCTTTGTCAGCTCTTATTTATCATACTCCAGTGGTTCTCAGGCATTAGAATGCTTCAAATCACTTTCAGTCTTTTGGGCAATGCAGATTCTCTGGCCTTACCTCAAAGGTTCTGACATAGTATAGCTCCGGTTGAAATCCGGCACTGGAATTCTCGGTGATTCTGAGCAAGCAGTCTCTGGATCACATTTTAAGAAACACCAGTCTATTTTTTTTCCTTGTGGCCCTGCTCCTTTAAGAGAATAAATAAATAAATAATAAATACAAAATGACTTCTCTTCCGTTTGGCTCCACTGGAAGTGGGAAATTAGTAGCTACCAAACATTCATAATAAACGAGAAAAACAAAATCCATTAAATTTTCTGTGGCCAGATACTGAATTTAAAATTTTTGTTGCACGTGGATGAGTTCACCAAATGACAGAGGATCACATTTCTTTCCCATAAAGCACTGGGACAAAAATCTTCCGGAGTCTTTGGAACAGTATCCTCAGGTAGCATTTTCTAGCAAACGAATAGCTACATATCAATGAAGTTGTACTATGGTCATCTGTAATGCTAATCAAGAAAATCAAAGCACTTTAATATCATATGCATCTGTGTACCTCTGGATTCCTACGACACCTTCTGTAACCAATCCCACATCCTAATGGCTGGGTTTCCAGACATTTGTGGCAGGATAATTCTCCACCATTGGTGATAATCACTTCTGTACACTATAGGGTATTCAGTAGCCTCCCAGCCTCCAATTACTAAATGACAGTAACAGCCACCTAGCACTCCAAGTTTTCCCTAATAGGAAATATCTGTTGAGACATAAATGTCTGAATTGACAAAAGTCTCTTAGTAGGAAAATTCAAGCTAATTGAGAATTCCTCTTCAATTGTATTTGTGTAATATGTGTCAAGTGCTTGTGTGTGGATGTCACACGAAGACTTTCTAGTCTTCTGTTGGAAATTCTCAGTGACTTTCTATTGTCCAAAATGCCTTTGTAATGTGGGACACACACATACACACACACACATACACACTCACACACACAAACACATCACTTGCTCTTGTCTGGACACATCATTTTCTGTGTCTATGTGCTAGAGCCCATGTTCTCTCAGCCCTGTTTTCAGCAAAACTCACCCTTCTGAATTCTACCCTAAAGTCATCTCCTCCAGAGGACTTTCTTTCTCCACACCCAGAGTTAGTCCCTGCTTTCCTGGGCTCTTCCACTCTTTTGGATTCCCAGAGGAGGTGGTATGGTAGGGGTGGATGGAGACGTGTTTTGGCACAGTACTTGCTAAGCATTCAGAAAAGACTGTGTAATTACAATCCAAGGCAAAGACTAAGGCAGAAAGGCACACATCGCCATGAAACCAAACCTAACTGGTGCTGAGACCTGGCACACATCTAAGTAGCCAGCGTTAAGGAGCTGTGGACACTATGGCTCCACGGCAGACTTGTGTACTTTCTGAAAACACAATGAAGCCTGTGGGGCTGGAGGTGATGAGCAAGGAAGAAAATAGTCTGAGCTATGGCTGAGAAGACAAGAAGGGCTCAAACCTGCTCAAAACCCAATAGGCCCCCAGAGACGTTTCCTCTGTATCTTAAGACAAATCAAGAAGCATTGCACAGTTCTATCACTGGGGAATGACATGATTCTGTTTGCAGTGGATGAAAGTGTTAGCTTTAGCATGGAGAATAAATTAGAGCATGGCCAGGGAGGATGTGCAGGAGGGGTCCTGTTAGGAACTGTTGTATATAAGAACAGGAGAGTGGAAGCTTAGCTGCAGGAGCTACAGAGTAGATGGGGAGAATTTCAGTGGGTTCAAATTGAAATTCTTGCCAGCTTTTCTAAGAATCAAACAGACTAAGCACTTAAATACTCAGGTACATTAGAAACGATGACATCTTAAAATTATGATTACTCTATGGTACTTACCATAAAATTAGTTAAAATGGAATTGATTAAATTTTTACTAAACAGGAGAAAATGAAGGACAAAAACATATATGTATAGCATAATAGAAATAGTGAAGTTATCACTTGTGATTTAGTTGAAAAGAATTTGGTACCTCTGAAATCCCAAAGAGGCTCTGAAACCAGAAATAAAGGATTTAAAAAAATTAACAACAGACTATTGTCATGCTGAGATATACTTTCATATATTTTCCCATTTAACTTTACACTTCAGTGGGTTTTTGTTATTTATAGGGTTGTGTACCGATCACCACTACCTAATTTTCCAGAACATTTTCATCATCCCCCCCAAAAACACCATGCCCATTAGCTCCTATTTGTTCCCAACAAGTCCAGGACTACAAACTAGTTGACTTGGGACATATATTAATGGATATATACAATGCTTAGTCTTCTTTATGGACTTCTTTTTTATATTAAATCTTATTTTTTATATGTTTTTATTGTAAAAATACTGTTCAGAGGAGTTACAGTTACATGAGCAAGGTAATGAGTACATTTCCTATCAAGCACTGTTGCCTCCTCCTTTGTTTTTCCCCTACCATCCCTCCCCTCTCACCTCCACAACTACTCGACTATTCCCCCTCCCCACCATTTCCTCCACCCTGCCAAAGCTGTAAAGTTCATTTTCAACATAGTGTCTTGTACATCTCATTGTTGCAATGGGTCAACCTGTATCCCTATTTAAATCCCTATTTAAATCCCTATTTTGTTTTTTCCCTTCCTCTCCCTGAATTAGAGAAGTGTATATACAAGATGCGGGGCACCGACATCAAATACAGTGAAAACAGGGGTTATACCGTGGGGGAGAAACAAAAAAAAAAAAAAAGAAACAAAAAAATCACATGGTACATTATAAATGCATTATAAACAATAGAAAGAAAGAAAAAAACATTTGTGTCCCATTGGGGTTCATTTCGCTTAACATCATCTTATATGGTCATATGTGCATAGCTTTTGACTTTTTCTGCTTGCCTCAGCCATATACTAGTTATTGCAAATAAAGGAAACTATGGGACCTATGTTTCTTTGGGCCTGGCCTACTTCATTTAATGTAATTTTTTCAAGTCTTTCCATTTCCTAACAAATGGGCAATGTCATTCTTCCTGATGGAGGCTTAGAATTCCATTGTGTGTGTGTATATATATATATATATATATATATATATATCTATATATATCACATTTTCTTGATCCATTCATCTACTGAGGGGCATCTGGGTTGGTTCCATATCTTAGTTATGGTAAATAACGCTGCAATAAACATAGTTGTGCTGGTAGGTTTAGTATGGTCTTGTTTGTGATCATTCTGATAAATGCCCAAAAGTGGGATTGCTGGGTCATAGGGGAACTCTATGTGGAGTCTTTTGAGGAACCTCCATACTACTTTCCAAAGTGGTTGAACAAGTTTACACTCCCACCAACAATGCAGTAGGGTTCCCTTCTGTCCACATCCCCTCCAGCATCTGTTGTTATTAGAGTTCTTGATTATAGCCATTTTAACTGGGGTGAGGTGGTATCTCAGTGCTGTTTTTATTTGCATTTGTTATGGCTAGGGCGGTTGAGCATTTCTTCATGTGTCTATTGGCCATCCTTCTTTCCACTTCGGAGAAGTTTCTCTGTAAATCTTTAGCACGCTTATTTATTAGGCAATTGTTTCTTTGAGGACTTGTTGTTGGGGGATTTAGTTTTTTGAGTTCCAGGTATATTCTAGATATGAGACCCTTTTCTGTTGTATGGCTAGTGAAGATCTTCTCCCAATCCGTGGGCTTTCTATTGATCTTGCTAGCTATCTTTATGGACTTCCTTAACAGTACCTTTCAAATTCTTCCATGTGGTGGTATGTGCCAGATTTCATTCCTTCTTATGTCAAATAATGTCCCACCATACCACTTTTATATGTGCATTTTAATGCTGCTTTTATATGCCTATCCATCAGTTAAAAGGGCATGTGCATCGATTATGAATGTGTATTTTCATTTCTTTTGCTTACATACTTAGGACTAGAGTTGCTGGGTCATATGGTAACTATGTTTAATCATTTGAGGCATTGTCAGAGTCATTCCCAATGAAGCTGGGCCATGCATATTTCCATAAGCAGTATATGAGGAGGCAATATCTCCAAAATCTTACCAACATCTGTCACCATCTGTCCTTTTTATATGTTAGCCATCCCAGTGGGATGAAATGGATGTCACTTTGTTTTGATTTGTATTCCTTCAGTGATTCACAAGGGGGAACATCTTTTCATGCACTAACAAGCTATTTATGCATCTTCTCTGGAGAAATGTCTATTCAGACCTCATTGTTTTGTTTGTTTTTTTCATTTTGATTGTCTTTTCACTCTTGAGCATAAATGTGCTTCTATATTCTAGATTCAAGTCGGTTATCATTTCACTTTCTTGATAGTATCCTTTTAAAACAGAATTTTGTTTTCACAAGTACCAAGTTTTGAACTCAGGGCCTTGTACTACTACTTAAGCCCTAGCACTTAAGCCATGCTCCTGGAATGGCATTTTGTTGGTTATTTTGAAGCTCGAGTCTTAAGGACTTTTCTGCCCTGGCTGACCTTGAATGACAATCCTCTGTACCTCAGACTCCTGAGTAGCTAGGATTATAGGCATGAGCTATAAACACCTGCTTACAAACAAAAATAATTTTTTATTTTATTTTTGTGGAGTAGGGATGGTATGATTTTTTTACTTTTTTGCTTTCTTATTTTTATATATTTTATTATCTTTAAATGGTTGTACAAAGGAGTTCAATTCAACGTACCAGTTTATAAGTACAATGCACCTTGCTCAATTTTTTAAATTTTTGATCATAATGTAATTCAGATGCTTTTCATCTGTTGCTAGCCTTCAGTGTCCTTTTAGAAAACAGTATGTCTTGTGAAACTATGGGATCATACAACCAAGTTGTATCTAAGATTATTTTCCCAGAAACTGTGAAGAAAATTCAAGCATCATTTCCCCCCAGAGAATTTGTAGTCATTTTCTTTAACATTTATGTTTCTTCTTCAAAGTTAAAAGACTATAATGAATGTCAGCCAACTCTATCTTTAGCAAAAGCAATTAAGTCGTATTATTCAGGCTTATCAGTTCTATGCCATTTTATTAGCTGAAGCAATTAGAAGAACTTATCATTTTAAAAAATCACATAATTATTGACTATCACAGACATGTTACAGAGAAAGGTGATGGCTGGGAACACTGCTATGGGATAAAATGAAAACAAAGGGTAGAAACAAAGCCTGAAAGACAGAGGTTAAAGGCAGAAAGAAACAAATTACAATTGGAGTGAAACACTGTGGAACCTTAATGCATTTTTTAAGACCTTTCAAGTCAAATTAATAAAAATAAAAGACACTTAATATTTTCCTTGATAGAATTGTGATTTTTTTAAGTTAAATTATTTCTTTTAACTGCAACTCTCATCTCATCTTTTATATCTAAAGACTCATAAGAAAAGTCAAATGTTCTCAAGACTTCATTAATAAAATAATAAGAAGCGAAGGATACAGGCCTGTGTCTGGCAGAGCATGTAAGCAATTCCTACTTAGATCAAAAAAATCTATGTTCCTCTTTAGAAAGGAATATATGTTATGAAGTTTGGACTCCTGATAGTTTCTGTGTGCCTATCTACAATGTGTCTGCACTTAGAAAGTGTTTGAAAAGCCAAACACGTTGAATTGGATTAAGAGGCAAATTTACCTTTGCATAAAGTCTTCCGCATACTTGTAAGTCACATCAGCCTCCAAAAATGCATTGTGGCTATGTGTTCTGCTTTCCACTGAGTAGAATAGGATTTCTCTCTGTGTACTTCTTTCCTCTCAAGAGTTCACCAACCATCCTACAGAGAACTATTGTTTTCATCAATTTCTTTTCACTGGGAAATAAACTAAAGTAACTCACCAGCTTCATGCTGGTGAGTTGATGATATGATGATTTGATGATATGAATGTAATCATATTCTGGAAAAAGCCTAACACCTTTTAGCTCAAAACCTGTCACCTTGCCCCTGTCTGTGCTCAAGAATCATGTTCTATCACCACTTATTTGCTAGCAGTAGATAAGACCATAATAAAACACATAAAGAGTAAGGTACAGCAGCCTAGCAAACCACACATTCATCCCAAATAACCTCTCCTCTTTCTTCCCTCCTTTCCAGTCTCCATACCTGCTCAAGTTCACCTCAGTGGATAGCTCCTCCTCACACACATAGCTGCCCAGTGATCCAGGCCATGAATGCTACATGGCTTTCCTCTTCTACCTGGAAGGGAAGTCCATGGGGTAAGAACACCTTGTAACCCTGAGCTGAGAACCAACACCCATACTTCATGCTCCAGAGAACCTGTGCTCGAACACAGTCCCACAGCATCAAACCTCCAGGACCTGTACAAAGCTTTGCATTTGTATACACATCTGATGGCAAAACTTCAAGCTTCAGGGCTATCCATGGATCAACTGTTTCAAGATGGATATAGACAGATCTGAGCTGTATAGATGAAAAGGCCCAGGTCCACGCTCACTTAGACTCTTCCAAATGTGAGATGAAGCCAACGGTGAGAAGAAGAGGCTGTCCTCCGCCTCTTGCCTAACACTTCAGAATGGAACTTGAGAACTCAGAAGAGTCCAAGAATCCAAACTTCTACTTTTCCACACTACGACAAAAATGTATCTGTCAAAGTAGAAGAACAGATCAGAACACATTGTATATAATGTGAACAGTCTGATTTATAGATATTGAGACATATGGAAAATGGATATCCATTTATAGTTCTACTCTGGACCTTGACAATGTAAGAAGTAAGCCAGCTAGAAGTTTAGAGTCCAGGTTTATTTGTCTTTTTTTTTACTCTGGTTTTTATTATTATTATTATTGTTGTTGTGAAAATATCACACAGAGAGGTTACAATTACATGGGCAAGGTAGTGAGTACGTTTCTTATCAAGCATTGTTGCCTCCTCCTTTGTTTCCCCTTCCCATCCCTTCCTATCTCCACTCGCCCCTGTCCACCCTCCCCTCCCCCGCGCCAGTTGTAAAGTTCGTTTTTTGACATAACGACTTGTACATCCCATTGTTGCAATGGGTCCATCTGTATCCCTATTTAAACAATTTGTTTTTTCCCTTCCACTCCCCAAATTATACCAACATCAAATACAGTGAAAGCAGGGCTTATACCGTGGGGGAGGGATATACAAAGCAACAAAGAAATCCTCTTATAAATATGTTAGAAACAATAGCAAGAAAGAAAAAAACATTTGAATACATATCTTAGGGTTCATTTCCCTAACATCAACTTATCTGACCTTTTCTGCTTGACTCAGACATATACTAGTTATTGCAAATAAGGGAAACCATGGAACATGTTTCTTTGGGCCTGGCTTACTTCACTTAACATAATTTTTTCCAAGTCTTTCTATTTCCTAACAAATGGGGCTTTGTCATTCTTTCTGATGGAGGCATAGAATTCCATTGTGTATATATACCACATTTTCTTGATCCATTCATCTACTGAGGGGCATCTGTATTATACACTGCTTTGTGCTGGTGCTATTTTAGGCCCCAGTAGAGAATGGTGGAAAGATAGGATCCCACCACCAAGAAACCTACGTTCCAATAAGAGAAGTTAAGTAATTAATGTCTAGGTAAACCAATGCTTTCATTCATTTATTCATTCATCCATTCATTCATTCAATCAACAAGTACCAATTACAAAACAGGGTTTTGGGCATTTGAGGTTGTTAAAAATAAATCTGGTTATAAAGTTTATACTATAAGCTAATTTTAGATGGTACTAAAGAAGAAATGAGAAAAGGGTGAATTATTGAAGGGTCCCACATGAGAAACCTTGGTCCATACACAGGTTGTCAGGAAGACCTCATGATGGGCTGATCTACAGGATGGGAGGATTTGGAAGTGGAAAAAGATAAATAAAACAACATAAAAAGAGCCATCCTAGGTAAAGTCGAGCAAGCATGG
Source organism: Dipodomys ordii (assembly GCF_000151885.1). Lineage (NCBI taxonomy): Eukaryota > Metazoa > Chordata > Mammalia > Rodentia > Heteromyidae > Dipodomys > Dipodomys ordii. Next base: position 55,474,695 of record NW_012267217.1, read on the forward strand.
ATGCCTGGAGGAGGGAATTGCAAGCATTCAGGGAACAGACAAAAGTCCATGTGGCTGGAGCATTGTCAACTAGACAATGCTATGCAGTCAGAGGCGGGGGACTGAGGTCTCACTGTGTATGCGCTGCTGACTCTTGTGTTTTGTGCGTCTCATGAAAGGGACTAGGAAAAGTAAGCACAGGAAAGCAACAGCTATGAAAGGACATCAGTATGTCAGGGTTGTGTCTTAGCCTGGCTCAATCCAGTAGCCATGTCACAGGGTCACACAACAAGCAATTAGCGAGCTGACTTTGATTGAAAGCGCATCCTCTCAGCTCTGGAATCTACAGCAGCGAAGTGAACAGTTTGTTGTGGTCCACGGTCTAACACTAGCCCATACAGGAGTTCCAATTCAGCATCCTCTTCCTCCCCCCCCCACCCAGCCTCTGATGAGCTCAAGACTGCTATCCAAGGTTGGTAGCTTACTGTCTGCCTGCTTCTGCCCACTTTGCCGCACAAAGCTGTTGGTCTGACTGTAAAACAAAGAATTGGATGTTAAGCTGTCAAAATGTTCTCAACTGTTGTGCCAATGTGACCTTTAAGCAAATGATTTCCCTCCCCTCAGCCTCGATTTTTCTCTTCTGGAAAGTGGGGAAAATTGTAGTAAGCACTTTACAGAGCTGATGCAAGATTAAAACATGTCAAATACCCAGAACATTAATAATAACAACAGCTATCAGTGGCGCATATCATTTCTACTCTGCTTAGCCTCTCCCTTCTATTCAACACCCATGATAGAGTCCAAGTTACTTATGCTTCCTGGATGCTCTTCTAAACATGGGGCCACCCGCAGTTGTCTTTTCTATCTGGAAAATGATACCACACCATTGCCTTTCTCTTCACTTACTAAATTAGCTGCCCAGGAAGATGACGCCACATCAGTGGCTCATTCTAAGAACAATGGCAGAGGGCTGGGCACTGGTGGTTCATGCCCATAATCCTAGCTACTCAGGAGGTTGAGATATGAGGATCAAGGTATGAGGATCAAGCCAGCTCTAACAAGAGAGTCCATGAAACTCTTGTCTCCAATTAGCAACCAATAAATCCAGAAGTGGAGCTGTAGCTCAAGTGGTAAAGCACTAGCATTAAGCAAAAAAGCTCAGGGACAGTGCCCAGGCCATTCAAGCCCCACAACCTGTATCAAAGAAGGAGAGGGACACCTACTTCAAGGCCCTGTGGTTGGATCACAAGAGCTCCCCATGAGCCACTCCTGGGTCTCCACTTCCCATACTCAGCAGCTCCTCCCTGAGCAGTGTACAGGACTACCATTGTCATTCCTTATGAGATCCTTTCATTCATGAAGGTCTTGGAGTGCTTAGGAGAGAAGGACACTGAGTAAATTTAAGGGTTTTTTTTGTATTATTGCTTTTTGTTCTTAAAGGCAAAAGGGACAAATGGGTGGCCAAATACAGTGACTCTCAAACTATTGAGCTTACAGCCTATAATCAAAAATTAAGATTCATTCTTGAACATCTTGCCCTGAAACTAAAGTACTAAAGATAAGTCCTCATCATTTCTGACAGTCTTGTGCATATAGCTTCCATTTCATTCTATTGCATCTTTTATGGTAATAATTCTGTTTACAATCTTCTCAGCTGATTTTAAGACCTGCTAGTGATTTGTAACTTACAGTTTGTAAGACATTATTGAAAAGTGTAAACCATAGGTCCTTTAGCAAGAAACAAATTTAAGCTCAAACCATACATGCTCTCCTCTACTAACAAACATATGCACACATATACTATTAAAAAAAAAACCTACCCCTTCAGTAAGTAACATTACTCTAAGACCATTGGCCACTCCTCTGATTCTCATCATGATACTGAAGACCAAGCAGAGTTCTTCATGAAATGATAAATTGACATCCATCTCCATATGTCATTTTATTTTAGGAATACAAAAACCACAAAATATGAGCCTTCTGAGAAATATGCATATTTACATGTATTTCTGGTTAAGAAATCTTGAACGAGCAGATTTGTCTCTAGAGAATTTGAATGGGCTCATTTTTAACAGAAAATGCAAGCCTGCATATTCCCAAATTTAAGGCAGTGAAAGAGGGCTTTTTTTCCTTCCTATTATAAAGGAGGCGGAAGAAAAATAAAAAGAGAAGCCAGCACCAGTGGCTCATAACTATAATCCTAACTACTCAGAAGGCTGAGATCTGAGGATCACAGTTCAAAGCCAGAGTAGGCAGAGAAAGTTTATGAGACACAAAGAGTTGTAGCCCAAGTGGTAGAGCACAAGCTTTGAGTGAAAATTCTAAGGGACAGCGGCAAGGCCCTGAATGCCCCAGGATTGGAGAGATAGAAGGTGGGGGGGAGATGGAGAGAGAAGGAAAATAGGGGGAAAAAAGATCAAGGATCCAGATTTTAAACATAGTTTTCTCCCTAGCATATTGAGATAATTAATATGAACTAATCATCCTAAATTTTTAGTATAATACTAGTCAAATTATGTCTCAAGAAAAATATGAATCAAATCCATGTCATGCTTTATGATCCACCCCTTGCTCCATTAATTCTATTTCTCAACAACAGAAGGTTCTAGGCTTAGTCATTTTATTTTGTTCTTTAATTAATAAACTTTACTTTTTACAGAACTTTAGCTTTACAGCAAAACTGAGGGGGGGGGAGTACAGAGTTCCCACATGTCTTATCTCTGACCGGAAATGCACACACCTCCTCCCCCACTACTGATATCCCATACCCCAGAGTCCCACTTGTCTCAATCAAACCTGTATCGACATATCACTATCACACAGTTATCAGGAGAGGTCGCTTTTGGTGTTGTACATGCCATGAGTTTTGACAAATGGATAATACATAAAGCTACCATGATGCTATCAGCCAGAAGAGTTTCACTGCCCTAAATTTCCTCTGAATTCTGCCTGTCCATCTCTTCTTCCTGCACTAATACAGCAGCCAATTCTGTTTACAGTGTCTCTGCAATTTGCCTCCTCCACAAAACCATGTGGTTGGAATCATGTGGCCTTTTCAGATTGTCTGACTTGACTTTGCAATTTGCATTTAAGTTTCCTCCATGTCTCTCCATGGCTTTATCTAACTCCTCTCTTTTAAGCCTTGAATCATATTCCATTGCCTGGATATATTATAGTGGATCATTTTGCTTACCTAGTTGCTTCCAGGAGTTGAGGGTTATAAATAAAACTGGTATATAGATGCATGCCCGAGATTTTGTGTAAACAAAAGTTTTCATTTCATTTTGGCAAATAACCAAAAAAGCATTATTATTGGACAATATGGTAATCACATATTTAATTCTGAGGAAACTGCCATATTGTCTTCCAATGTAATGTACAATTTCGCTTTGAATGAGAGGGTTCCTGTTGCTTCCTTCCTTACCAGCATTTGCAGATGGAAGTATTTTGGATTTGGACCCCTTTAATAGGTTTGCAGCAATACCTACTCCAAGTTGTAATTCTCTAATGACAAGTGATGTTGAACAACTTTCATATACTTATGTTTCATTGGCACATTTTGGTGATATGTCTGTTCAGGTTTTGGGTTCAATTACAACTGCTGAGTTTAAAGTGTTCCTTGTAAATTTTGGATCATAATGCTTTATCACATCTGTCTTTTGCAAATATTTTCTTCTGGTGCTTGGTTTTGTCTTCTCATTCTTTTGATGCTTAGTAGTTTTTAGTATTCCTAAACATGTTGAGTTATGCAATGAAAAGAGCGTTTTAGTCTCTACATGGAATTATCAAGTAAATCAACTTCTGAAGTTTTATTTTTCAACATAACTGATTCTGGGGCCTTTGATAAAACCATGTTCTTTTCCAATGAAAGGTAGTCTAAGAATGTGTTTAATTATCTCTAACTTACTTTTCAATAGAACTTTAGTTTTCCATAGCCAGTGAAAGCTCATCACACAGAAATTATTTGATTTTTGAGGGGGGTAAGGTTATGCAACCAAATATGTTTTCAATAAAAAGAGATTCACGTTGGAATTATGTAAAGCAAACCCTGCTAGTCTAATTCTATTAGAAAGTGGTTAGGAATAATAAACAAATACTTCTATTTGAGTATAGACACATTTCTACACATGAAAAACATTAGCCTTATTCTTCATATAGCGATATAACTAAAAAGCATTAGTATGTGTTATTATTGTATATGTGCACAAAGAAATACTTAATAGATGCTTTTGTGTTTCCATGTCTATCTGGGAAGTCATAAAGCCTGACTTTAAACATACATGTATAGTCAGGTTGTTTCCAACACAACAGAGAAAACTATCCTAATGGTTGGATTAGATTTAATATTTAATGAGCATTTTCAGGGCTCCAAAATATTTTGCCTGCATTTCACACTGAAAACACACATTGATAAGTAATCTTACTTGGTTGTATACACATGAAAGATGTATTCATTGAGAGTCATTGTTTTGACAGATTTCCTCACCCACGTTAATCTAAGTTTTTTGTCTTTGTTTTTTTTATTTTCTGCAGTGGTGTGTCCACTATCCTTAGAAGGCAGAGCTAACACAGGCTCCCCTGAGAGGTCTCACTCCACTTTGCCTTGAGGATATTGGCTGATTTCCTCACCAGCATTTGGTATCTGAACAGCAGTCATTCTGGAAATAGCTAGGGATTACTTAGCCATTGTACAAGAAGAGTTTGAAGTAAGGTATAAAAATACTTGAGCTTCTTAAATGATCACTGTATAGTCTGGGTGTAATAAGCCACCCCTTATATTACCCACAGTTATAGGCATCAGCACACAGATCTGGGATTTGGGTAATTGAAGCTGTCAGTTTTACCTAGAAGCAGTTCTGAATGAATAACTCAGAATTGAGACAACCAGAAGCTGAATAAATCAAATGGGTTTTCTAACAGATGTATCTGTGTTCTTCAATTATTCATGAGGCTTTGAATGTGAATGTTTGACCTATAAAATCTTAAAGGTCAAAAGATTTTGCTTCTACCCAAGACTCCAATAACTACCCAAATTACTTATTTTTTTTGCTTTATCTGTCAACTGAAGTTGTCATTCCCAAGCTTTCTTTTACCTCTTCTCATTAAATTCAGAGAGAAGAAAGCAGCCATTTAAAATATTTACTGGATTCAACCATCTCTGAGACCAAGCTTTATAAATTCTGAGGAAGCAAATATAGGGCCTCTAAGAATGGTCAGTTTTGACCTTATTCGGGGAAAAGACTTTGTTGTAGCCTTGTTGGACCAAGGGGAGGCAATATCTCACATGACCCAGGCTTATAAAGTTCATACAACATCAGTGCCAAGATTTTATTCCAAAACCAAGAGCTAATTAAAAATAGAGAAAGTATCAAGTGCAAGCGAAATCCCCAAACATAAAGGAAAGGAGATTGGTGTTGACTAAGAGCAATATATTCTAATAATATTCATAAAACAACAAACATAAACAACTATTTACAAGGCATTGAACATATACCAGCCTTGGTTTATGGATTTTCTATAGGTGTCATGATACATAGACATTTAAGGTCATGTACTACTGAGGACAAGCCTAAAAGTAGTTGCCATTGTTATTCCTTTGAGATTACCTTGGTTCTAGACTTCATTCTCTCTTACGCCTGAAAATAAGACAAAACAGTAAACACAGGTAGACTGATGTACAATTTTCAGAAAGAGTTTCACAAAGAGAAGTGACGGTATCACCTATCTCCTAAAGCTCTATCCATTTCCAGATTAGACACCTCAATTCTCATCACGCCACCTGCTCATAAATACAACATTTCTAGAAATTCTCTTGATCTGCTCCGCACTTTGAGGTTCACTCAAGAAGTTCACCCCAGCAGCTACTCTACCTAATCCCCCACAGAACGAAGAGTAAAGGCCATTTACAGTCCCTTTTACACCTCCAGACCATTCTGTCTCCATCGCTCACTGTACACCCAATTATTCACCCAACCAATGGGCCTTTCACTTGAAAAACTCAGTTACTGAAGAAGCAAAATATCTTCCACATTGTCACCTCATGTTTTGTACATCTTTAGAAGATTATGTTATTAACTTCTACCATGGCATCACTGGGTTGGTCTTCCCACTCTGTGCTGAAAAGATGAGAAGCCCCAGATTCAGAACCAAAACAACTTGCCCAGGATCACAGCCAGCTTACCTGATCCAGCTTGCCAATCAACTCTCCCAATTTGCCTGAGACTATCTCTACTTAAATCTGGAAAGTTTAAAGTCCTGGGAAATCTCATTAGTCACCCAGACACTAGTAAAGGAGTAATAGTTGCTTTCCAACATAGATCTTCTGAATGTCCAAGCAGCCATTGAAAGAACACTACTTAAATGAAGGGCAGGAAGGAATTAAGAAAGAAGGCAAGAAGGCAGGAGGGCAGGAAGGCAAGGAGTGAGGGACAAAGGAAGGAAGGAAGGAAGGAAGGAAAGAAGGAAAAGGAAAACGAAAAGGGAATGGAAAGGAAGAAAGGAGGAAGGGAGAGGGAAACAGAAATGAAGTAGTAAGGAAGTAAAAGCTTCATGGTTATTAAATAGCTCATGAATGTTAATTGCTATGTTATCACTTTTATATTGTATGAAGTGAGACATGCATATATTTAGTCAATATTTTAGTATCCCTTCCTGAGCACAAAACAGTGATAGTTATACAGCATTTGGACCCCCAACATCTAAAATATCTATAGCAGCACTACAGAGTTTGGTCATTTGCATAAGGATATTTCATCAGTGAAATAAGCTTATATAACTATAGTGGAATAGACACAATTTAACTATAGTGTGTTGGAAGCCAGCAAGTCAGCAATGTGACAATCTTTGCACATGCTCCTCTTGGCCTTGAATTCAGAACAGAGTCCTTCATCTTGATGGAGGCTACTATTCCAAATGGACAGTTCGTTGTTGGAGTGGCACTGGATCAGCCTCCAGAGAACCTGGCATGCCACCCAGTGAAGGGCGCTGCCTCGGAGACAGAGAAGACCTCTCTGACTATGAGAATACACTGGATAATTGTCTTACGGCCTGTGGTGATAACAGCTTACATAAGAAGATGATTCCGTTTGAGACACATTTCCTTTATCGTCAGCACCTGGGAGCAAGGCAGTTAGGCTGGAGAACTATAATACTGACTTGTTCCAAGCTATTGAAGGTTTCTAATATCTACCACAATGACCTCTGCTTGTGACAGGAAAGCTTATGGCTGGTCTGTTCTTACTGCCAGCTACTCTTCTGGTTTGGCTAATTCACACCAAGAAATAGAAAAAATAAATAAATTTTAATCTGCCTCTAGAGAATAATCTATAAAAGTTATCTATTTTGTCTGAATGACTTCCAACAGTTGTCTGTAAAATAAGACTTCCACAAGAGCTATCATATATATGTTCTTGGAGAAAGAATAGAATGAGCTATGGTGATAGTTATCCGGCATCTAATTAAAATGAAAGAGCCTGAAAATGGCTTTCTTATTATTAGTGGTGCTATTAAAGATGACGGATTGTCCTAAATGCTTTGCTCTAGCAGAGGACATCCTCTTTGCTTCTGGGAAAAGGAGAGTTAATCAGAACAAAATAGGGCTGTTAAAAAACCTCTGCAAAGTCTACACTTGGAGATTTGTGTTCCAACTCATTGATCCTCTTCCCACTTCTCTTGCTTTTGCCAACCCTCTAAAATGATGTCAAGCCAGAAATTCAACTTCTATAAATCTGCAGTTCCTTCTTCACAATAAAACTTGTAATCGAGTTAATATTTCAGGGTTTTCATTACCATCATAAGGAAGCATTAATGGTGAGAGGAAAAGAAATGTCAGCACAAATTCTATTACTTTTCCTTTAGTGAATGTGGTCATTACATTTTCCTTGAGAAAGTCTCATTTCCTGAAGGATCTGGATGATGAGGAGGAGGAGGTAAAGAGGACAATCATAACCAAATCAAGGAGCGTTCATTCAGAGAAAACTTACCAGCACCTCTGCTTTGAGCAGACTTCCTTCCTAGTTTAATACATGGTACCCAGAAGAAAAAGTCAAAACCACCACTCAGTGGGTTACTATCTATATTCTTTGACAAGTTAATCTTTCAATTTCCTTTGTACCTTTTCAGTTATGCACATTTTATGCTTTTTATATTTTTGTTTGGGGCTTGGGGGGTCTTTTGTGGGTTTTTGTTGTTGTTGTTGTTTTTCTTGTTTTCTCCCCCCATACTGTTGTTTGAACTCTGAGCTGTATGCTTGCCAGGCAAGCACTGTACCACTTGAAGTATGCCCTGCCCCGCATGCATCTAGCCTGCTATTTGAGATAAGATCTCTGCTAAGTTTCTTTTTACCTGGGCTGGCTTCAAAATGTGATCCACCTATCTCTCTGCCTACTGCACAGCTGTCATATTTTTTTAAACCATTACAACTCCTTGTGTATAGAGGTGAGTGTTCCAAGTGTTGGGGGTATGTGGCAGATCTATTGTTTAATAGATTTATTAACCCTACAAAGATTTCTTAAGTGGGGCTTACATTTGAAAGCCTTGTCCCCAAAGTAGGGAGCATTTAATGTGTATGTAACAAAGCTATTCCTGGGCTTTTTTTAACCTGAAGAGCAAAGAAAAAGAATGTTTTATATATGCATGTATGAAATTCCATAGTGAAACCCCTTGTTGCAATTAATATCCTAGAAAGTAAAAAGAATAAAAGAATGACAGTTAAGTAAAACAGGCTGGGGTGAGGTATGGGCATTCTCTGGAGGCGGGGAGCTAGCAAAGAGGGTGAATGAGGATGAATGTGGCCCATGGGCTTTATTTGCATGTACAAAAATAGAACAATAAAACATATGAAAACTGTTTTAAAAAATGTGATGGAGCAGCGTGACGGAGGTCAGGTGTATCAGGATACCTTGTTCATATGGGTAGAAATCACAATGAAACCTCCTTTTACAACTAAAATGAATTAAATTTTATAAGATAAAGGTGTTTTTCCCCCTTGCTCTCAATTGTAAAGCCTACGGAGGTTCTAGTTCTAAACAACACATGGATCTATGGTTTGAAGGACTCAACTTCAAGTTCATTAAAAAGTTACATTTGCTATAAAATCAAGGTAACACAGGAAAAGTATCCACATAGGAGATTGAGACTATTTGAGTGATAGGGCTTCTAAGCTTTCCAGTACAAAGGATTTAGACAGGAAATATGGGGGAGGTGGGATTCAATGGAATTATGTATCCAGACAAAAGGCCGCCGGGAGCGGATGGGAGGGGGAGGAGCGGGAGAGGCAGAGAAGTCTCCAAATCAAGCTGTTCAGACACTGGGGAAGTTGTGACCAGTTCTGTGTGACACATATCAAGAAGGGTCTACCAAGGACATACGGCATGGAAGGCCAAGGTCATGTGCAACTAGAGAGGAAGTACCTCCTATGTCTGCCTCCCACCTAATTGGTGTTGCAGTGTGTTTTCTTTGGGGGGGGGGGGGATGTTGTTGTTTGTTTGGTGTAGATAGGGTCTCATTAACTTTTGCCTGACCCTAAGCCATGATCATACCACATCACTGTCTCACTCTGCTGATACTCCAGTCACACACCTGTATTAAATTTGTAATTTTACCATTTCTGAGCTTGAAATTTTGTACCCTCCTTAGGAAACTTTTATGTTAAGCTAGACAATTTGACTTAACTTTTCCTTGGTACTTATGGGAATCCCTTCCTATCTGAGTTGAAGTCACCTGTTATGCCAGAGAGTTCATCCAGAACCCTGGCTGGAGGACTTGAAGAAGGATTAGCAAACTGTGGACCAGAAGTCAAATCCCACTTGTTTTGAGACACACTAAACCTGAGTGCCCCGCCACTCACACTGCACGCATGCTCTCTCTCTTCTCTCCATCATAGGGCCTGCTCAAGGCTAGCACTCTACCTCTTTGAGCCAAAATGCCACTTCCAGTTTTTGAGTGGTTAATTGGAGATAGGAGTCTCACAGGGACTTTTCTGTCTGGGTTGGCTTCAAACAGATCTCAGCCTCCTGAGTAGCTAGGATTACAGGCATGAGCTACCAGCACCGGGCTCCCTTTTCTCTTTATAAATGACCTGGCCTCTGCTCATAAAGAATATTTGGGTTGTTTGGTCATATTTCCTATCAATACACTGCTAGGTTTCTCAGTATTTCTTTGTATCCTTTTATTTCCCTTGTGTTTGTTTTGTAGTAAGAACACTTATCATAAGATCTACTCTTACAAGTTTTGAAGCACACACTATCATACTACTAGCTCTGGTCACTTTATCAAACAGCAGGTATCTAGAACTTAATCATTTATGGTAACTTGCACATATTGATTGAACATTCCCATTCCATTCATCCTCAATGCCTTACACTGTCTGCTTCTATGAGCTTGCCTATTATAGACACTTCATAGAAGTGGAATTGTGCAGTTTTTGTCCCTTCTGCACCTAGTTTAATTCACTTAGCACAATGTCCTCCGGGTTCATACATGTGGCTGCAAATGACAGAGTTTCAGTCTTGTTTAAAGTTGAGTAATATTCTATCACAAATATGCACCACATTTTGTGTATCCTTCCAACTGTCAATATTTATGATTTTTTCCACATCTTGAGTATTTTTTTTATTGTCAGTCATGGGGCCTGAACTCTGGGCCATGGTGCTATCTCTTCAGCTCAAGGTTAGCATTCTACCACTTGAGCCATAGTACCACTTCTGGTTTTTTTCTGCTTCTGTGGTGCTGAGGAATCGAACCCAGGACCTCAGGCATGCAAGGCAAGCGCTCTACCACTGAGCCACCTTCCCAGCCCTCTTGAGTATTTTTGTATAATGCTGCCACTAATATGGGAATGCAGATTATCTTTTCAGCATTCTGATTTCAATTATTTTATATATACCCTCAGAAGTGAAATCACTCCTTTCACAGAAAAATATAGAGGAAAGATAATACTAAAATTCATATACAACCACAAAAGATTCACAATAAAGTCAGAAGCATCATTGTGATTACAAAATATGAGTATGCATACATATATATGTATACATAAATGTATATGTATGTGTATACAGATGTACAGATATGTGTGTGTATTTACACACATGTATTCACTTGCAGAGAAAATAAGCTGCAAAGGTAATTTGTTCTACCCTATTACTGTCTCTTCTAAGCCCCTATCCTCTATTCACTCTTCATTACTCAACTAATTCATGCTCATGCTTCAGGATTTACCTCTTCTATTGTCTTCCTTGATTTCCACTGTTCAGTGTTTCTCTGTAATAAACTACCTTTTAGTCACTTCAATCAAAGCAGAATGTTGTCATAGTAGTCAATACATATATATATATATATGGAAAATATATACACATATATATACACATATATGTACACACCTATATAGGAAAATAACTAGGAAATTGAAGGGATGCGTAGGGTTGGGGCATATGGGGGAAACAATGGAAAGAGTGAGATTGATCCACATGTATTGTATTCATAAACTGACATGTTGAATTGAAACTCCTTTTCACAACTAATTAAAGATAATTTTAAATATTTCTAAAAAGAAAAAGGAAAGGGAAAAAATCAGTTACCATACTATAAAGGACCTCAGTGTTTATAGAGCTCTCTCCTAAGACTGCAAAACCCTTGAGGCAGTAATTATGTTGTGTTTATCTTTGTGACTATCATATAAAAAGTAGTCAATAAAGGTTTACTGAACAAATAAAAGAATGGTGGCTTTTGATTATTGCAGACTCCCTGTGTGCCGGACTATTTTGTTGGCTAATGCAGCAGAACACCATTCTAGAATTTCCTCCTCATAAATTTATAAGCTTGAGAGGGCATTTTGGAGCTTCATTAGAACACATAACTGTTCCTGAGATAATATATACCTCAATGACATTTTCTGCTCAACTCAACTCAAATAATAAATATTACTTATTTGCCATCTTTAGATCTTTCTGTATAATGAGAAAAATTATGGTTTTGTCAACTATTTTCTCTTAAGTTAATGTGCATTTCCCCAATACTTCTGGAGTATTTCCTGTGAGATTAGTCCACGGGGAGCTATTAGAGAAAGGAAGAGATGCAGGAAGCGGGGGGTGGGGGGGCTGTTTATTCGCTCGTTATATGATGCATGAAAAAATACGTGGAGTATAGACAAGGGATGTTGAGCTCTCGAAGGACTAACTTTGGCAATATGCCAATAGTCACAAAGGATGGAAGGGGCAGGGGAGGAAATGCTACCACAGGCAACAGAAGCACAGAGAGTTGCAGCCCAGCCCAGCAAGCCCTGTGCGAGTAGGAGTTCACAGGCACTGACTGAGCTGTGTCAAGGCAGGAGATAAATCCCCCAGCTTCTGGCCTCCTTCCTTTCATGGGTGCTTTCCCATTAGCAAAAGGCATCTGGGAGCCAGAGTGCTTACACTGGAAGCAACTTCTTGGAAGCTAGAACGGAACAGGAAAGAAGAGAAAAATGGAAAGCCAAATGAATTATAACCAGCCCACACCTTAACTCTTCTGGGTCTGTTGTAAGAGGCATTGGCTGAAAGATTCAATGAGGGGTATCGCTGCTTATTGCTCCTCATTCCCTCTCTTTTCCTATTTATAGCAGGACAGTAAAACTCCTGCTAAAGCACTGACAAAGTATTTATTAACATATATTCCGATGTAGTTCTGGGTGATATTTACCTGATATTTGCACGTCACATGCACTGGACAAAACTGGTCTCCTCTCTGTCACCCACACCCTCCAGTGTTTGTGATCATAATCCTAGTTTTGTGTCAGTATACTTTAGATTCTACATATGAGAGTGAACACTTGATACTTGTCTTTCTGCGTGTGATTCATTTTGCCTAACATAATGTCCTCCAATTCTATCCACTTTGCTGACAAGATTTCATTCTTTTTATAGCTGAGTAACACTCCACTATATGTATGTATGTCTGTGTGTATGTATATATGAGAGTGTGATAAGCAACTATGTAGATGAAATAGCTTTGCTGTTGTGAATAGTGCCACAGAAAGTGTGGCCATACTGATTTTATTTCCTTTGGATATAAACCCATTCGTAATACAACTAAATTATATGGTAGATTTAATTTACTTTTATGGGGAATCTCCATACTGTCTTAGCTGAACTCATTTACATTCTCTTCAATCTTTTTCTCCATATCATCTCCAGCCAATCATTGACTCTTAGGCAACTCTCTGAGTAACCAACCCTTTACTCTGTACAACCCTGAATGTGGCCTCTCTCTACCCAAGTAGTGGAAGCATTCAGTTCTGCCCACCTCAGGTGTGCGGTCAACTTCCAAAGAGCCATTACACTTGTTTCCAAAGCTGCCAGTTGTAGTTATTATTGTATGATGCTTTAGCATCATTAGCCCAACAATTAAATGTCGGTACAGAAGTGAAGAAATCCTTAAGCATTCTCTCAGTTTAGACTAGATGGATTCTTTTGATGATCTCAACTAGTTTCCTGGCTATGATTGTTATTTATATAATGAGGATTCCCAAAGATACATCTCCTGTTGGGAATTCCTTGACATTTTCCTTAGAATGCCTAACAGATCGTCACTATTTTTATGTTTTTGAATCAGAGCTCCTGATCTCTATCACAACCACACCTGTTCCTGTCCAGAGTGCTCATCTTAAATAGGTACACCCTCCTCTCCTTTGCTCAGACCAAAAACCTTAGATTCATCCTTCAGACCTCCTTGCCTCTCACAGGTCGTATCTACTCTGTCAGGAACTATTTGGCTTCATCTTTTTAAAAAATACCCAAAATGTGACTGCTTCTAGTCACCTCAATCATCATTAACTTGTTCTACCTCACCATCATCCGCATCATCTCTAACAATTACAAGCTTCTTGATTGTTGAGACCACATTCCTGTGTTTAAGTCCACTTGATTCCTCCATTTCCCTGAGTCAAATCCAAACTCATTACAACATAGAGCCCACTCTAATCTCATGGGCCTCTCTCTAAACTCATTTTCTATATACTTCCTCAATGAGTCTTTTCCCACCACACCAGACTCCTTAATGCTTCTTGAACAGTCCAGACCCACACTAGCATGTTGGATGTAATTGTTTCTTTGACCTGCATGCTCCTCCTTCAGATAGCATCTTACTAATAGGGACTAATAGTGACATCATTTAAAATTAGAGACCTTCCCTCACACTTCAGGCCCTTCTCAGTTGATTCTATTTTCCTTCCCATCTTCACCATCTCCTAACACACTTCTCAATTGGATTATAAATTATGCTTATTGTCTAATGTTTACTCTTAGTAAAAGTAAGCTGTCCCTGAGTACTTAATTAAAGCTATTTTCTTTCTTTCTTTTAATGCTAGTCATGAGGCTTGAACTCAAGGTCTGGGTATTGTCCCTGGGATTTTTTGCTCAAGGTTAGTACTCTACCATTTGAGCCACATCTCCACATATAGCTTTTCTGGAAGTTAATTGGAAATAATAGTCTCACAGACTTCCCTTCCTGGGCTGGCTTCCAACCACAATCCTCAAATCTCAGCCTGCTGAGTAGCTAGGATTACAGACGTGAGTCACCTGCACCTGGCTTTATAGCTATATTCTTCACTGGTATATACAAGATACTCTAAACAGTAGCAAATAACATGTAAGTTGAAATAATTAACCAACAATGTTTTTAAAGATATATAATCTTTTGGAACTACTGATTTGTTCTTGACACAATTTCTAAATTATTATTACTATTGATAACATTTTATCTATATAGCTATATCATTTTGTCTCTTATCATTTTACCTATTTTGGTCTCATGAATATAAAAACTGGTGAAGAGAGGTAAAAGCAAGTATGAAATTTTTAGAAGGCAAAAAGTTGTGTAAGTTCAGGATCTAACTGTGCTTAGAATGACTAGATGGAATAAAAATATTGAGTTTGCTCATCAGGACATAAAAATAAAATAGTAGCCATCTTTTTTATGTAGGTGAGTCCTTATAACTCTTTTTAAATACTCTATAAAATTATCATCTTTTCAGTTCCAGGTCTGGAAGATTTTTCCATTTTAAAATTCTTCTGTAAAAAAAGCCACAAATCTAATAGGACAGAAGCTCTTAAAAGCATAGATATGATTACGGCTGCATTCCCTAATAAATGTGCAACGAGACACTTGTCAGCCCTTGAAATAATGAGCTGTGATCTATGATAAATGTGCCAATAACACTTTTTCCAGGGCAGCATATTTCAGATTGGTAGGAAATAGTTGAATCCCAGCAGGATCTGATTTTTACACAAATTATTCCCAAACTCCAAACACATCTAAAATTAATTTCTTTCATCACATTAACACAGGATTGTTAATCACTGGAATGTGTGCTGGTGTTTGACAGACATAAAAGTTGATTTGCAATAGGAGGAAGGCACACATAAAAAAAAAGCATGTTCCTCCTGTGAAAGAAAGCTCTGCAAGTCCCAGTCCATAAAATATATTGCTTGTTTACTAGTTGGAGATGATTATGAAAGTGAGTACAATAATGGCTTTTGAACTTCAAATTTAAACATTCAACCTTTCTTTAAGAGTGTGCATGAATTAAGACTAGAATGCTACATGCCTGTAAAAAAATGAATTGCAAAGTATTCTTGTCTCTCTCATTAATTTCTTCAAATTAATCTATTTCCTCATGCAGTCATGAATATGCACACAAAACAAATATTGAATTTCTCTGACTCCTTATTCGTGTGGAGCTTCAAGTCTAAGGTAGAAAATAATTCAAGATCCATATGTAGTAATAGTTTAACTATAGCATCAAAATGCATAGGTTGTTATGGGATTATGAAACACAGGCTAGCTCATCTTCAAAATCAGAACTATGTTATTCTGATCTCAGGGCACTAAGAATGAGGATGACATAATCTAGCACATATTAAAGGGATTAAGCAAGTGAACACTCAGGGAAAGTTAACATTTGTTACAGGCAACTTGTTCAAGCCACATATTACTAAATGACAGGCACGGAACTAGGCACATAGGATACATTATTAGGGGAGGAAGTAAGAGAAAGGGGTGACATTGTCCAAAAAGAAACATACTCATTACCTGGCTTACATAAGTGGAATCCCTCTTGATAATAACAAATTTTAAAAGAGAATACATCATGGATAAGCAGAGATTGTGTCTTCAGAGACTGCATTAGAAGCAGGACCTGTGGGTGCTCTCCCCAAGACCTTTCCAGGACCTCATTGGTGTTCCCGGGACCCCTCCAACCTCTAGGCTTATACAAGTTTTGCCCAGCTCACATGGAGCTGTGTTGACCTGATAAAGGAGGAAAGAGCTTTCTTCCAAACGAAGCCAGCATCCATACCCAGGGAAGTGCAAGTGCAGCTGCACTCTGAGCATACCTGATTTAGGGAAGCAGACCATAACTCAGAAAGAGGAGGAATGTGTCCATAGAGGATGTAATCTCAGGAGGCAGTGACCCCAGGAAAGGGAGCTTACTCACAACTAGCATGATTCCTAGATGCATGGAGAAAGCAATAGGCCATGCTAAAGAGACAGAACTGTGCTGGCAGAACAGTAGAGGAAGAGCTTAAACGTCTCAGGAGAGTGAGCCTCATGGGTTAGGCTTGCTCTGCAGATCCCGCAAGTCCTCATGATGATCCTCTTTCATTGGAAGGTGTAGGGTCACAATGCATACACACCAGGCCCTGGGAATGTGCTGGAAAGGGCACCTCCTGTCACAGAGGTTTTTGCAAGCCAGGGCTGAGAGGAGAAACAGTTATCACAGACTTTAGTTCATAGTCAACAGATGGTAAGGCTCCAAAGCCAGAAGCTCAAGTACCAGAGCCTAGGGGTCTCATAAGGGTTGGAATGGCAGCCGAAGGGACCAAAAGGTTAAGAGATGGCAGCAGCCGTAGGGACGGAATAGGATAGATGATTGACAGGCTACTATTTAGGTTATACCTGCAAAAAGGCAGCATTAAAACTAGTCCAAGCCAGGCACTGGGGTCTCATGCCTGTAATTCAAGCTACTCGGGGAGCTGAGATCAGAGGATCATGATTTGAAGCCAGACTGCACAGGAAAATCTGTGAGACTCTTTTTATTTTTTGCCAGTCCTGGGGCTTGAACTCAAGGCCTAGGCACTGTCTCTGAGCTCTTCAGCTCAAGGCTAGCACTCTACCACTTGAGCCACAGCGCCACTTCCAGCTTTTTTCTTTTTTTCTTTTCTTTTTGCTTATGTGGTGCTGAGAAATCGAACCCAGGGCCTCATGCATGCAAGGCAAGCGCTCTACCACTGAGCCACCTTCCCAGCCCCCTGGAGGGAAAACTCTTGAGAACCACAATTCCACTGTAGTGCTAGTTGGAATAGCTTTGCCTCAAGCATATGGTGTGCAGCCACTGATAAGATGAGGGTGTACATTTCACCACTGTCAGAAAAGAGGGCAAGTCGCAATTGACATTCATATGGAGGAAACAGCAGGACCCAGACGTGTTAAGATTGGCCCCTGGGGCTATGTTGACTCCCTGCCCTTTGACATAGCATAGTCAGAGACAACAGCAAAGTGCAAGGATCTCCTATATCAATGGTCTTTTTGTGGGTTAGGTTGGAGGAGCAAGAGATGGCTTTCAGGTTCCCAGGCACATGTGGGCTATAGCAGGTATGAAATTAATCTTGCCAGGATTCAGGATCTGTCATGTCTGAGAAATGGGTAGAAATCCAATAGCATGCCAGGGCTTCGATTCCGAAATAAAAGACGGTTGCATTTTAGCAAAGAAGGTACAAGGGGGAAGGGCCCCTTTGGGGAGTGCCAGCACTGCCTTCCATCCTTAAGTCCTGTCTTTAAACTGGATTGTGCTTCCCATATGAGACCACAGTGACCATTCAGCCAAGATTTCTCATCATGAGCCGAGCCCCCCAGATCCAGCACGTCACAAGATGACTATGGAATATCAAGGGTTGAACAGAGCAGACCCCAGACCCTCACAGCCCCCACTAATATTGTGTGAGTCCCCCCTCAGCTCACTCCTCTCCGTGTATTGACCTGCATGGCTAGCAAGAAGAGGAGGAAAGTCAGATCTTGGTTTCAGATAAAAGCTCTGATTCGTGGATAGAAGATGAAAAATGGGTAGTGGCCTTATAACTTTACTCAGGGATGACTTTGAAAGGCAAAGGTGAGAAGAATCTTTCTGATAGGTAGAGTGTTGTATGGAACCCCTTTGTGGGGAAAATAGGGGACTCTGGTCATGGGGCAGTGGTAGGTGGTCTGACTAGCTAGCTGAACAGAGACCTAGAAGAACGAAAAGATCCTGGCCCAGGTGGAATTAGGCAACGTGTACCACACTCTCATGCCCACCTAAACTAATTAGGGAGGCGTGGTTTCCCATCTCGACAGACTTTGTTTCAAATGTAATGTATGTAAATTAGGTTTGCACCATTTATGTTCTAATAGTGAATCTTCCATTCAAAGAAATTGGATTACAAATTTCCTGAAAATTCAACAATGGATTCTGGCCTACCAATATGAGCCACTTTCATCGGGGGATGCAACTAAGTTTCATGTTGCTCAAAGGCAGAAATAAGAGAAGAGACATAATAGGAAAATAAAGGCAGTAAATTAAACTATGCGGCTTATGCAAATTCTACTTGCTCCAGTTTTAAGCGAGGTTTCCCAAGGAAGAAGGAAAATTATTGCATAAAGCTCAAAGCATGGTAGGATGGACACTGTGTCCATTTAGAACAATATAAGCTGCCAGTGCTCCCTGGGGAAAAAAAATCTCATGTTTTAGTGTCTTTATGCTAATTTTATTAAATGTCTCTCACTACTCAGAAGCTAGAAGAAAAGATTCATTTCTCTTCCTGCTTTTTGCTCACCAAGAGCAAGTTCTTTCATAATTCACACCATCAGCCACTTAGTTCAAGGTTTTGATTGAGGTTATTTAATTTGAAATTAAACCAAAGAAAATAAATCAAGGCAAGATTCTATTTAGCATTCACACAGTGGTAGCATTAGCATTAGCGTAGCAGTGGGATAAAAACACCACCCAGTAAGAATAAATTGACCTAATTCTGAAAAGTTTTCTTGCCTTCTGTGGCTTTCAAAAGTCAGAGGATTATATAATATTATAAAACAAAATAATAGTCTACTTGAATATCAATAGAATAAATATCTAAGTAGCCAAGCTAAATTAGTAAACAAAAGGGGACAATATTCAAAGGACGGAATTGAGTAATAATTTGGAAAGCAGTTCTTTTAAAAACCACAGTACGTCCACTTTACAAATTCATGAACATTTTCTCCTGGGTATCACTAGAGGGCGAACTTTCTCCAGAAATCTTCCTAAAGCAATCCTTTAAAGGAATGAGTTTATAATTTTCTTCCCCCCCTCTCTCTTTGTATTTCTCTCTCTCTCTCTAAAGAAGATGGTTAATTTCCACAAAATCTTGAGAACAATCAAGTATGCTCAATTGGAAAAAATATGAGTGAGTATTCCAATAAAAGCTTTTTTAGAAAGTTCAATTTAAAACAGAAAACAAAGCCAACAAAAAAGAAAAAACCCTGTGCTCTATCAGTTAATACATCTTATAGCCTGTTTTTTATGAAAACTGTCCTCTATATTCTCAAAAAGACCCTATATAATAATTTAGCCCATTTTCAAACAGAGGCTATTGAAGTTTGACCCGCTCAAGTTCAAACTCGGTTAAGGAGATTGAATCAAGGTAAGATTTAAAGCAAGTTTATTTCTCCAGGTTCAGCTCACGCAATACCCCACAGAGCTCTGTCGCCTTTCATCTAAGAACTGGAGACATCCTAAGGCAGATGCTGGTCACACATTCTTCGATGAACAAGTTAAACTGTAGCTGTCCCTGTTTTCTACGAGATAATGAGCAGAAACCTTCCATGACATCTGTCTCTCTCCTAAGGCTATGATTAAATCATTGACTTAAAATATAATTACAAGTATGACACAGCTATGATTGCTTTGCCCCTGGGAAAAATATTATGCACTAATTTATTTACTTATCTTCAGAAAAGATTGGAAAAAAAGAAAAAGAAGCTCTTTAAGTTACAGTCTAAATTAAGAGAAAATATAAATTAGAACTTAAATGACTTAAGTCACAGAAGATAGCTGGCTCTGAAAGGCTTCTCTCCAGGGTTCCTTTGAACAGAGAAAGGGCCGGCTGTAAGGAAGATAATCTCACTTATTGAATGAGGCTCGATTTACACGAGAATGCCCACATGCATAACTGCTACCGAGTGGACAGTCTGCACTCTAGCTTGCATTCATAGCAATATTTACATTTATGGAAAATGCAACCCAAAAGAATGTTTAATACAGAGTGTGGTTCCTCCTCTAGCCCCTAAATCATAAGGGTGAAATGATTCTAAAATTTCATCTGGTACCCTTCCTCTCCTGACCAGTTAGTTGCAGAATTGGGGCAAATTCATCATAAGTCCTTGTGGTTAAAGGCCTTAATCTCTCTGTTTTTGCTACCCAGAGTCAAGCACTGAGAAAGACCTGGAGTTGATTGAAAAAGAGATATATCCTCTCCCAACCCTGAGGTTATATCCTCAACCCAATCACAGGCAAGCCACCCACACTGAATGAAACAGCTCATGATCTAGTAGAATACTCCTCAGTTAATCCCCAGCAAAGACCCATGTTTATATCAGCCATTACCTTTACTCATTTCATCTCTTTGTGGAGGGTTTGTGGACCAATGTGAAGTGGAAACCAAAATTCAAACCAAAGAGAGGGATTCTGTAGACAGAATTTATTTCTGTCCTCCTACTTATTAATGCCTTTGTTTCTGGATGGTGTGTTTGTACATTTGTTTGATTATGTATGTGTGTATCTATAATGCCATTCTTCAAAGATTTAAATATGAAAATTCTAAGTGCTACCACCATCTACACATAGGATATCAGAGGGAAAGAGACAAGTTGGATTTTACAAAACATGAGATTAAATGCCGTGCATTTCTGTACTCCTCTCACAATATCTCTACAGATCCTTGATCTTCAAAACTCTAGGGATTTTTTTGTAATCTAACATAGGATTCATTTTCAACAAGGTCATTTATACAATTTGCATCTGACTACAAAGCAGACTAACTCTTCAAGAAGCCTCAATCTTTTAGGCCACTAAGGAATGGCTTCCCAAGTTTGGACAAAACTGTCCTTAACAATAAATATTTTAGAGTTTGGTAGCTTACACATTCTCTCAACATAGATGGAGGGTTCAATGACAAAGCCCAGCTTGAAGAAAAGCAATCAGGGATAAAAGCAATAGAGAAGTTAGACAGTGGGGAGTATGAAGAGGGAATGCAGACAAAGGAAGGGATCAGGGAAGAATTGTATTTTTCAGATGCTAAATGGGGAAGAAGGAAGCTGCATCCATCGTTTTCCTCAGACTGTCCTAGCCTTGGGTCCTCACCTGGTTATGGGCTTAAAAATTCCTAAACAAAAGGAAAAAAGAAAAAGTGCTATAATTACAAGGCAAGCTAGAAGAAGCCTGTGTGTGAACATCCAGTTCCTAACCAAGACTGCCTATTTTCCCAAAGAAATATTATAGTATAGGTGAGAAGACAGAAAAATAATCCTAAATCATCCATCTTGGATGTATGATTTAAACTGAGCTTTCTCAGGCATGGTGATGCAGATCTGTAACCCAGCACTCAGGAAGCTAAGTCAGAAGGGATTGGAGTTCTACATAGTAAGGCCCTAGGTCAATAAACAGACTTACAAATAAATAAACTCAGCCTTATAGATACAATGATATACTTTAATTCAGGAGAAAAAAATGTGTTCAAGGAAAGAAAGCTTTATCTCTTTTCATAATCCTTTTGTTTGTCCTAGGCTGATCCCCTACAAAAGGAAAGCTAACCTTACAACTTACATGAAGACCAGAGCACTCTGTCTTCCTTCCCACAGTGACCCTGTAGAAGAGTCTGGAAATGCAATTGCACGGGGCTCTCAGCCTAGGAGAGTCCTGCTCTTACTATTTGGTTGACACCATCCTGAGATGCTTCATATCTGAGAGCAAGGTGCTCCACTTTTCATTTCCCACTAAGCCCTG
The DNA here is from genome assembly GCF_000151885.1 of Dipodomys ordii. Taxonomy (NCBI): domain Eukaryota; kingdom Metazoa; phylum Chordata; class Mammalia; order Rodentia; family Heteromyidae; genus Dipodomys; species Dipodomys ordii. The sequence continues at coordinate 55,496,719 of NW_012267217.1, forward strand.
CAAGTGACTTACCTAGCAGACAGACACTATCAATCACTATGGGAAACATACTGAAAGAGTGTGGCTAGGTTTTTGACAAAAGCATCCTACATATCACCCAGTAATGGGAGAGAGGGGGCGGGGACAGGCACTGGTGGTTCTGGGCTCTGTATCTGTAATCCTAGCTACTCAGGTAGCTGAGATCTGAGGACTCCAGTTTGAGGCTAGTCTGGGCAGGATATGAGTCTATGAGACTCTTGTCTTCAAGACACAAGTGGAGCTGGGGCTCATGTGGTAGAGTGCTAGCCTTGAGCGAAAAAGCTAAGAGATAAGTTCTCAGGCCTCGAGTTCAAGCCTGAAAACTAGGACCAAAAAGAAGTATGAATAAATAAATAGCACATCGCTCAGACTAGAAAAGGCTTCTTACAACATAGTCGCATAGGCAGTCTCCTGATCAGCAAGCAGAGTCTAAATGCTTTAAAATTTCCTCACTAGCAATTGTACTCAGTGTTGCATCCTTTTCTTCCATGAAATTTCAGGAAAACTCCTCCAAATCCAGGCCCCTTGCTGTTTCGAAGGCATAGATACTCTGCCCCGGTGGGTTACAAGTACCGTGGGGAAAGAACCACCTTCCCCATCACTTCATGTGCCACATTTCTCAGGGTCACATTCACGCAAGCATTGCAGGCAAAACATCTCAGCGATAATAATTACAGTAACCCCGTGCATTTGGCAGGGCAGGGATTTTATTCCCCTTGTCCAGATTAGGAAACCAACTATCAGAATGCTTAGTAACAGCTTCAGTAAACAGATCCAGTTCTGAATGTCTCTTTTAAACCCTGAACCTACACATCCACCCTCTTTAGAATTACCACTTGGATGCAGTAATGACAGACCACTCAACGCCTAGCAAACCAAACAAATGTTCCCCACCCCTCCCAGCCCCACCTTGCTCAAACCTGCTCTTCTTAAAGCCTCTTTGTTCTCTAATAGCATCACCTTCCCCCAGATTGCCCAACTAGATACCTGGCAGCCATCCCCTACCCCACCCTGGCTCCAAGTTGCCAAGTCCCCTGCAGTTCCAAACCCTGCCCATTCATTCTACTGAGCTCACCACCAGCACCCTACACAACCTCCCACCCACTAATGTCTTTATATTTAAAGCAGTGCTGACAGCCAAAACAACTTCCCCATGCCACTGCTCTGCTCTGGCTGCTTTCCTGGATGGAGAATAGACTGGCATTTCCAAGTCTTCGTGGTCCCCAGGTTTCCTGGTAGGTGGAGACTGGATAGAAATTCAACAAAGGAAACCTATCCCCCACCCACCCCACACAACCCCACAGGCAGCTGGTGAAGGAGAAAGAAATCTCCTACACCAATATCTCTCTTTGTACAGTCAAGCCTTCGCTTCGTTTTTGTTGTCTGTTTGGTGTTGCTGTTAGCTGTTGACAGTTCAATATCACCCTCCTCAAAGTCATGAGTATCTGAGAATCTCCAAACACCCTCATCTTCTCTAGTTTTCAAAGCAGACCAGGCATATGTAAGAGGATGAATACCCCATTTGATGACCACAAATGTTAGAGGACCTAAGATAGAACATTCAGAAGAATCTACTGAGAAATCTGCTTAGAGAATTCTAGAAACAGAGACTGGAACCTGCATAGCTGATCTGAAAATACAAACCACAAAGAGCCAGGGTTGAACACCTGAGTCAGGGTGAGCTGCTTGGGTTAAATCTAAGAAAGGAAAGAGAAAAATGAAGGGAAAAGGTAGGTAGATAAAGAGAGAGGGTAGCACCCAATGGAGAGTTCAATTTTTAAAAAGTGGGGGGATCGTAAGGGGCTGGGAAGGTGGTTCAGTGGGAGAGTGCTTGCCTTGCATGTATGAGGCCCTGGGTTTGATTCCTCAGCACCACAGAAGCAGAAAAAGTCAGAAGTGGTGCTGTGGCTCAAGTGGTAGAGCACTAGCCTTGAGCTGAAGAGCTGAAGGACAGTGCCCAGGCCCAGAGTTCAGGCCCTACGACCAACAAAAACAAAACTAAACTAAGGAATGTAAGACAAGTGACCTTGACTAGGCAAAAGTGAAATATAATGTGTTCCTTATGGTTTTATTTAGAGTTTGGAAAAGCTGTATTTTTCTTCTGCTTTTTGTATTTGTATATTGTTTTTTTTTCTAGTCTATTTAAAATCTCTTTCTCCCACCTCTCTCTTTGACATACTATTTCACACACACACACACATACACACACACACACACACACACACACACACACGAGTCACAGAGCCTGCTAGAGCAACTTAGCTGCAACTCAACCAAAGTAACTTGTCTCAATCAGTCAAAGCAGGGTAGAAGTAGGAGATGGGTGAGCACATTAGTTAAGGGCCATCTTCTCCAGCCCGTGTGGGTCATGCTTCACATAGCTATGTTCTTCTCTGCACCTTGGTATAGAGAAAGTAACCTCACCCTGAACAGAACCAACAGAGAAGTAATGGCAGGTCCTTCTAATTAAAAGACAATCCTCCACACGCATCTCCACAGTAGAATAAAGACATCCCTGAACTCTTGGCAGGGGCAGTCAGACCTTTAAAGATAGAGGGACTGATTGGAGCCTTCAAGCATGGCCAACATAGAGGAGAACATGTGTGTGGAGGGCCTGGATCAAAGGAAGATGGTGGGAGACATGGAAGCCAGACAGACCATGACCCATCCCGAGGCTGACCAAGGTCTCCAAAATCAACAATTGGCCATGTGGCTCACAGCTAAAAAGAGTACAGAAAACCAGAGAACGCTTTCTGATGAGGCTACAATGCATTGCATTTGACTCCCATAACTTTGATCTAGAGAATACTGGGAAATGGCTAAAATCTGTAATTTACATATTGTAAAGTTCATGGTGAAACCCAAGGGAGCAACAACAGAAGAGCTTAACCACAGCTTCAGCTGGAGGTTTAAGGAGGATGCTTGTTGGCAAAGCAGAAAAAACAACCATGAAAGAAAGCAGCATCTCAACAAGTAGACGCTCAGGGCGGGGCCAATGGGGCATCCTCAGTCTGTCTGTTCTGTCCTCCAGTCAGGGAAGCCACTTCTTCAGACAGCGTCCAGGCCACAAAGCTGAACAGCTGCATGCTCTGGCCACGGGGGTTTATGGCTCATTTCCGCCTTTGCAGACCCAGTGGAGAGAGGCCACTTGTGCCCTGTCGTGAGCATCCTTTCGATTGGGATATTTTTCCATGGGCATTAAAGGAATACCTGTTGGTAATTTGAGGGGATGGGTGGGGTTGGGAGAGATGGGGGAGAAATAATATTTGATCAAGATATATGCACTGATAAGTTGACTTGTTGAATTGAGCCCCCTCCATTGTACAGCTACCTAAAGATAATTTTAAAATAAAAGAAGCGCTGGGAAGGTGGCTCAGTGGTAGATTGCTTGCCTTGCATGCATGAGGCCCTGGGTTCAATTCCTCAGCACCACATAAGCAAAAAAGGCCGGAAGTAGCACTATGGCTCAAGTGGTAGAGTGCTAGCCTTGAGCTGAAGAGCTGAGGGACAGTGCCTAGGCCCAGAGTTCAGGCCCCATGACTGACAAAAAAATAAAAAAGAAAAGGAAGGAAGAGAGTGTGTGTGAGAGAGTAAGGAAAGGAAGGAAGCAAGGAGGGAGGGAGGGAAGGAAGCAAGCAAGCAAGCAAGCAAGGAAGGAAGGAAAAAAGGAAGGAAGGAAGGAAAGAAGGGAGGAAGGAAGTAAAAAGAGAAAGAAGGAAGGAAAAAGAGAAAGAAGGAAGGAAAGAAAGAAAAAAAGAAAAGAAAAGAAGGAAGGAAGGGAGGGAGGGAGGGAGGGAAATAGAAAAAGAAAAGAAAGAGAGAAAGAGAAGGGAAGAAGGAAGAAAGGAGGGAAGGAGGAAGGGAAGGAGGGAGGAAGGGAAGGAGGGAGGGAGGAAGGACACAGACAGACCTGTTAGTACATTATTATTGCAACAACCTACCCAGAGATAGAGAAAGAACAGAGCTGAAATCTGCACCTTATAACCTGGGCTAAGCTAGCCACATGAATCAGACTGGTGTATAAACCAGAGAATGCCATCCAGATGAATCGACAGGCCAGAAGTAAGTGTCTGAGGCATTTCCACAGAGGCAAGACAGAGACATATGTAGCTCTTAGCTCTCCCAGCCTAAAGGTCCAGCAGCACCTGGACAGTGTTACAGCTTACTTTCCGGTATGCTTTGGGTCAAGTATATATAATAAACATGTCATATACACTTACATTTTTATAGATTGTAATGTGTATTTAAGATCAACTTGAGTATGGCCTATATAAATATTGCTAGCATAAATGGAATGGAAATTCTTTCTATGGATTGATTTCTTGTTCGCCCTAACTAATCCTTTCGCCTTGAGGAATTCAGAACCCCTTGAAGAATAAAATTAAGAGGTGAGTGCTGGAAAATTATTAAACAAGAACATACAGTACTTAATTCCCCTTAGCCAGGACTTAGCATTATGAAACCCAAGGCTGCTGGAAAGCAACACCTGTGCAGTCAGCTGGTGTCTAGAAATAATGACACCTGTATCTAGGGTCAGCCTTTCTCCAATAACCTTCAAGTCCTTTGTATACAAGTAAGCTTGCAACTGACAAAGAGTACAGGTAGGGTAGGGGCAGAGAAGAGAGAAGAGTTGTGCCTTAGATTTTACAGTGAACACCAGGGAAGACGTAGAATGAATACACGGTCTCTGTCTAAGGGCTGTGGGGGACTGGCAGTTGACAAAATTACCTAAGAAAGAATGAAGTGGGAGAGGCAGCTGTCTGATAAAACAAAACCTGGGGGGGGGGGGGAGTGACAATTCATAGTCCCTTCCTTATAGGCCCATGTAAACTGACGTTATATTAGCTTACAGTTTGATATTCTGATGGCTGGCTTTTCCCAAGACTGAGCTTGGAGGGTGGTTCACATGTTCCTCGTGCTTGCTCTTGGACTTTTCTCTTCTCTAACATGGACCAGTCCTGGAGGAGGCCCTGTCATCAACCAGGTCCTCTCGTTACCATTCCTTCCGGCAGCCACCTAGCCACTTCCTGGTTTAATTCACATTCTCTAACCCATTGCAATTTCTTAACCTATGTCAAATTGCCTAATACAATCTCTGTGTCTTTAGCATCCACAGAGATGTCCCCACATGTTGATCTCACTCAACTTGGACCAGGCGGCCATTTGTCTCCTAATCTCTAAAAACCCCACTCTACCTGGAAGACCAAGAAGGTATTACCTTCCCTGGTATTCATGTGCCCATTTTTACCGTAGTCCCACTGATCTTGGAATGCTTGGGTGTTCTTTTCCCCTGCCCTGTTATCCTGGGGCATAGCCACAGACCCCTCTGAGAATGCCCAACGTCAACTGGAACTTTCTTCAGGGCCACTGAATTCCCCTTCAATTGAGTCTGTGCTCTGACTTTGATGTGGGAACTGTAATTTTCCATGGTAGCAGCTGCTGTTTTCTTTGTGGACCTCACTAAATCACAGGCTTGTTCACTGTATTAATTAGTAGTCCAATATTATCCCCCTGCTCTGCCAAAACCATGATCAACAACCACCTCCAGAAAGACCTGAAGGTCTATGCATTGTGGCCACCATCCGGTTTCGCAAAACCCATTATATTGGTCGCCATTTTGTGTGTGTCTCAGAGAGAAATTCGGGCTCCTAATAAACACTACCAGAATCCTGTCACTTCCGTTTCTTCTGGGAAGCCCAGGCCAGGCACCATCTCCTCTATCAGCCTTATCTGCAGAGAATTAAACATTCTCTCTCTGAGCTGCTCAGAAGCAGCTGCTCAGAAGCAGCTATGCCCCCCCCCCTCGCTCACCAAGTCATTTCTCACTCTTTGTAAAGGAAATGTGATCAGGGATCTTGTGGGGTCTGGTTCCCATCACAAATCTATCCCAGAGGATGGGGGAGAAGGATGAAGGGGGTGACAGTGATCAAGATGCACCATACTCACCAACTGATATGTTAAACGTCCACCCCCTTACACAACCACTTAAAGATTAAAACAAAAACACAATCATTCCCTCTTCCCTGAGCCTTCGTGTCCCTCCTACACCATGCCTGATCTGCCAGCCCCTCCTCCCTTCCTGAAGGCTATCACGTTGGCTAAGTTTTCAGAAGCTATTTCAGAAGTACTGTTCTGGGAAGATCACCAGCGTCGCAGCCAGAATGTTGAAGTCCAAGTCAAAAGTAAGTGCTCGCACATTTATGGTCTCCTTCCCCTCCCCTTCCCATCTCTCAACTATGACATGGATCTCTGAAGAACTGATCTGCTTTTGCACATGTTCCCCTGGGTCCCCCAGTACATCCTAGCCAGGTGCTGTAGCTTCTCAGGTGAAGGAATTTTCTAGCAGGTTTTTTTTTTTGCCCAAAGTCTATGTGCATACATGATGCTTTGCACTTTCAAATTCCTATGAATGATTGTGTAAAACAAATATGCTCATATTTTGTTGTAAGAGAAGACGAATTCAGACAAAAAATAAAATAAAATCAATCTTAAAAACTTTGTAGTTGACTATTTCTGTCATTACAGGCATTTGCCACAAGAGGGCTGACTACTCATCTTTATGTTCAACTTCAACCTTACCAGATAGAACTCTTTACAGCTTAAAATCAAGCTTAGGGCTGGGAACATGGCTTAGTGGTGGAGCGCTTGCCCCTCAGGCATGAGGCCCTGGGTTTGATTCTTTAGTACCACATTCACAGAAAAAGCCGAAAGTGGCACTGTGGCTCAAATAGTAGAATGTTATCCTTGAGCAAAAAGCAGCAGCTCAGGGACAGTGCTCTAGCCCCTAGACTAGCAAAAATAAATAAATAAATAACAATAAAATCAAGCTTAAATTTCTTACTTCAACTTACAAATTCTTCAGTCTTGACATTATATTCCCAAATTCATAATTAATTCATAGAGGCATAGTCTTGGGTAATTGCCTTAAGCTGATTTGCTATGATCTCATTCTTTGTCAAGTGAGTTCCATTATCATCTGCTTCCATACTTCAAGTTAAGTAGCTACAAACATACTAGTTTAACACACTCAAAAGTATGATATTTTCCTGTAATTAGGTGTAAATAGCTGGAAACTTTATTTTCTATCTTTTCCTAAACCTTTGAACAGAGAGGAAACATCTTAGGTTTTCTTGAGAAATGACCACAGAGCTCTAATGCTGGGGAGTGTCATGAACATTAGGAGAATAACCACATTATCATCTTATTACTCTTTGCCTGGAACTTAAAATGGGAAGTACTTTTGCTCCCATTTAAAAGAAGACTCCATGAAAGTAGTCTGGAATACAGGAAATTGTTCCATAGAAATGGGTTTTGCATGTTCTTCAAATAGTAACTTCAAAAAAGATATTCCCTGGGTCTGGGCACTATTGACTTAGTCCTATATACCTAGTAACACAGGAGATTGAGTTCCAGAAGATTATAATTGAAAGCCAGCCCAAGCAGAAAAATCTGAAAGTCTCCATCTCCAAAATAATCATCAAAAAAACCAAGGCTAGAGTGTGTTTTAGGTGGTAGGACATTAGTCAAGCAATGTGACTAAACAAGCACACAAGGCCCTGAGTTCAAATCCTGATACCAAAAAAAAAACCCTATTCATACACCCCTGTCTTTCCCCCCTTGTGTCTTTGAAAGTCAGACATTCAAAGAAAATTGTTATGTTGCAATTATGTGTAAACTGCCCATGTCTCATAGGTGACATCTGAAGGGGCCACACTCTCATAATGCTTGGCCTGTGCAGGCTGAGTAACAAACGACACATGCTTTCCTTTCTAGGGCTGGCCTGCGCCACAAATACTGGACTTCCCCTGTGCTTTCTGCCACTACCCATCATGCACCTCGGTGCCCTTGGCTCTCCTCTGCCATGTCTTTTGATGGTTTCAAAGAACAAATTAGATGAAGCCAAAGGAATCAGCCCTTGCTTCTCCCTGTGGCCTGAATTTAGTCATGTCTTTAATTTAGGATTGCTGGTCAGTGCAGACATTAACATTTAGAACTGGATGAATACCATTAAGGAATAGCAACCAAATCTCTGAATAGAATTAGAAGTCAAAGTGAATGAGGAAAAAGACATCATTTGAGAGTCTGGTCAAAGAATATACACTAATGGACAAAACAGAACACTTACACAGGCATGCATTTCTGCATACATATTTCATATATGCAAACATCTGAATATGTACACCTATGCATACATATTTAAATATATATGATAGTTCTGTCACTGAATCATAGTTTTATGGAAGCTTTCTTTCATCCTCCCTCAGGTATCTCTCTGTCCACATACTGGCAAAAAGTTACAAGTTGAGTATTCAACATGCTACGGAATAGAAATGTTTGGGGTTGGGGGTTCTTTTTAAATTGTGGAATATTATTTTCAAGTTCATCTAGAGGATGGGACCCTAAAGTAGGTACTACATCTGTTTATTTTTCCACATACACATAGACTGAAGGTACTTTTATACCTATATTTTAAATGGATCTCATCACCTGAGGTCAGGTGGAGAAACTTTCACTTGTAACAAACGCTGGCACTCAAAAACTGTGGGATTTGGGGGGCATTTGACAATTGAATCTTTTGAATTTGGGATTCTTAATCAGTATTATCGAACAATGTGTAACATACACTTAAGAGCATTATACTCGATTTTGGATATTTAACCTAAATTTGGATATTTAATCCCAATTTTGAATTTATCATCAATTTGGGATATTTAAGTTAAATATGAAAATGGACACATTTAATGTGATTCATGGACAGTCACGACTACACTTCACTACCTTTAGGCTGAACTTCTCTTACATTTTTACATGTCTGAAATGGCACAATCTCATCAAAAATGCATCTTGTAATGAACACTCTTACTCAGTGAAGACAGGCACTGAATTCCTCAAATAGTACCTCCGACTTAGGAGAAAATGAGCATCTGGTTCCTTCTATGCTGGGACAGTTGAATTGTTTCTGATAGACAACATCCATTGATCATGAGTTCTACAATTTACCATCAAATAATGACAACCCAACAGTTGAGCCAAGGTAAACACACAAGAGTGAGGTGTGCTAACAGACAAGAGGGTTTTCCAGTAGCTTCTATTTCACTGTGGCAAGTGAAGTTAGAACACACGAAGAAATAAAGGGGAAAGAATTGCTAGGTTATATCATCTGAGACTTCAATATGCTTTTTGTTCCCTTGGTCATGTCCCATTAATCTAACCCAAGTAAGTGAAGATGATAGGTCATCTGGGTCAGAGATGATCAATCCAGCACTTGAGAGACGAGGTCTTTGTTGGTTGGAGACTTTCCTGTATATTGCAGGATGTTTAGCATGTCCCTGGCATCAACCCACTAATGCCACCTCCCAAACCTTGCCCAGTCCTGTCACCAACAATGTCTCCAGACATGACCAAACCCCTCAGAAGTGCGGATGGAGGGAACCAATGGAGAATCCCTACTCTCCATCTTTTCCCATTCCTTTCCTATTTGTCAGTATTTGCAAAAGTTCAAATAAGGGGTAAAGGTAAATAAATAAATAGGAAGTGGATTCACAAAACCGCCCTTGAAAATGATAGGATTGACCTGAAGCCTCAAGCATTTGGGTTACTGAGAGAGCAGTAAACCAGGTTTACATATAACCTTTATGGTCACACTTCCTTTTGTGTAATGGTTTAAAGTATGAAAAACAAATGGAGAGGAGTATGTGTGCTCAAAGGGAATTTACTTTGATGCCAATGTTTTGATTCATTTCTGGTATAAACCCAACTTTTTTCTTCTGCCCTTCCTTGTTTCTTTCTCCTTTGGCAGAAATGGAGGTTAACTTGAGGGTCTGTGCATGCCTAATCAGTTCTCTGTCGCCTGACCCATTCACTTAGCCTTAAAATGGGCATACCTATGCCTGCTTGATTATAACTGGGTTGTAAACACATGGTGTGATACCCTGTTTGTTGTTATTCAGGCTAGCGTTAAATTTTGATCCTTCTGATCTCTAATTCCCAAGTACCTAAGATAACAAAGATGAACCATATCTCTCAATGTTTACTCTGTGTGGTGTGTGTGTGTGTGTGTCTGTGTGTGTGTCTGTGTGTCTGTGTGTCGATCCTGGGACTTGAACTAAGGGCTGACATGCTGTCCCTGAGCTTGTTTGCTCAAGGCTAGCACTCTACCACTTGAGCCACAGCTCCATTTCTACCTTTTCTTCATGATTAATTGGAGTAAGAGTTTCATGAATTTTCTTGCCCAGGCTGGCATAGAACTATGATCTTCAGATATCAGCCTCCTGAGTAGCTAGGATTATAGGTGTGAGCAATCAGCACCTGGCTGTTTGCTGGTTTTTAACTATTCTCCACTGTTGGGAGCCAAGAAACATCTCCAAGACTGGTTTTCAGATCTCTCAAAAGGTATACATAGTTGACTGTTGGTATCTATGGCTTCCACTCTGTAGATCCAACCAGCTCCAGATCAAAAGTATTTTTTTAAATGTTTATTGTGAATATTGATAGACCATACTTTTATTCTGTCATTGCTCCCTAAACAACATGCTGTAACAACTAATTATACAACATTACATTACAGTAAGTATTACTAGTAACTTAAAGATCATTAAAGTATATAAATATGTCTGAGTTATTTGTAAGCATTATATCATTTCGTATGGAAGAATTTCATTTTCTGATTCTGGTGTCCATGCGGTATTCTGGAATTAGTTTTCCATGATACTAAAGTAGGAGATGCGAGTATGTATGTGAGTGTCTATGTGTGTGCATGCATGTGTGCATAAATATACCTGCATATATACACATGCATGTACTGTTTGTATTCATCGTTTTTGAAAACGATGTCCTTCTAAAATATCAAATTTTCTATTTGGCTGTCAATAGCTATTCAGACAGAAGAGACTACCAGAGAACAAATATCAGATTCCTTGTTTCTCTGAGCACCAGCCCACCAGAGAAACCCTTCTCCCTGGCTGCCCATCCCTTTTTAAACTGAGGGTGAGTCCTGGAAGGCCACTGTCATGTGGAATGAAGTCCACTTCCCTGAACCAGTTAGTTCACCCACCACAGCCTCACACATGACATGAAAAATGCAGGCGAGAAAAAAATCAGGCAAGAACTATTGGTAATTCCCAGTTGTCTGAGAGCTCTTTGGCACAGTCTCAGGATGCTGACATCCAGACAATCATAATCTGGTTTTCAATAAGGTAATTACCCAGCAAACCTGCGTGGCTGCAAGACCTACACTGTGTTACGACACATCGAACAAACGGCACACCTGAGTAAGCTTACAGGCACTAAAAACTATTATCTTTAATCACAAGAATATGACAGAATGATTGTTTTATTTGTGTGTGGGCTTAAATCACCTGCTCAAAAACCACACTGTAAGTACTTGATAACTCTTTCATTTTTAGGGCACTGTAGACCTTGAAGGTGTTTTATTATCCTATAAGTTTAGCTCAAGCACATTCCCCCACGTAGCCACACACATCATCGACCCCTTCCCTTTTCTTCTTACAGAGCTGAAGGTTGAACCCAGGGCCGCAGGCAGAGTAGGCAAGCGCTTGAGCACTATTCTAAATTTCCAGCCAAAGTCCAAATCCTGTCTCATCACAACATTCCTGTATTCGAAGGAACTGAGCTAATTTTATACCAATCTCTACATCCCAGAATATCCCTTCAGCATTGTTATTTAAAAAAATAACAGAGAAAGAGGAATCCCACAGATTGGCAGAGGGGACTTTTTTCTTTTCCCCTTAGTACCTGACACTGGAAAATTCATGGTTTAGATCTTATTTGAAATCATTTTCGGGGCAGTTGGTAAAGTTAATCAGCTTTAGAACTGGTAAGTATTTTCCAGAGCTATTATAATAACTTAATTTCTAGAGCTATAATAACCTATAATGTCTCTTATCACACATTTATTTCCCAGAAATAACATTTAGTGTGGTTCTATAGTATAAAACTTAAGTTAGATTCCAAGACTCTGATTTTGTTGACAGGCAATTCTCTTAAACCATATTTTTCCAGTTCATTTGTTCTACCCACATCTTAGTTTCCTTTTTTTAATAAAAATTGGTGTTCAAAAAATTTATTTCCATAAATTAATACACATAACAGTGGGCATTTGAGTCACAAACTACTAAACAGAAAAGGAACAGCAGGGACATCCTGTATGCCAATGTTACCAAAAAGGTACAAATTTTCACTCAACTATTGACCATGATAATATAGACACTTGAGGCAGCTATTTACTGGCCCAAACCCCAGCTCAAGGAAGTTTCCTTTTATTCCTTTTATTTAACAAACTGTTGAATCTTCTATATGCCAGATACTGTAGTATAGACTCTGCATAAAAGAGAGAAATATGGGCTGGGAAGGCGGCTCAGTGGTAGAGTGCTTGCCTTGTATGCATGAGGCCCTGAATTCAATTCTTCAGCACCACATAAACAGAAAAAACCAGAAGTGGCGCTGTGGCTCAAGTGGTAGAGCGCTAGCCATGAGCTGAAGAACTGAGGGACAACACACAGGCCCAGAGTTCAGGCCTCACGACCAACCAAAGAGAGAGAGAGAGAGAGAGAAAGAGAGAGAGAGAGATGGGCCTCCCAAATTAATCAATCCTGCTTCAAAGAGCTCACATTCAAGGCAAGGTATGTGTACAACCAATACAACCCTGAGTAAATATACAAGTATGTCAGATAGTGATGAATCCCATGAAAAATACAACAAGAATGGGTGCAATTAATCCCTGCAGAGAAGGGTACAGAAGGGATTAGAATGTTACAGAGGGCTTTCTGAGATGTTTCCTAAGAAAGTAGCATTCGGGTGTTACCCTGAGGAGTGAAAAACTGATCGAGTACCTGGGGGAGAGCATTCCAGGCAGAGAGGAAAGTCATACAGATTCCTTGAGATAGAGGATGACCGGTGAATTCCAAAACTAGCAAGTTGGCAAGAGTTGAGAGAAAGAAAGGCAGAAGGCCAGGTCATGTTAGGACTTTCAGACCATTATAGAGACGTTGGTATAAAGCTCCGATCACTTGTGTTCAGCAGAACAACATGATCTGACTTACATTTCATGAGGTTCATCCTACTAAACCCACTTGTTTACTCATCAAAGAAAACGAAGGAAGCTGTTGCAATCATCTAGGCACAAAACAATTATAGTTTGGAATGAAGTAAGATGAATGAATGTTGTTCATTTCTAGATTATTTTTGAGGTAAACTGAACTGAAGTTCACTGAAATTATATAGATTAGAGTCAAAGATGACTCCAAGACTTTGACTTAAAAACTAGAAGATGAGCGTTGCCCTTTACTGATAGAAGAAGATGGAGGGAGAGATGGATATGCTAAGCAAGGGCTTGAAGGAACCCTGGAAATAAGACTAGGACTCACAGACTGTGAGTGAGATGAGAGGCTGAGTAAGCAGTTGGCTGTGTGTGTCTGGAGAATAGAGCTAAATCTGCACTGACATACAACACAAAATCATTGACACAGAGACAACTCATAAACCCTGAGCATGAATTAGATGATCAAAGGAGATCCTCCAAAATGCAGAGCCATCAACAAAGATGAAGAACCAGAGACAGAGACTGGGGGTAAGCTGCCAGTTCTGTGGTGGCCTCGTGACACAAGTGTGTCTTCGAAGGAGTTAGTTACCCTGTCCAGCACTGCTAGAAGTTCTCAGAGATGAAGGTGTGGAACGGGCTCCTGGAATAGCAATGTTGAGGCCACTGAGCCTTCACAAGAGTCTTTTCTTTGCAAGAGATTATGAGGAGAGTCCTAGAAAGGCAAGATGTACTACTGGGAAGTTTTTGCTCTAAAAGGAAGCAACAAAGACAGGGAGTAGCTGAAGAATAATATGAAAGATACAGAATCAAGAGTGACTTGTCTTTAATTAACTGAAGTATGGTAGATTCAAGGGAGATCTCAAATAGTGCAATTGCTCAGAAAGGCCAAATCAAAGTTCAGCCAAATAAATACCAGGAAGTAGGTACTCAGAAGGGGTGGAGTCAAGTGGAAGGGCAGGTGAATAAAAAGGAGAAGAGGGGGGAAATGCAGACAAGAATCCAATGTGTATCCTACAATATTAGGAAGAGGGAAGGAAGGGGTGGGTAGAGGAGGGAGGGTGAGAATGTTGGAGGAGGTAATGTTGATCAAGATATATTGTATACATAAGCTGTTTTATTAAATGGCAACTCCTTTGTACAACTACTTAAAGATAATAATAAAAAAGAAAGCTTTCCCAAGACCCACAATTTATTTCTCCAATAGAGAAGGCCACTTGCTCATTCAATGTTCATTGCAGCATTGTTTACCATAGCTAAGATATGGAATCAACCCAGATGCCCCTCAGTGGAAGAACAGATCAAGAAAATGTGTGATACATGCACAGTGCGCTTCTACTCTTCCATCAGAAAAATAATATTGTACTATTCATAAGAAAATGGAAAGACTTAGAAAACAATTATTTTAGGCAAAGTAAGCCAGATCCAAAGAAGCATAGATTGCATGGTTTTCCTCATTTGTTTTAACTAGAATGTGCCTATAAATCTACAAGTAAACACACAGGATTGTAAAAGAAAAAAATACACTTGGATATAATAAATCATATGAGACTCTCTCTAGATAGTCACACAGTGAGCCCAAAGGAGGATATTCTTAGGAAAGGATCACAAAGCCTCAATAGCTATGTGCATGTGATCATATAAAATATTTATTGAAATGAACTTTAAGAAATGTAAACGAGGTTTTTTTCTTGTGTTTTTTTAGTTTTTTTCCTCCTTTAATGTTGTTTTGCTGTGCCTTTTCATCTTGTAGGTAAGTTTATCTCTTTGAGGGAAGGTAAGAGAGGGTACAGAAATGATTGGACAAATGTAGCAGTGACACTCACTAGTCACTATGTTGAAAACGAACTTTATACAACTTGTGAGGGGAGTTGGGAGGGAAATACTGGGAGAAAACAAGGGAAGAGGTGACAATGTTCAAAAAGAAATGTACTCATTATCTGACTTAAATAACTGTAACCCCTCTGTACATCACCTTTACAACAATTTAAAAAGAGACTCTCTTCAAGTCAATTTTATTAAGCTCTAAACTATGTTCAACAGAAAACAGAATTTCAGCTGCCCATTTCTTTCAATGATTTTGTTTGAGAAATGTGTACAACTGCACAAACCCCCACCACAACCAAAATGTCACATTGTCACTATCTCAAAAACATCTTTCTTCTCCCTTCAGTTCTCCATCCTTATACCCCCAGATCCAGGCAACCCTTGATCTCCATTCTGTCCCCAAGATTAGAAACACTGTTTTAGAATCTTACCTAGGAGAGGCTAAGCTGAAGATGCTATATCTCTCAGAAGTATGCACACTGCATAAAATGACTCGGAGCTGACAAAACTAGCCTGAATGAAGGAACTGGCTTCCTGCTAGCATAATGTCATTCTCCGATAAGGGGTAGCGTGGAGGTGACCATGCTGGGAGTTCATTCCTTGAGTCTTCCCACACAATCCCTGCCTGCCTTGGCCAATTACACACACTTCCCTGCCCAGCTATGCAACAGCCAACTCTAACCAAGGCAGGGATTAACACCAGCCTGTGGAGTCTGGAATTCATCTTCCTGCTGTAGGCCTGATGTCTGAGGAGCCCTGAGCACTAGGCTGTAGCCCTGTTCTCTAACCAGACTTCAGCCTCAATTTCCTGCTTGGTAATCCAGCTCACTGCTGGGTCTGGAGTTTTGCCTGGAACCGTCATAGCCCATTTGGCATGGATCCAACACCTTGCTGCGTCCTTGCCCTGTCCCTCCCCTGGAGGGTGTAGCTTGTTCTATGGATTCCCCATTGCTGGCAGGGTACCATTCCAAATGTGCTTAGTCTCTAGAGCCATGACGGGGTTGACCTTTCCAACACTACAGATTGCACCATTGGCTGGGGAATGAGCCCTTGGGCTGAGAAAGTTCTGCAGCCCACTCCCATCTGGTCCTAGGTTTCCTTTAACACTTCCTCTTGCCGTGCCGACATCCCTGATGCTTGAGCCCACCCAAGTTCACGCTGGCCCCAGCTCGCTAGCTATGGTTGATTTATGTGCAACTAGACACCTTCCTTGGCCATCACCCAACAGAGAAAAGTTGCTACAAAAACTAGCCGGCTGTGTCTTTGGGGATCCCAGACATAATCTCAGAGACGAGAGAATAATGGGACATGCGGGTGGGGGCACTGCCTGTAGGCACCCCAGAATCATGGCCTAAATTTCTTCCTAGGAACACAGAAATACAACTTCCAAAAGCCCTATGGTTAGAAGTACACAAGAACTGGATCGATACCTAAGCTTTGACTCCTTACTAGATGTCTGATTACTTCATCATAAGGATTCAATACATAATTGTTGAGCAAATGATTGGGCTTGACAAGTGGGTGCAGTTTCTGTTACCCATCCCTGAGTCACTCGGTGAGATAGAGTTGAGATCAAATAAGCTCCTATTTAATCCAGGATTCTTTCTACTAAAGCCTTTATTAAGTGGATCGTGATTGATTCATAATAAGTAGCACACACTTCAAAGAGGATTTTTTTTGCAGTGTTAGAATGGAATCCAGAGCCTTATATATGCTAGGAAAGGAAGCCACCACTTTGTTGTATCTTCAGCCCAGCATTCAAAATCATTTTTTTTAAACTGAACTTTCATGGGTGAACTTATTGCAATCCTCCTTGTTTCTGGACATTAACGAGTGATCCAATCACTTAGTTAAGAAATAAGCAATCATTGCCCCTTAACGCTGTGCAAAATGTGGGAGAGGAATCCAGCCACTACCAAGTATTCATGAACATTACTGACTATGCAAGAGAATCCTTAGGAAATAATGCCATCCAATGTAAAGCCTCTTCTTGTCCTTCAGCCTCGGAGTAGAAAGGGAAAATGGGAAAACAATGACCCAGGAATGGAAAAAGACAGAAAGAGGCTTGGACAGGAGCAAGGGGGCCAGGAGGGCACATGTCACCTGCATCTCAGCCTGCCTCTCCTCGGCCACCACTTTTGAAAAGGAGGCTCTGAAGGAAGATCATAGGTTACTCCACCTTAACCTGAAATCTCCAAGGGCTGCTGGACAGAATGCAATGACATCCACATGCAAACACCAGCTGTACAGGGCATAAAACTCATTTACACTTTAATGAAAAGGAAGCCCTGTAATCGAATGATTGGATTGCCTTGCTATTCCCAACTGTGGTCCTGGTAGAACTGGCAGCATTAGCATCACTTGCAAAAGTTTAGGAGAAATACGGGCTGATCTACTGATTCGGGATCTGCAGTTGACTGAGAACCACGAGATGATTCTGTGAAAGGTTCTACTCTCGGTGATTATGAAGAAGGGAAATTGGAAATTGGTTACCAAAGGCTAAGAATCATGTTCATCCCTAGAGACCGTGGATGAATTCTGACTGTTATAGAAGATGGGTGAAGATGAACCTGCCTTCTTAGCAGGTTTCATAAGGACCCAGGGGCCTGCAAATCCCTTCCCATCTCCCAATCATCTGAGTGTCCAATGGAGACTTTGGAAATTCATCATCTGTCCACATGTGCTGGGATACAGACCGTGCAAAATTTGTGAAAGGGAAACCAACATAACAAAGACCCTGGTGACTGGCTAGTCAGCTGTAGTGTTGAGCAATATATGAATAGGATTTAATGCAAATCAGATCCTTGTGATTGGCTAATCTGATGTTGTATCGGCAAAGACAGCCAAGATGCTCTAAGAAAAACCTGGTTCTAAAGTTATGGTGATAATAATTCAGAAGCTCTGAGCAGTCCACTAGCCCATCCCAAGTAAAATACAGAACTGTACATCTATAGAATGGGATGCAACAACTTGAAATAAACTCTAAATGACTAAGCGGGGTGACAGTGGCTCATGTCTATAATCCTAGCTACTCAGGAGGTTCAGATCTGAGGATCACAGTTTGAAGCAAACCCGGGTAGGAAGGTCTGTGAGACTCTCATCTCCAATTAACCACAGGATGTTGGACGTAGAGCTGTGTCCCACGTGGTAGAGTGCCAGCCTTGAGCACAAAAGCTCAGGGACAGTGCCCAGGTCTAGAGTTTAAGCCGCAGGTCCAGCCAAAAGTTAAAAACAAACAAATAAATAAATACTTTAGGCTACTTGACTTTGCTTAATCCACTGACTCTAAGTTGCCAAAGCATTTATCTTCTTTAAACTAATCACTGTGTGGGTGCTGGTGACTCACGCTTGTACTCCTAGCGACTCAGGAGGTTGAAAACTGAGAATTGTGATTTGAAGCCAGTCCAGGGAGGAAAGTCTTTTGAGACTCCTATCGCCAATTAACCACCAAAATACAAGAAGTGGAACTACAACTCAAGTGGTAGAGCACTCATTTTGAGTGAAAAAGGTAAGAGACAGAGCGCAAGTCCTGAGTTCAAGCCCCAGCACTAGGGAAAGAAAAATACAAACAAACCAAAAAAAGGATAATTGCCTATGTCTAAGAGTCAAATATAAGCGAGCATTCCAATAATTGGAATATGCCCTCTCTTCTTTCTTTGTCTGCTTGCAAGCTTAACATAAACCTTGGAAAGCTGTCATTCGTGATAAAGACTAAACCTCTGGGGTTAGCTAACCTTACAGGGGTTCGTTTTGTCTTTGGCCCATGGGGAGGGGGGCAGTGAAGGACAGCAGAGCAGGACAGGGCAGGCACTGACTTCCTTCTGGGCAGGCTTACCCACCTCCAAATGAGAGACCTGAGATGGGAGGAAGAGGAGAGTCCTGGGAGGAAGCAGGGGACAGGCCAGACGGTGGAGGGAAATGCCAGGAAGCAGTTGTGGAGCTTCCTACAGTATAGATAGAAATCAGTGCTTAAAAAAAAATAAGTGAGGAGCCATCCCTCTTGCAGAAAAAGACCCTGCTTCTCCCTGAGAAATGCAAGCACGGTTGTGCTAACTTGTTAGCTGTGCCCCATAAGAAGGGCTCCTGGACTTGTGAAGGGTGTGGGGGGGGGTACATATGTGCAAGGGTGCATACGTGTGTGTGTGATTAGGGAGAAGGAAAAAGCACCTCTTACTTCAGCCTCAGCAGAAGCTTGGAAACATGATGCCCACAACTGAGCCTTGGCCCCTCTAGGCCAATAACATGCTGTAAGTTTGGGAGTCAATTTGGGCGTGGAATCATCAGAACTGCTAGAAGTTTCAATGACACATGCAGGTCACTACCCAAGTTATTTGAGTGGAAGTTTTTAAACATCATTGAATTGCAGGGTGATGTCCAGTGCTAGTGCTCCTGGGAAAGTCAAAGGACCAGGTATTCCATTGAGCACTTTGCCTCTATCAACGCATTTAAATCCCATGTCTGTCTCTGGGCCGAAGCCCAGAGAGGTAATATAAGAGATAGGACTGGAAAGTAGGAGCTGATGGATCCAAAGGCTGTGATCTAAACTATTAAAGTTTGTTTTTCAACTTCATGGTTTAACAGTCTTGGTGGGGGGGAGGGGCACACGATTGATGGGAACTGAAACCTAGACTACCACTTGAGCTACTGCCCTCCCCAACCTGATCTCCAACCCTGTGCTTTGGGTTTTGTTTTTGAGACAGGGTCTTACCACCCTTGCTTGGCTAGCCTTAAACTCAAGATCATTCTGCCACTGCCTCTCCAGTAGCTGAAATTACCGGTGTGAGTTACCATGTCTGCCTTTAACCAGCATTTTAGGTTACCTTTTGGGTAACATAAAATTCTCTGGAAGTCTAATGAAGCCCACACAGCTCCTCTCTCAGAATAATGCTTAAATAGAAATAAAGAGAACAACATTGAAATGTTTTCAAAATTAGCATGATGGCATGGTAACATATTTGCTTCTACACTTCCCATTCAATAACAAACACGCCAGGGCCTGTTGACTACTATATATATAATGATTTTCAAAAAGTTACCTGATCTCTTTTGGTGTCATAGTCACGGGTATTGCAAAGCAATGGTGGTTTGTAGCCTCTGTTCTTCACTGACAACAATGCTAAACTTCAAGTTTAAGGTAATAAAAACAAAGATAGAACTTAGTTGGTCCCAGTCCTTGAAGCATTGAATTTGCCATGTTCTATTTCAGCAGATAGAACCCTTTGGTTCTGTCGTCTCGCATTAAGATCTATTCATTGTTTAGAGATACCAGAAGGGCTTAGGAAGGTGGCTCAGTGGTAGAGTGCTTGACTTTCATGCATGAGGCCCTGGGTTTGATTCCTCAGCACCACATAAGCAGAAAATGCTGGAAGTGGGTGATGTGGCTCAAGTGGTAGAGTGCTCGCCTTGAGCTGAAGAGCCGAGGGACAGCACCCAGGCCCAGAGTTCAGGCCCCATGACCAACAAAAAGAATAGAGATTACAGAAAACTCTCATTAATACAATGGTCTAAGAGAGATGAAGTTCTGCATCTTGTTTCACCATTGGTTTAAAACTTACAATAAAGCATGGCTTATTATCTATGTGTGCCTTTTTGACAACCCACACCTTGGTTTAGACTTCATTATTAAAATGATCTCGAATTGTTTTCACATCACCTGAGTTTTATCACTTAGTGAGTCAGACTTCTCAGAAAACTGGAGCTTATTTTGTGCATGGGGCAGGTGAGTTAATGGCCAGAAAGCTTCTCTCCAATTGTTGAGAGTCTCCAGCTTTGTTTCATACAAACACTAGATGGCACTGGTTGTTTGATATTCTCTTCCTGCCTTAAATCCTTGCTTCCAATCCAAAAAAAAAGAAAAAAGATTTGGAATTGAGAGAGATTATCTGGCAACTTTATCCACAACACTGAGTTGACATCTCTTTTCTGAAATGAATTAAAGTTTTTTTTTCATTCTGTTTTTATTTTATCTTTTAAAGATCATTACGTCATTTTGTTCTTTGATTCTCCAGGGGCTTTAAGTCCATTAGAACTTCAGCAATTCAAGATGTTTCACACCAATTAGGAGAAACTTCTCTAAAACATTCTGTGTGTCTCCAGTGGAAGCTAGCTCTGTGGATATTTGCCTGCCAATCTGGGTACTGGCATCCTTTAGAGACGCAAAGTGATGGTGTTAAATACCTTTCTGTTGTAGGAGCGATATACATGGACGGTGTTGCTTTGGCAAAATCACGTTTATGGGCTGATTTGTCTGTTGTGGCTCATAAACAGGACAAGGCTGACCTAGTAAAAGATTGGACTAACACACTGCTTGGTGATATGGGATTTGTACAAAGTGTTTTTAAAGCAGTAATAAAATGTAACTGTGTTTTAAAACTGTCTCTTGAAATAACCACATTTATTATATTAGCAACTGAAGTAACATCTTAGCAGGACACACACAGTAAAGATACATTCCCAGAAGCCCTGAAGCCCTACTCTTGTATTTCCTCGGTGTAAACCATAGGGCTGTTCATCATTTTTGCAAGTGGGCATTTTGCATGTAAGATTATATACAACAAATCAATGCATACTATATGATAATTGTCACTCGGACCAAGAGGGAAGAATGGAGATCATTATCACTGAAAGACTTAGTGTTTGCATCCACTCTGCCTTCTGAGTTCAGTCCTGCATGCACAAGTTCAAGGCCAGCCTAGACCATAATGAAACCCTATCTCAGAAAGACTTCTAATAAGATTGATTTTCCTTTTGAGCAAAAGAAGGAGGAAAAAAAGGAAATAAACTCAAAAGCTTAGGAGGTCATGCTTAATATCTGTGGCTCACTGTATTGGTTCCAGGCAAAAATCTGAGGTCTCTTTGAGAGAAGGGAATCTGGAAAGGTAGTAATTTTTTTGCTAAGTGTTTAGCTAATACATTTAGCTTTAGTTTTACAAAATAACTAACAATATATTAAGGAATGAAATGCGCCCCGCAGCATCCCCTGGTCCTCTTGTGGCTGTTTGCTTACTGAAGAGGAACAAAAATTATAGATTTCCACATGACATCCAAAAGACCTTGATTGTCATACCTAACACTTCCAGCTGGACTACAAGGCCCAGGGACACATGATTTGTGCACTCACCCTCTGGGGGACAGGGGGAAGCCCAAAGTTTATCCAGCACTCCTCTATGCTCTAAAGGACAGATTCTCTTAGGCAGAAAACGCAGGGCCCCAGTCCCATAATGCACTTGGTGCTTGAGTCACATTTGAAACATATGTGGAGCTGTCTCACAGACAGTGAGGAAAGACGATAGAGCCAACTCAACCCCTGGAGACGGAGTGAGAGAGACAGAGACAGAGAGACAGAGACAGAGAGAGACAGAGGGGGGGGAGCTTTCCATTTCTACTCTGTCTTCCTACATGCTTCCTGTTTGTCTGAGTGTTTTCTCCCCAAGGAAAAATTATTACCTTTGGGTCTGGACATGGGCAAAACATTCTCAAAGGTTCATCTGGTTAAATGCTTTTTATAAAGTATTCGTTTTAAATTTGGTGTGTCACACTCTTTTTTCTCAGATGGCCCTGTAAATTGGCATGGCTTTTTTCCCCAAAGGGAAAAAAAATGGTAACATTTTAATGATTAGGAGGACGAGATAGACCAGAACACTAAATCTTGAAAGAGTTTACTTATGTTTCCAACAGAAGGTATAGAATATGGGCAGTTGATATTCTGTGTGCGTGCGTGTGTGTGTGTGTGTGTGTGTGTGTGTGTGTGTGTGTCTGTTATGCGATGTAAAGATTATATTTCAAACATTATCTTTAGAAAAACATCTTTGTGGAAGCTAGACTCCCCTTTCCTAGATATTTTTGGATATGTTCACTGGGCTTTCCTTTCTCTGAGGTTTTTCATCTGACCTGCTGACATAATTGGACTACCCACCAATTAGTCTATGTCTTGATCCTCTGCAGTCTCCAATCTAGTGCGCCATGATGGTTGTAATGATCTTACCATGGTCGGCTTAGGCCAGACTGTTGGATCGGCCATTTGCCTTGGCACGTGCCAGGAGGCGAACATGTACTACATTTCAGGAAAAACAGACTGATTTGTTCAGGTGTGAGCAGGGGTTTCTCAGCTGCCAGGACATTCCAGTTCAACAAGATGTTCCAGGAAAATATAATGTTTGGAACCAGTCAGGTCAGCTTTAGGTAGGAGAGGCCACTTAGTGACTCTTAGGCAGTCAGGACAGGGCCCCCTAAAAACAGTCTTTGCTCCCCAGCAACCAAAGCTACCGGGAACAGGTACACCAGCCCCAGTTCTTGAGCTCTCCCGAAGAATAAGATACACAAAGGAAGTGAGGAGGAACTGGACCACGTCTGTTTCGCAGCAGAAGTTACTGGAAAGTGCCAGAACTAAGTCCTGGGCAGAGAGGGAAAGAGGCCCTAGGTAGAGGACGTAGCAAACCTGAGTCCGATTTGTCTCAGATTCCCAAAGATCTTATCACAGTCACCCTGCGCTGTTACACTGTCTGCATTCCTGCCTCTCTCCTGCCACCTCCCATTACTTTATCTCCTACTTGAAAAGGTTTCATTGTTCAATCATCTGCAGCATTTCTCCTAATGAATCCAGTCCAAATTTTTGAGTTGGAAACCAAGTATGTCCTGATTCAGCCTTCTCCCTCATTTCACCCCACATCAACATGATCAAGGCAGAGGGCTATGGGAGAGAGACACCGTGGGGAAATGCACAAAGACAGCCAGTCTGCCTTGCTGAGATACTCCGTGATATCCCGAAAACTTAACGTTCCAAACGTTTCAGAGCTACATTTGATTTGAAAAAGAAAATCAGCTCCCTGCCAGCTAGGCTCCTAAGTTGCATCAGAAGCTGAAAAGGGATGAGGATTATTCATGTCCAAAGAAGAAGAAAATCTCAGCGTTTATGATCAAGGGGCAACATTTCCAAGGGTCAAAGGAGGAAACTCAGTTTGTCTAAGGGCTGGTTGCCATGTTTATGAGCTTAACACGATTTAAGTTTAGAGACAAAGACAGCTGAAAGAAAGATGGAGATCATGAAAAACATAGTTTTAGAAAGGATATGAAAGAAAGAAAAATATATCCACCATTGAGAGAAAGGGACACACACACACACACACACACACACACACACAGAATGTGAATAGGTGTGTTCCTGGTCAGGATATCTCATAAAGTTATATCATAAAGTTTCACAGAGATCAGAGTTAGAGCCAAATATTAACTATATCACTAACAGTATCTGAGGGGGTAGCTACATGTACAAACCAGTTTGGCTCTTTGACACATATGAAAATCACTTTAGTTCTAAGGGCACCTTAAACTTGAACGTGGTTTTTCCTTCCCTACATATAGCCAAACAACTGGATCAATTGGTTTTTTTTTTATAGTAGGCTATAAAGATAGACTAAATAATCATACTCATATAAAGCCATATACATATATAACATATATATGCACATTTTCAAAATGCAAATTGTAAAGCAATAATGCCTGAAGAATTTCAGTAAGCTTGGGCCCATGTCTGAAGTGCTGCATTTTTGTTTGTTTGTTTGTTTGTTTTTGGCCAGTGCTGCTGGGTCTTGAACTCTTGGCCCAAGCATTGTCCTTTTGCTTAACACTAGGACTCTACCACTTGAGTTACAGCATCACTTCCAACTTTTTCTGTGATTAATTGGAGATAAGAGCCTCACAGAATTAAATGTCCAGGCTGGCATCAAACTGCCATCCTCAGATCTCAGCCTCCTGAGCAGTTAGGATTATCGGCATAAGTCCTGGTACCCGGCAAGGGCTGCTCTTCTGAGCAGAAGATGAGATCCAGTACCCCACAGGACCTACATCATTTGCTATTACAGTAATTGTCTTAGCCGAAGCACCAATGATATTTTTACTATTTTCTTCAACTTTAAGCCTTATCAATAATACTTATCTTAGAAAAGAATTTTTTTAAAAAATTAGTTGCATCACTAAACCATAGAGTGAAAGAAATTATAAGTCCATGTTTTATTAAGGCTGCTGTTTTCTTATCAAGATTTTAAAATTTTATGTTTATTTGCCATCCTTCATCTACTATGTAACTCTCCACCCCCCAGAAAAAGTAAGCTGTGAGCTAGTGGCTCATACTTGTAATCCTAGCTACTCAGGAGGCTGAGATCTGAAGATCACAGTTTAAAGCCAGCTCAAGCAGACAAACCTGGTAGTCTCTTATGTCAATAACCAACAAAAAAACTGGAAGTGCAGATGTGACTCAAATGGTAGAGAACCATCTTTGAGTGAAAACGCTAAGGGA
Organism: Dipodomys ordii; assembly: GCF_000151885.1. Lineage (NCBI taxonomy): Eukaryota > Metazoa > Chordata > Mammalia > Rodentia > Heteromyidae > Dipodomys > Dipodomys ordii. Next base: position 55,521,915 of record NW_012267217.1, read on the forward strand.
CAGCATCCATGCCCTGAGCTCAAACCCAGTACCAGCACACAAATGCGTGCAGATGCGTGTGCGCATGCAAGTGCGCGCGCGCACACACACACACACACATGAAATCTGGATTTTTTAAAGCAAGATAAATATTTCACTAATTCAAAGAATAATAAAATTTAGTCCTAGTGCAGCTAACTTTAACAGGCATTATTGGGTCACTGTAATTAGCACCAGTGGTGGAAATATTTGAAAATAAGACACCCAACAATATCTAAAGTTCTGAAGGACAAAACAAAAGCAGGAAGATGGTCAGAAATGCACATCTTTCATGGGGGGTGGGGGGAGGGACACTTCTAAACCTTCTAACAGTGTGACAGAACAAATTAGAATAAAAATTTAGTATCCTGATTATATAAAAATCAGGCTTCCTTTCCTGGAAGCCAGAAGAAAAAACTGTTGGCAATATCATGTGATCTTAAGAACATAATGAAATTTTAAAAATGACAAAATGAAAAATATGTACAGTATTACTTTTTTCCAACCTTTAATTGTTACTGTTGTGGATTATACAAAGGTGTTGCAATTCCGTATGTCAGGTAACAAGTACAATGCTTCTTAGTTAGTGTTACGCCTTCCTTCATTTTCCCCTATGTCCCCCTCCCATTCCTGCCATAAATTACATAGTTCATTTTTACCTAGTATATATTGAATATTATGACTGCATTTGTTCACTCTTGTTCACTCTTCCTCCCTCCATTCCTATGACCTCCCATTTGCCTCCCCCAGAAAGACAACAACAACACAAAAACAAACAACTTTAACAATAACAATAAAAAATGTATACTATTACTTTAATGGTGCTCAAAGATTACTATGAGTGAAGAAAAATAGCATATGCAAAAATGGTAATTGTCATGTTAGCATAGTGGGATATTACTGTCCATTTGCTTAGAATTTTCTTTTAAAAAAGTTTAAGGATGAGAGGCAAAGCTCACTGGTCGAGTGCTTGCCTAGTAGGTGCAAGATTCTGAGTTCAATCCCCAGCACCACCAAAAACAATAAATGAATAAATTTTTAAAAATCACAATTTGTTTGACTGACTCAAAGCTAAAAATAAACGTGGAAGATCTGGAGCAACAGAAATAAAGAGAAGTCGTTGCCTTAGTAGAAAAAAAAGTAACCTAAACAGCATATCTTGACGTAAGAGCCAGCTGCAAAAACACAAATGTAACCTGGAGACTATGTCTCCTTCAGGTAGAGTGGCTGATGGATTTGGGCAGCAGTGTCAGGCCCTGGTTTCAGTTACTTCCCTTGCAAACGACCTCCAGGTCGTAGGGAAATGAGAAAGGGGAAGCGCAGGCTTCTGAAGGATAGCTAAATATGTTTCGTCTGGGACAGAGATTGGGAGGTGATCTCATTTCAGTGTTTGAATACCTGAAGCAGATATTATAGGCCCAAGGAGATGTCCTGTCCAGCTCACTCAGAAGCAATAGGAAATGGCAGCAGAAGAAGGCTACATTAGAAAGATTTCCTCTCAAGGATAATTACGTGTTCATTCCAGCTTTAGTCTGAGTGACAGGATTACAATCCCTCCCATCTGTAATTCGGGGAGAATAATGCTTACCGCATACGTTTTAATGGATGCAACATCTGTGAAGCACTTTGAGCCTTTCAGATGAAAGATGCCATGTGAATGCTAAGAATTATTGTTATTATTGTCTCCTGTCTTCCCTATTGGTTTGTGTTTCCTTGTGACATTTATGGGACCCCTCCAGCCAGCCAGCTGCTCTGTAACATGTCATCCGGTGATATTTTAAAAGCCTTCACATGGTTCTGATCGTACCTGGAACAAGACATGCTGGAAAGTTCCTTGTATATCCTTGAAGGAAGTAGAAACAGTCACCATATCTGTCCAGAGCTTAGGGACCAAGGCTTTTCCCAGAATCCTTTGCAAGGCTTCAGCCCCTTGTTTGCAAATTTGATGTAGTTTCTTCTCCTCTGTTTTTTTATTGTAAAGATACTGTACACAGCGGTTACAGTTACATGAGCAAGGTAATGAGTACATTTCTTATTGAGCATTGTTACCCCCTCCTTTGTTTTTCCTCTACCATCCCTTCCCTCCTACCTTCCCTGTCTCCTCCCTCCCCACCCTCCCCCAAGTTGTAAAGTTCATTTTCAACATAGTGTCTTGTACATCTCATTGTTACAATGGGTCAACCTGAATCCTTATTTCAGCATTTTGTTATTTCCCTTCCCCTTCCCAAATTAGAAAAAGGTATATACAAGATGCAGGGCACTGGAATCAAATACAGTGAAAACAAGGATTATACCATGGGGGAAAAACAGAAAAGAAGCAAAAAACCACACAGTACAATATAAGTACATTAAAAACAATAGCAACAAAGATAAAACCTCTTGTGTCCCTATCTTGGGGTTCATTTTGCTTGGCATCATCCTATATGGTCATATGTACATGGCTTTTGACCTTTTCTGCTTGTCCTAGACATATACTAGTTATTGCAATACCATGGGACCTATATTTCTTTGGGCCTGGCTTACTTCACTTCTAGCAAGATCAATAGAAAGCTCACAGATTGGGAGATCTTCACTAGCCATACAATAGACAAGGGTCTCAAATCTAAAATATACTTAGAACTCAAAAAATTAAATATCCCAACAATAAATCCTCAAAGAAACAACTACCCCGTCAACAAGTGGGCTAAAGACTTAAAGAGAAACTTCTCTGAAGAGGAAATAAGAATAAACACATGAAGAAATGCTCAACTTCTCTAACCATAAAAGAAATGCAACTCAAAACGACATTGAGATTCTCAATGGCTATAATCAAGAAATGGCTATAATCAAGAAATTTAATAACAACAGCTGCTGGAGGGGATGTGGCCAGAAGGGAACCCTACTGCATTGTTGGTGGGAGTGTAAACTTGTTCAACCACTTTGGAAAGCAGTATGGAGGTTCCTCAAAAGACTCCTCAAAAGACTCCCCTATGACCCAGCAATCCCACTTTTGAGCATTTACCCAAATGATCACAAATAAGGCCATACTAAAGCTACCAGCACAACTATGCTTATTGCAGCATTATTCACTATAGCTAAATATGGAACCAACCCAGATGTCCCTCAGTAGATGAATGGATCAAGAAAATGTGATATACCCTGCACCAGAATCAATTCCAAATGGATCAAAGACCTCGGAGTCAAAGCAGACACTCTGAAAACATTACAGGATGGAATAGGAGAACCCCTAGGTCTTGTTGGCATAGGCCAAATTTTCTTAATAGAGACCCAGAAACACAACAAATCAAAGAAAGGTTGGACAAATGGGGTTGTATGAAGCTGCAGAGCTTCTGCATGGCAAAGGACATAGCTAGCAAGATCAATAGAAAGCCCACGGA
>NW_012267217.1:55526100-55756894 GCF_000151885.1 Dipodomys ordii
CTCTTTGTTGCTTTGTATGTCCCTCCCCCACAGTATAACCCCTGCTTTCACTGTATTTGATGTTGGTATAATTTGTGGAGGGGAAGGGAAAAAACAAATCGTTTAAATAGGGATACAGGTGGAACCATTGCAACAATGAGATGTACAAGTTGTTATGTTGAAAACGAACTTTAGAACTTTGGTGCGGGGGAGGGGGGGAGGATTGGGTTGGAGGATGAGGGGAGGATGGGATGGGAAGGGGAAACAAAGGAGGAGGTTACACTGCTTGATAAGAAATGTACTCATTATTTTGCCCATGTAATTGTAACCCCTCTGTACAGTATTTTCACAATTAAAAAAAAGAAAATGTGATATATATATATATATTTATATATATATATGAATTCTATGCCTTCATCAGAAAGAATGACATCACCCCATTTGTTAGGAAATGGAAAGTCTTGGGAAAAAAATCTCCTCTTCCTTTGAACACCATGAGATAGCCGAGAATTGGACAGGCCTTCTCCTCCTGAGACTTGGTTTTTAGGAGTTTACATTCAGACTTTAACTCACATCTACAGGACAGCTCTTCCGTCATACCATGTGTTTGTAGACTCTGGACACACATTGTGTTGCTGGTTGGTTTTTTAATGACTATTTCTGTTATGAAACAGAAATTCATGCTTATTATTACAATGCTGGGAAATGCAAAAATTTTTAAGAAGATAAATTAATTCCTAATCTTCATATTATAACATAAATAAGTCACTGTGATATTTTGGTACACTTCTTTTCCTTTTTATTTTATTTTATTTCATCCTGTTTTGTCTTATTTCCATGCCCCTGAGCACCATGGCTAGTATTTCATCCTGTGGAGAGACCAGGGCTTCTCTGTTTTCCTCACCTCATTTCTGTGATATCTGCAGTTTAAATGAATAAAATTAGCAATGGGTTACTTGTCTCAAACATTCATTTTTTAAATCTTTTGTTATATATTTGATCCTCAAAAGAACCCCGTGAGCAAAAGAGTGGAGAAGAGAAGCCAAGGCGATTAAGGAACTGAATTTGGGCCTAATGATTGAACCGTCATTCAGGGTCTTCCTTGTTCATTGTTCTTGGCCTCAAAAACTACCGTGGACAATGGAACTCAGAATTATTTGACTGATTTCCACATTAGCTATCCCTCTCAAATGGGGGAAAAAATGGAGAGAGTGGGTAATTTGTAGGGTTCTCTCAAATGGGGGAAAAAATGGAGAGAGTGGGTAATGTGTAGGGTTTTTGAAAAAGTATCATTGTCTTTCCTATATAGCTATATTCATACAACATATTTATTCCCCTTTGCACTTTTGTGTGCCCAATACTTCTCATCTGATCCTCACCTTCACTTGACAAATGAGACAGGAAATACTGTTTAGACTCTACTTGGGACAGAACTGAGCACCAAGAAACCCAGCGTCCTGCTGAGGCCACGAGAGTGACCACTGGATCACACCTGAGCATCAAACCCTGCTGCACAGATTTACACGGGCTCTCACTTGCCAGCGTTTCAAATACTGTGCATTTTATTCACCCTTCTTCCTTCCCCTTGTAGTAATTTTCTAAGTTCTTTGCATCTCAAAATATCTGTATCTCATATCTTCCTCGGAGCTCTTCCAGAGTTCCTGTTGAAGTGCTGAACAAAAAGAAAATATAATTTTCCTTACTGTCCACTTTGCAGATCTCTGTGAGGTTACAGTTACTAATAAGTCCAGACCCTTCTCAGTACCATGAGCTGTAGCAAGATTTGCGGTGTATCATCTCATTGAATTCTTCTAATGGCTCCTACTGGTAGAATCTCATATTCTGTATTTTATTTTACAAGCGAAATCACTGAAGCTGAAAAGAGCAAATATCTGGCTGAAGGAATAAGGGAGTTGAGACTTGAACCAACTCCATTTTGACTGTTTAGCTATTAATGATGTTAATGATTGTGTCCCCCACTGTTCATTGTACCTTCCATTCCATTTCAGACAAATGTACACCACTTCACTTCACCTAAGAACTAAACAGGAGATTTCCTTCCGAAAGAACTTAAACCATCCTATCACCATTTAGCAAGTGGTGATAGGAATGGGAGAGGCTGAATTTCATGGGCCTCTAAATTCATATGCTGAAACCTAATTCCCAATGTGGAGTTCTTAGAGGACGGGACATCAGAGAGTTGTTGAGTCATGAGGATGAGGGCTCAAGTTCACCCTGCTGCTAAGTGAGGAGCCAACCAAAAGGCACCACCTCTGAGCCAGAGAGTGGGTGCTCATCACATGGTAAATCTGCCAGCTTGGACTTCCCAGCCTTCGGAGCTCTGGGAAATGAATTTCTGTTGGTGAGAAACCATTCCAGTTACAGAAAGCTTCTTACAGAAGCCCCGATGGACTAAGACACTAGTAGACCGAATATTATGGCTATATATGGTTAGTGAACGAGTTACCTTTCACAAACCAAAGGCTTACCTAATAAAGCTGTATCACCTTGAAGATATTTCACCAAGAAGCACTTCAACAATAGATAGGTACAATTTTTGAATACTGGAAAACTCAGTTATAGCATATACATGATTCTCTTCTTTCCCATCTCATGTGGGTTCTCAGTTTCAGCCCGATCATATCCAGAATATTTAAGACAGACAGACAAGCGAGACAGATAATAAATAGATGTAGTTAAACAGATGATACGTAAGCAAAATAGATGATAGATGTTGATAAGCAAGAGATAGATAATAGATATTTAACAGGTATACATTATCACAGTTGTTTAAACCAAGTTCAGAAATCATCTATAAGGAATAGAAGTGTGTGACATGTGTTTAAATACAGAAGGCTAAGGAATATAATAATAATGTAAAATACATTTTACAATTTAAAGTAGTCTTCATCGCCTTGCTTAATATACAAAACAAAGTCCGTTAGTTTCTGACTCCACAAGTAACTGATGCGAAACTTTACCATAAGTCCGTGTGCCAAAGGCTAATAGGCTTTTTTTTTTTTTTTTTGGTCTGGTCGTGGGGCCCTGAACTCTGGGCCTGGGCGCTGTCCCTCAGCTCTTCAGCTCAAGGCTAGTGCTCTACCACTTGAGACACAGTGCCACTTCCAGCTTTTTTTTTTCTGCTTATGTGGTGCTGAGGAATCGAACCCAGGGCCTCATGCATGCAAGGCAAGCACTCTACCACTGAGCCACCTTCTCAGCCCAAGCTAATAGGCTTTTGGATTCACCACCAATGAGGTCATCATTTGCTGGGCTGCTGGGAGGTCACAGAAATTTAGGAGATGAGACATGAGCTCTGGAGGGGACATTCAGACCACTGTACCCCACTGTCCCCTGATTTTACTTTTCTTATTTCCAGCCTCTACCCCTTTTTCCTGGGCATCAGGACAACTCCTTTTTGAGAACCTGGGAATCTCAGGGTAGTTCTCCATCTTTTGTCTCCACTCATGACTTCAGTGTCTACCTGAAACCCTCTGCTCCAAATCCCTAATCTCTGTTATCTTTTCCCACTCATTAGCTGCCCACCTAGAATCCAGCGGCATTGTCCAGAACTACTCGTCTGGTGGTATCTTTAGCTCCAACATATATATCAGGGCTCTCCTTGTGAACTCCAGATCCTCCTCCTTTGTCTTTTGACTCATTCCTTCTTGTTTCCCGTGTCATGCTTTCTTATCCAGTCCACACCCCATGGATCCTCATCTTAACCACCGCTAGCCCATTCCATCAGTCCTGTCTCCTTCTGCACATGCTGTGTTTCTTACTTCATAGAGAAAAATAAGATGAGACTGTTGGACACAGTTTCATCAGCCCTTAATCTCTAACTGAAAGTTAACATGTACATAATGACCATTCACCATTGCTTAGATAAAGGGAGAAGTGTCCAGACTCTCAAATGGGGCTGATTTCTCCTTCTTTGAGCGTGGGTTCTTGGTCTCTCTACCTGTTACAACCATGGCCCACTGCTTATTCTTTCTTGCTCCCTTCATTCTCAGTCTTTCTGTTTCACTTGATTCCTTCCTTCTTGACTATTGAATGGTAAGATCAAATACTTCATTGGAAGCACTTAACCTTCAGGCACAGGGCTTGAGTCAGGGCCTGGGCACCATCCCTGAGCTCTTTTTGTTCAAGGCTAGTGCTCTACCACTTGGGACCACAGGGCCCAGTTAATTGGAGAAAAGAACCTCACAGACTTTCCTGACTGGACTGGCTTTGAACCATGATCCTCAGATCTCAGCCTCCAGAGTAGCCAGTATTACAGGGGTGAACCATCAGAGCCTGGCTAGGTATTTCATTTTTTAAAACAATATTCACTTTTGCTTCTCCTAGCCATCTCTTAATCCTTTTGTATTCCATGCCCAGCTGGTTTCTTAGAACAACTAACCTAGACTCTAGTCAAGTGCTTTCTCAGACTTTAATTTATGCATGAATGTGGAGATCTTGCTCAAATGTGATATTGTCTAAGTAGGTCTATAGTGAGGCTGGAGCATCCGAACTTCTAAAGAACTCCCCAGAGAGAGCAATGCAAAGAGCTACATACAATTCCACTCTTTAATACACATTCTTCTCAGCCCAGGATAATTTGGCTTCTGTCTCTAATGGATCCAATGCCCTGGAAAGGTTACCAACACCTTCCAAACGGTCCAATACAGTGGATCTAAGCGAAGCTTTATGGCCTACTGGGGATATATCTAATTTACTGCTCCCTTTGTGGAGCTCTTGCTTCTTTCACTCTCTTGCTCTCTCACTCTCTCTACCCACTCCTACAAAATGAGGGACTTCCCATTCTGGTGACCTTACTCAGCCTTAACTGCTTCTTATAAACAGCTACATTTGGGATTGGGGTTGAACATAGTCGCCTCTTTGTTCTTTTCAGACATTCACATATTCTAGACTTTGATCCTACGCTTTCTCTTCTCACTCCTTAGATTTTTCTGGGTAGTGTCACTTTTCTTTTTCTTTCTCTCTTTTTTTTTGGGGGGGGAGAGGGAGAGGTGGTGATAGGGCTTGAACTCAGGGCCTAGGCGCTGTCCCTGAGCTCTTCTGCTCAAGCCAGCGCTCTGCTCTACCACTTTGAGCCACAGCCCCACTTCTAGTTTTCTGGCAGTTAACTGGAGATAAGAGTTTTGAAAATTTTTCTTGCCTGGGCTGGCTTTGAACTGTGAACCTCAGATCTCAGCCTCCCCTGTAGCTAGAATTACAGATGTGAGCCACCAGCCCCGGCTCACTACACTTTTGACTTCAGTTACCAATTCATGTCACTGAGAGTGAAATTTTTATAGCAAACCCAGTTTACTATATTTTTTTGAAAATGGAGTTTGAACTCAGGACTCTGTTACTTCCTAAGCAGGCCAAGCAGCCCTGGGGTTATGTTTGAGATAAGATCTCAATTTTTGCCCCAGGCCATGCTAGACATCCATCCTCCTACTAAAGGATTCCTGCCGTAGCCAGGACAATAGATGCACACTACCATACTCAGCTTTTCTGTTGATTGGTTGGGTCTTGAGAACGTTTACTACCCAAGCTTGACTTAGAATCCTGATAGGGTCCTGATACTCAGCTTTCTATGTATCCACGATTACAGGTGGAGCCACCAGGGTCTTGCTCCAAACTCCTCCTGGACATCTCCACCTAAATGACCTTCAGAAATCTCAGCCTCAAAACCTGCTCCTTTCTTCTTTCTCTTCCTCCACTGTGTATCAAGTCACCCCAGACGGAAGCTGGGACACCATCTCAGCAGGTCCGCTGCCGCCAGTTGCTTTAGACTCCAATCATTCAAACTCCTTGAAATCACTCTTACTTTAGACTCCAACCAGGAAAGTAAATGTTAAGCATTTGGACCACCTGGATCTTGATCCTAGTTTCATATCACCACTTCTTACTGATGGGATGTAAGGCAATATGTTTGTTTATTTCATATGGAGGACCAGAATGATAATCACCATTGTGTTGCTATGAGGAGAGAATTAAATGATCTATAAAACTAAGCCAGCAGGTATGATGGTTCATACCTATAATCCAGGTGCCCAGGAGGCAGAGATTTGGAGGGCTGTGGTTTGATTTATTCATTTATTATTTTTTGTGCCAGTCCTGGGACTTGAACTTAGTGCCTGGCCACTGTACCTGAGCTTTATTTTGCTCAAGGCTAGCACTCTACCACTTGAGCCACAGTTGCTCATGGCTTTTTTCTAAGTAGTTATTTGGAGATAAGAGTCTTTTGGATTTTCCTGCCAGGCTGGCTTCAAACAGCAATCCTTATTTCAGCCTCCTCAGTAGCTAGGATTACAGGCGTGAGTCTCTAGTCCCTGGCAGAACTGTGATTTGAAACCAGTCGAGGCAAATTTAGTGAGACCTCATTTCAAAAAATAAATTGAACATGCTAGTTAACATCTATAATATCAGGCAGTGAGATATATAAGTAGGCAGATCACAGAACCAGGCCAAAGCAAGAACATGAATCCCTATCAGAATATCTAAAGCACAAAAAAGGTAGGAGGCATGGCTCAAGTGATAGAGTACCTACTTATCAAGTACAAGGCACTGAGTCCAACTTCAATACCACTAAATAATATTAATGGCAATAATTCTATCGATATTAATTAATCATATAAATTAAATAATATTAATATTTCCAACACATCTATTTTATTAATAGTGTTATTAATTAATAATAATAATGTTGACCATAATTCTATTCATATTAACATAGTATGATTGATTAATAATTGATATTGATGGAATTATTATTATTATTATTGTAATTCTGTTAGTATGAGTTAACACTATATATACTATATATTGCTTTCTTCTCTTCCTGGGTATCTTTCTTCTCCCAGTTCTCTCTAATAAACATTTACATTTTCCAAAATCCAGCTAAAGAGAAATGATCTTAAACTAGTGAGAGTTATATAGCTTGTACGTTCACTAAAAACTTCAAATTGTACCCTTTAAATGGATGAATTATACAATGATAAAATATGCCATAAATAATTATATGTTTAAAAATATCTCAAGGATCACCTCCAGAATGAATTCTTTTTATGTTTATCTAGTTCTGTGGATTAATATATTGTCTCTCCTTCCTTTATCCAGGTCTACTTTTTATCACAGTTCCTGTGCAAATTTGGAATGTCCATTTGTTGACACGGTCTCCCTTTAAGTTTTGACATTCTTAAGAGTGAGAATTTAGTGTTACATCTCTAGTTTTTGGCCCAATTAAACAAATATGTATGGCTAGATGGATAGATAGATGGGTGGATGAATGGATGGATGGATGGATGGATATGGTGGATGGATGGATGGGTGGCCATGATGAATAGATGCTCCATTTCTGCAGAAAGAAACTTCTATTTGTCCCGTATGAGTTCCACTACCTACTGACAAAGTACTGGGAAGGAATTCATGATATTAACTGTTCCTCCATTGGAAACACAATCAATAATATTTTGGACTAACTATAAAGTAGACTGTCAGTTAAACCACATAACAGATCGTGGTGTCTGAATTAAGAAGTTAAATCCAACACAGATGCTCTCTCAAGATACATAGTCTGCAAGAAACATTTTTTAAATCTCTTAATTCTTGTCCCATTACACTACAAGTATTTTTATGTGTCTGTGTCCCTAGGATATTGTGAAATCCATAAAGTACATGACCCAATCTTATTTGTCATTTTTCATTCTTATTTTGCCTATGTGAAACCTCCACTTATCTGTAGACAGAGTACAAGTCTGGCTGATTTTTAACAAAATATCTGACCAAGATCATTTAGCTTTTAATTATTTTAGTTTTGTCTCCAATCACTAAAGATTTTTTAAAAAACATAAGCATAAAAGCATTATCATATCTCCATATAAACCATTAAACATTCTCTAATGTTATCTAATATCCACTTGGTTCTCTTTCTGCCATTTTCCTAAAAAACAAAAGTTTCTTTCCAGTATACTCACTTACATAGTGGTTAAAACAAGGTTCCTGAATGTTATTCTACATTTGTCTCTTAATTCCTCATAGCTCCACGTTTGTCCTGAACAGTTCCCCAGCCCTGACCCCTTTTCTCCTTGTTAAAACTCCTTTGATAAAACGAAATTGTTTAGGTAGAAATGTCCACATTCTGTGTTTGGCAAACCACACATTTGTAGTGGTAACTTCAAGAAACTCATGGTTAGATGGGGGTGGGGGAGTGGGGGCTGCGTCAAGAGCTAAGAAGCATGGGAGATTTTATTCCCTGACAAGCTCCAGGTCAACATGCCTTAACCTCACGAATGCTGGCAGAAGACACAGACTCTTGAGTCAAAGAGGTAGCAATCCATAGCAATCCCAGTAGCCAGAGGAGCACCATTTATTTTGGGTGCTCAGCCCCAGTTGCAATAGGCTGACACAAAAAGGACATTTTACAAGACTCCCGTGTGACTCAAATAGGCAACGAGGTCTAAGAATCACTGAGTTTCCCAGGCACCCACAGCTCATGCCTGTAATCCAAGCTACTCAGGAGACAGATCTGAGGATCACAGTTTAGAGCCAGCCTGGGCAGAAAAGTCTGTGAGTCTTTTATCTTCAATTAACTAGCAAAAAGCCAGAAGTGGGGATGTGGATCAAGTAGTAGGGAATATCAGCCTTAAGCAGAAGAGTGAAGTGAGAACACAAGGCCCTAAGTTCAAGTTCTCGTACTATCATATATTACAGAGAGAAAATAAATCATAAATAGTTGCCCCATCATTAAACCTTCAATGTTCTGTCGTGTTCCTAGCATGAAGTAGCTTCTGGGGAAATAGTATCTGCTATTTATTGAGCAGATATTACATGTTTTAGCATCTTACAGATTTTAACGCATAATCTTTCCAATAATCCTGTGAGTTAGGTACAAATGTCATGGTTCCTCATTATATCTCAGATGATAAGGCTCAGAGAAGTTAAGTAACCTGAACACCATCAAGGGAGTGGCAAAGCTAGAATTAATGTTTGGCCCCCAGGGTGCATGCTGGCATCTGCTATACTGGAGGACTAGGTAGGGGTAAAGAATGTATGCACGAATGAATTTCTCTGTTTCCTCCAGCAATACTCTATTGTCTATGCGATCTGATTTCTCAAATGCAAATCATGATATTTGTTTCTCTCCCTGGCTTGTTAGACCTAGAAAGATATCAACCTCGTCTATCTTTGAAAAATCTTTCACAAGGAAGGAAGTAAAGTCCTAAGTGGCGTGAAACAGGAGGGATGCCCATGATACATGGTTAATTAGTGTCCACGAGGGAACCAGAGACAAAGGGCAAAATGCAACATACCCATGAGACTCCGTAAACACTTTGATGTCGATGAAGTGTGGGGAAGGAAACACAGATTTATTTTATCGCTTCCTTCAAGACACAGATCTGAATTTAACTGCCAAACACATGCTAGCGTTCAGAGAATGGAGGACGATTTCAACACAAATGAGTTTGCCCAGTGGATAAGGGTAGGCCATGTGTGCCAGCCCTTGGCGAACCCACTGTCCTGGCTCCTGTGGGTCAGTCTCTGTCTGCAAAGGGAGGAGTCAAAGGCCACTGGAAGAGAGAAGCCTTTAGCCCTCACTACCCACCTGCGAGTGCTCACAGTGAGAAGGCAGATGCCTCTTGGTCTGTGAATTCAAACATGCATGCGTCACATTTGCAGGCCATGTTCAAGAGCTTCACAGGGCACAGGCCATTCAGGGAGAGTATTTAAAAGATCAAAACCTCTCTTGGCTTTGGATTTGGTCTGCCTTCCATTTCCCTTTGCCATCTGCCACTCCTCTGTACTGACAATCACGTGTTGCTCGTGAGGTAGATTTTATTTCCTGGAAGAATCTGATTTTTTTTTGAGGGGGGGAGGTCCAGTCATGGGGCCTGAACTCTGGGCCTGGGCACTGTCCCTCAGCTCTTCAGCTCAAGGCTAGCGCTCTACCACTTGAGCCACAGCACCACTTCTGGTTTTTTTCTTTTAGCTTATGTGGTGCTGAGGAATCGAACTCAGGGCCTCATGCATGCAAGGCAAGCACTCTACCACTGAGCCACCTTCCCAGACCCAGAATCTGATTTTATTTAAGAAATAAGCTTTATAAAAATAAATTCATTTTTAAAGATTTAGTTCATTTAAAAATTGAAATGCCTTGGATCTGTAATCCTAGCTACATAGGAGACTGAGATCTAATGATCATGGTTGAGAGCCAGCCAGGTCAGGGAAATCCCTAAAATTCTTATCTCTAACTAACCAGGAAAAAAGAAAAAGAAAAAGCTGGTTGTGGAGCTGTGTCTCGAGTGGTAGAGTGCTAGTCTTGAGCAGAAAAGCTAAGGTATAGTATCTAAGCCCAAGGTCAAACCTCAGAACCAGTACACACACAAAAGTATTCTCCCTACTTTACTCTTCAATTGAGCATATATAGATGTGTGTGTGTGTGTGTGTGTGTATATATATATATATATATATATATATATATAGTGGAGAAGAGGTGTGTGGGGGTGTTCTGAATATATCAACTCTATGTTGAATAAAGGCCATCACGTCCAACTATAGGCAAAGATACTGTATTCATGAAGTTACAGCTAGCAAAAACATTAACCAAATACACACTACAAAATTATAAACTGTACTAAGGGCTATGAAAGAAAAAAAGGCAGGGTATGACAGATGAATAGAGGAAATAGTTAATGTACAACAAAGCCTAAGAAAAAGGTATTTTGACATGTATCCTAAGATCAACACTGGTGATCTTGGCTAGAGCCAATTCATTAGAATGAGAACATGAATGTACAGAGCATTCTGAGTACAACACTATTGAACAAGGTTGTCAACAACTGATTGGTGATCACAAACATTCAGAGATAATAAAGAAACATAACCAAGTGAGGGTCAATAAAAATAGCATTCATGTGACACTGGATTATGTTGTGCGAAGCAGTTAGAACTCAGGTTTGTTTTGTAGCTCTCGTTCAATCAGTACTCACTATGCTAGCCATTGCCGGTTAAATTTAAAGGGGTGAGTCATCAGAGTGTCTGGTGGCTCTGGGTCACTTCATCCAAACATTATAAAGGCCTTTTCAGGTCAATAGCTGCCCTCAGAGGATCACATTGAATGACAGGTCCAGACAAATCCTGGGGAGACTGCTAGGAACTAATGTAGATGCCAGTTCTGTGTGAAATACAGTGGCACCGTGTAATTTCATCATATCATCCGCCATAGGCAAATAATAACAAAACAGTTCCTTATGAAGAGCCGATTTGCAATACTAGGGAAGCATGTAACCTGAAATATTAAAATGCAATTATTAAATAACTAAGTTCATTCAGTTACTGACACTAATTGGTGTCACTTCTCCAAAGCATACAACATGATTAAATTGGCCATGGCTGGCTAACATGCCATTCTCAAATGTCTTCACATAGAAGTTTGTAAAGAGAGAGCACACAGTTATTGGAACAGACATTAACCACTAGACTGTCTAGGACACCCCTACACACACACCCTCTTTTTCTGCAAATACCACTTGATATCTTGGAAGGACCTGCCTCTACCTATCACCTTGCTCCCCAGCCCTGTCAGTTGGATCAAAGGTCTGCAGCCATCTTCTTTCATGAGTCCTCATAAGATGCACCTGTGATCCAGTCCGGGCCAGTTCTTCACCCTCCTGGTCATGTCCAGCAAGTTGGCAGATAATGTCAAATAAGTTCCTCTGACTGTTCTTAGATAATTCAGCCACTGCTGGAAGAAGAAGCTCTTCCTTGTAGGTGGAAGTGTTGATAAATTATGGTCCCAAGAGCTGTAGGCAGCAGCCACCATTCCTGCTTTCTTGAGAAATCTGGTCTACAGAGAGAAGCAAAAATGAGAGGAAGGATTCCAGTGCATTCTGGTCCAAGTCCAAGTATGTGCTGCTCCTGGAGCAGGCCTAGTTTCTCTATGCCTAAGGCTTGCGGATCTGCGATTCCTTCAGTTCTGGGATCCTCCTATTAGCCACCATTCCTCATGAATTTCCTACTTCATTTGCACTGGAGTTGGCTTTATAACTCTGGAAAACAATGGCGTCTGAGCAAGAGAACCTCACCCAAGAGGCTGCGCTTGTTTTACACTCATGTAGACATGAGCCAGAGAGTACACAATGCTTGTCCTTACAGGCTCTACAATGAAAGTGAGAAACAGATTGTCCTCTCTGAACCATCAGAAATCTTTGAAAGGTTTCCTCTCAAAATTGTAAACCCAAACCATCTGAGCACGATAGAGAGTAAGTAAAATTACTGTAAAGGACAAGGCGAAGTGTGCCAGGTAAACAGCAATCAGAGGAGAGGGAACAGCACTCAGAAAACTTAAATATATGCCTACCGAATTGCAAAAAAGCATAGGAGGCTTCATAGGAGGCTACTCACTTTTTGCAAATGATATTTACCTTCATGGAATAGAAAGTGAGACTTTTATTAACTGATGGGGAAAACTTGTGATATGGTAAACATTAAAATAACAACAGTGACAGCTAAGTCTCCTTGAGCTCAAGAATTATTTTAAGAAAAAACATGATGAATTCAGCCCAGTTTAAATCAGATTTTGTCATAAAGTTCTGTGATTTTTCACCTAGGATGGTAAAAATGTGAAAAAGATCCAGTTCCTGAAGCTCCTAGGAGCCAGTACTATAAACTGAAGACACAAAGAGAATCACAGAAGGAAGGAAGCAATTCTACCTGTGTGCAAGCACCAGGAGAAGGTAGCATTGAAGGCGGAACTTGCAGGATTTCCTCAAGCCAAGGTGGACTAAAATAGAAGTACCCAAATTGTTGTCTAGAGGTTCTATCAGGAGTCCCTGAGACCCTTCCAGGGGGACTATACAGTAAGAAATATTTTCATATCTATACTAAGACTTTAGGTGTCTTTTTTTTCTTTGAATTCTTTCATAAGCATGCTGTGAAGTTTTCTATTATAGCTTTGGAAAGTGTGCATAACTCAAGGAACCAATATTTTACTTTTATATCCTTGTTATTAACATCTGTTAGTTGTCCAAAAGGTTTTCACTTTGACATGTCTAGATATACTTAACTATACACCTAGATCAGACTCACCTCCTCACCATCACTCCCTCTTTCATCCTTCCCAGAACAACCTCAACAAAATTCATGGCTCTATTTTCATATCTGCACATAAGATATTTTGACCCTATTAGCTCTCCTTCCCCCTCTGCATCACCCCCATTCCCGCTATCCAGTTATGCTTCAGAAAGGACCTGTTTCATAGGAATCTACAGAGTCAATGCAATTCCCAATGCTATTGTTCATAGAATTAGAAAACGAACCCAAAAATTCATCTGAGAGCCCAAACAGATCTCACATAGCCAAAGCAATTTTGCACTTAAAAAGCAATACTGGAAATTTCTCAATACTGGACCTCAAACTATACTACAGACTCATAGCAACAAAAACAGCATGGTAGTGGCACCAAGACAAACACTAAGACCAATGTAACAAAAGTCTCTGAAATGAATCCACACAGCTACATCCTAGTTTTGACTAAAGGAGCCCGGAACATATTTTGGAGAAAACACAGCCTTTTCAACAAAGGGTGCTGGGAAAATTACATATCCACATGTAGAAGAGGAAAACTAGACTCCCATCTTTTGCCTAACATCAACTCAAAGTGGATCAAAAATATTAGTGTAAGACTGAAAACATTGAAACTACTGGGAGAATATGAGAACTTTTAGTTTTGAAATAATAATGCATGATGTTACAAAATTGTGCATGTACAAAGTAATTCTTCAAATTGCAAGACATACTGATGGATTTTAAGGCAATAAAGAGATTTTTTTTACATGATTTCAAATTCCACTTAACAAAAGCTTTTTCTTTTTGTTTTTGTCAGTCATGGGACTTGAACTCTAGGCCTGGACACTTGAGCTCTTCAGCTCAAGCTGGGCACTCTACCACTTGAGCCACACCACCACTTCTGGTTTTCTGGTGGTTTATCAGAGATCGAGTATCACAGACGATTCCTGCTCAGGCTGGCTTTGAACTGCAATCCTCAGATCTCAGCCTCCTCAGCTAAGATTACAGGCATGAGCCACCAGCACCTGGCTTAACAATTACTTTTAAGAAACTACTGCTTACTAAATTTAAGATTAACATAAAAAAACTCTACAAGCAGCTGAAAAGGCCATTAGAATAACTAGTTAGAATGACCATATTTTCTCCATATACTTCATCCAAACAATTTACCCCAGCAAATTGGAAACTGAACTAGCTGGCTTCTATTAAGACAAATGTAAAAGAGATTTATAAAAACGTAAAAAAAATTATGTTCTCCCTAAATTTCTTATTTTGAAAAGTATGATTCTTTTCACACACAAAAACATGTTACCTGCATTAGCATATGTTATTAACTCAAAAAGATATTGAAACCCCAACCACTAATATCTGTGAACTTCTTTGGAAACTACCTATGAACTTGACTTAGTCTGAAAAGTACTTGTGAACTTGACCTTGTTCAGCAAATAGTCTGTACAGATGATCAGATTTAGGTATAGTCATTAGAATGGATTGTAATCTACTATGACTGGTGTCCTTATAAAAAGAAAGAATTCAGACTCACAGTTAAGCACAGGGACAATGCCATTCGGATCACTAGAAGCAGGGAGAGAGGCCTGAGACAGATTTTCCCTCCCACCTTCAACAATCACACTGTTGACTTTCATTGTAGACAGAAAACCTCTACAAGTATGAGGTAACAAATCTATGCTACTCAAGCCACTCTGTTTGTGATACTTTTTTTATAGCAGTCACAGAAAGTTAATCAAACATTATTATTTTTAATGAATTTTTCAAATATTTCCATTTTTCATAAATTTGATTCCTGATGTGATTCTTAAAATAAGCACAGATACAAGCACGCTTTTTAAAAAAGCACAGATACACACATACACACACACACACACACATACACACACACACACACACACACACACAGATATACACATACTAATGATTTTGTTTTTTTTGCTTATGTGGTGCTGAGGAATTGAACCCAGGACTTCATGCATGAGAGGTAAGCACTTTACCACTGAGCCAACTTCCCAGCCCCATACTAATGATTTTGAAGAATCAAAAGGATCCTGAGGCTGAAAAGTCTGAGCAACACAGAATTTCTGGATTCCTTCCATAGGAACAACATGAACCAAGACAATAGATCCCAACGGCAGTCACAGGATGCTGGAGCTGTATATATCACATCAGAATCTTCAGCTCTCCTCCAGAAAATTTTATTTCTAGCAATCTCTTCAGTGAGTTCTTAGATGTAACCTTAGGCTTGGAGGTAGAAACACCCAACAAATGGGATATTTCAGCCAACTCCTTTTGGTTGCAGGAGAGACATACATCCTCAAGTTACCCCTAGAACCATGGAGCTGATTGCAAGGATTCACTTGGCACCCCAATGGATCCATTCTCCCACATGACAGGTGCTGTAATAGATCCCACCTCAGAAAGAACTAGGGGATCTCAGCCTCTTCAGGGAGCCAGTTGGTGGCTCTGTGTTCTGCCATGGGTGTGACTAATGATGTCTAGAGCACTCTGTACTCTCCCTAGAAGGCTTCCCTCTGTCCCTCCTCCAAATATCTGTGTCTCTATTACTCCTGGCTGCACATAGCTTTGGCATAGGATGCCCCAAATTCACCTTGAGGCAACTTTGCTGTTTCTGTTTTATGGCCAACTGGCATTCTTTTGTCTTTCTTAATTTCACTTGCAGAGATGGAAAATCTGATTGGTCCAGTTTGTCTTTGAGAGCCAGGTCATGCTACATTTGCTGGACAGCCTATGGCTTTGCAGTGCTGGAGTCCAGTGCCCGTATCTTGTTTAATAATCTATGCACACAGGGCCTAGACAAACAAGGTATACAACATGAGAGCCAATTGAGCAAGCTTTGTAGGCTGGGCATATTTTTCCTTCTTAGAAGGGGTTGTGGACAAAAGAGGTTTACAGTTATCATCGTTAGAACAATTTTTTTGTTTTATTCTTGTGATTAAAAAAATAAGATTCAAAATTTTTTTATTACAATTTCAGATTTTACCAACTCAAGTGGCTCTTGGATGTGAGTATGATCTAGCTAACCTGACAGATTTGATGGTGATTATCATGGTAATGAAGATTCTAGAAATACAGCCTATACATTCCTATCTGATCCTTTCTTTTGTCTGTTGTTGATGTGATAAATAACATGACCCTAGTTCTCTTTTCCTCTCCTTCATCTTCATTGCTTTGAACCCTGCCCTTTGCTTTTTTCCTCTTCCTGCTTTGTTTTACCTTGCAGACTTAGACTAAAACAAAACAAAACACAACAAAACAAAGCTCATGACACTTCTTACTTCTCTTAATTTTACATTAGGATTTTATTTGGTCCTGGGACAGTTGAATACTAGTTTTGTCTTTTGATTTCTTTTTCTTAAAAGAAAATAAGCAAGCAAGCAAATACTAAATTATTTATCATAAATGGTACAACCTCTATGTATTTCAATTATGTGTGTTGTCACTTTAGAGCAAGCTATAACCATTGAGATTGGGCAGCTATGGTTTCTTTGTGTATTAGTACTCATGGTCCAGCATGTGAGACAGTTTAGTTTTATGTTTGGGTAAATTGTTTGTATGTGTGTCATTGTATAATTTTTTCTGTGTTTGTGTATATATGTTTGTAGTTTTCTTGGTATGTGTGTATGTCTTTCAATGGAACAAAAATGCATCTCTTTTTTAATGTTGTACTGTATATTTTTTCATTTGTTGCTCAGAACTGAGAGAAGACAGTTTCTATTTTGACTAAATTGTTGGATTGCTCAAAAAAAAAAAGCAGAAACGTCTCCAAGATTTTCTTGAATCCAATTAGTTATATGCAACTTGTAGTACATCTGATTCTTATTATATGCTTTTGTGTTTTCTCCAGTAAATCAGTTGAAACTAAGTGACTGTGACATTTGACCTACATAGTGAAGGTGTAGATTTAAATTTGCATGTTTTATTGTTCCCTGTCCTTTACACGTCAATGTTCTTTTTAGGACATTTCTAAAAAATTAATATGCATTTCTGTAGGTATGACGGCATACAACAGGATAGCACATGGCTGTTCTTTAGGGAATATTGTTGATTTAAATTCATTTCAATTGACTCATGCTTCCAATTCAATGGATTCATTTGTTTGTAAAAGAAAATACTGCCTCACAAAACTCAAAAGTCGAAGGAAGAGAAAAACTTTAGGAAAAGTTTGATCTAGGTTTCAGCTCTGTTTTTTGTTTTTGCAATTAGCCTCGACTCTGAATCCTCCAATGAGATGGCTCTGTCCTCAGGTCACCTTTGTCCACTGTAGCAAAGTGGACACTATACATCCAGCCTTGGAGCTGGCCTTGAACTTGAAATTCTCTTACTTCAGCCTCCCAAGTGATAGGATTGGACATGAGCATTACCCTGCTGCGTTCCATTATTACATACTAAACATGATTGTGTGTGTGTGTGTGTGTGTGTGTATGTGTGTGATCATAATACTCCAATGAGGTGAGCGCTTATATCCTATACAACAAGTCCTCAGTTTTGTCTTTTAATGGACCATGTGTCCAGTTTGTGAACTAACTCCAGTGGCCAATAATATAATATGCTTTGATTAGTTGTAGTTAGATTAAATAAAAACTGGCTTCCTCCCCCATGGGGAACAGGGTGACTAACAATTTCAGGCCTCGCGTGTGCAAACAACACATCATTATACCAGGGAACACACTTTGAACTTAGCTACCAGGAAACAAAGGAACCCATATCTCACCCTACTGGTCACATGCTCAGCCAGGGCAGAACTACCCTGGGGTCAGGCCCTGTAAGATCCACCCCATAAGCTGTGGCTGGGGATCAATCCTACTTAAACCAAACGCACTTCTGCAATGGGGGAGAGTTGAGGAAAGTATTGAAGGAGCTCATATCACCAATGGCCTCCATCAGGTTGACCTTGTCCATGTTTAATTTAACAAATTTCACTACAAGTGGACTCTTCCGTTCCATCTACATCCCTCCTCCAAAGCTTCCTTGAAAAACACCTCTTCCCCAGGTGTACAGGACTCTTTCTCTTCTCAAATTTGCATGCTTTTAAGCGGACTATAAAGAAATCTGCGAAAGAAATGCCAGGATAAATTCATTGGCCCAATCTTTCTCCTAAATCTGCTACTTTTTTTTTTTTTTTTTGCCAATTCGGAATAAGACAGTCCAAGACACAATTCCCCACACATCCAATTAACTTTCAATTTTATTGCTGTTTTTCAAATATTTGGTTTCTACCTATGCACAGTCCAACTCTGAACTTTTTATTTATTTCTGTGTCTAGACTGTGGGCCTTGCTATGCATATCATAACACCTTAAAAACATTTCACAATCAGGCAGCACTCCAGCATCCATGTTTTAAAATTGGGTTGTTATGAATTTTCCAAGAAATCCAAAAACAACTACTTCCTTGAGTCTTATCCCAGGTGCACAGGAAAAAATGTCCTGGCCAGCAGTCAGGGAGGTATTGGGTAGGAGGACAAAAAAATCCAATCCTCAACAACAAAAAAAAAGCATTCATCTGAAGATCTACTATCAGAAATTGCCTAAACCAAGCCCTCTTCACCTATACAACTAGTGAAGGTATCCTATACCCACATAGTTCAGTCTCCCTTTTGCTTTCCAGTGGTTGAAAGGTTTTCCAGGAGTACAAAAGAAAAGAAAACGTTCTATCTGCAGCTATGCATCTACTTAGAAGAAAACACAGAACTTTTGCAAACTCTTTTTTTTTCTTCTAGATCTTCATAATTTTAAGAACATAAAAATATACTTGGAAGCTGGGTGCTGGTGACTCATATCCGTAATCCTAACACTCAGGAAGATGAGATCTGAGGGTTAATGGTTCAAAGCCAGCCCGGGCAGGAATATCCATGAGATTTTGATCTCTAATAAGCCACCAGAAAACCAGAAGTGGTGCTGTGGCTCAAGTGGTAGAGCACTTCCTTGAGCTGAAGAGCTGAGGGACAGCGCCCAGACCCAGAGTTCAAGACCCACGACCAACAAAACAAACAAACAAAACAAAACTTGGAAAAACAAGTGAAATTTCTGATAATACTTAGTCTGTCTCAAATGCTTCCAACTTATCAGAACAACTTAAGGTTTCACAGGTAAAGTCCTGCTCTTGAGACTTTCATTAGTTAGCATTTCTTCCTTATCCGACAAGAAAAACAATCGTAAGAGTGCTAAAATATTTTGTGAAGATTTTTTTCCCTCTAACAGATGAATACCAAAACGTTGGAGCAAATTGCAAGTCATCATGGAAGAGAACAAGAGGACACCCAGCTCCATTAGCCAGCATCCAAGGACTCCATTTTCAATGAGCTGCTGCCACCAGTCCAACCTCAGTTCGCTTCCCATCCAGTTTTAACATCTGCAACTCAGCACATACGTCCAACTGTTATGTTCCCACTGCCACTCCCCAGAACCACCCTGTGTAATATCTTTTTACATTTGTTTTGAAAACTAGAAGTTTTGTTTTCTCTATGCTACATTTCCCACACAGCATGTGCGTGGGTATGATATGCCAATTAGATGCTGATGAATCCCTGCTGCTGCACAGGTGGGAACATAGCAGAAACTATAGCTGGAGGACCATAGCCCCCTAAGAATACCCATTTATGCACAAGGAGATTTCAGAACAGAGAGGTCGGGTCACCTTTGCCATCCGTGACATCACTGATTACATCACTCCATCCTGATGAGTGCTGTGTTGCTAAGTAAACTTCCCCAGGGTCACTGGCATTTGCCTAAATTAGTTCTGAAGGCACACCTAGTCTCTCTTTACAAAGACTTTCTCCACTTCAGTCTCGTAAAACAATCCTAAAAGTGAAAAGGTTAGGGGCAGAAAACACCATACGTCTCTAGACGTAAAAGTACCAAATATGCCTCTCTAGAATTTAAAGGGAAAAATGATCACTTCAAGAGAAATAGGCAGGAATCAGACACTAAGAGATGAGAGTATCAGACTTACAGCTTGGTGAAGGTAGAAGAAAAGGAGGAAAAAACAAAGGCAATTGGGAAGCTATGGTTCTAAAATGATGCCTGAATGGGTGAATACTTTGTTTGAATTTATTAGGCACTTCATTTGTCTGATTACTGCAGTTGGGTAAATGGAAGAGAGCCTTCCTGCCAGCAGTAAGCCAGACTGGATTGGCTAAGAAGATAAGGAGATGTGGTAAATGAAAAGGGGAAAAAGCAAAAGAGGAGGAGGAAGACAAAGACAAGGAGGAGGAGAAGGAAGAGGAGGAGGAGGAGGAGGAGAGAATAGAGGGAAGGTACTGGGGAAAGGAAGAGAAGAAGATGAGGAGAAGGTGGAGGAGAAGGAAGAAGAAAACAGTGGCCATATTATGTTCTTTCTCCCAAACTAACCCATCAAATTCCTCCTAGAATTTGATGAGAAAAGGCAGTGAAATCCAAGTGAAAGGGTAATAGGGAGCAACCCATAACTTCCCACATCCCAGACACATGAAGCTCTGGAAAACAGGCTCAAAACATCACAGATTTAACATCTCAATGCAACCAACGTGTTGCTAATGCCGGCAGTGTTCTGACTTTGAGAAGTTAAGACAAAAGCAGAATCACAGAAACAGCAAAAGAACTCAAAAGACTATAATACAAAATGGATGGGGCGGGGTGGGGGGGAGAAGCAGAAAAGGAGGAGGAGGAGGAAGAAGATAATGACAATGATGCTGACAGAAAATTCCTCTATGTTCTCTATAAAACAAGTCATCTCCCACCTGAATATTTAACTCAATCCATGTCTTAAAGAGAATCATGAACTTGGACAGCAGAGATGGCTTATAGGATGTTAATGTTAATGTTCTCTCTCTCTCTCTCTTTCTCTCTGTCTCTTCCTGATACACACACACACACACACACACACACACACACACAATATATATATATATATATATAAATACAAATGTAGATGGCTGAGAAAGTGCCAGTCATTAGCAGCAGCTGGAGGCTAGTAGAAAGAAACGGCTCTGCGTCGGGGGCACTGGCAAGCTGGGGTAATGATCCATCTTTCCCCTGGCTCATTCCACAATGATGGCCTCATGGAAACTCAGGCACTAAGCAAAGCTGAGTTTGGTTTTGCTAAGAGAATAGAACAGTCTCCAAGACAGTTGACTTCCATTGATTAAAATCCCATTTCCCTGTGACAGGAACTCTGTCAGAGGGCCATGTGGCCCCAATTTGAAAGAAATGAGAAAAGTAACCAACCCCCTCTTCCACTGAGCACTGAGGAAACAGGCCATCCAGGAGGCATGCGCAGATCTGCATGTTTTTTCCTGCACTTCCAAACTTCTCTAAGGCTTTAGAGCTGGGGAGGGAGAAGAGTGAAGTAATAATTTGAGTTTCTGATTCAAAAGGATGCCATAATAAATGATTGAAATGTGGCGTGCCTGCCAAAGCCAAATACCTTAATCATGTTTTATTTACTTGTCCTCTTTGGTTTTTCCAGTGCTGAGGCTTGAACTCAGGGCCTGGGCACTGTCCCTGAGCTTTTTGCTCAGGGCTAGTGATTTACCACTTGAGCTACAGCTCTACTTCTGGCCTTTTCTGTTTATGTTGTACTGAGGACTCCAACCCAGGGCTTCATGCATGGTAGGCAGGCACTCTACCACTAAGCCACATTTCCAGCCCTATTTATTTTTCCTTTAAGCCACTTACAGAAACAATTACTTGAAAAGAATCTGGGCATAAAAAAGTATAGAATCACGAGATTTGGAAAGTCCAGAAGCCATAGTCTAAAAAGGACACAAAGTCTGAAGATGTGGCTTTCTTCACTCCTGCTGCTTGCTGCCTTCCTACTATCTGCTTCAGGACTCCAGAAGAGAATCTGAGTGGGGAAAGCCCAAGTACTTACCAATCAGCCTGGTAAGATAAATGTCCCATCCACAGAGCCCAGAGCCAAGACCCCACGCTGTCCTTTCCCAGCTGCCTTATACAAAGCAGCTGAAGATGTAAGAAAACAGAATGATAAAACCCACTAAAAAAACTGCAAAAACAAAAAAAAAATGTAAGGAGTAAGAAAGAGAAATATGAGCCAGGCACTGGTGGCTCACTGCTGTAATTACTCCTGTAATTTGAGCTACTCAGGGGGCTGAGATCTGAGGATTGTAGTTTGAAGCCAGTCCAAGCAAGAATGTCAATGGGATTCCTATCTCCAATAAATGATTTAGAAAAAGCCAAAGGGGCACTGTGGCTCACATGGTAGAGCATTAGCTTTGAGCACAAAAGCTCAGGGACAATGGATCAGCACATTAAAAAAACAGAAAGAAAGAAGAGAGAAAGAAAGAAAGAGAGAAAGAGAGAATGAGGAAGGAAGGAAGGAAGAAAGGAAGGAAGGAAGGAAGGAAGGAAAGGAGGAAGGGAGGGAGGAGGGAGGGAGGGAGGGAGGGAGGCAGGGAGGGAAAAAAAGAAAGAACGAAAAAAAGATAGAAAGAGAGAGAGAAAGGAAGGAAGGAAGGAAGGAAGGAAGGAAGGAAGGAATATAACTAAATGTACTTCATCATCTGCATGTATGATAATGAGCTCCTTTATATAATTAATACACACTAATAAACATGTTAATTAGAAAAAGCTGTAAAGGGAAGCAGGGCTTCTTAATTCATTCATTCATGTTAACTGGCTTCTTAATTCATTTTTTCTTCTTTTCCTGATAACCTTGCTTTGAACTGTCTTGTTTTCTCTGGTAGGGGATCCAAGGTATTGAGACCAGTTTCTGGAACTCACATGTGTAAAGAAGCATCAGGACTCCACAGCTTGCCTTGCATCTACAGAGGGTCTGGGGGAAGCTGGAACAGGTGGACTTTATTGACATTTTCAGAAGCAGCATTTGGGGGCAGCATGCCAAGTCTCAGTTTTGCATTCCATAAATATGCATAGATTTTGTTTAAGATCTCCTTGCATGAATCTGGGACCATTCTATGCTGGAGGATGTAGAATCTCATGTGAATTCCATTGTGTGTGTGTGTGTGTGTGTGTGTGTGTGTGTGTGTGTGTACGCACGCATGCGTGCGTGTGTATGCGCACACATTGAAATAGATCATTCATTGAAAGTACAGTTTTAATCCAATATCCCCAGCAGAATTTACATAGCATTTGACAATGTCGTTATGATAGATGCTTAAAACTATTCCATTTCAGATCGGTCATAAATCAGGCTAAACTTTAGAACCATACAAATAATTGAGCTGGGGTCTAGTAAGACTGTACACTTAAATTCTCATCCCTATTAACTGAAATCCTTATAGCAGCCATGTTAAAAACTGGCTTGGGTTTGTACGTGTGTGTGTGTGTGTGTGTGTGTGTGTGTGTGTGTGTGTGTGCCCATTCTGGGTTTGAACTCAGGGCTTGGGCGCTGTCCCTGAGCATTTGTGCTCAAAGCTAATGCTCTGAGCCACAGTGCCATTGACAGCTTCTTTTGGTAATTAAGTAGAGATAAGAGTTTCACAGACTTTCCTGCCTGGGCTGCCTTTGAACTTTGATCCTCAGATCTTAGCCTTCTGAATAGGTAGGATTACAGGGATGAGCCACAATGCTCTCCTTACTTTTCATTATTTTATTCTTTATTCTTTGCTATCTTTAAGTAGTTGTGCAAAGGGGTTCCAATTCAACTGTCAATCTATGAGTAACATGCATTTGACCAATATCATTCCTTCCATCAGTCTTTCTCCCCATCAATCTCAGCCCCATTCACCTCTTCAAGTTACCTGGTTCCATTTTCACACATGTACGTTGAAGACCACCCAAGTTAGAAACATATGCAATTATACCTATGTGTATCCATGATGTATATCTTCAAGATGACTTCAAAGCCATCTACTAATTTCCTCCCTACTCATTTTCTTGAGGAGGGGCAAGAAAAATTCCTGTAAACAGACAGACATTCCACACTTAATCCAAGCATCAGGTCCTTGTTTTGTGATTATGCTTCCCATCTGCATGAAAACTCCTTGGTGGAGTCATTGCTTTTTTATAATCCTTTACTTCCCACCATAGCTCTGGAGAAAGGTCTAACCTCGGTCACCTCAGCTTCCTCAGTTCTCCAGTTCATTCATGACAGTCAGCCTTGCTGGGCACACAAAGCCCACATGGGCTCTTGAGCCTCTCCTACACCTGCTTTAAAATTTTTTCTCAAAGCTAGTCATGTGACGATCTCTCTCATCTGAGGCACACTACTGAAGTAACTTTCTCTATTCTGTCTGTATTCTTCTCCTCTTAACCTTGTCCTATTTTTTTCTTCCTAACATACAACACAACCTGACTTTCTATCTTCTACCTATCTCCATATTTGTTATCCTCAGCATCACACTCATCTCATGAAATTATAACTTCCTGAGCACAGAAATGACCTACCCTATCTTCCTTGATGTATTCCTAGTCCCTGGGGCATACTACTGCATACATGGAAATAAACACTGGTTGAAAGAATAAATCAAAGAAGCCTGCAAGAAGAAGAGACAACTAGAGAATTTTGTTCAAAGCTCATCATTTTTTTTACAATGGCACAATGAGCTTAAAAAGAGAAAAGAACAGAAGAAAGAGTTATGATTGATCAAGGTACATTGTATTCATAAATTACAAGTTGAATTAGAATCCCTTTGTACAACTAAGGATTTTTTTCTAAAGATTTAAGGAACTGGCAAATAAAAAAATTAAACAACACAAAAAGAGGATCTAAAAGAGAAAGAATGTCTCCTCAATGCTACCTTACAAATAAATGTCTAGGTTTGACATTATGGTCAAGATTAGTCCTTGCAAACCTGCTGGTAATGGAAAAGAAGCACATTAGTGGAACGAGCCTGTGTTCTACCAGATGTGAAGGAGAGAGGGGGTCTTTTGGAACATAGTCAGATGACTGGAATTGATTACACACAGCTAAAACTCACCTGTTTTCTCTTGTATCTAGACAGAAGCTAGGAGGAATAATGAAGAGGCCCAACAGGGGTGTCAGGACATTAACTGATGTTTCAGCTTTGTCACTAACTGAAACAAATCACTTAATGCTCCTGCGCCTACATTTTCATTGTCATTTATTAACTAAGTCCATGGACAAGAGTTTGGAAAATTTTGCTTTATGTATCACTAATATTAATTTTGTTTTTTGTTTTTTCTTTTGTCGACTGTACTCAGGGTCTGGACATTGTCCCTCAGCTCTTCAGCTCAAGGCTAGCGCTCTACCACTTGAGCCACAGCACCACTTCCAGCGTTTTCTGCTTATGTGGTGCTGAGGAATCGAACCCAGGGCCTCATGCAGGCAAGGCAAGTGCTGTACCACTGAGCCACCTTCCCAGCCCCACTAATATCATTTTTGATGGAGGTTATGATAATGTAGCCTTAGGTGATGCTAAGGCACGGAAGTAACAGGTTGTTACACCTCCCCAGAGACCTTATATCCATAACATTGGGACACTCCAAGATGAAGGCTCCATTTTCTCTTTGTATCAGAAATGGTTTCTGCCTTTGTTAACCATAAAAAAAAAATGACATGCTATTTACGCATGTGTGGGGGGGGGGGGGGCAGAAAATGGAATTCTAATCTGGACACAAAATGATGTCATGGCTTCTTAAGTAAGAATAAGTAAAGCTCATCTGGGTGTGAGGGATGTACAGACTGTGTTTTCTATAGCTGGTAACCACAAATGCCTTTCATGTCCCATGTGTGTGCTTTTACCAGAACTCGCTGGCCACAGCATGTGCAGAATCTTCTTCCCTGCCTACAATCCTCTGAATCATGTATCCAATAGATGTGATGGGAGCGATTTGTTCCAGCTTCAGATGAAGCATTAACTCACCTGGCAGTGTCCACTTCCTGTCTTTTGGAAGACACGTGGGGAAGCAAGGGCTCTCCCCTGAAAATGTCAGGCTGCAGGGAGCCCAGGACTTGAGCATGGGCCTCAGTGACTGAGGAGAAACCGGAAGCGGGCTTTGCTGCTGCCCCTTGCTGCCCCGGCTAATGCCTGTTGGAGATACACCATGAGCAAAGCGCACAACTGCTTGAAGTTGCTCAGTGTGGGGGCAGTTTGTTACACAACAGAGAATAAGAATGAAGGTTTTTTAATTGTCTTATTTCATTATCCCTAACTAGTTGTACAAAGGGGCTTCAATTCAACTTGTCGATATGTGAGTACAATGCGTCTCAATCAATGTCACCCCTTCCATCACTCTCCCTGATCTGTTCCAACCCCACCCCTCCTCTCAATCTACCTACGTCCATTTCTTAACATATGTGCACTGAATATTATGACTGCATGAATCCACCCTCTCTCTATAAAGTAATCATGGAAAATTATAAGTTTGAAAAGTCAGAGAATATTATTTCCCAGGGTTACATCAACTTCAAGAAAAAGTATTACAGATATGGTTTGAGAAGATGTGATGAAGGCTCTTTTGGGGGAAAAGAAACAATAAAAGGAGAATCCTATTTGAAGTCTCACTTTTTTTTCATTAGCTGTAGAGTAATGGGAAACAGCCGCCCTGAATATCCAATTTCCCTCAATACTTTAATTCTTTTCTTAGGCTGGAAGTTTTAACAATTCATTCTTTACTACAAGTTGGGAAAAAACTATATAACTTAATGATTTTTTAAGGGTGTGTGTGTGTGTGTGTGTGTGTGTGTGTGTGTGTGTGTGTGGTGTGTGTCTGGGCAGCCGATTTTGAAGGTGAAGCTTTAATCACGCGCTAGTCTTATAATCACCACTGGTTTTCCACTAACGTATTACAAATTGGGCTTTAGTTCAATTTCAATTATATGGGCCAAATCCTAGCCTTCGTTGTTATGGGCAACTCCCATTGAAGTCATTAGTACGTGTACATGTGTAACTGAGGAGATCATTTGGCCATATGTGCTTTTGTCTCCATATATCTCTACTCAAGCTCAGGCACAGCAGCTGGCCTACACCGGGGCAAACATCTTAAGCAATTTGGAATAAGTTATCTGTTTCTGCCATACTGCCTTCATGTCAACATGTTGAAAAGAAAATGTAAATGTGAGGAGAAACAGCCCTTCTTCCATCACTTCCAGCATCCTGGTGGTTGCTGGTAGCTTGGACTCAAAGGCAATTGCTGTTCCTATTGGTAACCAACCAGAAGCTGGCTCTCCCTTGCTCCTTCCCCAGCAGACCCTCCAGGGAAACTCCGCTCTGTGTATCACTGGCTAGAGAAGCGTCTCATCATTTCTTTCCAGTTGGTTCAGGGACCACTATCTGCCCTGGCAAAGTCTTCGCTGTCAATTAAGCGAATGTTCATAGCACGTGCAGTCCAAACGAGCAGCCAGAGGACCCACAGAACATGCCAGGTGGAAGATGCATTGTGCTGATGGACACTTCTGAGCATTTACAATAGTGTTTCTCCAGCTTCCGCTGGCTTCAGGATCACCAGTAGGATTGCTAAAACGCAGCGTGATGAGACTTATCCCCAGGATTTTTGACTCAGAAGACTGGCAAAGGAGACTGAAAATCTGCCTGTCTAATAAGTTCCCAGGCAATGCTACTCCCTGCTGGCCCAGAGACCACGAGTTCAGATCCACTAATCTGGAACTTGAGTGATACTGTCAAAGAGGATGTGGCGGTGAATGTACAAGGCTTAGAATCTAGGGGGAGAGATAAGACGGCCAATCGACAGCTGTTAGGTGGTCAAAAGAGTGCTATCCCTGAGGAACACACTGACTTCCTGGTAGTCCAGAAGCTGGTTGAGATGATAAAGTGGGGGTCAATGAAACTATTCAATAGTCAAAAAACCAGCCTGGAAGAGAGAGCCAATCTTCCTCATTCTAGGAGTGCCTAGCCAGCAAGGACTGGAATTTATGCCTGGAATTCCTGCTGACCATCC
Source organism: Dipodomys ordii (assembly GCF_000151885.1). Taxonomy (NCBI): domain Eukaryota; kingdom Metazoa; phylum Chordata; class Mammalia; order Rodentia; family Heteromyidae; genus Dipodomys; species Dipodomys ordii. Next base: position 55,553,990 of record NW_012267217.1, read on the forward strand.
TTGCTACCCTATGTACAGAATCAGGCTGAAAAATAAAACCATTGCTGGTTATATTTTTGCAAAGATGACCCCCCCCAAAAGTGACTCTCATCCCAAAGAGCTGCATTTTTTCCTCTTGAATCTAGGAAGTGGCAGAAGTGACACTGTGTGACCTTAATCCAAGCAGCTTTGTTTGTTCTTTAAGGATGCTAGCTTACTGGACCCAGCCCTCATGCTATAAGGAATCTCAAGCAGCCCTGTGCAGGAACAGGTACAGGTAACTATTCTATCCAACAGTGCCTGCCAATGATAGACAACCACTTCTGTCAACCTTCCCTTTGGCCTTTCAGCCTTCGGTCCTGTCCTGGATTTCAAGGCTCTTTGAAGTCAATCTATTTGAGGTCACAGATTTGGGGTAGCAAAGGAAAGCTAACCTTGCTGGGCCTCTTGCATACATACTCCTGACTCACAGACTACCAGGGAACACAGTGGAAAGTTCAGGTGCTGCTGTAATTTAATGAGGAGTACCCACCCACCACACACACACACACACACACACACACACACACACACACAAATGTCCATGCAAAGGCCTGATCCACAGCTTGCCATTCTAATTTAGAGTTAGAGGACTTTAAGGGGAAGGCCCCAGTGGGAGGTATTCAGGTTATCTGAGGCATGCCAACAAAAGTAATTGTGAGACCACTATCTCTTACTCTCTTTTCACTTCCTGGCCTAGAGGGGAGTGGTTTGTCTCTGCCACACACCTTCACTATGATAGGCTAGCACAGGCCCAAAGCGACAGAGTAAGGATGGTCTAGAACATCTCAAGTAAAGCTTTCTTCTTTCTTAGGTATTTGCTACTGTAATAGAAAGCTGATTAACACAGAGGGTTTGTTATGAAGAAACAAGAACTGGAACAGAAACCAACTGGAAGCATTGTTGAGAGATGGGAAGAAATGAGACAGGGCTCTAATGTCTACCTCCTCACCTCCAATTCACGTTCTGTGGGTGGGTCCCCTCAGGTGGAATGCTCAACGCCACAAGGGAGGTTCTGAGTAATAAAACCAAATAAAGGACAGGAATCTTATGTAAAACAGGTACCCCCCAAAAAACTGAGAAGAAAATTTGTGGGGAAAAATGAATAGAGTAAGGACATGATAACTTGAGTGGATTTTAGCAGTATAATTTTGACAAATTTTACACATCTTTTATTTATTTATTTTACTAGTTATGGGGCTTAAATTTGCGTGTTACCCCTGAACATATTTTGCTCAAGGCTAGTGTTCTACCACTTGAGTCACAGTTCCATCTCTGGTTTTTTTGTTTTTTTCCTAGTTTATTAGAGATAAGAATTTCACAGACTTTAGCCAGGGCTGGCATCAAAACACAATCCTCAGATCTCAGCCTCCTGAGTAGCTAGGATTAAAGGCATGAGCCACTAAAGCCCACTTATATCCCATAACTTTTAAGGAGCAATTATTCCCATTGAGTCATCTTTTCTACTTATGTTGTTTCCCTTTCAAAAAGTATTAGTTAGTTTTATTTTCTTTTGAATGTGATTCTTTCTTCTCAACCATATCAACTATGAAAAAATAGGCCTATATAAGGAAAATACAAAGAACATTATTGGAACCTTCAAAGTATCATTGTATCATTCTTATGCTGGTGCCTTGAAAAATAAATAAGGAAATGATTTTGAAAGTTTAGAAAAAGAAGATACGAGACTTATAGTGCTCATTTTCCCTGTGTTATGGGAAACACAAGGTTAAGTCTTCTTAAACATACTATGTTAATTACTGTGATTTCCCAAAGAAAAAAAATGCTATGTTGCACAGCAAGTCAGCTTACAGGGCTGACGTGGTTCTCTGCGAATGCAAGGGAATACAAACAACAATAAGCCCAAACCTGGCATCTTCAGTAGATAGGTCTATTTTATTGGACAAGTGATTTAACTTCTGGGAAAATGTCTTCATCTACAAAATTTCCCATCCCACCCATATAGATGCTACATGCCCCAGAACAAGGAATGGGAATGCTTTTTACCAAGCCTAAATCCTACACATTGGGAAGAACTACCCAAGTTCAAGTTACATAGGAAAAGTCAAACATATTTAGATTCGATGCCCTTAACATTTCCCCTGACTGTGGAATGCTAACCTTCATCAACGGGAGAAGTATTGAAGGTAAAAGACTTAGGGGTTCACATGCCTAAAAGATACTCTTATCACAAATCCTAAAATAAGCCCCTGGAATTGTTTCATGGAGTCCCGACAACATGGGAAGCAACTAGCCCAGGAACAGAGATATGATTATGGGTTTGTTTTTCCTTTTATTTAAATTTTGCAAACTAATCCATAAAAACAAAGAAAACTGTCCAAAGCTAGGGGTAATATTATATTTCAATACATTTACATACTGAGTAGTGTTTAAGGCAATTTAAATATACCTATCTCCTCAAACATTTGTTCTGTCTTCATGGTGAAAACATTCAAACTCCTTTTTCTTGCTTTTGAAGCACGAATTACCATTGCTAGTATGTATCATCATCCCTCTGTGGTAAAGCATTTCAGAAGACTTTGCTTAATTAGCCCTTTCTCCTCACCAACTTCTAGTAACCGTCAGTCTGTCCTCAACTTCCATGAAATCCACTTGACTGATAAGTGAGATCATGAAGTATTATTATCTTTCTGAACCTGGCTTATTTCACTTAATATAATGATCTCCAGCTCCATTTCTGATGTTCCAAATGATTAGCTTTCATCCTTTCTATAGCTCAATAATATTCCAGGATGGACAAGTACCACATTGTCTTCACACACATTTCTTGGCTCTTATGAACGATGTTTGAATAAACATGAGGGTGCAGACATTCTGTTTGATTTTAAGAAGTGAAATGATGAGTAGGAAAGCCATAACATCCTAAAAGTATCCACTAAGTGTTGGACAGTGGCCACAGACCTACAATCCCAGCTATTCAAGAGGCAGGAGGATCACTGTTTGAGGTCACTCCAAGCAAAAGCACAAAACCCTGCCTGAAAAACAAACTCTAGCAAAAGACTAACGACTAACAGCATGACTCAAGTGGTAGAACACTTGCCTCACAAACATGAGGCCTTGAAAGTACCCACCAATAGGGAACTTAAAACAGCATCAGGTGCAAACTGTAGATTTGAATGTAAAGTTCTCTTTTGGGTCAAACCACAGGTAATATGGTTAGTGTAAACAATATAGTAGAACAATTAGTGACATTAACTAGTTGGGCAAAAACCATACAATAGAATGTTCTCCCAAGATGTGTTTGCCATAGTTAATACAGGACCATCTAAGCAGAATTACTGGTAGGCTGATGGCTGGGCTGCCAGCCAGCATTGGAAATGAGCTGGAGTGCAGGCTGGTTTCCCTTCTTTGAACTTTACAATCAGGAAATGAAAATATATTTTCAAATCATGGTACTCATGACATGGTACTCTCAATTTGGCTTCCATGATAGTAATGACTCATCCCATTCATACACCATAGGGGCTGTTGTGGGAGTCTATAATAGTTCTACCATGCTTCTTCCACAACCACCAACCACAAGGCTGCGTAACAGAGAAAAACCAGGACACAAGGTCATAATGACTGTCCTTCTAGAGATACTTTTATGTAATTAATTGAAGAGCTGCCTTACTTTTCTTCTCTTTCTCACTATGGCCGGCATACAACACACTATTATTCAAGCAAATAAGACATTTCAGAGTATTATCAGCCTCTGTTTAACTTCCAAATGTCTCAAAAAGCATCAGTAATGGGATGAACTATATCTCGCTTAAACATTCATTTGTTCAATTCCTAACACCTAGAACCAAAAAATGTGGCTGTCTATGGAGAGGGAATTCAGCTAGAACGAGCTGATTTGGTCAGATCTGCTCTGCTCTGAGTATGTTCTCATAGAAAGAGGAAACAAGGACAAATGCAAAGAGAAGATCATGTGACATTACAGGAAGAACACAGCCATCTAGAATCTGAGGAGACAAAACTCTGAAGCTCTCAACGCTACTCACACACTGATAGCAGACTGAGCCCCTGAAACTATGAGGAAATAGGTTTCTCTTGCTTACATCCCCAGCTTGAGTTACTTTGTTAGAGCAGCCAAACAGCAATCCATTTGCTTTTAGCCAAGCCATGAAGAAGTGACTGCTGTTTGATAGAGTTCTAGAGTCAGAAAGACCATTTTATTCTTAAGTACATAAAGCCTGACGTGGTTTCTGTGCTTACTCAGACATGTTAGGTGTTACCAAGTTAACTTGTTCCAGATGGAAAGCACTTATACTCCATTACCCATTTCCCACTCCTCCATCAATTTTTTTCTAAGTTTTCAGCTTCAAAAGTGTCGCCTGGTGTCATTTCTAAACAAACTCAACTTTCCTCTTTCAGCTCTGTTTCCTTACAATTGAAGACTGGCAGCCATTAAATGTTCTCTTAGAACACAGTCATAATATTCAATGTATATCCCCTGAAACTAAGAACATTGAAGGGATGGGATGGGTCAGGAGGGGCGGGAGAGAATGAAAGGAGTGACATCCATAAGAGCATTGTACTTACAAACTGATTTGTTTCAGTACTTAAAGATAACAAAATTATACTTTAAAAAATATTTTCTGTTTATTTCTTTGTTTTCACTGTATTTGATGTTGGTGCCCTGCATCTTGTATATACTCTTTTCTAATTTGGGGAGAGGAAGGGAAAAAACAAAATGCTTAAATGGGGATACAGGTTGACCCATTGTAACAATGAGAAATACAAGAGACTATGTTGAAAAATGAACTTTACAATTTAGGCTGGGGAGAGTGGGAAGGAGGGAGTGTAGTTATGGTGGTGGGAGGGAAGGGATGGTAGGGGGAAAACAAAGGAAGAGGTAATAATGCTTGATAGGAAATGCGCTCATTACCTTGCTCATGTAAGTGTAACCCCTCTGTATAGTATTTTCAGAATAAAAAATACAAAAATATTCTCTGACTTCAAGGAGCTGCATGATGAAGTTCAATTTTATCTTTTTGTCTGTTATGAGCTAACATTTACATTCAACACTGCATTTAAATATTTTTTATAGGGCTGGGAAGGTAGAGTGTTTGCCTTGCATGCATGAGGCCCTGGGTTCAATTCCTCTGCACCACATAAGCAGAAAAATAAAGCCAGAAGTGGCACTGTGGCTCAAATGGTAAGGTGTCGCCTTGAGCTGAAAAGCTGAGGGACAGTGCCCAGGACCAGAGTTCAGCCCCATGACCGACAAAAAAAAAAGTTTTTATGCAAGATAAGCACAAAATTCTCCTCCTACTCTTCAACTTTTTGCTCTATTTGTCCCCTATCCTCAAAGGGCTGATGGATGTCTCTCCTCTCCACATTTCCAGTCATCTATATGACCACAGGTTCATGGGTTTCTGACTTAAGAGTTACAGATCAGAACATAGACTAAGACCGTTGTTTAGATGTTTAGGGATCCACATTTAATTTTGTCATTCATCTGTTTCAAGCAGGGAGAATCAGAAATTATATTTGCAATAATATGGTATTTACCTCAGCAGAGTTTATTAAAATGTCACTTAACAAATTTTGTTCAGTAATTGCAATTCAATTACCTCCAATTTCCGTCAAGGGCAAGTATCATTTTCTGAAATTTCAGTTTCCTGGTGGCAGGTGTCTTCACCTCTTCACTATTCCATGGATTTTAATGAAGAATTAGATTAAATCATCAGTTACAGCTCTAAATATAGTTTAATCTCCCCTATTGAAGTAGAGTCCTCAATATCATTTTGGTTTCCTACTGTGAGGTCCTTTTGTTTCCCTGCTTATTTTATGGGATGTGGTGTTTGTGATTAGCATGTTGTATTTTTAAATATTTTGTTCAGCTTTTAGAATGGTACAAAGGAAAACGTGAGGCCCATAAACCCTGAAAGAATCCATTGCTAAAAAAAAATCCTTCCCATTGCATCAAAGAAAGGCATTCCATTTGTTTGGATAAGTTCGAACTACAATGCAGTGATCTCTTCTGACAAGAAGTCAGAAAACATTGATAGTTATAAACACTGATAGTTATTAAACAAAACCAGACAGTGCGAGGTCTATGGTGTACGCAGGGAATAATTTCCTCTTTGTGTGTTTTTGTTTATTACTGACCATGGAATAAATGATTCAATCCTTCTCCAAACTGTGGCAGAGTTAATACATACTTATTCCCAGAAAGATAAATCTGTACCTTGTTTAGCTCTAGGTATAATGTATCTGTTGAGAATTAAAAATGTGTTGGCACTCTTTGGAGAGAAACAAAGAAAGAGTGTTTACTGTGACTTTTAGCCTCCTGTTTCCTTCTGCCAGTTGCCAACCCGATCATTCTTTCACTGCTTTGCCTGGCTAGAATAGAAAGGTTCTTATAAATACCCTTTTCCTAAGTTAACAACCTTACTCTTCGTTTTTCTTCCAGTGTTTTTCCTTAATGCGTATCCACCAAGGCTCTTCTTGTCGCTGGCTGCTTTCTAGGGAAAGCTACTGCCCTATGGCCCTACTTCAATTTATAAAGGGCAGTTTAAAGTTCATAAAGTACTAAAAAATCTTCAGCAAAAAAGGGGGAGAGATTAATGTTAGAATTTTTACTACTGTCTTGCATAGCAGCTGCTGCAGTTGAGGAAATTTATGGCTGCAATATCTTCTACTGTGTTGAAAGGAATCCATAAAAGGGTCTTAACTTTACATGATGCCAGACACTAGCATTAATCAAAATTGGGATAGTCTGCTATCAACAAAGCAAGTGTAGCACCAAAATTATATCCAAGTGAAAGAAAAGCCGTTATCTCCACAGCCTTAGGCAAATCACTGCCCCTTCATAAACTACTATTTTTTAATTTCTTTCAAGTTCATTTCCAGTACAGCATGCTAAGATTCTCCGACCTATCAAAGAATTTCACATTTCTCTATATAAACATCAATGCTGGCATTTTAATTCTGGAATCTATCTTCTCTCTACTTGGAAGGCAGGAGGTGCAAGTAGATCTGATCAAAATTAGTCACCGCCTGGGAACAAAGAAACAACCAGATGTGTAGCTCGGCCTGCCTTGCCAGAGTTCTTAAACGGAGACTTTATAAGCAAAGGCAATCCTTACATTGGTTTAATGCACATGCCATATGCATAAGCGTATAACCAAAATTTACCAAGCATTCAAATTAAGCATATACAACTCATTACAAATCTCTTATACAACCCTATCTACAAATAAACTATGCATCTATGAGTTTCATTTAGATTTCCCATACTTCCCTCAACTCAGAATTAGAAACAGAGTTGATCTGGGTCTTTGTTCCACTCTGCCATGCTCACAGGAGTGGAGCTCATGGAATGTCAGATCCAGTGTCTGGGTAGTTTGTACTCAAGATACAAGCAAAATGTTTCCTTTGAGCCAGTTGAAATATATGTGACTTCAGAGGAGCAGTCACAGAGAAGATGTGGCCTATCATTCACTAAAATGTGGGCCACTCAACACATGTGTAAAACTTCTACTTGGAAAACACAGACAATGGTTCTAGAGACAAATTACAAAATAATTTTGGACGTTGGCAAGCTACAGCTCACAATACATATTTTGTGGGCTGGGAAGGTGGCTCAGTGGTAGAGCATTTGCCTTGCATGCATGAGGCCCTGGGTTCGATTCCACATAAGCAAAAAGAAAAAAAAAGCCGGAAGTGGCACTGAGGCTCAAGTGGTAGAGTGCTAGCCTTGAGCTGAAGAGTGGAGGGACAGCGCCCAGGCCCAGAGTTCAGGCCCCACAACCGGACCCCCAAAAAAAAACAAACCAAAAAAAACGTATTTTGTAATCCCTTTTCCAAACTCTGGTTTTCTCCTCTATGCTTTCTCTGCCACTTCTATGGTGGAAAAGGATACTTAACATTCTTTCAGTGAGTTCCAGCACAGCCTGTTGGAAAAAGGCAATCAGAAAGATTATGCCCCCAGGAAATACATTCTCTGCCAGGACTACGTCCTAACTCCTAACCCTTGGAAAATTAATGTAGTGAACGCTTCTAGGACCAAACCTGACACAACCTACCTGGAGTCACTTAAGCATGGTACACACTTCTTAAGCATGCTGATAGCCTCTTACCTCTACACTTGTGTCTTGCTCTCTAGGACCTAAGACAAGTGCACAGGCAGGCTGTATGTGTACAGAGTCAACTCCTAATTAAGAGTAAACCCCAAACCAAAGCCGGTGGTTCATGCCTGTAATCCTAGCTACTCAGGAGACTGAACTCTGAGGATCATAGTTCAAAGCTAGCCTGGGCAGGAAAGTATGTGAAACTCTTATCTACAATAAATGACTCAGAAAAAGCCAGAAGTGGCACTGTGGCTTGGGACCAATGGAATAGAATTGAAAACCCAGAAATGAAACAAAAGACCTATAGCCATCTAATCTTCGATAAAGGAGCTAAAAAAAAATAGAATGGAAGAAAGACAGCCTCTTCAGTAAATGGCAAAATTGGTTAATCACTTGTAGAAAACTAAAGCTAGATCCTTCTATATCACCCTGCACCACAATCAACTCCAAATGGATCAAAGACCTCAGAGTCAAAGCAGACACCCTGAAAACATTATGGGACGGAATAGGAGAAACCCTAGGTCTCCTTGGCTCAGGCCGAAATTTTCTGAATAGAGACCCAGAAACACAACAAATCAAAGAAAGGTTGGACAAATGGGATTGCATGAAGTTGCAGAGCTTCTGCATGGCAAATGACATAGCTAGCAAGATCAATGGATTGGGAGAAGATCTTCACTAGCCATACAACAGACAAATATACTTGGAACTCAAAAAATTAAATCCCCAAAAAATAAATCCTCAAAGAAACAACTGCCCAATAAATAAGTGGGCTAAAGATCTAAAGAGAAACTTCTCTAAAGAGGAAAGAAGGATGGCCAATAGACACATGAAGAAATGCTCAACCTCTCTAGCCATAAAAGAAATACAAATCAAAACAACATTGAGATAGCACCTCACCCCAGTTAGAATGGCTATAATCAAGAACTCTAATAACAACAGATGCTGGAGGGGATGTGGCCAGAAGGGAACCCTACTGCATTGTTGGTGGGAGTGTAAACTTGGTCAACCACTTTGTAAAGACTCCACATAGAGCTCCCCTATGACCCAGCAATCCCACTTTTGGACATTTACCCAAGATCATACTAAAGCTACCAGCAAACTATGTTTATCACAGCATTATTTACCATAGCTAAGATATGGAACCAAGCCAGATACCCCTAAGTAGATGAATGGATCAAGAAAATGTGGTATATATACACAATGGAATTCTATGCCTCCATCAGAAAGAATGACATTTCCCCATTTGTTAGGAAATAGAAAGACTTAGAAAAAATTATATTAAGTGAAGTAAGCCAGGCCCAAAGAAACATAGGTCCCATGGCTTCACTGTGGCTCAAGTGGTAGAGCGCTAGCCTTGAACACAGAGAGGCTCAGAGACAGAGCCCAGGCCCCTCAGTTTAAAACCCAGATTCACAAAGAAAAAAAAAAAAGTAAACCTCAGGTCTTGTACCTTTAAATACAGCCCCTGAAGGAGTGAAGAATGAAAGAGGATCATGAGTTTGAGACCAGCCTGGACTGCATAATGAGACTCTCTCAAAAAAAAAAGAAATAAAGAAGAGGAAGGAAAGAAGGAAGAAGGAAGGAATGGAGGAAGGAATGAATGGAGAAAGGAAGGAAGGAAGGAAGGGTAAATGAGCATTACCACTAGGGACAGTTGAATCAACTTTAAAACCTCACTAGGTTAAAATTCTGAGGTATTTCCACCACAGCCTCTTAGACAGTCCCCAAGACATTGCATCGATCATAGTCATTAACATCTTCTCTTCCCTGACTCCTTCTCATGGACCCTCTTTTCTTCCTGAGATCATCTTCCTTATTTATTTATGTTCCCCACACTTGTCTCAGATCTGCCTTAGGGTAACTCAAGTAAAGATCAGCAATAATAACTCTAATTGACTAGAAAGTTATTAGAAATCAAGCCAGAAAGAGGGAAGAATAGAAAGGGGGTCTGTCCCAGAGATGAGGCTTCTGAGTTAGAGCACGTGAAGCTAGCTACTGGTAGTAAATACCAGCCATGAAACTGGTCAAAACTACAGAAGTGGTAAGTGAACAAGATGGACGCCCCCCCCCACACACACACCATTTCAAGAATCAAGGTTCAAGACCAAGAGTTTAGAAGGAATGTCGAGAGAAGACTGGTCAACCAAAGTGAGGAGGACTGATTCTGAGCAGATGGGCAAGGCAGAAAGAAGCAGGAGGCCGGAACTAATGGATGGAAATTCTGTCTGAATGTCAGGAAGGAATGAGATTTGGGGAACATTGCAGTAGAGCCCCAGCTTAAAATAGAATCACAAAACTGGAGTTCTCCCAGAAAGTCAAGTTGCACCAAAGAAAACTTGGTGTCACGTTGTCCGTAAGATGATACTTAGCTCCATGAGAGGTTTCCTACCCAATAGAGGTACAATCTAGATATTAACTTACCAATAAACACTTGGTAGTGTTTAAAATTAAACACACACACACACACACACACACACACCCATGTCTTCCTGCCATAGCTCAGGTCTAGTGATTGAACCAGAAGACCAATGTTCTGATTCAAATCTCATATGCATAAAAAAGATTTAACTTTCACTCCTACCGATTACACTAATGTTTCTGTTACTGTCAGGTTTAGAAGATAATCAAGCAGAGGAAATAACTCCACCAGGGTGGAGTCAACACATGAGCTCTGCTGGTTACATCATGACCCGCTCCCATCTTTCCAAGAAAGCTTGCAATCTTTCTATTGAGTTTGATGTGCCAGGTCCCAAAGTTGGGAATTGTATCAAGACAAATATTTTTTAAATAAAGTAAGTATTGTTGGTTTCAAATATGATTGTCTCAAATATAAACAACCCCGTAAATTTGAAACATGTTGGGTGAAATGGTAGAAGGAAAAACAGAGGAAGAAGTAAAGTAAAAATAGAAGCCATAATACATACGGGCAGAGTGGATGAAGCAGAGGATTTATTCTGGAATTATATGAAGCCAGTGAAAAAGATATCATTTGGAACATACTATTGTGCAATTCTACTCGATGCAAGAGGCAATCAGAATGTTTTAAGGAGGCTGAAATGTTTGAAACATGAGGACAAGTATTGGCCCATTCAATACCTTAGAGAAAACAAAACGATGGGAAAATTTTTTCCAAGAGTATATGCATGAGACAAATTCTTCACTCACATACTTGTACATGGGACCTAATTCTTCACTTGGATATTTGTGGCAACTCTGCATTCTGCAGACTTAGTGCCTGTGTGAAACAGGAGTTGAGCATATGGCAAACTTTAGCCTGCATGGAAATGTAGCTTCTGTTAGCATTAAACTGCTCATTAGTATGCAATGGAACTTTTTTAAAGGAAAACAACATTAATGACTCTAAGCCATTTGTAAGCTATTTTAAAAGTTGGAATTGAAAAAAGAAGATTGAAGAACATACAGCAACTCTGGGCATGATCTGCCACCCCATCCATCAAGATTTTTTTAATGTATTTTATTTTTTATTAACTTTTTTTTTATTATCCTCACCATCCATCAAGTTTCTTGAGGAGAACAGATGATACAGCCAGCCCGGTTTAATCGAAGAACATATAAACCCAATTTAGCATCCTGGGTTAAGTTTCAGAAAAGCGTAGCAGAGACATATGGAGAGATCTAAGTTCTGGTAACCTAAGACCCTCAGCTATCTTCCAGGTGGAGAGAGAGAGATGTGCTGCCTGGGTGGGCAGTGCTCTGGTCTTCTCCCACCTCCCAGGTAGTCAGAGCTGCCTAGCCATTAGGAAACAAGTTCACCCTTCTGCTGCAAATCAGATTCCCTGCTTCATGTTTACATAGCCACAATCCTCAAACTACAGAACAAAGAAACAGGCTCTAGCTTTCAAGATTCAAAGAGCTTCGGGAAGAAAGCAAAGCACTTCTGTGGACAGAAGGCAGCCACTCTGTTTCTGATCTTACGGCTTCGTCGGTGGGCGGATGATGGAGTGATCCAGCCTAATGTACACCCATGATCCCCAGCCTTTTCTTTCGGTTTCTGTGTATTTGACATTGACCTAGAAAAACCCAGGTATCCGCATGCACATGGGGAGTGCTCTGGGTCTTCCAGGTCTGTTCTTCCTTTCCCCAAATTGGATTTGACAGCTATGGAGTAGGAAGCAACTGCCGAGCAGAGAAACTTAGAGGAAGAAGGTAATTCTTTCTAGCCAAGTGGATTTGAGGTGGTATGGGACATCATCATCATAATAAAAAAAAAAAAGAAAAGAAATACGATATTTTCAAATAGAAAGCAGGAGGTTTGAAATGAAAACTAAGGCGAAAGCTCTTGGTGTGTCTTTGTTTTCATTTGTTTATTTGTTTGTTTCCCACAACAACAAAAAGCACACCAAATAGAATACAACTCAGCAGAGACATACCCCACACAGAGCGCCGGGGTCTGCAGCGTTTGGCAAAGCCCTTGGTTGGCTTTCAAAGGACAGAGTGTGAAATTGGAACACAAGTCCAGCTTGAGATACCGAGGAACAGACAGGGGGAAAGACATGTGTCTGCAGAAGAACAATTTAAAAACAAACAACAACAACAAAAACCAAATAGTTTTCATTTCGGAAAGTAAAGAAGGAGCTCACATCAACGAAGAACATGGTTGACAAGACCCCATAGTCATTTGTGGGGGGGGGGAAGTTTAACTAAAGGAGTGTTAAGCTGCTACACAAGCCCCAGAAAGGCTGGAGTATTTACTCAGGAGAAGGAGCTGAAGAGGGTCCACTGAAGAGGCAGTGAGAACAAAGAAACTCAGTCATGGAACATGCCAAGAGAAATAAGTGGTAGCAACAACATTTTAAAACCCTAATTTAGGGGGGAAAAGAAGAAAATTATCAGTCTCAGCCAAGAAAAATAATAGCTCCACATATCTTCGGCTATTGAATTTTGGCATTCCTAAATGCGTGTCTGTGGTCTGTGATTCCCCAGCCGTTTGGTGAGCATGAAAACTGACCTTCTTAAACTTCTTGCTAAGCTACTTTTCTCCTACCAAGATGTGGATGAGGTATTCACTGTCCTGACCCAGCTGGTGCATTCCTTTACCCAGCAGTGTCTCCCCTTCACTGGGAGGCTCTGCGAGGTCCTGGGCGCGCAGGGAAACTTTCCTCCTTGTCAATGAGCTCTGCTCTGGGAAAGGGGAACGAAGTATTCAAGGTAATGAAATTGTTGTCTGGGTTCTTTTTTTTCTTTTCTCCTTTTTTGGTCTTTACTCATAACAGGAAAACCTGAAAATACAAATAAGAGATATTTAAGCTTACTCCAAAGAGTTTTTCACTTCAGTTGAATGGCAGACAAATAACTATTCTTTTTCTTTTTCAAATATATTGAGAACAATTAACTTGAAATGTTTTATTAAAGGTTCATAGGAGGCTTGGGTACTGGTGGATCATTCCTATCATCCTAGCTACTCAGGAGGCTGGATCTGAGGATCAAGGCTCAAAATCAGCTCAGGCAGGAAAGGCTGGGAGATTCTTATCTCCAGTTAACTATGGGGAAAAACCAAAAGTGGAGCTGTGGCTCCCTCCAAGTGGTGTAATGTTAGCCCTGAACAAAAGAGCTCAGGGACAGAGCCTGGGCCCTAAATTCAAGTCCCATGACCACCAAAAACAACAACAAAAAATAAAGGTTAATTGGAGAGTGTGTTTTTAAGGAAGAATTTTGTCGTGCATATTCCCAAGATTCACTCCTAGGAAAAGACTCAAAAGAAAATAACTCAGCACACATAAGGAGAGCTATCCATGTTTCTTGTAGCACTATTCACAATAGCCAAACTATGGAATCAGACCAAAAGCCAATCAACAGAGGAATGGTTAAAGCAAATATGCTCTATACATCATGATGCATTATTCAGCTGTAAAAAATAATGAAATAATGTCATTTGCTAGAAGATGGATTGTACAAGAGATCATCATATTAAGTAAAATGAGCCAGACACTTTTTAGGTTTGCTGTAGAATGCAGAATTTAGCTCCATGGGGGGTGGGGGGAAAGAACATGTATATGCAAAGGAGAATAAAGGAGAAAATTGGGAAGAGAAGCAGTGGGAGATAGAAGAAAGAAAAATGTTAGGAGAATATGATGAAAATATATTGTTCAGAACCTTCCCTGAGGGCTACAGTGTGTAGCTGAACATTATACAGTGGCTCATAACTCTTTGAGCACTGTCTTCTGTTATCAGAGGTGAAATCGGAGAGCTTGAAACAGAAAGAGCAGCAGTGTGAAAACCAGGTGACCCAAGTTCTAGGCTAAACTTTATTAGCAGCTGAGAGACATCAAACACTTCACTACATCTCTTCGGAATCGACTTCTCTTTTCTGGAAAAATGAACGCACTCTACACTCAATAAAAAGGTCTGATCCTTGATCCACAATTCCATTTGTTAAATATAAAATTAAACAACTTTGCTTTCATGTAACTGGATGTGTTGTCTCCAATTGCATTTTCAATCAAAAATAAACTATTTATTCCATTTGTCTGATAATATTTTTTGTGGATGGCAACTTGAACTCAGTATCTCCTGCTCATTATTGGCTTGATTGGTCAAGACTGCCACTTCTAATATATACACACGGTATTGCAGCCTGCTTCCTTTATCAACCAAATCAGTATGCTCATTCTGGAAGTGCCTTTGACCATAGTTGGAAGAGGAAATTTACTCTCACAAATCAGTTGGCCCCATCCACTATGAATAAGGTGCTTACCTGGGCTCAGTGGAATTGCATGTCTTCAGCTAAAGAACAAGGATGACAGTAAAGGAAGATCCATATGCAGGGCACACACTTAAAAAATAGCAATGGTCTCAGCAACAGACTTCATGGAACATTTAAGGTTTGGGAGTTAACCAACCCCCCCCCCCCCCCCCCCCCCCCCCGCCTCACCCCACACTTCCAACTTCCTGCCTCCTGCCACCTCTGGAGATGATCATCACGTCCCCTGTGTACATCCTAAAGTCACATGGGTAAAGCAACCTATGGCAAATCAGTCCTACTTTGGGGGAGGTATTCTGCTAACTCAAAGGGAAGAAAAATGACCCAAGGATCGCATACAAGATCACATACACCACTGGAGGTTGGGAAAGAGCAAGAGCTTCTCTAAGAGTTAGAACTAGACATGGAAGAGGAAGAAGGCACCCAAACAGTTAGGGGCGAGTATATGAGAACAGATGGCCTTGGATGTAACCACGACTTCAGTCCTTCAGGAATGGGCCAGGGACAACACAAAGTCACTGCCTGAAACAATGTAAATTGTTTTGATTGACATGGCCGCCATGGAAATCATAGTGTCAGCATCCCTCAGGTGCTGGGCCAGCCCAGGGGATGCACAAGGATTACAAGGAAAGAGAAAGCTCCCTTTCCTCAAGGAACATGTGCTTGCATAGTAACGTGTCCCATATGATACTTTTTTTAAAGGTTTTTTTTTTTTGTTGTTGTTGTCAGTCATGGGGCTTGAACTCTGGACCTGGGCGCTGTCCCTCAGATCTTCAGTTCAAGGCTAGTGCTCTACCACTTGTGAGCCACAGCACCACTTTCAGCTTTTCCTGTTTATGTGGTGCTGAGGAATTGAACCCAGGGCCTCATACATGTGAGGCAAGCCACCTTTCCAGCCCTAAGGTTTAGGTTTATCTAATTGTTTGTATCTATGCATATATGTATATAAAATGTGTTATTTATTTATATGCTTGTATATATTAATGTACATGTTTATATGCATATGTATTATTTATTGCTTTATATGCTTAACCCATACTGGCCAAGAACTCATGCTGCTTCTGCTTCAGCCTCCCAAGTGCTAGGATTACATGCATGGACCACCACACCTGGCACACAGGTCTGGTCTTGAAAGAGAACAAGTATGTGGTTTTTCCAATAGTAAGATTAATTGTGTAAACTCTGCTTAAGTTTTCAGAGAAGGATAAAGAAGTGCTTCCCGGGTGACTGAAATCTGAAGATCATGGTTCAAAGCCAGTCCAGGCAAGAATGGCCATGAGACTCTTTTCTCAGCACTTTACAACTTGGTGGAGGAGGAAAGAGTTGTGGAGGAGGGGAGGCAAGGGATGGTAAGGGGAAAAATGGAGGAGCTAACAAGGCACAATAGGCTATGTACTCATTACTTTACTCATGTAATTGTAACCCCTCTGTACAGTATTTTTACAATAAAAAAATACAAAAAACTACTCAGAAAAAGCTGGAAATGGAGCTTTGGCTCAAGTGGTAGAGTGCTAGCCTTGAACACAGAGAGGCTTGGGGACAGAGCCCAGTCCCTTGTGAAGGTCAAGCCCAGGACTAGCAAAAAATAAAAATAAAAATACAATATAACTAACTACTAGGCACCAGTAGCTCATGCCTATAATCCAAGCTACTCAGGAAGCTGAGAACTGAAAAACTACAGTTTGAGGCCATCTCAGGCAAAAAAAAAGTTCACTACAGTCCAAAATCACCAGCAAAAAAACTTGGCTGGAAGCATGTCTCAAGTGATAGTGTACCAGCCTAGCAAGTTTGAGGCTCTGAGTTAAAACCCAGTATGGACAAAATGAAACTGTAAATAAAAGAAAATAAACATTTGATCGTTTGACTCTATAAGTGCAATAAATAACATCTTCAAAGCTCATAGATACATGTACAAAAAATCTAGAAAAAAATTTACAACCAAAAAATTATGATACTTCCATAAAGCAGAATACAGAGCAGCTACTAAAGAGAGAAGCTAGATTTGTACAAGTGGTTTAAGAATAAGCTCCTAAAACTAAAGAGGAAAAAAGCAAAGCACAAGAGACATATATTTCTCCCTAGAGATGTAACTCAGTGGTAAGCCGTGCTTACTGAGCACAAAGCTCCAGGTTGAATCCATACCACCCAAAAATAAAATAGAGAGAGGGAGAGAAATATATACTCTATGAGCTCACTTGTAGAAACAAAAAGCAAGTATAGAGAGAAATGTGGGTATATACATAGGCATAATAACACATATGTTATATAGGCATATATTCACACACATTTCTTCTTCAGAAAAGATAGACCAAGAGCATGCAGTTAAGAGCAATGCCAAGGCTCTTTCCACTCAACCCACTGCATTTTCCTTTTTGTCAAGACTGGAAGAAAGGAAGGCATCCCTTGGCTTTCCTATTTGAGTTTTATTATTCCATGAGCCCAGGAAGGGTAGAATATTGACTAAAAATATCCCCCACATAATTTCCCTTCTTCCAGAGAGAAAGCATTCTATTAGAGAGAAAATACTTCTAGAAACCACTTCTTCTAAAAAGAAGCCACTGTAGTTTGTACATTGTCTTTCTGATAGTCTTCTCATGAGGCTCATGTCCATTGTGGCCAATTCTTTATATGCTATGAAGTTCACATATAGAAGTGTCACCAGTGGACTGGGAAGGTGGCTCAGTGGTAGAGCGCTTGCCTTGCGTGCTTGAGGCCCTGGGTTCGATTCCTCAGCACCACATAAGCAAAAAAAAAAAAAAGAAAAAAGCCAGAAGAGGCGCTGTGACTCAAGTGGGAGAGCGTTAGCCTTGAGCTGAAGAGCTGAGGGACAGCGCCCAGGCCCAGAGTTCAGGCCTCACGACCGGACCCAAAAAAAAAAGTGTCACCACTAACCCCAGGCTCTAAAAATGCTAGCACTGGAGTTATGGTGAGCAGGGGGAAGGTGACAGTATTTTCTGTCATCTTGGACATGACAGATAATCCAGTACACAGGCACAGAATCTTGAGAATGGCCTGTCTGTCACTAGATGTGATCTTTCCTAGAAGTTATTTTGATGTTCTAGATTACAAAAGCTAAGTCTAAAGGCACATAACCCTGAAAAACTATTTCATGAACAAAAGTCTTTCTGTGTACCTTACTTACTTCTTTTTATATTCTTTTATTGTAAAGATACTGTACAGAGGGGTTACAGTGACATGAGTAAGCTAATGAGTACATTTCCTATCAAGCATTGTTACCCCCTCCTTCATTTTTCCCCTACTATTCCTTCCCTCCTCTGCCTCCCCTGAACTTTTCATTCAATGGTTTCTAGCTTATCTTATTTTTCTTACCTCACAATCCCACCTTTGACTTTCCCTTATGTATTTGTTTTGTTTTGGTTTTGGTGCTGATCTTCGGGCTTGAATTCTGGGCATAGGCGCTGTCACTGAGCTTTGGACTCAAAATTAGTACTCTACCAAGATCCACAACTCTACTTCAGCTTTTTGGTTAACTCGAGATAAAAGTCTCAAGGATTTTCCTGCCAAGGCTGGCTTCAAACTTTAGTCCTCCTGGGTGCCAGTGACTCATTCATGCCTGTAATCCTAACTACTCAGGAGGCTGAGATCTGAGTATCGCAGTTCAAAGCTAGCCTGGGCAGGAAAGTCTGTGAAACTCTTATCTCCAATAAACCACCAGAAGACCAGAAGTAGTGCTGTGGCTCAAGTGGTAGAGCACTAGCCTTGAGCTGAGGAGCTGAGGGACAGCTCTCAGGCCCAGAGTTCAAGCCCCATGACCAACCACGTTAGACCTCAGATCTTAGCACCCTGAGTAACTAGGATGCCAGGAGTAAGCCACCAGTGCCCAACCCACCTTATGTTCTTATTTTAGAGAGGATTCTTTTTTGATCTATACAAATAAATGAAGACTCCTTGGTGTGTGGATGAGGCTAACAAACTTCCATATACAACACTCTGTGTAGTTGCTATGTGAATTTTCATGAAAATGTAGATTTGTATCATGTTATATATTATTTTCAGCCATAGACTTTGCTAATTTCCCACTCACTGGTATGAGAAAATAATAACAGTTGATAGATGCCCTATCAAAACATTAATTTTTAAAAAAACTCCAAACTGGAATGGTGATGACTGAATTGGACTTTTTTTTGAGGAGGATTGTTTTCCAAAGAGTTTGTAAGGAAACATTCCTTAAAGGACTGAAGATTTTACACAGCATTAATTTCATTGCACAAGGCTATTTTGGGTCCACATTGTCAACAGATCCCAGTGGCTAGTTAATTTCAAATGCACAGTTAGCATACTTCCCATTCTAGGAAATAATGCCAAGAGAAATTATAACGAAGTCCACAGCCTCAAGACTCGGTATCCAGGATGTGGAAAAAAAAATAATAACTCAAGCTCGAAAGCAGATGCAATGGGGTAGGGCAAACACACATGGCTGGAGAAATCTGGAATTCCAGTGCCCACATCCGGCTTTGCATGTAAATCCTGTGAGACAAAAGCTGACTCGATTGCTTCCTCTGGACACAAAAAGAAATGGACTTGGAGAATTTTGGTAGACTCTTCCATCCTTCCAGTTTCGAAAAAAAATAGATTAGGATGTCCTAACTTAAATCCCATTTCCAAGGAAGCTTTTTGTTTCAGGAAGCTGTCATTCCCTTCCCCAAACAGTTAACTTCTGGAAAAAAAATAGTTTCAAGGAAAGAGATTTTTGTGGACTGAAATGATAATGGATTTAAGCAGTTCCCAGTAGTTCCCAGTACAGCAGATGTATAAAAGTATTGTTCCCCTTTTTCTCTGACGTGGTCAATGAATTCTCATGTGTTAAGTGGTTAGTTACAAATTTTTTATTTTAATTCCATCCAACCAAATTGGTCAGAGTTGGTCTTTAAGATATTCCCTTCAGATAACTAACTCTCCAGTCTCCTTCGGCTATGGTAGTTTGCATGGTGGCATTTCTTGTGGTTGTGGTTGTTGTTGTTTTGCCAGTACTGGAGTTTCAGCTCAAGCCTCCTGTTTGCTAGGCAGGTACTCCATCACTGAGCTATGGCTGTAACCCTTTTCTGCACTGGTCATTTTGAGATAGGGTCTTGTTTTGGCCTGGGGCAGTACTTGAACTATGATCCTCCTATTTATGCTTCTTGCCAAAGCTAGGTTAAACATCACAAGCCACCATGTCTAGCTCCTTCCATTGAGATAGAATCTCACAAGCTTGTTATTCGAGCCAGAACTGGCCTGGAACTGTGATCCTCTTTATCTCAGCCTCCTGTATAGCTAAGATGACAGGTATGCGCTATCTTGCCCAGTTATTGGATGAGAAGGGGGGGTCTCATGAAGTTCTTTTGCCTGGCCTATCCTCAAGCCTCAATCATCTTGATTTCATCCATTTGAAAAGCTAGTGTGATGGATGTAAGACACTGTGCCCTGCTCTCTGATCCATTTCTAGAGACTCCTCTGAGATAATTGTTGCAGAATGGTTATCTAAGTTCTATCCTAGAGTCACGGCTGCTGAAATGCAGCTGGTGCTATAGGCTATGTAGTCAACTTGTAACAACCCAAGCTTCTGACCTCCCAAAGGTGTGGTCCACCCTTGGCTGATGTCTGGGTCTGGCCATCCTCTGGCCATTCAGCACTTCTGCATTTCCTTTGCCACATGGTCTTAGGCCTGTCCCTTTGGATCTATTAAAGAGTGTTGCTAAACCCACTACTCCCAAGGTTTTCAAAAGCCATCTTCCTCAAAGTTTAGTCCTCATGAAGGAAGAGGTTGTCATTAGCTGAGACCCATGGAATCAAACCTACTTTCTCTACCACGGTCCTCCTTCTACTCTAATCCTTGATGAAGAGAGTTGAGCTTTGGGAGTAACCTCGGTCTTCCTTTCCTCATACAGAGAAGTAGCATTCAGGCCCAAATGTCACAAGCAGAAACAGAAAAATGGAGTCTGTCCTGAGCCATGGAAAAAAATCTTGAGGAGTATGCCTGTGACCCATTCCAGTTCTCCAGGCTAATCCTGGTATGCTAGTGAGACTTAAAAGAATTTAGAAAATCCTTTCTCTCTAGACGAAGTTGGAGTTTCAAAGTTTTGTGACCTGCTAAAATAATATCCAATTTTTATCTTTGACTTTGCATTCCTCAGAAGAATTCTTAAACCTCCCTCAAGGCAAATAAATGAGCATGTCTGAAAAAGCCAGGCAAGTACAGAAAAGGGAAAAGCAAGGGATTAATATTAACAAAAGATCCATGTCAACATATTGCATGAAACATTTTCCCTATTACATTGGCAATATGTTATGTTGTATAAAAAAAAGCAACCCAAGAAGGAAGTAGGAAAGACAAGAACAGATGAAATAATGCAGTTTATTCCTAATACACCAGGATAAAGTCAACTCCAGCTGAAGTAATGGCCCAAGGAAAATCTCTCACTCTCCTATTTGCCTTCTCTTGTGATCTGCCCATAATGTAGCTAGATAGCTAACTAGATAGATACATAGATAGATAGATAGGTAGATAGATAGATAGATAGATGATAGGTAGATAGATAGATAGGAAAAATAGGTAGACGGATAGATAGATGTAGAAATATATATATACATGCGGAACATTTTTACTGTCTAAACAGTAAGAAAATAGCCCAATTTATAAATAAGCTACAAAATTATTTGTACAACTTGTGGGGGGGAGATAAAGGGAGGGAAATGGGAAAAAATGAGGGAGGGGGTAACAAGTTCATCAAGAAATGTACTCACTACCTTACTTATATAACTAACCCCTATGTATATCACCTTAATAATAAAATTTAAATTTAAATAAAAATAAGCCACAGATCTTGATATATTTGTTTAAATCAGAGAACAGATACAAATGCTTAGCAAGCATATGAAAAGATTCTCCAAATCTCATGTCATTGAGGAAAATGCTAATAGGAACAACAGTATGATATCACTGCAGGTCCATTAAAATAGGAAAAAATCCTCAACATCTACAACACCAAGTGCTAAAGACATGAAATTCTCATTCATTGCTGGTAGGGATGCAACGTGATACAGCCATTTTAGAAGTGGCTTAGCAGTTCCTTTTAAAACTACATACAACTGAGGAATCTCCAAACTGTCTTCGACAGTGGTTGCACCAGGATTCAGCAATATTATTCATGGGCATTTATCCAGAAGATTCCAAGTCAGGATCATAGTCATAGTTATGAAAACACACCAGACAGATGCCCTTCAACAGACAAGTGGATCAAGGAAATGTTTCGACTGACAGACAGACAGACTGATGCACACACATACATACACATGCACACACATGTATGTATGCATGTATATATGTATGGAGAGAAAGAGAGAGAGCTATTTTAATCATCCATCAAGAAGAACGATATGTTATTTTCAAGGAAATGGATGGCAGTGGAAAAAATTATAAGTAAGTCAGGCTCACAAAGACAAAGGATGCATGTGTGAAAGTTAGATCTAATTACAAATATATATGTATGAATTGAAGTTTGATATATGCAAGGAAGGATTTCAACGGTGAAATTCCTTTGACACACCAACTAACTAATTTATGGTTTGACAATGAAAACCAAAAAGCTAGAATATGGGTTGCCAGAAGGAGGGGCTGAAATCAGGGGGAAGGAGGCAGACAAATAAGAGAGGGAGAGAGGGGAAACTGAGTCATAATATTTGGGAAGGGATGGGAAGGGGAAACAAAGGAGGAAGCAACCATGCTTGATAGAAATGTACTCATTACTTTGCCCATGTAATTGTAACCCCTTTGCACGGTATTTTCACAATAAAAAAATTTTTAAATAAAATAATAGATAAATAATAAAAATTAAAAAAATTTAAAAAAATTCAATGTACATGTGTGAAAATAGAACTAGGTGAACTGAGGGCATGGGTGGGATTGGGAGAGATGGAGAGAATGGTGAAAGAGATAGCATTTATCAAGAGGCCTTATAATCATAAATTGACATGCTGAAATGAAATCCTTTTGTACAAAACTTAAGGATAATACTTTTTTAAAAAAAACTATACACTTTTACCCTAAATGATCTAACAATTGCTGCTGCTCAGCATTTATCCAATGAGTTGGAATGTATTTCCACATAAAAGCCTGCTGGTACATGCTCACAGCAGTTATATTCATGATTTCGAAGACCTGGAAGTGATCAAGATGTCCCTCAGTAGGCAAATGAGTCAATATTGAAACAATGTAACATTGTTCAACATTGAAAAGAAACAACACCTCAAGTCATGAAAAATACAGGGAGGAAATTTTTTTCTTTACCTCATAAATGAGGTAAAGTGTATTTCTTTTTGGACAATGTCATCCCTTCCTTCACTTTCTCTCAATTTCCCCCTCCAATCTCTGCCTTGATAACTTTTTGGATAGGCTGGCCCTGAACTACAAGCTTACTGATCTCTGTCTCCCAAGTGGCTGAAATTACAGGTGTGAACCACCATGCTCAACTAAATTCTTTTTTTTTTTTTGGCGAGCTGGTGAAGAAAAGAAAGGCTTTATGCATGGGACTGTGCCTCTTCTTGGTTTTTTTTTTATCAATAGGACTATTTTATATTATAAATTAGGGGAAAACTTTAATGCATAGTACTAAGTGATACAACTCCATCTGAAAGGGCTATGTAGTCTATAACTTCATCTATGTGACATTCTAGAAAAATCCAAACTCTGGAGGCATTAAGAAGATCAAGGGGTTTCCAGAAGTTGGTGAAACAGAGGGATGAATAGAACACAGATTTTTAGCAGAGAAAATATTCTATATCCTCAGATAATATCACAACAGGTCCTTATCATTATACATTTGTTTTTGCACACCATCAATTGTTTGTATCCATTATGGCCTTTATACACAGAGCTCTTTACATTGCATATTCATTTTATTTTTCAACTGTGGGATTCATCCATCTCTTTCAGGTAGTTGTAGTTCATTAATTCTCATTGCAGTAAATTGTCTCATGATACCATTTTATGTATTGTCTCATTGTATGTATTTTTATGTATGTATTATTGAAGGCATTATATGTACTTATTCCATCTTAGATGGGCATTACTCTCCATTTGTTTTGTTTTATTTTGTTTTTGCTACTATGAAAAATTTTGGGATATGTCTTTGGGTAAGCCTGTTAACATGGTTTTGTGGGTTTATGTCAGAGTTGCAGGACACTGGGGGCATATTCTAGCTTGTATTTCTGTGAACAGTTTTCCAAGGTGATCAAACAAGTATTTGTTTGCCAGCAATATATGGGCATTGAGAATTCCATGTGATCCATATCCTTACCCACACTTGATATCTTTTCTTTTAGCTGTCCCATTGGGTATAGAGTGGTATTGAACTCCAGTTGTGTGTATGTGTGTGTGTGTGTAAGAGAGAGAGAGAGAGAGAGAGAGAGGGAGAGAGAGAGGGAGAGAGAGAGAAAGAGATAATGTCCTGGGGCTGGATGCTGTCCCTAAGCCTCTTTTTCCTCAAGGTTGTTACTCTACCACTTGAGCACTTCTGGATTTACTTAATTAGAGTTAAGAGTCTCATGGACTTTTCTGCCCCAGCTGGCTTTGAACTGTGATTTTCAGATGTCAGCCTCCTGAGTAGCTAGAATTACAGGCCTGAGCTCTCAGCTCCTAACTTAAGACTCCTTAACAATAACCAATAGGGGAACCAGTGAATTGTTCATATCTCCATCAGATGACCCCTGTCATAGCTTTGCTCGCTACATTTCAGCTCTGCCCTAGGATGGGCACAAAAAACATGAAAACAAAATTCCAACCACATTCTTCAAGGAAATAGAAGAGGCAATCCAAACATTCATATGGAACAATAAAAGACCCCGAATAGCAAAAATGTTCCTCAACGGAAAGAACACTGCTGGAGGAATATCAATACCAAATTTCAAACTCTACTATAAAGCCATAGTAATCAAAACAGCTTGGTATTGGCATAAGAACAGACCTCAGGACCAATGGAATAGAATTGAAAACCCAGAAATGAACCTACAGACCTATAGCCATCTAATCTTTGATAAGGGAGATAAAACAACAGAATGGAAGAAAGACAGCCTCTTCAATAAATAGTGCTGGCAAAATTGGTTAACTACTTGTAGAAAACTAAAGCCAGATCCTTATATATCACTCTGCACCAGAATCAACTCCAAATGGATTAAAGACCTCGAAGTCAAAGCAGACACTCTGAAAACATTACAGGATAGAATAGGAGAAACCCTAGGTCTCCTTGGCTCAGGCCGAAATTTTCTGAATAGAGACCCAGAAACACAACAAATCAAAGAAAGGTTGGACAAATGGGATTGCATGAAGTTGCAGAGCTTCTGCATGGCAAAGGACATAGCTAGCAAGATCAATAGAAAGCCCATGGATTGGGAGAAGATCTTCACTAGCCATACAACAGACAAGTGTCTCATATCTAAAATATACTTGGAACTCAAAAAATTAAATCCCCCAACAACAAATCCTCAAAGAAACAACTGCCCAATAAATAAGTGGGCTAAAGATTTAAAGAGAAACTTCTCTGAAGAAGAAAGGATGACCAATAGACACATGAAGAAATGCTCAACCTCTCTAGCCATAAAAGAAATGCAAATCAAAACAACATTGAGATACTACCTCACTCCAGTTAGAATGGCAAAAATCAAGAACTCTAATAACAACAGATGCTGGAGGGGATGTGGACAGAAGGGAACCCTACTGCATTGTTGGTGGGAATGTAAACTTGTTCAACCACTTTGGAAAGCAGTATGTAGGTTCCTCAAAAGACTCCACATAGAGCTCCCCTATGACCCAGCAATCCCACTTTTGGGCATTTACCCAAATGTTTATAAATAAGAACACACTAAAACTACCAGCACAACTATGTTTATTGAAGCATTATTTACCATAGCTAAGATATGGAACCAACCCAGATGCCCCTCAGTAGATGAATGGATCAAGAAAATGTGGTATATATACATGATGGAATTCTATGCCTCCATCAGAAAGAATGACATGGCCCCATTTGTTAGGAAATGGAAAAACTTGGAAAAAATCATATTAAGTGAAGTAAGCCAGGCCCAAAGAAACATAGGTCCCATGGTTTCCCTTATTTGCAATATCTAGTATATGTATGAGTCAAGCGGAAAAGGTCAGATAATGTGATGCTAGGAAAATGAACCCTTAGATATATATTTAATGTTTTTTTTCTTTCATGCATTTGTTTCTAATGCATTTATAAGATTATCTCTTTGTTGCTTTGTATGTCCCTCCCCCACAGTATAACCCCTGCTTTCACTATATTTGATGTCAGTATAACTTGTAGAGGAGATGGGGAAAAACAAGTTGTTTAAGGATACAGGTGGACCTGTTGCAACAATGAGAAGTACAAGTTGTCATGTCAAAAACGAGCTTTACAATGTTGGTGGGGGGGGGAGGAATGGGTGGGGGGTGGGGGGGAGGGGGGAAGGGATGTGAAGGGTAAACAAAGGAGGAGGCTGCAATGCTTGATAAGAAATGTATGCATTATCCTGCCCATGTAATTGTAACCCCTCTGTACAGTATGTTCACAAAAAAAATTAAATTGAAAAAAAAACATGAAAACATACAAACCTATCACTGAGTGGCAGAGCAGTTGCCTCACTTGCCAAGCCTGGGTTGGAGCCCCAGTGGCTCATTAAAAAAATGCCCAAATCATCTAAAGTCCAAAAGATTCAATGTCAAAATGAATAAAATTGAAACAAAGAAATCTAAAGGCTCAGCAACTGAAAAGTCTCGAGCACAGTCTACCTGATAATGACGCCTTAAAAGTCCAAGTCCCCAGAGACGGGGGCGAATTGGACAAGCTTCCATCACCTGTCTACCTCTACCTGCACAGGAAGGGGAGAAGACTCCTGGGAGAAAATGTGTCTGCAGATGAGATTTTCCAATATGGGATAGAGGCAACTATGAAAAAGGGGAGGTGGGCCAGACTTCTGTCTCTTTCCAAATGTGTTTCTCTAAACTGCCCCGTTCTTCTTAAGTCTCTTCCAGATCCAGAGCATCTACTTCTTTGGGCCTACGTAGTTTTTGTGAACTTTTCTCCAAATCTTCCTCTTCACAGCCTCTTGAATCCTTGATCTAACCAAATTGAGAAAGTTCCTCATTAAACTACGACCTAATTCTTCCCAGTTGTCTCTCTACTTCCCTCTTTAAGGAACTAAACTGGTTGTGTAAAATCAATCACTCCAGCTATTTCTGGCTTTAATTCTCTTAAGCATGTCTTTCTTCCTTTTACCCCCCACTTTGTTTTCTTGGATATAAATTGCCTTCCCACCTTTCCCACAGCCACCATCATTGAATAAAAATTACCAGGGTGCATAGTTTCTGACCATTTATTTGGCAAGGGCTTCAGATCATTCCCTGTCTTTATTCCTACCTCCCCTGCCATTCTGAAGAACAAACCAGGACAATTGTTCAGGAATGACTCTGTTCCTTCTCTCGGTCCACGCTGAGCCTTCGCCCCACATTCTCTCGTATCATGCACATAGCTTCTTTTCTTAAGACCTACATTCTTCTTCTTCAGAAGAACGGCAGTTCTTTGAGCTCTAATTATGGTGTCTTAGATTCTACAGCTGCTTTCATGCTGGTGAATTTTATACTTCCTCCCATGGCACTTTATTTACCAGATTTCTTAATTCCTCAAAATTCACTTTTTTTGAAATCTGATACTTTTGTATAGCTGCATTGTTCCAACCTACATCCTATTATTCTCAATGTGAGTCAGTTGGACACAGAAATCCTTTCACCTGACTGTCTGCTATCTTCAAATAATGATATTTTAGTTTCTCCACCATCCTGCCACCAAAAAAAAAAAAGAATATATGTAGCACTATCCCTTTCCAGAAATATAGAATATCTAAAGACAGGCAAAATTCTAGAATGTATTTATAATCAAAATGCTTTAATAATAATGTTATAATAATCCTCATCTTTGTTCAAAAGTCCAGGTTTGCATCTAGCACAGAACCAACCTTGACTTTTGAATCACCAGCAATCAATTTCTTAAGGAATCACATTTCTTAAGGAAACGTTGTCCACACTCCCACGATCCGAATCAATAGAATGGAATTAGGAAGAAGCCTCGTGTTCAGACACTTGGAAATATAAACATTGAGTGTACAGTCTCTACCTTGTTAAAAGAACAAGTTATAGATAAATACAGAATTCAAGCATAGAAAAATGAAGGTTAAAACCACAAACCCAAAGTTTCTTCCTGGAACAAACTTTAGCTCTTGGAATTCTTCTGGCTCTGATGTAGGGTTATTATCGTAAGAGCCGTCATCTACTGCAACCCTGCACGGACTTCAAAGCGATATATCAACAAAGACCATCGCTTTCAGACATGAGAAAGGATATCCTGATAGAGGCCAAGCAAATAATATGAATTCTGGTTGGTTTGAGAGGAAAGAGAACTAGTAATTGAGAGAGAGAAAGAGAAAAGAGGGTTTAACCCAAAGGATTTGCGTCCATTTGATTAAAAGTATTTTTTAAGTCTCACATGAACATCCCTGAATATTAGAATTTCTGAGGTTTATCCATTCCCAGTCATTTTCCAATTAGCTGTACACCCTAATGCCCCTGATCCTAGTTCAATGGCTTCACTGCCTGAGGATTTTGCTTCTTTTCAGAAGAGATATTTAACACTGAATCCTTAGGACTGTGCCGACTACCGTTTTTGTGGGTCTGATCTTTGTAACCTTTAAGACATATGTTTCCTCCACATCACTTGGACCTCAGGTAGCTTCTTCAAGTAAATTCGTCTCCTGGCTGAATTCTGATAATCCAGTCTCAAAATAACTCAGTCAATATCCCTCTTTACTAAAACTTATAAGCAGATATGGAAGCTATTCACTGCTACATTTGCATCCCTACATATAAAATGGTACATGTATTTTTTAACATGAAACATGAAAAACTACAAAGTATACACTATGGTTGAACCTTCCGAAACAATGTTTAGTCAAACAAACACTAAATGAGGCATAACTTATTTAAAAGAAATTATATTCATTACAAAAGTCAATATAATTTTTCCCTTTTATGCCAGTAGTGGGATTTGAACTCAGAGCCAGAGCACTGTCCCTTAGCCTTTTCACTCAAGGCTAATGCTATACCACCTGAGCCACGCTCACTTCCGCCTTTTTGAAGTTTAGTTAGAAATAAGAATCTCATGGCCTTTTCTGCCAAGGCTGGCATTGAACCACCATCTTCAGATCTCAGTCTTTTGAATGGCTAGGAATGCAGGCATAGGCCAAGAGCATATGACAAATAATACACTTTTCAAAAGAAGAAATGGTGAGGAAATATTAAAGGCAAAGAGAAGTTTTAAAATACAAAACATTAGGCAAACTGAGATCTACAAGACTAAGGTTCAAAGCCTGCCTATGCAGAAAAACCTATGAGTTTCTATCTCCAAATAATCAACAAAAATGGCTGGTGGTATGTCTCAAGTGGTAGAGTATTGGCCTAGGAAATGCTCAAGTAAGCACCTCAGTGTGGCAGCTCCAGTTCCATGTTGACTCTGTGTCGCTGTGAGAGCTTACTATTTCCTCAAAGCTTCAGTTTTCCAAAGGATAAAATGACTCTAGTAATAGCCACTGGATATAATGTCCCAGCCACTGAAAATAAAGCAAGATTTCTTATTATGCCAATGGAAGCATCTGATTTCAGGTATATTTTTAAAACTATAAATACCTTCTATCTATCATAATGATAGCTTAAAAGAATATTAAACTTCTAATAGATTAATGAACAGGCTAATGAAATAACTTTATGCCTGTGCTTTGGACCAGTGTAATATCTATTCAGTGCAGTTGTACTGATGATGTCATTTTGATTGAGAAGGCTGATTGGGAATTCCATGTGTCATTAGTTTATAAAAATGTGTTCTTGAAACTATAATAATATGTGTGTGTGTGTGTGTGTGTGTGTGTGTGTGTACACTGGGGTTTGAACTTGGAACCTGGGCACTGTCCCTGAGTTGGTTTTTTTTGTTTTTTTTTTGCTCAAGGCTGGTGCTCCACAAGTCTACTTCCAGATTCTTTGATGTTTTACTGGAAATAAGAGTCTTGTGGACTCTCTTGCCTTGGTTGGCTTCAAACCATGATTCTCCATTTCAGCCTCCTAAGTAACTAGGATTACAGACATGAGCCACTGGAGCCTACCTTAAAGCTATAATAATTTAATGTCATAAAACGTATATGTGCCAGCATACTTAGGCATATTATAACATTGTTACCATGATATAAAAGGGGAAGGGAAAGAAACTAAGTACTCATCAATAAATGAATAATGAATGAAAGCTTATCATGTGAAAGAATTCTATATATCTATAAAAAAAAAAGACAAAACGGATCAACTTCTAAATACAGAATAAAATAAACCGGTGACAGAACAGAATGTATTGCGCGGGCATATGCCTCAGTCTCCCGCCTAGTTTGAGAAGCTTTGGATGAGAAC
The DNA here is from genome assembly GCF_000151885.1 of Dipodomys ordii. Taxonomy (NCBI): domain Eukaryota; kingdom Metazoa; phylum Chordata; class Mammalia; order Rodentia; family Heteromyidae; genus Dipodomys; species Dipodomys ordii. Next base: position 55,584,306 of record NW_012267217.1, read on the forward strand.
ATGCGTCTGTGGATAGACATATGAATTTCCCCCTTGTGCCTGGTAAACACACTAATAGAAAGGGAAATGGACCATCGGAGATCATCTTGGTGTGAACATAACCTCCTGGTGTGTATATATGACATACACATCCTCTCTACCTGGAAGTGATCCGTTCTTGAAACATTTACAAAGAGAGCTCTGTTTCTCATTGCCAGGAATGTGCACCAAGCAATGACTCTTTTCTGCAGCCCTGAAAATACTGTAAGCTGGTAGCTAGGCAGTGTAAACAACTTGAGGGACCAACATGAAGATCCTTCAGAACCCTGGCACCTCCCTAAGGCTTGGAAGGAATCCTGCTCCTAATTGGAAACAGGCATGCCAGAGAGGAAAGCTGCTATGAAAATCTACCCTGTGAAGAACAGAACCATCGATGCCATCCACACCGAAGGAAACACATCAGGACCCTTCCTTGTTGTCAGCTGTGCTGTCAGCTCAGCTCCTCTCTCTGACTCCATAACCCAACCTTAAACGTGAACAGAGGAACCCACAATTTAAAATTTAGTGTATGCCAGGCATGCTCAAAAAGCTCTCTCCTAAATGTTGACAATCTCCCTGTAAGAGATCTGATCTTCATGATGTTTGGTAAAAGAATGAACTTCTTGGACACTATTCCAACATGGCTGTTTCAGGAGTTTAACGGAGTCTCAGTGGAAAGAAGAAGAATATTTAGCAGGGCCTCTTTTTCCCTTGTGTTACAGCCCAAGTATCTTGGTGTGGTCCAAGTATCTCAGTTTCTCTGCAATGGCATAATCATGTGGGTGTACTTGTGCCCTTGCAGCCTGAACCTTGCCAGCAAGCAGGTAAATATTAGTCAGTGCCCAAGCTCAGGCACTCAGCTGGGAAAGGGAAGCTCCATCAAGTAGAAACATACATAGTTGGGGAGAAGACAGGAGGAAAAAGGAGGAATGAAATTGACAAGGGGAACTTTATAGCTTCCCTGAGACCCAGCTGACACACCTCAGAGTCTTAAATAAAGGAAGTGTGGACCATCATGCATTGGGTATCTGTTTAGAGCATTTCTACATCCTTGATGCCTGGAAAAGGTTTCCCAAACTGTAACCCACACACAGCTGTGCTACATGCTTGGATCGTGGCTATTTTGCATTGGGATATGCTGAATGAAGCTTTTACAATATGCTGTAATCTTTAAAATGGAAAAGAAGTGGAATATATCTTTTGAATAATTCTGGTGTTGAGTACTTGTAGAGATCATAATCTTTTTATCAGGTTAAATATGATTTAAATTAATTTGTGCCTCTTTGTTTTATTTTTTAACATGACTAACTAGAATATATAAAATTATCCATGTGGCTTATATTCTATTGTCTTTTTTTTTTTGGGTCCGGTCGTGGGGCCTGAACTCTGGGCCTGGGCGCTGTCCCTCAGCTCTTTAGCTCAAGGCTAGCACTCTACCACTTGAGCCACAGTGCCACTTCTGGCTTTTTTCTTTTTGCTTATGTGGTGCTGAGGAATCGAACCCAGGGCCTCAGGCATGCAAGGCAAGCACTCTACCACTGAACCACCTTCCCAGCCCTCTATTGTCTTTTTTATCATAACTTAATTTTAATTTTTGTGAAGAAATTCCTCTTTAGTGGAATATTCCATTTAATTTTTATTTTACTTTATTTCATTGTATTTATTTTGGTGCTAGTAAAGGGCCTGGACTCAAGACCTGAACAGTGCCCTTTATCTTTTTTATTACAGGCTGGCACTCTACCACTTGAGTCACACCTCCACCTCCATGTATTCTATTCTTGTATTTCTGTTTCTGTTGGGTACTGTTAACCTAGACCTGTATCCGGTCCACAATAAAGCAACACTTAATAAGTAAATAAATAAATGCGTGCATGTAGATACGAACTCTGTTCCTTAGCCCCAATGTTTCAACTTGCTGTATCTTTTTGTTTTCACTCTTTTGACAGGAAAGTAAAAATGCCCCCAAAGGACTTGTAAAGATTAAATTCAGTAGTCTTGCCCTCGGGCTAAACTATTACCCAAAGATATGTGACTTTTATTTAAAGTTGGTTGAATGTTTGCAGAATGAGAAATGCAGTATAATTGAATAATCCTCTAATTATAAAGACAGTCTTACCATCAAGGCACATAAACATTCAGAACAGCTCCCTTGGAAAGAAACAGGATTAATGCTCTCGTAGACATTATCAGTCTTACACTTTCAGACAGCAGACTTCAGCAGAAAATGAAGGGTTTGCTTAAATTATGACAGAAAAATAAATCTGACAGCTTAGTCAAAATTCAGATACCTAATTTTTTTGCATCCTAGCTTTAGACTTTGGTAGGCTATTTCTCGCTTTGGGGTAATTAACCATTCAGTTTGCTAACATACATTGTCATGTCAAGTCAAAAATACCTTCAAATGGGGTGTGTGTGTGTGTGTGTGTGTGTGTGTGTGTGTGTGAAAATTCACTTTAAAAAGTCAAATTAACTCAGGAGGATGAGACTGACTTAGGAAAATTACAGTCCTGATAGAGAGTGAGAACCAAAAAATGCCTTCTTTTCTTCTTTTAAGGACTAGGTTATTCAAACATTACTTAATTTGCAAGCCAGTCAATCTCTCATAAAGGCAAGAGAAAGAAGGCTTTTAAATGTTAATTGAATGAAACCCATTCTTCAATACTTAACATGGTCAGGCTTCATGAAAACATGCCTTTAATGATAAACATGAATTTGATTGCAGAGATAGAGATGTCTATTCTTTTCCTTCTCCTGGTCATTATATAACTATAGGGGACCTTGGGCGATGTTTTGGGGGGAAAGGTCAATGTCTCTCTCCATATAAAGAAACCAGGGGTGCTGCTAACCAATTCTCCAGTGTGCTGGGCAGAATCCCCCTCTCCTAAAGAAAGCAAGTATCTGTCCCAAAAGGCAGATAGTACCACTGTTGAGGAACAGGATACTAAAAGAACAGCTGCCTGTAAGATGCTGAGGGAGGCTTCCTTGCTATTGTGGCTGCTGTTTCCATGGTCATTTTAAGCATTTTGTGCTCAGCAATAGCCAAAAATAACAAAGAGAACTTGCATATCATTGATTATCTAAGATATTTCTGAATACATGATAACAAGCACTTCCCTCGCAATGGATAACTCATTAAAGAAATGTTTGCGGGCAAATTATTAAAAAGCCTGCCATGGGTGCTTCCTCCTAGATATTCAGGAGGCTGAGATTTGAGGATCATAGTTTGAAGACATCTCAGGAAGCAAAGTCCAGGCAGGAGATTCTTATCTCCAAATAGCCAGCAAAAAAGCTTCAAGTAGAGCTGTGGCTCAGAAGGTAGAGTGCCAGCCTTGAGCAAAAAAGCTAAGAGAGTGTTCCAGATCCTGAGTTCCAATGCCAGTGCCAACACACACAATCATAAAAGTAGTTTTCAAAATTGATCAAGGAAGAAAGCAATGCAGGCAGACTGCTTGATATACTGGGAGTAAAATTTCTAAGAATGAAACACTTCCTCTGTGCATCTTTTATTCAATGTTGATCATTAATGCATTGAGACCTTGGTGTCTAAGAGGGCTGCACTAAGGACTTGCAAGGATATAAAAGTAGAAAATCCCACCATGACCACCCACAAACCTATTGAAGCCTGAAGTTTACATAGTCCTTCAAGACATACCTCCAGAATTCCAGTCCAGGTGGCACTGGATCCCCGAAAATAAGAATCTTAACTTTAGAGTCATCAAAGGCCAAACCAAGATTTGAATCAAGACCTGACCTAATCCTCAGAGCCTCAAATTTCCCAACAATAAAGTAGGGATGAGAGCCCCCACTCTGTGGGGTGGTTGTGAAAATTGTGTGTGATTATGTATGCAAAATGGTCTAGCATGATGCCCACAGCAGTTACTCATTACTTACCAGCTGCCTTGTCTCTGAATTCCCTAATGTATTTTCTTCTTAACTACAGCTAAGCAATCATGGCTAGGTGAGATGAAAGAGAAAGCTTCCTGGTGGTATGGAAATGGGGTGAAAGGCAAACTCAGAACAAGCAAATAAATAAATGTTTAGTTCTAAAGACTTTTCTATTAAAAAAGAAATTGTAAATGAAATCTGGTTATAATGCTGATGCCCAATGTTAGAAGACTGAAAAGTCAATTCATGAGTCCCTTGCTGTTGAAAGGAGTACTATACTCATGAACAGAGTAGAATTTGTGTTCTTTTAGAAGAAGAAAATGAACCAACTTGGAACTTTAGAAAGAACTTGACATAGAAAACTCAGAAATCCAGAGTTGGTTGCTGATGTCCTTGGATGGAAATACATTTGTTAAAAACATGTAAGATCTATATTACAACAACACATAGCCAAAGGTTTGAATTTATGAACCTAAATATTTAAAATAGTAAATATATACAAAACATTTTTCCAGCTGCTCCAAGAATCCGTATTAATTAGTTTTTTAAGGTGTCCTTTAGTACTTCTTTTTGCAATCTTTAAGTAGTTGGCAAAGGAGGTAGTATATAACGAAGCAGTTTATGAATACAATGCATCTTGACCAATATCATCCCCTGCAATATTCTCATGCTCCTTTTTCAACCCACCTTTTCCCTTACTTTTCTTCATTTTGTGATCTATATGATGAGTTTTTGACTGTGTTTTCCCCCTCCATTCCAATCTTCACTTATCTCCCTCTCGCTCCTTGGTCCCACCTGTTAGGTTTTTAAAAAGAGGTAGCCGATTAAGAACTGCACCCGCACGCACATGGTATTCAGGTAAGGGGTAGGTTTATTCAGTAGACCTGCTGAGACCAGGCAAGGTTGGCACTCCACGCGGCTGGGAAAGGCCTGGGAATGAGAGAGAGCTGGGAAAGAGAGGAAAGAGAGAGGAAAGAGCTAGAAAAGAGCAGAGAGAGGGGTAAGAACAGTAGTACTCACGTGGTATTCAGGTAAGGGGTAAACCTGCTGGGACCAGGCAAGGTTGGCACTCCACGTGGCTGGGAAAGAGAGAGAGCAAGAAAAGAACAGAGAGAGAGCTAGAATAGAACAGAGAGAGCAAGAAAAGAGCAGCAAGAGCAAGAGAGAGAGAGCAGAAAAGAGCAAGAGCAAGAGCAAGAGAACGTCTGGGCCTGGGCTAGGCCTTATGTAGGGTATGGGCGGGGAAAGGTGTGGCCACATCAAATTCAGATGTGACCTCAGCGGACACAGATGTGACCTCTTCCAGGTGTTCCAGTTGCCTAGGTAACGCAGGTACTGGGTGGAGACTTTGCTGCGAGGAGGGTGGAGTCTGCTTGCCATCCAGGGGCGGACCTTACACCACCCTCTCTTGATATACCCATTTCCTGGTGTTGATTTTGTTAGTCTTTCTTCAGTACTACAGTCAACATCGGATCTCAGAGGTCTGTGATTCTCTACATTTGCAGAACATTTCCAACCCCAGATATAGTAAATTATTTATGCCCATATGAAAAGATAAATAGGGCGAAAATTGAAAATTGTTCTTCTCATTTTGTTGGTAAATATACAGAGATTCTGAGCTGTTGTAAATTTAGGCTCTTGTAGATTGGTGGCATATTCTTTCACTGTCCTTTTCACATAAAAAACTTTCTTATCACAACCGTTTTTGAGCATCTAGCCAACTAAGGTAAGTAATTTATCTCTGGCTCATTTACCTACAACCCAGTATACTTATAACTGGAAAGTGACATGAAAGGGAAAAAGTACAACATGTTGGAACTGTGAATTTAAAGGAAAAAACAAGTGGCAGATCTTGTCAGGTAGACAGGAGAGGAGGTAGCATTCCAAGGGTAGGTTGATGGGTGAATGGCATTTTATCCCAAAATACAGGGAACTGAGATTTGCAGGAGAGCTGACAACAGAACAGTTGAAGGCCAGTTCAGGAATCACCCAGGGAAAGTTTGGCTGAAGCTTGGGTACCATATTTCCAGGAAAAGTGGTAGGTTAACTTGGAAAGTTAAGATTGATTCCATATTGTTGAAGCATTCCAATGCTGGGGTAGTAAGGAGTTAATATTTAATTGTGTAAATGCTGTGGACACTTGGTAAAAATGAGAGGTCGACTTGGATTTGTCCAGCACTCTGAACACTCCTGCCTTTCTCTCCTGAACATATCTCTTTAAAGAGTATCTACCTTCCTCAAGGACAATAACCTGGTTATCATCGTCTTAAAACTTCAGTAGCATGATTATTCTGCAAGTCATATACTAAGTAAAGGTTTGCAGAATTCATTGACTATGAGGACTCTTTAAAGGATGTTTATTAATACTAGAGATAATATGGGAAGAAACTGACAGCGGTTGGTCCAGATTGACTGGTAGAAAGCCATGGAAACTGGAAGGCTAAGGCCTGACTTGGAGACATTGTTTCAGGTAACTGAGAGAATGATAGATACCAAGAGCAGAAGAAAGTAGGAGTAGCTGATTTGGAGATAGGAGATCATGTGAATGGAGAGTATACCACAGAGTTCTATTGAGGTGGGTGACAGGCCCCTGGTGTACTTGCTATGCTTTGATGCAAATAGAATCTGATAAAAATGCATCCTATGTTTTCTCAATGAAGAAAGAGAGTAATTGTCTAAAACATATCTTTGGTAAATGTAAAAGTTTTAAAGATTATGATAATTAATTAGCTATAACAACAATGGAACCTTGGGAAGATCAGTAATTATCAAAGGATGTACTCATAAATCAAGGTAATTCATTTTTATATCGTCCATTACTTGAAAGAATTCAGAGACTGGCAGTGAGGTCTGGATTATAAATATCACTGCTCAAGGCAGCAGTGCTAGAAATGACACATAATCCCATGCACTGAACACAGCACCTCAACCACTCTGAAGAGACACTTTTCAGTGCTTGAATGAATGGATAAACTACAAAATAGATGAATGAATAAATGTGGGCTCATCAAAGCCTATCCAGTGCAAAATTATATAGTTGGTCCATTTGTAATTGATACATTTCATATTTCCTAAGTCACTTCTAGATGATCGAGATGGACATATGGAAAGTATTTTTTCCAGGTTATTTTGTGGTATTTCATTTTAATAGGATAGGTTTGCAACCTTTTTTCCCTGTCAAAGAACTGGGTAGCAGCAAGGTGGACAATGACTGAATAAAGCACTAGATGAATCATTTCTCATTTGGGAGTACTCTATCTAGAACATATAAATCCTACTCACACTATATACTCACAAGAAGACACACTTATGTATACATGCAGACCGAAAGCAAATGGTCTAAATCCAAGATGGTAGAAAGCGGCACCAGAGACTGAAGCCAACCCAGGAAGCCATGGCAACTCTTATTTGGGAAGTACCAAGCAGAGAAAAACCCACTGAGAAGGTACCTATTACATTTAGTGGGGTACCTAGCTACTTGGGTGGGCTTACCAGGTATATGCAAATGAACTTAAAGGAAACAGGATTACCCTGGAAGAAAGTTTAGTGTTTGTAGAGGAGCTTTCTTATAAGCAAATGTAGAGAGTTCCTAATCTTGAAAAATGCCACCTTCACCTTTACATAAAACATTTGCTTCCCTAATGAGCTTTCCCTCATATAAACATAGTCTTAATGATTTTTGAGCTCTTAAAAATGTAATACATTCAGACATACTTCAATGAATAAGTGTTGATTTTTTTAAAGTTCTAGTAGGAGTGTAAAGGTATAGAAAACAAGTTAACATTTCTCGTGTGACAGAAATCCTCCTATCTTTGGATGAGATACATATAAATGGTAACTATGGAATTAAGGAATCCAAGTAACAGAATGCATCACTGTGATTTTATATTTTGTATACATCTCAACTCAATCTTCCTTAACTTTTATGCCATTAGACCTGGATCTAGACACTGTAGATTCTTTCTTCGTTTATAATTTTACCTTTCTTTAGAAGCTGAACCGAGAGACAGGCCCCATACAAACAAAACAAAACCAAGAAAAGTATGTATGTGTGTGTTCAGTGGTAAGAATGATGGTATTTCCATATTATAAGAAATCTCTGCTAACTAGTTCCAGGGGCTCATACCTGTAATCCTAATGACTCAGGAGGCTAAGATCAGAAGGAGCATACCACAGGCCCACCTGGGGAAAAAACCTGTGAGACTCCATCACAACAGAAAAAGGGGAACAGGGCAACAGAGGCCTGTTATTCCAACTACCAAAGGAATTATAAGTAGGAGGATCACAGTTTAGGCTGGCCCCGGCAGAGAAATCTGTGCTGCTATTTGAACCTTATGGAAACATATTGCAAACGTATAGAGATAGAAAAATGTAGAGGAGTAGAAGAGAACAGAAATTTGGGATTTTAAAGAAAGACTTAAAGATGGAGGTGTTGGCCTTCTGATGATAAAGATCCAACACTGACTCCAGTGGGAATCCGGCAAGGAACATTTGGAACAAACACCATTGTAAGCAATAAGGAGATGGTCAATTTATCTTGCCAAATTAAAATTTCATTAAATCATAATGTCTAGAAGGCAATGATCTCTAATTTAGCAATCCAAGTCAAATCTAATGGGTATAGAACCTAACCCAGAATAAGGAAATTAGTTCAATCAAATACCCCCGGGGCTTATGAATTCCTTTTACTTGTAAGGAAGGAGACAGGCTAGTAGGATCTAGGATCCATTCCATGGATCTACAGGGTGCCCTATACCATCCACAGTGAGAAATGCCTTTCTTACTCCTGGGGGGGGGGGGTGTCTCTGACCCAAAGAAGAATTCTTTGTTGATGAGAGGGGCTGATCATTTTCCTCTTACTTCTTAACACTCAGAGCTTCATGAGAGGTCCAATCAAGCAGACACCAGCTGTCACAGCATCTTAATTGCTGGAGATAATCATCAAGAGCTTAAAGGCGTGGTATATGCATGCAGAACATTTGCTGGGGGCCTGGTTCCCAGGCACAAACATGGAAACAGCTGTTTCTTCCTGAGTTTAAGTTCTTATGGTTAAGGGAATAAGCTATTGCCAAACCAGATCAGATGAATTAACTTTTAAAATAAAAAAATTGTCCTTCTGTAGTTACACAAAGCAAATGCTTAGTTTTAATCAATCCAAATGCTGGGGACAATAGGACTTTCACCCAGATTAAAATGCATGCATGCATAGGTATGTGTGTGTGTGTGAGAGAGAGAGTGTATGTGTGTGTATGTAAAATGGAAGAGTAAGAGAAAGAGGAAAGGAGGGAAAGAAATATGTTCTTCAGTGGTTTTAAGCTATTTGGTTGTGATGTATGTTGATGTTATTTTTCTTCATGTTTCTTGTGCTTGGAATTTGTTGTTCTTTTGTATCTATGAGTTTTATAGCTTTTGTCACGTTTGGAAAGTTTCCAGTCATTATTTGTGTATTTGTGTGTATTCCCACGTGCAAACGTGTATGTGCATGTGTGCCAGCACAGGAGCTTGAACTCAGAACCTCCGCACTGATTCTGAGTTTTGTTTGTGTTTTGTTTTTCAGTCAAGGTTGGTGCTCTAACAACTGAGCCACAGCTTCATTTCTAAAGTCTTGCTGGTTAATTGGATATAAGAGAGTCATGCAGACTTTCCTGCCTGGGCTGGCTTTGAATATTACTTAATGCTTTTTTTTTAAATGTCTTTGGTCATGAGGGCTGAACTCTGAGCCTGGGCGCTGTCCCTCAGCTCTTCAGCTCAAGGCTAGCGCTCTACCACTTGAACCACATCACCTCTTCTGGCTTTTTTTCTGCTTATGTGGTGCTGAGGAATCGAACCCAGGGCCTCAGGCATGCAAGGCAAGCGCTCTACCACTGAGCCAACTTCCCAGCCCCTACTAAATACTTTTAAATTTGCAAGTATCATGATAAAATGTAAAGTTCAGGATGATGATCATGAGAAAAAAATGAAGCCTATTGGAAAACTCAAACTTTGTGTCATCAACTGAGAAATCTTTGAGGCAAAAATTAAAAATATAAACCATAAGAAAACATGGAATTTGGCAGAAGCAATGACACTAACATAAATTCCAAATGACTGTTAAAATTTTTGGGAAGAGTCCTATATTTAAAAGTCTTCATGAAGAGACAGACTTCTGTCTAGGATGGTACCTAGCAGACATGCAAAAATGCTCATGGAGTGAATCATGATTGGTATAAAGGAGAATATAGGAGAGAATGATCACTACAAGATCAAAAATTATTCTTTCTTTTTTATTGTGAAAATACTGTACAGAGGGGTTACAATTACATGGGCAATATAATGAGTACATTTCTTATCAAGCATTGTAGACTCCTCCTTTGTTTCCCCTCCCCATCCCTTCACATCTTCCCCCCGCCTCACCCCACATCAAAGTTGTAAAGTTTGTTTTCAACATAATGACTTGTACATCTCAAAAATTATTCTTAATTATGACACAATATATGCTATTGGAATAGAAAGCTTGTATTTCTTCTGCTATCTTTGTAGCTGTGCCCTGCATGTATGGCTGTATAGTTATGTAGTGTGTCTATTCATGTATATATATTTAAAGATTTCAGGAAAGCATGGAGTCTCTGGCCACTTACAACGTTGTTTCTACACATGGATAGAGATGCCACATTTTCATTTTCCATCAAATTGTTAAGCTCTAACATTTTATGTTCATTGTAGGACACAATTATACAAGTGTTTTTAAGATCACATGAGAAACCACAAGAGAGCTGGTTTGTTCAGTTGTCATCTTTGAAATGGAAAAGCTGAATGATTTCATTCTTCATAAGACCTCATATGTCTGTGTAAAAGTTCAAAGAAAAATTTGTAACTGTTCTTCACATATATCATCTTATTACTTTTTGGTAGTACTGGGGTTTGAACTCATGGCTTTGTGCTTGCTAGGCAAGTGCTATAAACCTGGAACCACACCCTCATCCCTTTATGCTGTGGTTGTTTTGAAGATAGAGTCTTAATTTTTGCCTGGACCAACATCTCCTTTTTTATGCTCCCTGTGTTGCTGGAATAATAGTCGCATGCCACCATAGCAAGCTTCTTCTGTTGAGATGGCGTTAAACTTTTTTTGCCTGGGATAGTTTAGAACTTAGATGCTCCTGATTCCAGCTTCTCATATGGCTTGGGATGAGAGGCATAGGCCACTTATTCAGCCTATTGGGTAAGATGGAATTCCCATAGACTTTTGCTCCAGGCTGGCCCTGAACCACAATCCTTCCAATCTCCTCCTACGAAATAGCCAGAACTATAAGCATACACCACTGGTGTCCAACCATTATCTCCTGTGACATAATTATTTATCTCGATTTTGCAGATGAAGAAACTGATGTTTCAGAGGCTGGGTGACTTTTCCAAGATCACACACTGTAAAGAACTGAGAGAATCATGCTGTAACCATTGCACCATGGTCCTAACTTTTCCTCAGTTTCCATGTAGCATGTGAAGGTAACATGGCAGATGCTGTTGGTGGTCTCCAAACATCCATCCCTGCACTTTTTCTTTATGAACAGAACCTACATTCTTCTCAGTAATGAGGAAGGATGACTCTGCTTAGCTCAAAAGCTAATACCTGATTAATTTATGGGAGCCATGGTGATCCACACCTCCTTGTCAGCGATTGGTCTATGAAATGGACACGTGGTACATGGTACATCTTGACCAATGAAATGCAAGAGAAAACTTGCTGTGGGGATTATTACATAAAGACATTATGTTTGAAGCTTCTGGAACATTTTGGACCAACCTGAGAAGTAAAGATAATGAAGAATTCTAAGCAGAAAAAAATGAAAGAGAAAAAATCCTGTGCAAGCATGGTGGCACCTAGTACACACAGGCAGGAAGATCTCAAGTTTAAAGGTATACTGAACTATGTAGAAAAAACTCAACTCAAAAAAATTATTAACAATAACAAGGGCTAGAGATGTAGCTCAAGGGTCCAGCACTGGCCTAGCATGCACAAGACCCTGAGTTTGATGCCTAGCACTGAAAAGAAAAAGCAATTGTTATACGTCATTATTGAACTTTAAAATAATTCCTACACACAAACCTGCCATCACATGGCACAAAAACTCTGCTATTATCTGAGTAGTTCTGTTATCTATTTTTATTTGCATAACTTCATTGTACAAATGGGCTTCACTGTGCTATTTACAACATGTATATACTATACTTTGACCAAAGTATATTTGATATATACTATTCTTTGGCCAAATTTACTCCATCGATATTACTCTCTCTTAACTGCCTTCCAATCTCTTCCCTCTCTGTAAGGGTTTTTAATGGGTTTTGTTACGCTATTTCATAAATATATGTAATATACTTCTAGACTATTCATATATACACTACCCTTTATTTCCCCTTTCCTCCCTTACTCCCCAAACTGCCTCCTTTTTGGCCAGGTACTGGTGGCTCATGCCTGTAATCCTAGCTACTCAGGAGTCTGAGAACTGAAAGATCATGGTTTGAAGCCAGCCTGGCAGGAAAATCTGTGGAACTCTTAATCCCAGCTAGCTACCAAAAAGCCAAAAGTAGAGCTGTAGCTCATGTGGTAGAGAGCTAGCCTTGAGTGGCCAGGCCTTGAGTTCAAGCCCCAGTACTGGTACTAAAAACTAAAACAAAACAACCACCAAAAGTAGTCCCCTTTTTAAAAATCATAGCATATTATTATTACTTGTATCTTTTAGGTCTAACTGCCACATATGAGTGAAAACATCCAATATTTGGGTTTTGTTTTTTGGTTTTGGGGTTTTTTTTTACCTGTCCTGGGGCTTGAACTCAGGGCCTGGGCACTGTCCTTGAGTTTGTTTGTGCTCAAGGTTATCACTCTACCACTTGCACCACGCTGCCACTTCCTGCCTTTTCTGAGTAGTTTATGGGAGATTGGAGTCTTGCAGACTTTGCTGCCCCGGCTAGCTTCAAACTGCAATCCACAGATCTCAGCCTCCTGAGTAGCTAGGATTATAGGCATGAGCCACCGGCACCCAGCTAATGCAATATTTTTCTTTTAGAACTTGGCCTATCTCATTTAGCATGATTTTCTCTGTCACCTGAGAACATTCTTACTAAAGGGCTAAACAGATGATTTTCTTTCATTGTTTTGCTTAATTTTCATAGTAAGTTCAGATAGCATTGCCCTTTTTTCAGAAGAGAGCTTAAAGCCTGAAAACTATTAGCCAAGTTCAAATTTAGAAGTGCTGGAGCTGGGCTTCAAACCCATTGTGCCTGACTCCAGAGCCCAGACATACCACATGATAAAGCTCTGCAGCAGTATCTTTTTTTTTTTTTTTCAAAAAGGATGACTAAGTCACATGAGATGTTGAAGTTCATTTGTTCCCACCCTTCTAGTTGAGGCTGGGGGAGAGGGGGGAGGGACAGGGAGATGATCTGAGGAAAATCAATGGCTTCTTCTCTTTTCCCATCCCTCAGACAGAGCCCTTCAGGGCAAAATTCTTGCCTCCCATCCCAGCACTGAGACTTCCTGAAAGCTAAGAGATTACAAATCCTTCTCACTTCGAGAAAGTGCTCGCTAACAAAAAGATGGCCACAAAATATAACCCATTCAAACAACAATGATAAGGCTTCATACAATACACTTTTCTATGGACTAAGTAATCTGTACCCATTCTAAGTAGCATCTGCTTCACATTTGCATCTCTCAGAAGAGTGAAAGGGTGAATAAGGTAAAAAGCCGTATAACTTCCCACTGCCCAGAAGAGATTTTTTCAAATGATGCTATGTACACAATTGTATTTTATGGCTTGTCAGTTTTATCAATCTACAAATACCAAGTTTCTAGTATGCTGGGCATCCTCTAAATGCAAAAAATAAACCCAACATGTAACATATGTTATTTTCTTCAAAGACTATAACCTATTTGATCAGATGCTTGTACAGAAAAAGTGAAAAATGATAAGATAACACAAATGAAGCAAAATCAGGTCTGGGTCTTTGACAAGAAAGATGTGTTCTTTTTTCTTGCACTTTTAAAGAAATAATCTCAAGTCAAGTGAGTCATTTGCCAATTGCTTTTACTTCTATTGCTGGTTTGCTAAAACTGTCTTGAAATAGCACCCATGTGCTATTTGCTAAAATGTTAAAAAATATTATTAGGCAAAATTTTGACCAAAGTCAAGCATGTGGAACAGTAAGTGAGTGGCCAGGACCTGACATTTTTATTTATATCAAGGTTTTCTGCTCTCTAGGGGTTCTTCAATAGACCACAATCAAGTCTGTGATGTGGCATAAGAAGAAATTGCATGTTCAGTTTCACTAACTTCATTTGAAATAAAGCATTTCCTTCAGCAAACCACAGAATTATTATTAGCAGTTTCTATGGCATTGCCACCAAAAGAAAACTGCAAATACTTTCATACCACATTGTAATTGTGCAGGTATGTCAGTGTGTTGTGTATGCTTTTTCTACTTCAAAATGACAGTTTTAGCAAACTTCTTGCTAGTTCTTGCTTTCCACTGCATTAACAAAGGCCCAGTTATTATCAATATTACATTTCAATGCTGCTGATGTTCTTCATAATGTTATGTGAGGTCTTTTGGAGTTTTTTGTTGCTGTTATTTTGTCTTGTTTTGAGTTTGTGTGAGGTTCTGATTTCAAGCCCCAGTGCTGGCAAACACACGCACACACACACACACACACACACACACGCACATACACACATGCACACACACACACACACACACACGCACGCACACACACGCACACACTTGAGCCAGAGTTCACTTCCAGCTTTTGGTTGTTAAATTAGAGATAAGAGTCTCAATGTCTCCCATGGCTTTGAGCCACAATCCTGAGATCTCAGCCTCCTGAGTCACTAGGATTATAAGCCTGAGCCACCAGCACCCAGCAATGCCGTGTGTCTTGCCTCATGTATGTAGCAATGTGAGCCCTTGCTGAAGAATCCATTTTCCAGGCTGCTGAAGAACCCAAGGCATGAGCAATCAATCTTTATCTTCTATTCGTGAATGCTTTGCTTCTGGTGTGGCAAATATTCATCAGTGCTCTGTGTTTCTTGGTGTAAAAGATGATTAGTAGTGTTAAACAGAATTCTTTGTGTGTGTCTGCTGGGGGGCAGGGCCATTGCAGGGAGGATCCTACCGGCTGGAAATCAAACCCAGGGCTTTGTATTTACCATACAAGCACTCTATTACTCAGCTGCATCGCCAGGCAGAATTTTTAAATTCATGTTTAAAATGTCCCTCGCATATATCCTCTGGGCACTTTATGCCCATTCAATAACTGCAAGGAAACTAGTCCCAAGTCTGTATAGCAGAAGTGTCCGCATAGGATGCATGAACTCACCAAGTCTTGAATCTGGAACATATGTTATGGGTTTCAAGAGTTTCTACCCTGGAAATAAGCTTCTTCCTGCTTTAAGAAGAGGTATAATCTCCCCCTTTCTTTCTTTCTTTTCTACCTTGAACTCCTTGTGCCCAATTTAACCTCAATGAACTCAGCTCTCAAAGATCAGATGCATGCTCTTTGAAGAGTTAGACTTTTATACACAGAGCATTTTAATTCATATCATATAAACACCTTTTAAAACATACACAGAAAACCTATTTTTGCCAAGCATATCGATTTGCATTATTTCCTTAAGTTATGTTTGTTTGCTCTGAAATGTAAGGTACATTTCATTTCAAAGAAATAACATCAAAAGATGACCTGGTGTCTATTTAAACTCAGATTTCCATTTATTCCCTTCACGATGTTTCTGAATAGTCAAGTAAAGACCAGTAAAATTAAATATAAGGGAGAAAATTAAAAAGAGATGGCTATTGTCCTGCTTGATTTTATGTGATTTTTGTGGAGGGAAAAAAAAGAGCTTTAAGATGACATATTCAAAAGGAATTTGTTGTACGTGTGGAGTGTTTTAAATTTATAAAGTTCTTAAAATCTTCCCTTTACAAACCCTCTGGCCATGTGTACCCATCAAAGGAAGAAAAACAAGAAATTGACCATGATCAGGAAACCTATAGGAACCCATGATCTAGCCATCACATTTTTGGTCAGAACCTTGGTCTGATTGCTAAGTCCCAGAGAATTCCAAGCCAGAATTTAACCAATTCTGTGTATGTCCATTTGCCCCCTCTGGCCACTTAAAAACACGTTTTTTATTTGTTTGTTTGTTTGTTTGTTTTTAAGAATAATTTAGAAAATGAAGGTTTCCTCATAGAACTCACCACTATCTTTTTCATTTTCATATGATAAGTCACATGAATCACAACAGAAAGACAGAGTACTGTTTCAAACCAATGCTTCAGTCTTTGTAATAAATGAGTGATTTTAGCCTCCAGCAAATTACTCAGGCAACACATCCTTGAAACCGTAGGTCCAGTAAGATTTGTTTTTATCTGCATAGTTTCCCAACTACAACTAAACAGCATTATGTCTTTTTCAAAGACTCATATTTGACCTCAATGTATAAGTACCTTAAACACGCACAGTGTCAGAAAGTAAAGAAAGTCAGATGATTTGTATCTGCTATATATGAATGATACCAGTTACATTAATGATACCATTGTTCTCCATCTCCTTCATCATTTCAAACACAAATACAACGTTGGAAAAGGAATTTTCATTTTTAAACCTTACAGAATCTACTAGAGTGATTATGGTGATGAGACTGTTTTATGGTTTAGAGTTCCTTCTAAAAACAAAAGGCAGGGTTTGCTTGTAGTCACCTGTGCCTGGGTTAGGGGAGGGTCTCACCTGGATTAAGGAAGATTGTGACATCTGATATGCTAATGACACACAGCAATAATAGAAGCTGCAGGGAGAGCCAGAGCAAGCGTCTCCCCGGCTGCAGTAATTCCTGCACACTTAATTTATCTGGAATGTGGCTGTGGTTATTACCATGAAATTCTCTGGATGAGTAAGTTCCACAGCCACACTCTTAAAGCTTACTGATGAGTTCACATTTTGAGGAGGTAAGGTCCTTTCTTTTTTCATTTTAAAAAGAACTGGATTGTTTCTATGGAGGAGAGTTGGGATAAAGAGTAGACTTCAGAGGAAATATTTTTCATGAGACTCTCGTCTCATGATCAAAATACTGATCCTATTAATAAAAGCTCATACTCAGAATGAAAAATATGCTACTTAGATTTGGAATATCTAATGAAACCTGTTCTAATACAGAAATCTGTAATAAAATAATACTTACTGTCCTTCTAAAACTCCTTTTCCACCTTTGTGATTGCTTCTTACCAAGCAGACAGAATCTCAACTGATTCAGATAGTAAATTCAAGATGAAGTTTTACTTTCCCACACAACGAAGATACTAATGATACGCCAAGATGAAGTTTGAAATGCTTCCTAAGAAAAATGACTTGTTTTCACAGAATTACAACTGAAAAAAATCACAACAAATGTATTCTAGTCTACTTAAGACATAACACAGGGGATACATCCCAAGTGCAGGAAAAATCCTAAGGAAATCGCTAAACAACAAATAAGCAAAAAGACTTACGCTGTTAGAAAAATATGGACTTGCAAAACACTTTAAAAGTAGAAAGAAAATGCTAGTGTTACTTTGAGCAAGTTACTTAGCTTCTCTGTGCTTCCTTCTTGTGGAAAAGTGAAAGTAGTAAAGCCAACAGCAGTGAAAATTAAGTGGGAGAATGTCTGATGGACTTAGCCAAACTCAATAGCTCATAAGCACTCAGAAAAGGCAGTGTAATAAGATATGTCATTTTACTAGTGTTTGTTTCAAAGTAGCTTATAAGAGGGAAAACCTGGGAGAAAGACAGCAAAGAGGTGACACTGTTGAAAAAGGAATGTACTCATTACCTGACATGCAACCCTTCTGTACTCACCTTTCCAAGAAAAAAAAGAAAAAGAAAGCAGCTTACAAACATGCATGAAATATGACATGGATAAATCAATAGAGGAAACACAAGGGTAGTGAAAATAATGTAAAGTGATTAAAGATCAATGTACAACTTATGAATAGCTTATTCCTTCTTGTACTCATCCCATATTTAATACAGGCCCATTAGAAACTCATCTTGAAGCTGTGGAATAAGGCTGCAGACAATCCATGTGGTCTTGCTTTGGTGTAACATACAGTCCTACAATTTGATATAAAGATAAAGGACATTAAAGACTGTCATCAGGATGAAGGCATTTTGTCCATATTTATTACATGTTGTCTTCAAATCATAGAAATAGTAATATAAATTCCTAGGATGATTTTTGTGTCTGTGCCAGGACTAGAACTTGGACTCGGAGCTATATATTCTAGCTTGTTTGGGTTTTTGTTGTTGTTGTTTTTGGTTTGCTTGGTTTTCTATTCAGGGCTGGCAATTTAACACTTGAGCCACATCTCCAGTCCAGAATTTTGCTGGTTAAATGGAGATAGAGTCTCCAGACTTTATGCCTGAGATGGCTTTAATCAGTGATCCACAGGTCTCAGCTTTAAGAGTAGCTAGGATTACAGCTGTGAGCCACTGATTCCCAGCAGGATGAATTTTCTAATTTAGGTAATATATAATAAATCTTCAAGGATATTACAAGTGTAAAACATGATTTTTCCTTTACCAGAATGATTGAGATGACAGGAGTGCACACTTGCACACACACATGCGCGCACACACACACACACACAGAGTTTATAGCAGCATAGGAGTATAGGATATTTCATGCCAACTGTCTCAGCATGGCCTCTCAGTCCAAAGAATGGACTCAAATGATTAGGATTAGATACCTAGCATCTGTCTATCCTGCACTGTGAGCACTGTGCCCAGTCATCCTCAACATCTCTAGATGTTGACACCCTTAGGAGATGCTCACAGTTGATTACTGGGGTGGATATACAATAATAAAAAGGATCAGTCATGCTTTATTATTACTTAATATATAGAATGATGCTGGAGCCTCAGCTTGGCTGCACAAAGTGTGGTTTGGTACCCAGGTTTACCTGAGAGAGGAGAAGTCCATGACACAGTGGGATTGGCAGCCCCTACTCTCCTCTACTTCCTATATTCATGCACAGAATATTGGGAAATTGCATTACCTGTTATTAACTGAACCCAGGAACAATTGGATAAGTGAACTGAGAAGACTGTGGCAATGAAAACATATGCCAAAAAATAATACCAACGCTAAAGTAGAGATTTCTCCTCAACAAGCCCTTGGAGGTCACGACCATCAGTAAGCACAGCAACAACGCAATCCAATCTGACAAGGGGACAAGATTAGCAGAACTTTTCAAAATATTTGTTTTTATCTATGCTCCTAATCAATGACCTCCCCCCAAAAGTGTGATGCACCCTATAATACAATATCTCAAATATTATTTACTGGGAGATTTCTGTTATTGTGATGAACAGGGGTTGAAGACTGATTGTTTTGTCCTTCAGTGTTCATCGATATACAGAAGGGTTACAGTTACTAAGTCAGGTAATGAGTTCATTTCTTTTGAACAGTGTCAACCTCTCCTTCCTTCAGTGATTTGTAAGGTCATGAAAAACTTGTAATGGAAATATAATGGAAAATGGAATGGAAAATGGTCTGAAGTTACTTTGGTGGTCTCTTGCATAATAATCAAAGACAAAAAGAAAATCTTTATTTGGCACAAACAACCAATTCCAGGCTGAGATTACAGAGATAGCCTTATACTTGGAACTTGTTCCGGACCTAGTATAACAAAACAATTGAAAGGCAGAAGCACAGGGCTTCTCGGGATGCCATTAAAGTGCTAATTTAAATATATATATATATATATATATATATATATATATATATATATATATATATTGCTTCTTCTTCCTTATAGAACTGGGCTTGAACTTTGACTTGGCTTGCTCTTGAAGGCAGTCATACCTCCAGTCCAGCATCTTGCTGAATAATTGGAGATGAAATTTCATAGATTTTCCTGTCTAGGCTGGCTTTGAACTGAGATCCTCCAGGTCTCAGTCTCCTGAATAGTTAAAATACAGAAGTGAGCCTCAGTTACCCAGCTGTACTTTGTGTGTGTGTGTGTGTGTGTGTGTCTGTACACATACGTACACATGCACACGTGCATGCTGGTACTAGGTCTTCAACTCTGAGTCTAGGTACTGTTCCTGAGCTTTTCTACTCAAGATTAGCTCATTACCACTTGAGCTAAAGCTTCTTTTCAAGATTTTTGCTAGGTAATTGGAGGTAAGAGTCTCATGGACTTTTCTGCCTGAGCTGGCTTCAAACCAGGACTCTCATATCTCATCCTCCTGAGTAGCTAGGATTACAGGTATGAGCCACTGGTGCTCAGCTTCCAGCTATACTTTTTCTGGACTTCATATATACTTTGTCACCAGATGAAAGTAACAATTAAAAGCATACAACCAAAGTGGGGAATCATTCCTTATTTGGCCCTTAATCAAGTAATTTCAGAAGTTTCTCAACTTAAAAAGAGATTACATATTTTTCTTTTACTGTGACCTGAGTATTCCATATTTGTCAACATTTTCTATGTTGACTAATAGCTTTCCATTCTAACAAGACTCTATATACCTCTACCCATCTATCCTTCAAAGGAAAGGCAATAACTTAACAATAATTGAAACATGATATGGATTTCAAACAATAATTCAAGTTAGAAATTTCCATCATTGGGCAAGATAAGTTAGAAATGTTTTCACTGATATGTGACTTGTACAAGAAAAAATTGTATGCCACTATAAAAAGTTAGATCAATGCACTCAAACCTGAAAAAAATTACCTATATTTTAAAGTCATCGACATGAGAGAGTATCAGTGTTTTTAAGGCATTTGGTAAAAATACAAAAAGTCAACTGGATGGCTCACATACTAGCAGAGGCTCAGGACTACAATCCAAAGCCAGCATGAACAAGAAAGTCCTTAAGACTTTTATCTCTAATTAACCACCAAAAGGCCAGAAGTAAAGATGTGACTCAAGTGTTGGAGCACCAGCCTTGAACAAAAATGCTCAGGGGCCACACCCAAGGCCTGAGTTCAAGCCCTAGGAGTAGCACACACAGCACACAAATAAATAAAAGTTTAATAGCACATTCTGATTGATTTAAAAAGACCTCAGAAAATGTGAAAACTTAAAATTACCAATTTTAACTAGCACATCAGATAATTCTTACACAGGATGTGATTTATAAACCAGGACCTATTAGTCACAAAAGAAAAAATCATATATACTCCCTGTTCCCAGAGACTGCAGCATAGACAGATCCATTCCACGGGTCAACAAGAGAAGCCCATTAACTTAGTCTCAGATCACTGGGAAGAATGATTGCTGGAGAATTAGCAGTACATGGCCTGAACACGAAAAAGACATTGCATTTCTCTGCCTGATCCAGGAAGGAACTAGAGTCATTGGGAAAATTTTCACTTTTCTAGGACTTTTTATCCTTCAAGTTCATGGTATTTTATGGATATTAATTTCTTTAGCCACACAAATCCCTGTGGGATAGTCAAAAGGCAAGACTATGAAATTCTGAATATAAAAAATAATAGAGGGTAATATCAGCAAAGAAATGTGCATATTTAAACATGCATTTGAAAAAAACTAGTCTAGCTCTATGTAAAATTATAAGGAGGGGTGGAATATCTTTTATACCAAAAATTCTTAAAACACTTGTAAATACTTGTTTTTTTTTATCCATTTTAAAGATAAACAGGACTTGGCTTCAATAACATAAACCCAAGCATAGCAATTCTGCTTCCTGAGTCTCTCCTTGGACTTATAACCACAAAGTCATATGCTCTTTGGATCTTACCTTACAATTCGAAGGACCATCTCAGCTTTCCTCGTCAAACGAAGGCTTTCTGCATTTTCTTAGTCCTGTGTTGTGTCATCTGCCTGTCAAGAAAGCAGTTGCTTGTTTGATTGTTAATTGCTCTTGTTTTTTATTATAGAATGCATTCAACTTTTGGTAAGTAACATGTTCTTCTTTGTAATTAGATATAGTAGTTAAAATATCTTTCAATTCACCATGCCATTTTCCTTTAATCAGCACATCAGCCAGGCCTTACAAGGATGCTGGAACCATATCTGCCGTTTTACCACAGCAGTACTGCTCAAGAAAAAATTGTTTGCCAATCCATTTTGCAATTACAATGAGATCCAAAGGTAGGAGCTTTTATTCTGTAGATCTGAAATGTGTAAACCATATGAAAATAAAATGTAGACGTGTTTCAACCATTTATAACACCAAGATATATCTGTAGGTCTTAGGACATCCACAACTAACATCACCTAGTAACCCTGGTGCAGTTAGAGTTCTCCAGCCTGCCCTGCTGGGGAGACAGGAAGGCTAGAAACCAATGGAGCATCCTCCAAGATTAAAGCCCCAGGCATGGTCAAGTCCAGCCAAGAGGATGCAGAAAACTAAGCATCAGAAAAGATAAGGATGTCTTAAACACTTTCTCTTTAAATCCCTTTCAGGGCAAATTTTGTGAGTTCCATTTTTATAGAAAAGGAAATTGAGAATTAGAAAGGTTATAAGATTTATCCAAGTTCAGTCAGAAAAAAAAAAAAAAAAGCTCAGCTCAGCCTCTAAAAATCTAATGTTCAGCCAGACAACGAGCGGCTCACGCCTGTAATCCTTCGCTACTCAGGAGGCTGAGATCGGAGGCTCAAAGTACAAAGTCAACCCAGACAGGAATGCCCTTGAGGCTCTTATGTCCAACTCACTAGCAAAAAGCCAGAAGTGGCTATAGCTCAAATGGTAGAACACTAGCCTTGAGAGAGAAAAAAAATCATCAAAGACAGTGCTCAGGCCCTGCGTTTGAGCCTCCAGAACAAAAACAAAACAAAAACAAAAACCCACAAAACTATGGCTCAGGCACAAAACAACACATCCTACGTGACCTTCCTGTCTAGAACCAGGATTCCATCATCTCTGCGTGCCATCCTCTTTCCGACATCTTTACCTGGTAACCAACTCTTTCTTGACTGACAATAGATCAGCCCCAGACATTCCAGAAAAAGGGTGACTATGGAGTGAAAGCAGTGAATTAAAAAGGTCTGGAGCCAGGCTCCTAAAATTCAAAGCCAAGTTTCAACACATCCTTCTTCTGTGTTCTTAGGCAAGTATTATTCTTCTAAGATTGACAGACGCAAAATGCAACACATGGGGACTGCAGAAGAGACTGCCTGCGTTTAACTCCCAGAGCCGCCTCTTATCAGCCCGATAATGGTCAGTCTCTGCTCAAAGGCCACCATTGTACCATCCCAGCCCCTGGCATGTGGTCATGTGAACATGGACAAACACGAAATGTCATCTACAACCAAGGCCATACCTCTCAGAATGGGGTCTGGGAAATGACGACCTTGGAAAATTCAATGACCTAGACTTTAAGCTGGGAGTATACGTAGAGGGATCCTTGCTCCTTAAGAAAATAAAGAAAAGCCAGGCACTGAGGCTCATGCCTGTAATCCTAGGTACTCAGAAGGCTGAGATCTGAGGACTGTGGCTCGAAGCCAGCCCAGATGGGAAAGTCCTGGAGACTCTTATGTCCAATTAATGAGTAAAATGTGTAAAATGGAGGTGTGGCTCAAGCACCAGCCTTAAACAAAATAGCTAAGAGACAGTGTGCCCAGGCCCTGAATTCAAGCCTTAGGTCTAGCACCCCTTCCTTCTCTCACCTCTGCCAAAAGAAAAAATAGGTATATATAGAGATAGATAGATAGATAGATAGATAGATAGATAGATAGATAGATAGATAGATAGATAGATAGATAGATAGATAGATAGATAGATAGATATCCCCAACTTTTGTTCTAATCTTTTCAGGCAGCAGAAAGAAACTCAAGCATGCTTCCCAGGTTGGGTCCTGTTAACAAATCCAACCTATTGCTTATTTTTTTGGTCTGGTTCACCAGCTGAGAATGTTTTTTACAGATGAACACTTACAATTGATTTGATGAGGAGGAATGCTAACTTTGAACCCCAATTAGGAGAAACATTATCCACTTCCCAAAGAAATTCCACTCTTCTCATTAGGAGACCTGCATTACAAACACTGTATACAATTATTGCTCTTACTATGTACATAAATACCTACATAATAGACTCAATTTTGCCTCATAGCCTGAGTAACTTAAAATGTTTACTCTCTGACCCTTTATAGAAGGAAAAGAAGAACTTTCCTGTCTTAGGGTATATGGCTTTTGACTTTCTGTTCTCCACAGCTGGTGAGGATGAACTCACTACCAGACTCTTCCCTCATGAGCAGATTTGCTTTGCAAAAGGAGAGGACATTGTATCTCAGAACACTTCTTAAACCACAGGAGAAAACAACTTCTATGCCTTGGCTGTTTTCAGCTAAGAAAACTGTATCCACCCAAATCCAGTCCCACACACTTAGCCGTGAAATATATTTATAAAGGCATGTGATCAGAAACATCGCCTAGTCATTTCTGGGCGTGGGAAACAGGATTCTCTGGTTGTTTAAATGGATCCATTCTTTGGGAAGAACTTACCTCCTATCACATGACTAAAGCTAGCTTCCAGGAACCAATGTGGACTTTTTGCCAGCGACCATCTTCTAATTTATAGCATTTCATAATTTGTTTAAAAAGTCACCTTTTCCCTAGAGCCTCATAACAGTACAACACTCTAGCTCATTTTCATGCTAGATTAAGACATTTTGGGCTCTTGACATCTCTTAAATGATGACAACTTTTAATTTCAACTAGACTCAAGCGTTAAAAGTCAATGGAAGAAAATAAAAGCTGATTCCCTATTAGAGAATAAAGCCATTTTTCCAGTCATAGCAAAATTAAAACTCTGGAGGAAGCCTACAGGGAGGAGAAATTACAGAGACCTTGTGATTTCTTTTTGTTTTTGTTGGTTATGGGGCTTGAACCCTAGGCTTGGGCCCTGTCCCTCAGCTCTTCAGCTCAAGGCTGAAGCACTCTACCACTTGAACCACAGTGCCAGTTCCAGTTTTCTGAGTGGTTTATTGGAGATAAAGAGTCTCATGGAGTTTCCTGCCCAAGCTGGCTTTGAACTGGGATCCTCAGATCTCAGTCTCCTGAATAGCTAAGATTACGGGCATGAGCCACTGGCACCTGGCCTGCCATATGATATAAATAAGATTTTCTCTTGAAATTCAAAAGTCAGGATTTGGGTCCTCAGGAAAACAAAACAAAACAACATCATCACCAAAATGAACCAGAAATTTACAGCAATGTTCAGCAGAAAGCCCAAGTATCCCCAAAGAGGAGAAAACGAGGAATTCAGACAAAGAAAGACAGTTACTTCAAGTCTCTGTGTGTGTGTGTGTGTGTGTGTGTGTGTGTGTGTGTGTGTACGCGCACGTGCGCGCGCGCGCTTGGCTTTTTCACTCATGGCTGTCACTATACCCCTTGAACAACAGTTCTATTTCCAGTTTTTTGCTGGTTAATTGGCAATAAGAGCCTCCCAGACTTTTCTACCTAGGCTGGCTTCAAAGAGCTATCCTCAGACTTCAGCCGGTCAGTCACGAGGATTATAGGCATGAGCCGTCAGCACTGGACGACTATTTCAGGGTTCGCTTGTGTGTGTTCATCCTCAGAAACACAGGAGGAATGTGGGCCTGGATGACACCCCTATTGGATCCACAGATAATTAGGGACCAGGGCAAACACACCCTCTCAAAATAGAAGCACTTCACTTAGAGATGCTATAGGTTGTGACCTACCCAATTTTGGCCTCTTTTACTTCTAAAATTACCCTCCACTGTCTGCCTGCAGGGCCCATTCTGGGGAAGCAAACAAAGAGGTTTTGACTTTTTTTAAAAAGAGGGGGAAAAAAGAAATGGAAGAATCAGTGCCTTGGCCTGTTTTTCCTCCCCCCCTCCCCCGCTCTTTTTTTGGATGGAAGATTTCAAATTCCATACATAACAAGTCAGAAATAACTTACTAATACATTCAATAATAAAACCTTTTGGAAAGCATAGGCTATCTTGTGCATACAACAGTGTATGTCTTCAAGAAAGGTAAGTACGTAAGATTGCCTTGCCATAATATTTTAAACATATATTTGAACTAAGAGCATAAGCTGTCAAGAGGTATTTCATAGCACTTTTCCTGAGATACTATTAACTTAGTTCTGATAAACGGGTCTTTCCTAACCCATTACTTCTGGAAGCAGATTTTTGTCAAGAAAGGAAAAAAAAAAGAGAAATCACAGAATTGCACATTTGTGTGTGTGTGTGTCTGTGTGTGTCTGTGTGTGTGCTGTCTGTTTGTCTGTCTGTCTGTCTGTGTGCTGGTCCTGGGGCTTGAACTCAGGACCTGGGTGCTGCCTCTGAGCTTTTTTGCTCAAGGTTACCACTTGAGCCACAGCTCTCCTTCTGGCTTCTTGGTGGTTAATTGGAGATACAAGTCTCACAGACTTTCCTGCTCAGGCTGGCTTCAAACTGATCCTCCAGATCTCAGCCTCCTGAGTAGCTAGGATTATAAGCATGAGTCACTGGTGCCCAGAAGAACTATACATCTTAAAGATGAACTTGACTTCAAGATAGTAATCTGTCTGTCACTCAGCTGCTCATACTACCTCTGCACTCACCCTATACCACCACAACAAACCCAAAAGACTAAATTTTAAATCTCAATATATGTGATATCACAAATTTCCCCAAAAGTAATTGCAATTAAAGAGCACTTGACTTTCAAATGACCCCAAATACAAATGCTACTTCCTACCTCCATAGCTTCCAGCCTCACCAGTACCAGGACAGGCCTGCTCCACCTTCTTAAGGAAACTCTTCACCTCGCCAGCCCTTCTTGAGAAAGGATTTGGCTTCAGGAGCATCTTCCTCTGAGATCACAGGAGTCCACATCTCCTATTCCCAATGGTCAGTCCTCTGCCTCATCCTTTCCCCAAGCCTGGACCTGACTACACATCCATACCCCAACTTTGTGCATGCAAATGGACCAATGGTGTGATGAGCAAAGCATACGAGGAAAGGACATATATCTGTAAGCATGAACGTGTACAAATGCAAGAGGGATATGGTTTGCAATTAGACATGCATATATACACATACGGACATACCTCTACATGTGTGTGTGATACACACTTGGAATGTATATATACAAAGGGCTGGAAAACACTTGATTAAAAGTGTCACTTGGTGTAATACCCAGATTCTTACTGGTCCTTTCCTCTCCACCTTGATGTGAGTACAAACCACTCAGAGATCAAAGCTATCCTTCCAAACATGATGTGTGTCCAAAGGCAAGGCGCGGTTCAAAACTGCTTCCTTACTGCTCCTCATACAGAACGCTTGCCCTTTCTTCAAGGTGACACAATTCCTGCTGTCATGCATACCAGTGACTCACATTGTACCTAGCTTCTACCTTGTTCTCTCTCCTGCTCAATTGCTACTGGTGGGGTATTGTCTCATCTACTCTCTTGCTTAAGAATTCTTATCTCAGGACTGGAGAGGTGACTCAAGCAGGAGCATGCTTGCTAGTCAAGAGTTCAAACCTAAAATAAAATAAATCTTATCTCAGGCTCAGAGTACAAAGGACCCATAGCCAGGCAGCACAGGGATGATGACCAAATACAAAACAAAAAAACAGGTAAAAGTCAGGAGAGTTCCCACACACAAAGTCATCTGTTCCAATTGCAAGTCTGCTCAGGGCCATTTCAACTAGACAGAACTGAAGCTTGTTCCTCCTGCCCTTCCCATGGCGGGAATTGTACTGGTCAAGGCAGCTGTAGAGGACACAGCATGGGATGAGGAAAGTGGTACTGTGTGTGTGCTTCATTCCACAGGACTAACACCCACCCACCTGGTTCAAGCTAATGGAAGTAAGGAGGTGATCGCAGGTGCAGATCCTGTGGAATCCAAGGAAATTCTTCCTTAAAAAGGAAGAATCGAGAGCACCAGGACCTCAGCACAGAGCCTCGGAGTTTTCCTTCCACAAGTCACCCAATGCCC
Source organism: Dipodomys ordii (assembly GCF_000151885.1). Classification (NCBI taxonomy): domain Eukaryota; kingdom Metazoa; phylum Chordata; class Mammalia; order Rodentia; family Heteromyidae; genus Dipodomys; species Dipodomys ordii. The sequence goes on from NW_012267217.1 coordinate 55,612,151, forward strand.
CTCCTATGCCAAGGAAAATCTCTCACACAGAACGCTGGGCGTGGTTGTTGCTGGAAGGTGGTCTCAAGGAAGTGGCATCCCAGGTTCTTGGCATCTCAAATTTAATGAAATAAAGGATTGAGCAAGACATCCACAAGTCATGAGAGAAGCACAGGTGTATTGAATTGAAGAAACAGCACAGGAGGAACCTAAGCAACAGAGCTCCAAGTCCCAGAAGATGATGTCTGGAACAATTGAGGTCTGCTAAGAGCGGAGGGGAAGGTTGTTGGAGAGTCCCTCTCACAGGAAGATCCCATCTTGGGGCTGGGAAGGTGGCTCAGTGGTAGAACGCTTGCCTTGCATGCAAGAGGCCCTGGGTTCGATTCCTCAGCACCACATAAGCAAAAAGAAAAAAGCCGGGAGTGGCACTGTGGCTCAAGTGGTAGAGCACTAACCTTGAGCTGAAGAGCTGAGGGACAGCGCCCAGGCCCAGAGTTCAGGCCCCACGGCCGGACCAAAAAAAAAAAGAAAGAAAGGAAGATCTCATCTTGATGGACAGTTTTGAGTGGCAAGTGGTGATTAGATAACAGTTTTCCAACTGTGCATGTCCATTCCCACAATGCATTTTGTTATAATGATAGTAATGAGCTGGGGCATATAAACACAAAGACTTTTATTATATATATGTGTATATATATATCTGTATATATACATATATCTATATGCATATATCTATATGTATATATCTATATGAGAGAGTGCGCACCAGGCACAGGTGGCTCATGCCTGTAATCCTAGTTACTCAGGAGGCTGAGATCTGAGGATCATAGCTCAAAGGCAACCCAGGCAGGAAAGCTCATGACCCTTATCTCCAATTAACCACCAGAAAACCATCAAGTGGTGCTGTGGCTCAAAGTGGTAGAATGCTAGCCTTGAGTAAAAAAGCTAAGAGACAGCTTTAAGAGAAGTAAAAAGCAAGAAAAGTTTCTCAAATGTGAGCATTGAATATTTGAAATATGAACAACTGAACAAATATTGAACTTGGGCAAAGAAATCCAACTAAAAGATCAGAAAATCCTCCCAAGAAGAAAATTAAAATACAGAGATGAAACAACCATTTTAATACTATAATTCTAGACAACATTCCTGAAATGAAAAATGTGGGTAATTTTCAGAAGCATGAAAATATCAAACCAGAACAACCAACACTATAATTTATTCTGTATTATTTTATATTCTATATATCCTATCTCCTCTGGGATTTAAAGACAAAGATTTGGCAAGAAGATTTGGGCAGAAAAATCACGTGACTAGTAAGAGAAGAGAAAGTAAGACTGTCTTCAGTTTTTAAGAGTAACATTTATGGGAGAAGGAAATGAGCCGACACATTTAATGTTCCTACAGAAAAAAAAAAAATGAGGGGGCTAGGAAGGTGGCTCAGTGGTAGAGCGCTTGCCTTGCATGCCTGAGGCCCTGGGTTTAATTCCTCAGCACCACATAAGCAAAAAGAAAAAAGCCGGAAGTGGCATTGTGGCTCAAGTGGTAGAGCACTAGCCTTGAGCTGAAGAGCTGAGGAACAGTGCCCAGGCCCAGAGTTCAGACCCACAACCGGACCCAAAAAAAAAAAAAAATGTGTGCCAAGGATTTTATAGTATAAACCATAACCAACAATGGAGAACACATTCTTCTCATGATCCCTTCTGAAAGAATCTTCTAGAAACAAGCTTGAGACAATCAAAATGACCAGAGACCCAAGCTAAGGATTGCAGTGAACACCAAGCATGTACTAACTTAGAGAAGCAGACTAAGGAGAGAAAGAGGGAGAAAGGCCAACATGGAAGTGCCTCTGGGATCTGCAAATGGAGACGGAGCAGCCAGTGAAGGAATAGGAAAGTAAGGACAGCACAGAGCAAACAATAATAGCAGTAACTGTTTTCAGTAATCAGAGTTGGCACAAGTTCTATTACTATTATGAGATCATTGCATGAGTAATGTGGAAAAAAGCAAATGAATAGTTATGGGATTCTAAAAATATCCTTGAAAAATAAGGATTCTTGTTTTTTGTTTTGTTTTGTGGCTCTGTGTGTGTGTGTGTGTGTGTGTGTGTGTGTGTGTGTGTGTATTCACCATTACCAGGACTTGAACTCAGGGGTCTAATGCTAACTGGGTTTTGTTTTGTTTTGTTCGCTCATGGCTGGTACTATACCACTTAAGCCACATACCAAGTCCAGCATTTTGGTGGCTATCTTTGGAAATGGAGTCTCACAGACTTTTCTGCTTTAGTTGGCTTCAACCCTAGCTTAAATCCTTAATCCTCTAGATCTCAGCTTCCTGAGTAGCTAGGGTTACAGGCATGAGCTACCACTTGCACCCAACATGAAATAAAACTCTTAATGAATAAAAAAGGACATGAAGAATTAATATAGGGGCTGGGGTGTGACTCAGTAATAGAATGTTTGTCTCACATTAGGTAGGCCTTGGATTCCATTCTAGCATCAGAAGAGAAGGAGGAGGAAAGGCAAGAAGAAGGAAGGGAAGAAGGAAGAAAGAGGATGAAGAAGAGGAGGAGGAGGAAAGAGAAGAGGAGGAGAAAGAAGAGGAAGAGGAGAAAGTAGGAAGAGGAAGATAAGGAGGAGTAGGAAAAACAAGAAGGAGGAGGAGAGGGAGGAGGAGGAGAAAGAGGAGGAGGGGGAAGAGAGAAGGGGAAAAGGAAGATGAGAAAGGAGGAGGAGAAAGTAGGAAGAGGAGGAGGAAGAGGAGGAAGAGGAAGAAGAAGAAAGAGGAGGAGAGAGGAGGAAGAGGAGGAGGATGAAGAGGAGAAATTGAAAACAGGATAAGCAAAAACTTGAGAAGAAAGTTTCACTAGGAATTCACAATATATGCATATACATATATATGTAATACATATAAAGATACTTGTATTTATATTATGTGTATTTATATATGCACATATTTACAAAGATACAAATATTTATGTTTATATCAAAAACAAATACTTTTTATTTTTCTTGCTTTTTCTTCTCTTGTAGTTCTGGTCTCTTAAAAGGCCTAGAGACAATAACATAACCCAAGATTTAAAAAAAAAATGTGCCCAGCACTCAAATTATGGACTTTTTTTTTTGTCAGTTGTGGGGCCTGAACTCAGGGACTGGGTGCTGTCCCTCAGCTCTTCAGCTCAAGGCTAGCGCTCTACCACTTGAGCCACAGTGCCATTTCCAGCTTTTTCTGTTTAGATGGTACTGAGGAATTGAACTCAGGGCCTCATGCATGCAAGGCATGCATTCTACCACTGAGCCACCTTCCCAGCCCCTCAAATTATGGACTTTAAAGACCATTTCACAGAGAAAGATACCAGGAATTTTTAGAAAAATACTCTTCCCAGCCTGAGATGAAAATGGGCTCACCCCCAGGGAATGAGGGAGCCATCAGTACTTAGCAACAGCTTCAGAGGCTTCCTCTCCACTAGGATGAAGCAACTAGAACTCCACCAACGAGAGGAACTGCAGTGCATTCAAATCTATCAAATATGTTCAAATCCATGATATTATAATCTTAGAAATTGATATCTGGTCATCGGTGGAAGACATGAATCTAATATATTATCTCAAATAACTGACTACATAAAAGGAAAGTCATGTTGGGAACTAGTAGCTCATACATGTCATCCATTCTAGCAACTCAAGAGAATGAAATCTAGGGCTCACAGTTCAAAGCCAGCCTGGTCAGGAAAGTCCAAGAGACTTTTATCTCCACTTAACCAGCAAAGAGCCAAAAGTGAAGCTGTAACTCAAGTGCTAGAGCACTAGCCTTGAGCAGAAAAGGCTAAGCAAGAGCACAAAGCCTTGAGTTCAAGCCCCCCCAAAAAGAGGCAAGTCACATATTTATCTTGTATTTTCTATATGACTACATTACTTACACTCTCAGATGGATGAGGTCCAGTGTGTCTTCATAAAATTATTCCAGTTAATAAGTGAAAACAAACTAATAAAATGAATAGAACCACTTTTCCCAGTGAAGTCCTACAGTCAACACTGAGTATAAACTGTTAGCAACATCAAAAAAGCAAAATGCACATATAGGCCCTCTGCCATATGAAATACCTCTTATCATCTCTTTAATGAGACAGAACAAGAGTTTAATCCATCCCTTGTGTCCAGCTGCTACTTTGTGGGAAAGATTGACAGACAATCATGCGAAGAGATCACAATCAGCAGAATGCAGATGAGAGCAAACTCTACACACCAGCATCAGTTCCTCAAAAGACTGAGTGCAACAAAAGTCTAGGGTTGGAGGGACTCCCTGAAAACAGCTATGGAGACTGGAATTATGTGCAGAACTTTCATTGGGGAACCCACTGCAGGACCACATCTTAAGAAAGCTAGAGAGGCAAGCTCCAGGAGCTGATGGCTACACTGAGAGGCTGAAAATGAGAGGATTATGGTTCAAGGCCAGCCTGAGCAGGAAAGCTTACAAGACCTTTTCTCAACTCTGAGTTGGGTACAGTGGTGAACACCTGTCATCCTAAATTACATGGGAAACTGAGATTTGGAGGACTATAGTCCTAGGCCAGTCTAGCCAAAAAAAAAAAAACAACACATAAACACAAGCTCTGTGGAGGCAGAGCTGGATCCAGTGCTGCATGCCTCTGCTCCCAGTGATGACTGGAAGCCTAAAATAGGCAGACCACAGCACTGGCAATGCCTGAGTGGGAAGTAAGACCCCATCCTAAAACCAAACCATGAAAAACAGGCCTGAAGGTCTAGTCCAGCAGTATCACCTTATCAGTCTAGCAAGCTCAAGGCCCTCAGTCCAAACCCCAGGATCCCCGACCACACACACACACACACAAATACCTTAGAGAAAATCTGGGTAGACTGGCATATGAACCATCAGTTAGTTTTAACAAAGATGCAGTGGGTCCAATATGGTACTCACTTATTTAGCCGGTTAAAGAAAACCACAGCAATCAGGTGTGACATCAGTCAATGGCAGAAGCAGGCTTTCCCCAGGAAGTGGAATCAATAGTTTAGCAGTCCCCATAATGCCTTGCTACACAGACTTCCCAACATGGCCGACTTCTTCAAGCCAGCAGGGGGAGTCTCCATAGCACGTTTTCTGACTGCTGATGAGACACAATCCTCCATATCCCAGAGTCAGGGAAATGGCATCACCTTGCTAGATTCTGTTTGGTCATGGGTGTGGAGAGAGTACCCGCAGAAGGCTAGGCTGATAGGAGCCACTCTAGGAGTGTCCCTCATTGTACCTCTGACTGGTGAATGTCTCAGTTCTGGGTGGGAACTGGAGAGTTAGAGGGAGCAACCTGTTCACTAGAAGATACATCTGGGGTACAAGATTTTGACAGTACTGTAATTTGAACTCCGGGCCTGATGCTTGCGAGGCAAGCTTTCTGCCATACAAACTGTGTTCTTCATTTTTGTATGTGTGCTTTAGTCTTCAGATGGGATTGCACACCTTTTGCCAGGGCTAGCCTCAGACTGTGACCCTCCTATCTCAACTACCTGCATGGCTGGGACTACAAGCACATACCACCTCACCCTGCTTATTTTTTTGAGTAGGCGGGGGGTGTCTTACTAACTTTTTTCTAAGGTTGACCTTGAATCACGATCCTCCTAAACTTCTTATCTCCCAAATTGCTGGATTAAATAGGCAAGGGAAAACCGAGCATCGAGGCATGCACAATCTAGTGCTAAAAGAAAGAATAAGCCCAAGAAAGTAAGAAATATAAAAATCCAAGAAGTATCTAGATGGGATACATGGCAGGACTTTAGAGTTTATGAGCAAAGGTGAATTCCTTAATCTGGAAGGAAAAGTGATTATAGAGATGTTGGCCTTATTTATGATGTTATTAAGCTGTGCTTATGTTTTGTATTATTTTAAAGCTTAAAGAACAATTCCCAAGAGAGATATCATTGTTCTAGCTAAAACCGTGGTCCCACCTCTTAAATTAAAAGCTAGAGAGTCTAACAATATAACAATATCCAATATGTCCTCCTAAGTCAGCCCTGCGGAGCCCACAGATGGGAGTTTCAATGGAGAAGGAGGCAGGGAATTTCCATGGACAATAAGTGAGCAGGAAAGAATGAGACAGCTCTCTTCCAATTCCCAAGATTATAATCCTGGTAGGAGCAAGTTTTAAAAACAATGGTGGCCAACACTAGCACTATCAATAATGAGAAGCTCTACTCATTTTGGGTAATTGAGGTAAAAGAAAGTAATGTGGATGTGTAATGTAGAGATGTGCTATTTCCCAAACAACCATGTCAGCTTGGGAAGAAGGCTGGGTCAAAACATCTTTGGTACCATGGAAATGAGATCTTCACGATAGAACCAAACTCAAGCAAACTGGCTTAAGCACAAAGGAAGTTCCACCACTTGCGTGAGGATTAGTCAAGGGATTCAACAGACTAGTGATGTCAAGAGGAACCTCGCATCCTTCCTTTCCTTACTTCTGCCCTCACCAAACAGATGAAGCTGGATACACACGGCCAAATCTACACCATCACACAATAGTGTCAGGAAGAAAAACAGATTTAAGTGTCTGTCTCTTATTTTAACGAAGCCTTTTCCCAGGAACCAATTCGTAGACGACCCCTCAATGAGCCATGTCTATGGTCTATTTTGTGTCCCGCTAACAGAATTCCTGAGTGCCTATAGAAAAAGGAAAGAGGTTTATTTTGGCTCTGAATATTGGGAAGTACAAGAGCGTGGTGTCTGCATCTCTGACTGGGCTTTGATTCATGTTAGGACACAGAAGTGGAGTCGGCACACAGGAGAAGACACAGCAGGGGGATTGATTCCCTTCCTCCCACTGGAACGAATCCAGTCCCAAGAGGGTAAGAACTCAGCCCCCAGAGAACCAGCCTGGGCCATGAAAAAACACAGTGGTCAGCCAGGCACTGGTGGCTCACGCCTATAATCCTTGCTACTCAGGAGGCTGAGATCTGAGGATTGTGGTTCAAAGCCAGCCTGGGCAGAAAAGTCCCCACGAGACTCTTATCTACTAGTAAGCACTCAAAAATGCTGAAAGTGGTGCTCAAAGCAGTAGAGCTCAGGGACAGTTCCCAGGCCCTGAATTCAAACCCCATGACTGGCACACACATGCACACACACACACACACACACACACACACACACACACGTCCCTCTTAATGATGTGAATAGCTCTGCCTCCCAATACCTCCTTAATAGCCACTAAATTTCAACAAGAGTTCAAACCATAGTAAATCATATGTCCATTTAAAAAAATCATTTAGAAGAATTCAGTTCTCCTTGGATAGATGACATGAATCCCTGGAGCTGGGGTAGTAGCCCCATCTCCCCAAGATACTGGCTCAGGACTGACAAAACATGTGAATAATAGCAGAGTTCTATTGGGAAAGTAAAAGGTAAAAAGGAATGGTGGGAGGCCTCCCGGTAGTAATCCAACCGCACAGGTAAATAGTTCCTCAGTGGGCGTGGCTCCTCTATTGCTGCAGTTATTGGCTAGAGATGCTTTAGGTCTCCTGACAGATGGAAATGTAAGTCACAGAAGATGGACATGTGCTAACATTCACCTTTTCTTGTATGTGTCTTCCCAGCAAACTATCAATTTGGTAGAATGTCAAGTCTAGCAGGCATCTTTTATAACTTCAAGGGTTTACTAATTGCTTACAAGTCACACTCTGTTCCCTCAAGCAGGACATCTGTCATCTTCTGTCACTTCTGTCTCCTCCCACCTCAAACGCTAGAAGGCATCAGGTGAATTTCTGGACAACACAGAAGTCCATGTTGAGCAAGTCTTGTCATTCATTGGGCATTCTCCTAGCTCACAGAGAGCTTTCTCTAAACCTTGATGAGCAAGACATAAAGCCCTGTAACCATGCAAGAAACATTTCATAACACCTTTCAGCATTTCTGTTTCCCAGGACACTGATGTGAGCTAGTAATATCAAAATGTTGCAATCTTAAGACATAGCTGTCCCTCTGTACATGTGGCTACCTGAATTTTGAAACACTTGTTTTTTGTAATCACGTGGCTTTACTACACTTATTAGGGACTTTTCCCCAAGTTAGTATTTAGCTATTTATCTATCACACTGTAAGTCTTTGCGTGCATTTTCTTTCTTTCTTCAATGAAGTCTTCCTATCCAAAAACATGAATATTAAAATTATACTAGGCCAAAGATCTAGCTCATAATTTATTGTGATAAAAGAGGAATGATTTCATGCACTAAAAGTAACGACACTTCTCATTAATGTAGTTGATTAGGTACAGCTCAAGTTCATACTATAAATCATCAGAACTGAAAGTGTGCGGGACCAATCATGTGCAGAACCAATGCACAGATGCCCGGCTTGGCACAATCCTGTCTGACAAATCCCAGCTTGCATAGCCCTAGGAGCAGCCCTGGGTTTCAGGTACCATCCTGTCTCCTTAGAGATGATTCTTTATACAACTGCCAGAGAAATCTCTTACCAACAAAATTCAAGATGTTCCAGTGCCTTCCTTTATTGCTTACATTCCAGTCCAATGTTCTGGTTGGCCAAGAAGGTCTTGCATGATCAGGACTTTTCCAGTTCTTCCAAACTCACATCCCATCATCCTCTTTCCTCTCCCTCCAGCTGTATGAATCTTCTACATCCTTTTGTGTAGCCTTCACATTTTCTGACCTCTTTGCCTGGAATCTTCTTGCCCCAGGTCATCTCATAGCTAAATCCTTAATATTCAAGTCTCTTCACACCTCATCAATGTCTAACTAAGACTCCCACTAGAATAGCACTGTCCACCCTGACCATTGTCTTGCTTGCCTTTCCTTCTTACCTTTTATGACTCAGCTTGTCAATTCTTTCCTCTCTGACTCTCTCACTACATTGTCAGCTGCCCAGGAGCAATTGTGTTGTCTGTTTTGCACATTCCAATCATGACTTCTTAAAGAGTGTTGGTCCTGTAGTAACCACTGAAGCTAGTTCATACATGGAGGAGTCATCTATATTAATTAGTAAGTTTGGCAGTATAATATCTGTTAGTACAAATAATGTTACTTTATAACTTCTTCAAGAGCACCACCAAAAATTCTGATACTCAAAACAACAATAAAGGTTCTCTAAATTGTTCTATAATCTCAAAGAAATCATCTTATTCCGTTCTGTCTGCTGTAGTGAAATGCCACAAGCTAGGTGGCTTATTAACAAGAAATAATTACAGAGCAGGAAGTCCAAGATCAAGACTATGAAGACTTACTGTTTGATTGATAGACACCCGTCTTCACTCTGTAGAAGGGAGGAGAGTCTCTCCCCAAAGTCTCCTCTATAAGGTCCCTAATCCTCCTTTGAGAGTCTTCTCTCATTGTCTAAATACTTCTCAGAGACCCCACCTTTTGCAAAAACAAAACGTTTAACTAGGGATTCAGGTGGACCCATTGCAACAATGAGATGTACAAGTTGTTATGTCGAAAAACGAACTTTACAACTTTGGTGTGGGGGAGGATCTGGTGGGGAAAGGTGGGAGGAGTATGGGAAGGGATGGGAGGGGGAAACAAAGAGGAGGCAACAATGCTTGATAAGAAATGTACTCGTTATCTTGCCCATGTAATTGTAACTCCTCTGTATGGTATTCTCACAATAAAAAATAAAAATAAAAAAATAAAACCATCACCTTGAGACTTAGCATTTCCACATACAAGTTTTCAGTTGATAAAAGACATTCATTCCACTGTACTAACTGAACAAAAAAAAAGGGTTAAATAATCAGCTACATTTTGAATAAATACACATAAAATGTACTAGGCCTTTACATCAGTTTAATCTACTATTCATGGAGATAAGTTGTGTAATTAAATGGCCACCAATGAAAATGAGAGAAACGCTTGCATTAGGAGATTCGTGGGTGTTTCCAAATCACAGAACAGAAAAGTTTTAGTCTTCAAGTCCCAGCTTTCCAGTCAAAGGAAATAAAGCAGCCTTATAATTATGTTCTGCAGATGCTGTGCTAATAATTTTCCCATTACACATGAATTCAATTTGGGGGAGAAGTGGGGCAAAGAGGGAATTGATACATTTCCATATCCAGTGACATTACTTGGTAAGGAAGGTTCAAGTATATTTGGCTACAGCATAGATAGGCATTGAGTTAATTCCCAGTTAAAGCAAACATTCCTGGTCTTTGTGTCCAGATAAAAATCATAAGTGACAAATTCCTTCAAATTATTCACACTCTTGATTCAAGCTGTTTCTCTTCTTTTTCTACCTGTAATTTGAAAGCACCATAATCCAAAGGAAATATCCTGGTGCTCCCTGATACTTTCCTGGTATGTGGATGCTAATTCAGTCTTTCTCCAACTTATAAAATCAAATGTCTTTATAAACTAGGCCAATTTCTTAAAAGGCCTTTTGCAAGTAAATCAATTCTTTTTTTTTTCTTGAGTTGACCTTTGTTTCTTCTCCTTCAGCTATCACCTGTATTTAGACAATCATTTTGTCTTATCAAACTGGACTTGGCCACATACAGTGTCTACCGTCTCCGTCTCCCTTCTACTAGGATTTTTTTCACTTTTGTCTTCAAAGCGATATTTCTCCTATGTGGACAGGTCATATATTTGTGCCAGAGCTTGTTCTCATTGAACTCCTGGTAAAGACCTTCCTTTGAAATGTCTTTCTTGGAGCAACTATAACCCAAGAAGACAGTTAATGCCAGGAGAGAGTAAAACAACATGACAAAGGCAAAGAAGAAATAGGCATTGTCATATGGTTTCTATTTGGGCTTTTCGCTCTTCTGCAGTACTTTTTTTCTTACCCAATAGTTTAAAAGCACTGAGAGATACAGTTTTCTTGATTCGTACTGCAACTTCACTGGAAAATGAAGGTGGTAACTTCATCTTGGGACCATCCAAGGTGGTTATCTTTGCTGCTAACTCTATCTTAACAGCTAGGTTAGAACAAGGGTTTGCACTCCAACCTTAAGTACCCTAAGATGAAAAGTCAACTGGAAAACCGAGACTGAAAGGCCTTGCAAAATGAATAAAACTTCAAATGCCCACTGCGACTTTAATTAAAATGGGTTTCAATGTCAGGGTAACATGCAGGCTTGACTTCTTATTATGTTTATTCAAGACAACAAAAATGAAGTTTAAAAAGACAGATTGGCTTCGTATACATTACTTTTAAGAAAAACTGAATTAACTCTTATTTCATATGTTTGCCCTTGGAAAAAGGCAGAAAAGATATATTCTTAAATGTTCGGAAAAGACTCAAAATTGGCTAATTTCAATTCCCAAATAAATGAGATTATATTCTAGCTTCACTCCCAATGAAATGAAATCCTTTCATACATTTTGTAGAACATAAAATTCTTCACTGTCCCACACAAGTTGACAACATGGGGGAAAATATCAGATTTTCTTTTTTCCCACTTCCTCCCCCTCCTCCTCTTCCTCTTCCTTCTTCTCTTCTCCTCTATTTTTATTTCTTCTTTCCCTCTCCTTCTTCCTCTCTTCTTTCTCTAGGGAGTTTCTCCCTTGCTTGAGATTAAACACCTGAGGTCCTGTGGGATGCTCACTTCCTTTTGTGTTTTACCATCACAACCATTCTAGAATAAATTGTTTTCTTACAAAGTAGTGAAACCCAATCACAGCTACAGACACACACACACACACACACACACACACACACATATGCTCCATCTTTGGGCCAATGACAATCCCAGCTGTTCCTGCCTGTGATCTGAGTTGTTGTGGCCTTTGAAGTGGAGAGCACCTCTGGCGACCTGCATCTTGCTCACTTGGCACTGTTTCTCTAAGCCTGACCCCTGAACCGATGGTCTGATGACTAATTCACATGCTAAGAGTGAGGTATATCAGTATCACTGACCAGCCTGCATTTGTCATTAAGGGTTTGTAGTAAAAAGAGAGATGAAAGAGAAAGGTGTAATAGTAGACCAGCCACCAAACATCTTACAAGTGTGTTTTGGTAATGTGACTTATAAGAGAATAGGCAACTCATTCTAAATGACTTTTTCAAGCTATGCAAAAGATCTATGTATTTTTAATACTTACAACTTCTCTAACTTTGCTTTCTTTCCAAATTGTTAGCTACTGTTCAAAATTCTCTCACATGCATAAACACCACCTCCCTATGGTGATGTTTGGAGAGGTGCAAACTCTTCCAAATGAGAATATTAAGGATTCAATTCTACAGCACTGCTACAGCTGGACTAACCTGTCTTGTCACCCCCCTTCTTGTCACCAAAGTTCACTAGCAAAGAATTTTTTTTAAAAAAATGTATTGTGTGCTGTTGATTGAGAACGCTAAATGGTTTGTTAAACCCATCGCCCATTTCCCAAAATCATTAGTATAATTTTTCTATCCTATTTATAACATGGAGAAGATGAAGACTTTTCTTTTTGCTTCTCATAGTAAGTAACAATTTTAATCAAGTGTTATATACGGGCAAACTTTCTATTCTATGAACACAGGAAAGATAGGCTGTTGGAGCATGTTGGCAAATACTGCAATGAAATTCTTTGAAAGAAGTAAGGCAGCCTGTAAATGTGGATAATGGATCTTTGAACAGACTCTCAAGACTTATTTCACTAGACTAGACCAATTCTTTTTAAAGCAATACATAATGAGAAGTCAAATAAAAGGGGTGGGGCAAATGGGAAGATTAAAAAGAGAGTAAAAGATTAAAAGAGGGAGAGAATATAAGGAGAATTCAAAAGGGGAAAAAAAGATCAAAAAGGGGATTAACCATGTTACTTGTTGTTTTTCAGAAATTAAAAAAGTATGGTGGCTAAGGAGTTTGTTTCCTTTTGGCCCAAGAAAAAAATGCCAATTATGGTAGCTAAACTGCCCGGATCACATATCAGCATGCTTTGGAAATGTGAGAAATGGATGGGAAATATAAACACAGAGCAATAGCTTACAGTTATGTTATGAATTAAGCCAGAAAAAATATCAAGATTTAAGTCACTGAATAAGCTGCCAAGGTTCATTTTCCCTGATGAACTTGAGCAAGATCAGAATAGAAGCGATAGCACTGTAGTTGAACGTTTGGTACAACACCCCCCACCACCACTTTCTAGAATCAAATTCTTCATGTTCTCAAGAAAAAAAAAAAGACTTCAGGCTAGAAGAATGTAGTCAACAATAATGAAGTCATGGATTCCCTTTTATTTCTTCAACTTTATTAAATCAGTGCCCTAGGTTCTGAATTTAGAGCTCTGATAGGATAAAGCCAGGTAGCCAACCCTCAGTCAGCTATTCCTGGTCTTGTATATCTGACTTCTTTTTGCTTCTTATTATACCATTTTGATGTTATAAATTAATATTTAAATTGCTTTTAGGTATAGAACGTGTTTCTATGTACGTGTGTGTACATGCATTTATATGTGTGCATGTATATGCATGTATTTATGAACCTGGAAAAGTTAATTTTGCATATATTAAAATGGAGTATATATAGATATTAAATATGTGTGTTGTTTATTTTCTTTGGTTTCTTTTTCCCCCTCTGTTTTTTTTCCCCTCTGTGTGTGTGTGTGTGTGTGTGTGTGTGTATGTGTGTGTGTATGTGTGTGTGTGTTTTACTGGGAATAAAATCCAAAGCCTCATGGCAGGCGAGGTAGCTAGGCCAGTCACTGCATCCAAACCCACATTTTTTTTGTTGTTCCTGATCTGTATATTTTCTCTTCTTTAGTTGTATTGTTGTTGCCTTTACTCCAGGAACTTTAAAATTACACTCTTTGTCGTTGTTGTTTTGTTTTAACCAAAGATCTTTTTAATTGACCAACATTTGTTGCTTGAAAAGGTAAGAAAATCAACTAACTTAGAAGCACCAAAAGGTAAAGCAGGAAGAAAAAAAAACACTCAAATCATGAAAGAGAATGAGAATAAAGAAGAAAAAGAACATTTTTAAAATTTATTGTAAAGGTGATGTACAGAGAGGTTACAGTTACCTAAGTCAGGTAATGAGAACATTTCTTTTTGAACAGTGTCAGCCCTCCCTCATTTTCTCCCAGTTTTTCCACTCCCAACTCCCCTCCCCCCAAGTTGTATAGTCCATTTCCAGTGTAGTGTCTAGTGCTGACCTGGTTCGTTACTGAATTGGTTCACCCATTGTCCCCCCATTTCTGTGATTCCTCTTCCTTTCCCCAAATCAGATAACCTTACATTCAAGACAAAGGGTCCAGAAATCACAACAAAAGGGAATAAACCAAGGAAAAAAGAAAAACGAAAGAAGCACAAACAGTGCAATAAAAACAACCTCTTGTTTCCATTTCTTGGAGTTCATTTCGATAAACATCATTTTACATGCTCATATGCACATCACTATTGAGCCCTTGTGATAAGAGGAGGAAGTTATAGTGCATTAAAACTAAATGACGTCTACCTGTATATTTAAATTCTATTTTTTTCATACAAATGGTTGTCTGGCACTTTAGCACTCCAATAAATACTTAGCATGCTCCTCACCCAGGTTCCGAGGCAGACTCCAGCTGTGCAATTCTGTGGGACTCTGAGTAGCATTTAGTTGCGTTTTATTTTCGCCCCTCCCCTTTTATAAACAGTGTGAAATTTTTTACTGAATCCCAGGTGCTCTTCATTTTATTTGAATTCCTCTTAAAGGAAAAGTAGCACCAAATCCAATCTAGGAAAAGCGCACGGATTTTGTATTCATTGCCCTCTTTGTCGGCAGTCAAAAAGAAGAAGCTGTGTGCTCCTGAGGCTGGGTCACTATAAACAAACAACCTAGGTCAGGAGTCACAATAGCTACTTCACCTCCTGCTGCCCCATCCCCTGTGCACTTCATGGAGTCGGTTGGGGGTGGGAGCCAAGATGGCCGGAAGCAAGAGGAAGGATGATGATAGGTTACAAAAGATGGTGGGAAATTCAGTGAACATAACGTTGTGTTCCACAGCAATTCCACTTCTGGGAATCTTTCGTACGGATATAAAAGTACCAGTATTCAAGGAAGTATATACCAAAAGTTTGCTGCCATTTGTTCTTACCCATCCATCAAGAAATAGTATTGTGCTATAGCAGCTCCGTCCTTTGCATTTTTTGTGTAACAAGGATGTATTTGATCGGTTGCTGTGTGAAAAATGAAAACAGTAAAGTGCTAAGAAAACCCTGAAAACTGAAATAATTACAGTCAGGATGTGTTTATTTGAGCACAAGGAAAAAGTGGAATACGCAAACTACAAGGAGTATGCAGACTCGACTTTTTTGTTCATGTGCCTCTTTGGAGTGTGTCGGCAAGTAGTACAAAAATCTGCTTTTCTGCAATACGGGATCATAAGAAGTGCACGACTTTTTTCCCTTTATCCTTTATTTTGTTCAACCCTTTGTTGTAGAATTTCATTTTTTTGAACCAAGTTTGAGGGTCTCTGACAATAATAAAGAGGAAAGGGGTGAAGATTTCCAAGCAGAGGGGAAAACAAGTTACAGAGCATTCAGGGGATGAGTGTTTCAGGAACGATACACTTGGGACACAAAGGCCTGAGGTTATAGAGGGTATCTGAAGTGTTAAGAAGCAGCAAGGAAGCCAGAGTGATTACTACTGGATAAAAATGGCAATCAAAGGTGCTGGCAAGAGATAGACCCAGGGTCCAGATTAGGTGAAATCATGTTTTCAATTGTTTTTCCTGAAACATTCCTGCATCATGAACAAGCACATGCGCAGTTAGGCACACATACACATAGGATATGTACACACACAGATCACAGAACAGTTTGAAAAACACTAAATTTCATTCTAAGCATGAGAAAAGGTTGTGGGAAATAAGTGCTTTCACAAGATTGGACTTCTATTTGGAAGAATCACTCTGACTGCAGGGCAGGAAGCAGGCAAAGGTGGGGTGGTAAGACAAAAAGCAATTCCCCCATTTGGAGAATTGATGGAGACTGAGACTAGCAGCAGCAGAAACAATGGGAAGTAATGGAATCTGAGATCGATTTTTTTAAGGCAAAGCAATGCAAACGTGCTGATCATTTGAGTGTGCAGTATAGTAATACAAGAGTCCAGAATGATCCAACAAGGAGGCCTAGCAATGGAGCTTGGTGGTACAGTGCTTTCCTGGTGTGCCTATGTCTCTGGGTTCAATTCCCAATACCACAATTAAGAAGGATGACCCAAGCCAGACGCCGGCGGCCCATGCCTGTAATCCTAGCTACTCAGGAGGCTGAGATCTGAGGATTGCCGTTCAAAGCCAGCCTGGGCAAGAAAGTCCGTGAGACTCTTATTTCCAATAAACCACTCAGAAAACGGGAAGTGGTGCTGTGGCTCCAGTTGTAGAGCACTAGCCTTGAGCTGAAGAGCTCAGGGACAGCACCCTGGCCCAGAGTTCAAGCCCCACAACTGACAAAAAAAAAAAAAGGATGACCCAGTTTAAGGACATGATCGGTTAAATGGAAGGTAAAGCTGTATACTTGGGGGAGGAATACTTATTTAAAAGCTAAGTGATAAGAGATAATAAAGAATTTTCCTTAAGATACATTAAATTTGAGATGCCATGCAGACATTCCATGGAGAAGGCAAATGACCAGCTTGCTTTGGCTAGTGAAGTACAAACAGAAGTATGTCACTTGGGTAGAGATACAAATCTGTGTGACATCATTGTCTCCATAGCTACCTAGTTACAGCAAAGAAAGTTGTTTTTTTTTAAACTGTGAATGTTGGTCCCAT
The DNA here is from genome assembly GCF_000151885.1 of Dipodomys ordii. Classification (NCBI taxonomy): domain Eukaryota; kingdom Metazoa; phylum Chordata; class Mammalia; order Rodentia; family Heteromyidae; genus Dipodomys; species Dipodomys ordii. The sequence goes on from NW_012267217.1 coordinate 55,628,811, forward strand.
TTAATGGGTCAAGAAATTACTACAGAGGACATGACCATAATTGTTTTAGTGAAATGAATGGATTAGGATAGGATCAGAGAAGGTAGGACAAAATAGAACGGATCAGAAAATAATGAATCAGAAAACATAGAAAATACCAAAGAACATTCTGCATACACAGCAAAAGCTATGTTCTTCATAAACACTGAAGCCAGTTCTGATGCAGCGTGTGGGAAAGGCAGTAAAGATGTGATTAATGAAAGTAGGACAAATGATATTTGATCTTTTGAATACTTGCCTCTCCTCTGGCTTTCTAGTAAAAAGCAATTGATAGAGAAAATCCCTAGGTTATAACTAATGCTATAACCCCCAGAAATCCTGTTCTGCCATGTTTTCACTCTCTGTAGTACTTTATAATCCAAAAGGTATATATAACTCTACAGGAACCAAAGAACCTAGTTAGTCATCACATCTTTTTCTATGGTTATTTTTTTGTGTGGTTTTGATGATGGTTTCATTTTGTATAGTTAGGTCTATGTCTGTACGCATAGTTGTATACCTCAATAATTTAAGATTATAAAATCAACAGCTTTCCATGTTCTTTTTTTCTTCTTTAAACTTTGGATTTTTAAGTAGGAATAGAAAAGGTGATAAGAGAGAACTAAGCTCACACCTGTAATCCTAGCTTCTCACAGGCTGGGATCAGGAAGATCTCAGTTCAAGGCCAGCCTGGACAGAAACTTCATAAGCCCCTATTTTAACCAATAGCTGGGCATGGTAATGTACACCTGTCACCTAACTATAGCAAGAAGAATTCATAGGAGAATCGGAGTCCAGGCCAGCCTGAGCAAAAGCATCATAGCCTATATCACATTCATTCATAAAACAAATGTTGACTCAGGACCATGGAAGAGTTATGGGCATAGATGAAGTACCATTAAATAAGACAGATAAGACCCTCCTCTCACAATTAACACAGACACATGAATGAACCAGAAGATAGCAGGTAAGGATGTATGCACCCATGCACACCGGACCTCAATATCATCAGGAAAACCCAGAAGACAGGCCTGGGTGGTCAGAGAGGCCTCTGGAAAGAAATCACTTCAGCAGATGGTTGTAACTACAATGATAGTTCTAGAAACCACAGGTTCTTAAAACCTTTCTGTAGTCTCCAAACTTGCCAGTAAATCTATATTTCATTTAAAATCAGAATAACACCATAAAATAAATAAGTAGCAGCGGGTGGAGTAGTGGAGTAAGATAGAGTCCTCAGTTAGAAAACCCAGGAGGCCTGGGCTTCCTGGAGAAAGTGGAGGCCCATATTCAGTTACACCTGCAGATGGAACCGATAGAGGCTAAGTGGATACAGAAGCAGAAGTTGGCACCTCTCGAAGTGGCGGAGGCCACCAACTGAAAGTGTATCCCATAAAACATCCATCAAGATAGTCGTAAAAGGGGTGAAATGTGCACACACGTAAAAGCAATTGGAAACACATTTGCCTAATTATATAGACAAAGCTATCAAGATGAGTGCTGAAAGGGAATGAAAAACGAGGGATTCAGAATCTCTATTCTAATGGAGCCCGAACTCCAATGCTTGGTAATATGGCCTGGGGGACAAAGTGCCCCCAATTACAAAAACATTAAAGAGTTGATGGAGTCTGTGAAGTGTTTCCAGAGAAGAGGATCTGAAGGAAGGGAGCCACAATTGTGCTTTTATCAGCAATTACTCTCTCATAGTTTTGTGTCAAGCTAACTTTATTAAATCATTCTGCAAAGGTCAAGTGGGATGTGTCTTTTCCTGGAGTATTTTCCTATTTCATGACACAGTCTGAGTAAGTGGATAATATATACTGGGCTTCCAAAGACGGAAGATGTTTGTGAGCAGATGCGGATTTCCTGTGGGGTAATCCTAGTCACCCAGACAATGGGGTTTTATACGACACTGTGCATGTACAGACTCTCTGTCAACCCTGAGTAATGCCTGAACATCTCCCAGCTACTAGCTGTCACATGGAGTCCATTTTTAACTCTTTATCATTGAAAAGAAAACCCTGGCACATAACAGTCTCCCATCACTTTTCCTTAAAGTCAGATATTGTTATTCTCAGGGCAAAGAGGCCAAGAAAATCACAACGTTATCGGCAGCTGCATTTGGGTTGTGAATCTTTCCATTTTCTCCCATTTCTTTATTTTTTTATATTATCTTGTTTTCTTTAATGGTCTTTTATTATTTTCACAGTGAAAGCAGACTTTTTTGCTTTGTAAAATAAATACCAGCAGATATCAATAACTATCACATACTCCCAACAGGAATAAACATCTTTTTTCTGCTTTCTTGTCACCAGTACTTTGACTTCTATGCCATATATTCCTCTTCATTATGGAGCACAGTGTTAACCCAGTGTGGTGGCTCACGCCTGCAATCCTAACTACTTGGGAAGCTAAGATCAGAACTGTGGTTTAAAGCCAGCCTAGGTTAAAAAAAAAATTGAGAGGCTCCACTTCAACCAATATAAAATTGGGTGCAGTGGGATGCACCTATCATTTTTTTCTACACAGGAAGCGTAAGTAGAATGATCACAGGCCAGACTGGCTTGAAATTATTAAAGGGCTATGTGCCTCAAGTGGCAGACTGCCTAGCAAATGCAAGGCTCTGAGTTCAAATCCCAGTACCACATAAAAGGAAAGAGAATGGGAAGGCACACATAGTATCATACTCATTACCTTTGTATATCCAGTTGTGAAAGAAAGAGATTGACAATTTTTGGAAGCTCACTCTGTGCTAGAATTGTTCAAAGCCACATAAAATTAGCCTAGTTAATCATACTATCCTATAACCTAAAAATATTTGATACACTTGATGTGGAGGTGATAGTTCAGAGAAGCTACTGATGACTATGGGGCTTAGGTGAATTAATAATAGAACAAATCAGGAGCCAAACACATACCTGCTTGATTCTAAAACCAGTAGTCCTTCCAATATTACTCACAGTTCATGTCTTATCTGTCCTACCTTTTAAGATTTTTGGTAGTGGAGCTGTGGCTCAAGTGGTAGAGGACTAGCCTTGAGCAAATAAGGTCAGGGATAGTGTTCGGGCCCCAGTTCAAGCTCCATGATCAGTATGCACAGATACACACACAAACACACACACACACACACACACACAAGATTTTCCATCTTGCCTGGCTTCAGTACCTCCTCTATCCTACATGACAGATGGAAACTAGCTAATGTCTATTCTTCCTGTCCTTAGAAGCTGTAAGCCAACTTCCCATTGCATACAGAACCAAATGTAATTCACTTAATCTGGCTACAAGGAGGCCCAGTATAACCAAGTCCCAGGCAGCTTCTGACACTCTAGATATAAGCACTTAACTACAGTACCTCAAATAGGCAAAACAGGTTTTTCCTTCTGTCAAGACAATCTCTCTCTTCACTTCCCAGAGTTCATTTCCCTGACCAGTCAATCTTTACATGTCCCATTATTCTCCCTTTTCATCCTGTTTTGTTTTGTTTTCCATTCTAACACTTGGCATAAATTCTAGCTCTGCTCATTTCTTTATTTATAGAAAACTATCCTTCCCTACATGTGCTTCAGCAGCCAGAAATTAAATCTACGTTTAGCAAACAATTTAAATCATCACAATCACCACGCTATCAATCTATTTCCCTTCATCAAATGATATGGTTAAATCTCTCCCATCTTACGAAAAAAATCAATACAGACCTTGTTTCCCTAGCTATCTATGACCCCAATCAAATATCTCTGGCCAGAGATACTTCCTAACTTCATTCAGCCTTATGTTTTCATACACCTAGCAGACAGTTCCCTCTAGGGAATTCCTGAGTGGTTTCATTCGCAGGAAGTCATGTCAAATCAAAGTCCAGAAAGAAATGTACTCTTTACCTGACTGACTCTATCCCCTCTGCACATCACCTTTATATTAGCAATTAATATGTTTTTAAAATAGTTAATACATCTCCATATCTCCTCCTCTTATATTTCCTACCATGGGGAAGAGAACTAACAACATATTCATCACCCAACTGGGAATTCTGGAAATTACACAACCAATTTCTCAACAAGATCTATCCTCACTATACCTCTAAATACTTCCCAAATGCTTTCCCTCTGCTCTGAGACATTTATCTGAGCTCCTTTCATATCTGCTTAGACTATTGCAACTGCATCCTGACTAGATAGATATCCTGCCTTCAGTGCATCCCATTGCCTCTGCTCTCCAGGATGATCATTGACAGCGTGATTTTAGATTCCACGTAAAGGCAACTAATGTCCTGTAGATCGGATGCACAATTCTAACTCAACATGTTTGGATCTTACTCTGTGTTTGTTGTCTTTGTTAACTACAAAAGATTAAGAGGGAAAGGATGGAAAACTAAAAACAAAAACAAAAGCCAGGCGACTGGTGGGTTATGCCTGTAATCCTAGCTACCTAAGGAGGCTAAAATCTGTGGATTTTGGTTCAAAGCCAGCCCCTGGCAGGAAAGTCCAAGAGACTCTTATCTCCATTTAAGCACCAAAACAGGCAGAAGTGGGGCGGTAGCTCAAATAGTAGAAGGCTAACTTTGAGCAAAAAAAGCTCAGGGACAGCACTCAGGCCTTGAGTTCAAGCCCCAGGACAAGCACACATGAGGGCACCATTGGAGCCAACAAGGAACTGAAGGAACTAGAAAGAGTTCATCTCCCCCCACTAACAATACACCACAAGGGATTACAGGAAAGATATTCCAACAACCCAAGTTTCAGATTGTATTACTACACCGCTGAACTGCTGTCCAGATTTCTAGATTGTACATAAGTCCCATTAACAATCCTGGGGAAATCATTCTTTGTAGTAGCTCAAAAATGGCATTATAACTACAGGTGAATTTCCTAAATCACTAATCTGTTGGCAGCTTTCCACTTGGGGGCTTTGGGAATATCCCTACACCTTTACAGTGAACTCTGAATGGTCAATGTAATCTAGTGCAAGGCTCAGACTTCCTGGCCTGGCTTTCTCTCAAAGCTTATTCTTCTCTGTTCACCTACAAGCTTACCCAAAGGCAGTTCCCAATGGATATCATGTTTTTCATGACATACGTACCTCTAACCCAACCTGCCTGGGGATGTGTTTTTCTGCCTTTCATATCCAGATCAATGTCTTCTTTTCCAGACTCCAAAGGGGTCTTGGTTTCAGAGTCCTTCCTTTTGTGTCCAACCAACATTTAATATTACTCCTTGTAGTAAAGAAAGAGCCATTCATGTACCGTCTATCATGAAGTCTTACTGTTTATGCTTAGTTAGAAATCAACTAATATTGAAATGCCAAGAAGATGCCATTTACAGAGCCAGAATCTGTCTGTGAACCTGGAAAACAGTGGACAGGCTAAGGGATGACTTGCTGTAAGGGGCAAGTGGTTACCTTCTCCTAATGTCTCCATCAGACCATCTCCACCGTCATTTTGCCATATGAACAATGAATGTGCTACATACCAACAGGATTCCAATGTGACCTCAACATCCCTCTCTCCTATCATTATTGCTTATCTCTACCCCTAACCCCTGATCAGCTCTTACATAGTTGACCTTAGGCTGCCAATACCATAAAGACCGAGCAACCATAGCCAGTGAGCACTGTCTTAGAACTGGGTCTGTATTATATAAATTAAAAAATAAACAAAGATCCTTAATCTCTTAAACATAGAAAGAAGGCCTGGGATTGCGGCTTCGTGGTAGAATGCTTGCTAACATGCCTGAGGCCCTGGGTTTGATTCTTTGGTACCACATTTAAAAAAATCACTAAATAAACCATAAAAAATAAAAATAATTTTTAAGTTAGAAAGCAAAGTTTTCTCATCAGCTTAAATAATACTAAGCATGTATTTAGGATGACCAACTTATTCTAACTGAAGCAAGCATCGTGTCGTGACAAAGCTGCCTACCTGAAAAGCATAAACCCCAAATTGTATTCCAAACGACCATTTCTAGCGGAGTGTGGAAAGTTAGACAATTATCTGACTTTTATGCTGCTTACCATATTGTAAAAGAGGAATCACCTTCTTGAGCTTCCTTTTTCACATAATTTATGTGAACACCTTGTGAAATTGGAAGGTATGACGCAAACCATCACAGATGCATGACAAGGCTCCTCAAACTCTTTTGTGTTTGGCAATTAAAGAAGAAGTCCACCATTATGGAAATACATATGAACTTGATTGTGATACAATCAAGTCTCAAGATATCTCTTACCTTCCAATATTAAATTTGTCGGGACAAAGAAGAAAAAGAAATAAGAAGAGAAAAAAAAAGCCAAACAACATATAACAAAATAAATATATATTCTTGCATTAAAAATAATAAAAAGTATTTACGAAGTTATTGCTATTTCCTTTTTGCATGCTGGAGGAAGAATGAATATACCTATATTCTGAGAAAATGGGAAAGTAAAATACATAAAAGCCCTCTCATTTACTCAAACATGAATCATCAAAATAATTAAAAATTATAGCTGCCACATGAGGTATAAGTCCCTTGTATAGCATTTGAGAAAAGTATTTCTTAAAAACTTTGTTTTTAAAAACAAAATTAATATATACAAATGGGCATGAAACCCACGGGTATATGTGGCTAATGACCAAAAGAGAAAATGAAAACTGAGAGCACATCTCACATCAGTGGAACAATTAATTTGTCAAACTTTCAACAAAGGTGGATTACTGTCTACATTTTCTAATTAAGATAAAATTGAATTTATAGACTTTTGTAAGCAAAAATGTCTTATCTTTTTACAAATATATAGTAATGTCAATTACCAACTAATTAAGTATTTGGAAAGTCCTTTCTGAAAATACATGCTCATCTGAAATATAATTAATTTTGTTCATTCATAAGTGGTTGTCATTTTGGAAACCTGATTTTATTAAATAGGCTCATGATTATCCCCTTAATCATTTGTAAACCATAGTTTTCTTAGCAAATCCCTTTTTCATTGCTGATAGAGAGACATTTAGCTTTAGACAAGCACCTTATTAGACACTGGCAGCTTACACTTATAATCCTAGCTTCTCAGGAGATTGAGATCTGAAGGATCTCAGTTCTAAGCCAGCCCAGGCAGACAAGCCTATGAGATTCCAATTCCAATTAACCAGCAAAGAGCAGAGCTGGAGGTGTGGCTCAAGTAGTAAGCATAGGTCCTTGAGTTCAAATCTCAGTACTGCAAAAAAGTAGACTTATAAATTATATTATAATTTAATCCATAGGCTAGAGCTTCATATGTATAGGAATTATGATTGGTTTTGTTGTCTCACTCTTGTTGAAACATAAAAGAGGTGTGATGGATTAACTGATGTCCTAAACGCCTTTGTAACTTTCATAATTTTGAGGAATCATTCATGTCACATTATCAGGAAGCTGTAAAGACAAAAATACTCAATTATAGAATTTAATATGTAAGTCATTTATAGCTAAAGACAAAAGCATATAATGTTTAAGGTATAAAGAATTATTCATGATGTTGCATAAATAGTAAACAATTTTATTTCCCTCATTGATTACAGATTGACAGTTGCCAAAAGGAAGTCAGAAACAAAAGAACTTGGGACTGCGGGAAACTCAAATGTTTAAACCATGGCAGATTTCAGAACAGAACAGAAACCTTAAATCTAAGTATGGACGCCTCCTCTACCCTTCTTTTACACTGTTCTCCGGTATGGAGTGTTGCTGTTGTATGGACCACATGCTTGACACTTGCGCTCTCTGCTTTCTAACTTTATTCAGCCAATGGGAGATGGGATATTTGCATATTCACAAGATATATGAATATTTGGATCCCTCCTTCTGAGGATCCTCTAAATGTCTGCATCTTTCCATCTGAGATCATTGCTAGAGCCACCTGCTCTTTGAGTTGCAGTACACGTGTGCACATGTGCACATGTGTACACACACACACTCCCTGTGCAGGCTGCTCAATAAACCTTTGTGACGCCCCTCCACTCCTCACATTGGTAAATAACCTCTTCATGTTAATGTCCAATTCAATTGTAGCCTCTATTTTTACTGTGATACAAGCCATAATTACCTGAGAAGTAAACTGTGACTCACAGGCTTTGAGCCTGTTTCTGCATTTCCCATTTACTTTCTAAATAAACAGGTCTCCACTCTTCCAAGCCCATAAAGAAATGATTGATTTCCTCTAAGTAAATATACTCTGTAAGCAATGCACTCTACTTACAAAGACAGCCTTCAGCATCCTTGCCTAGAGCTGCCTCGCTTCCCATCATCTCTATGTCCATTTACATGAGCATGTTCTGTGTCTAAGAGTAGGATGTTTGCACTCTATACAACCAAGAGGCCAGGAGAGTGTTTGCACAGAGGGAATGGGTGACACCATGCAGGGCATTGCATCGTCTGAAGACACAAGCATGAAGCCACTTCCAGCCCTCCACCAATGAAAATTCATTAAGCAATTTTTGGCATGACCCTCTGCCTAGCTATTGGGGTCAACTTAGGAAGGTGACAGAAATAGCAGATAAATATGCTTCTGCTAGCTTCTTAACTGAACCTTGAGATTGGAGTTCTCTCAATCTATTTTTTTAAATAAAGAATTGTCCCATTTTGCCTCATCTAAGTTCCTCTGAGTCCAAAGATTCCCAGAATGCTCCAGGCTCTGGATTTGACTTGTTTAAAACTGTGGGAGGCCTAACCCTGGTCTGACTTCCTGACTTCTTTTGTCTGGCTCACAACAGCTGGCATCGTATTAAAACTGGAACTAGCATGCCCTTAGCCACTCCATCAGCTTGGTGCAATTCTGTGTATCATTAGAGATTCAGCCTTGGGATCTTTTTCTTTGAAAAATATTCCAGGGCTGGGTGGCATCGTGCCTTTCCTTGGGTCTCCATACTCACATTTGCTTACATTTTGTTTCGCAACTCTTTGTTTATTGATCAAGTTCATTCCTCTGCCCTGGGAATATTTCACCACACACGATGTGTCCTATATATCATGAGAGCTCTACTTCAATGCACACATTGGGAGTTTAGTATGTATCCAATACATTCATCAATTAATTAGTGAACAAATATTACCTGTCTCCCTCACTCTACAAATAGGGAAAGAACCAGTCCTTCTGGGGCTCATTCCAGAGGCTCATGAGCTATGTCAGTGTTTGTCTGCATGGAATGGGGGAAGCAGGGAAGGAGGATGGAAAGGCACTTAGGTGTCACTACACTTCCTGGGGAAAAGGTGAAGTATTGGTCTCTGCTGGAGAAACGTGTGGGCCTCTAGTTAGAGAAGAGATGGAATGAACACACAGTACAGATTGGCATGGCTCAGGTCTCTAAGGTTGCACCCTCCACTCGGTGGGCGGAATTGCTGTCTTTCTGTGTCCTGCTCTCTGGCTTTAGAGATGACAGTAGAATTTTGTGGGAAGACATGGCTTGTTCTCTACCTCAAGTCTGCTCTGGAGAAATAACCCTGACAGCTACTTCAAACCCCAGAAAGCTTACCTAACCAGGGGTGGCCCCCCCAAAGAGATGCTTAACCATCCCTGCCCCCATCTCTGTAGTTTCTCAGTCTAGTAGTTCTTTATGAATCAGGAATTAGACTTGTTCTCTCATCTCTCTCTCTCTCTCTCTCCCTGTTTCTGTCTCTAGTTTCTGAGTCTAATCATTCTTAGATGAACTCAGGAATTAGACTCTCTCTCTCTCCTCCCTCTCTCTTTCTCTCCCCTTTCCCTATCTCTCTGTCTCTGTCTCTTTCTCTCTCTCTCCCTCTCCCTGTCTCTGTCTGTCTCAATTTTTACAAATGGCTATACAATCAGGGTCCAGATCCACTTTTCTAAACAATAAATCATCTGGTTAGTCTTTCCCCTCTGATTCTGATCCTCCCAGTGGTGAATCCAATAGATGACCACTCAAGACCCTCCCAACCATGAGGAATCAGGCTTTGGGGAGACTTGTGAGGCCTTCTGTCTCCTGTCTTTATACCAGTCCAGCCTTGCGACCATCTGTATGTCTTTAGTCCTACATGACCCAAATAGCCCCTACTCAGAAGCTTGTGTGAGAATAACCTGGGAGTTGGTCTTCATTTATTTATATTAATTTGTTTATTCAACAGGTAGGTTTTGAGGGCTCAAGTAGCCCGTACTTGAGAGCACTGGTCTCTTAGGATGCAATACTCAAGTTACTGAAGGTGGAAGTTGTCGGGATCTACAAAAATGCCAACAGCTTCAACGCCATCACTCTCTCATGTATCATCTAAATTTCAGGTCCATGAGAGCACTGGTCTAAGGCCAAGGCTGGTCTTAGAGACTGTCACTTGCCACTGATACTTCTCCGTCTTTGACATCAGCCCTCCCTAACCACACATGATGAACCAACAATCATTCACTCAGAATAACTGAAGCCCAAGTCTTTATACCCAGACTAGATTTCTTACTGTGGAGACCTTGATTCTGGCTCCTGGAGCTAATGATAGCTCTTAGTGATGCAATGCAAGGACAGTCTCTGCATATCATGTTTATACAAAAGTCATTGACTAATTGATCACCTCTTCCAGTTTAAGACCTTCTAAATTCACAGCCCTGAGCCCATTATCTTGCCCATTATCCCAGTGCTATAAGCCAACAGTGATCAAGATCCTTTCTAATCTTCCTCAAATATCCAAGTGTGTGTGAGAATTCATATCCAGATTGGTCTAATGAAAACCACAAAGTATACATTTGTTTGTTTCTCTCACAGATGTGAAATACCATATTTATTCTAAGGAAAAATTACTACATAGAAGTAGGCTCGTCAGAGAACAAGTTGATGATCGTGGATTCTGATTTTCTGCTTTTATTATTTTTGAGTTTCCAATGCCTGTAAATAACTGTAGGGAGGAGACCCTGACAATAAGCAGGAACAAGCTCCATTGATACCCAAGGCTTGCAGTCCTGGGGGTGGCTTGTCCCAAGGGATCAGATTAGGGCCTCAACTGGGGTGGCAAGTGGTGGAAGGGAGGGATGGAATTCAGATCCTTGTTTTCTTGGAAGTGGACTTAAAAAGGTCTGAAGGAGAAAGATCTACAGAGACTTAAGTCACGAGAAGTACCAAAAGGGCAACAACTTAGAAATGGGCATTAAAAAGTGTAGCATGGCCGGGCTCACGCCTGTAATCCTAGCTATTCAGGAGGCTGAGATCTGAGGATCAAGGTTCAAAGCCAGCCCAGGCAGGAAAGTCCGTGAAACTCTTATCTCCAATAAACCACCAGAAAACCGGAAGTGGTGCTGTAGCTCAAGTGGTAGCGTGCTAGCCTTGAGCTGAATTGCTGAGGGACAGCACCCAGGCCCAAAAGTTCAAGCCCCACAACCGACCCCCCCCCAAAAAAAGTGTAGCATAGAGATGACTCATACATAAGCAGGCAGGAAGAAAAGTTGTCCTGGAAGATCAGCTTCTGTTGTGAATCACAATCCTGGCAGCATTTCTCTAGAGTGAATAATTGTTTTCTAAATGTCTGTTTCCAACATGAGTCTGGCACCTGGGAAGGCTGATGTCATAGAGTAGACATTTCAAGCAGCATTTGGAAAGGTAAAACAAGACAGCTTCTGCCATAAGGCTGATAGTAGTCTATTCTCTATTTCTGCTCTGTATGGGCTTTAGCAACTGTGGGTCCCAATCCATCACCTATGAACTGGAGCTAACAATCCTTATCTTACAGGGCTAATTAAAATAACAAAATATTTCTTTCTCCTCTCATTGTTTTTTAGAATATATAATTGTCAGAAAAAGAGCCGTATAATTGACTAAAAGGGTATAGGCATGAGCTAGAAGAGGCAAGGCATGATTACAATTTGGGAAGTGTTAACTACTGCATTATAAGTCCTTGTGATTTTAAACAGATAAGCTCAAGCCAGTTGACCAGTAGAACACTCTGCAACGTTGTTCCAAAATGTTCTACAGCAATGCTCTGGCTTCTGAACACATGCGGCTATAGCACCCTCCAAATGTGACTAGTGCAACTGAAGGACTAGTTTTCTCATTTTTTCCTACTTTTGATTACTTTGAATTTAAATAGCCATACATAGATAGCAGTGACGGAACTAAACATGTAATGTGAACATTCACAATAATGTTCATCCACATCAGCGTGAGTTTAAGCACCTAGGTTCTGAAATCAGAATATCCAGATTCACTCAAATCCCAGCTCTGCAAACTGGTGCTTTCCCATACGCTCCTTGTGTCTCAGTTTCCTCATCTGTAAAAGGGACATGCTAATGACCCAGAACATGAGATGTTGGAAGGTGTAATGCACGTCAGCACTTTCAAAAGGTAGTATGATTGTTTCCCCTGTAACAACAATTCTCAGATTTTATTGGGACAATGACTTTGCTCCACTGTTTCACATACCCTGCAAGGTAGATTTCAACCCTCATCTACTGGTATTTTCATTAAGGAAAAGTGGAGGCAGAAGGCAGGGAGAGGAGACAGATGTAAAGGTAGATAAGGCCAAATGAGTAAAATAGGCAGTAATGTTTCTTATGAAAACCAAAGTGATCTGCTAAAATGAAAGAAACGAAATATGAGAGCTTGAAATGAAATGTGCAGTGCAGAGGACTCTTGGGGGGGGTGGGGTGAAGAGGAAGCCTGAGACACTGGGGAAAAACATACTTGCAAGTGACATTGAAGGGATTTGACAGCCAGGAGGGAAAGGGGAAAAGAAGACAAAAGACCAGCGGGTCTTTCCTAGATTCCACATCCATGAAAATATAAACTTCAACTCATCAAATGCATTTGACAAAGCAACTTCAAAAGAAGACCATTGTGAGTGTGTAGCCTCATTTGTTCCTGTCATATTTTTCATTTCCAAGAGGACTGAAGTATAGCCTTTGTTAAGTGCTCCATGTCCAAGGGTTTTGTTTATACTCTGACCACCAGTTTCCCCAAAAAAAGCAGTGTTGGGCAAGTTTTCATAATGTTTATTCATTATAAATAGTAAATATTTACTGCACTTTTTACAAGAAAGACATTTTTACAACATATTGTTGTTGGTTGAAGCCGCAACACAAAGATACTAACATCTCATTCCATCACCCGGTCCAATGTCTGACCTAAATTCCACACTATGTCTAGTTCCCTAGCTCACTAAATTTTAGTTGTCAACTCTAAAAGGAATGTACCTGGGTCTACCTCATTCATGGTTCCAAGAATAGAAAGAAATAAATAACACTGCCTTCCACTTTCTTGCTCCTCTTTAACATATAAAAAAAAGAAAAAGAAAACAGATTTATTGACATTCTAGAATGTCACCACGCAAACGTATGTAAACCTCAGTTCCTATCATCGTTTAAAAGAGGATGTCATTGTATAATTTAAAAGTACACGAGAGCCATGTGGACATTTCTGCTCTCGTCCTGCCTTTCGTAGCAAAGAGAAGAATGTAAACGTAATCATTTAAGAAAAACAACAAACATCGTTCTCTGATATAGTTGCTAATTAAAATAAAACAAAAACAAAAAAAAGGAGCAAGCCAGGCATTGGTTGTCCAGCAAATAGCACACATCGCTGCATTCTATCACAATGAATTATGGGCTGCAAAAATAAAGCACCTGCAAAAATATAGTTCTGATTTAGTTTCTATGACCTTGGCCATTGCCAAAGCTCCTGTGAGGTACACAGTATTGCACGCTGAAAAGCAGATAATTGTTGAACATGTGTCATTTCTTCCCTAAATGCCCTTTCCCACCCCTCCCCACCCCCCCCCACCACCCAGGTCAGCTCCCAAATGAAATGTGAATTGGGAAAACACCATACACCTCTTCCCCACGTCCTGAAAGAAAACAAGTTTGTCTTCCTGTTATCCCACATCCTATAGGTAAGATGTGTCCAGGATATTTATTGACAACTAGATTACAAATGAGGATACAATAACAAATAATTTATTTGGGAGGTCCTTTACATCTAGTCTAGCTTCCTACAAAACAAAAATAAAAATGATGATGGCATTTCTTTTTCTATCAATTTCCAGTGTGTAAAAGTCAAGGGCTCCTCCATTCCTGCTTCATGATAGGAGCAGATTTTTAAGCTACACAAGTGTCAACCTGGGACCTCCAACATGATAGACTGTATAGAGTATTCTACTACATTTTAGAACATTCTGCTTGCTCAACCCAGTCCAGGTAAATCACAGCTACACACATAGAGCATACACACAAATGGAATGTTTCAGCTCCTCAATAATCAGCAATCAAGAGTTGGGAGATTTTGATAATGTCGTCAAGGTTAAAAGCCTTTGCCTAAAAATGCTGCAATGGTTTCTTATTGCTCCAGCTCTTCCTCTTCTCCACGGCTTTTGTCCAACTTGTTCAAAAAAACCTGAAACTCAACTACTGGAGAAAGGAAAATCAATCATTTTTTTTCTTTGTCTCCACCTTCCCTAAAGGGTGAATTTTATTTTTTTAATTTTTATTTTCTGAGAAGACTCTTCATGTCTAGGCTGTGGAGACCGGAAACGGGACTAGTTTTAGCTCCAATGGACAGTTCACTTATGCAATATCTGGCTTGAGATAATGAAAGGCACCTGGAAGGAAACACACACAGCTCTTTAGGTCATGCTGGGACAATTCACAGTAAGGGGCAATATCAGCTACAGGCTGACAATGTCATATTTAATACCGCCATATCAAAGCATTGAGACTAATATTTTTATTCCTGAGACAAGTTTGACACAAGCCTGTGTCCCTGGGATTACACCCCGTATGATTCTTGGGCTGACCTCATTAAGAACATGTGTTTCTAATGCCAGGGGTGAATTCATTTTGGCCAGCCCTCATGTTTTACCTACTGGCGATCAGGGTTTACGTCTCAACAATTAATAACTGCAAGATGTTATGGATATCAGTTAAGAAAATAATTATACAAGGGAACCCTGGCTCGAATAATCTGCTGGCTTTACCACAAAATTGATGCTGGGATATAAAGCTAAATCAGGCCTCCTGCTCCCCTTTCTTAAGCAAGAGGTGAATTTCTCTCTTTTCTCTTCCAGGAGTGATTACCCTTTAGAAAGTCCAAGGCTTACTTTGTCCATACTGCCCATATTGGTAGCCTGTGACTGGGTCCATACTGTAGCCTGTGGTGCTATAGGTGGGTGGACAATAGGACTGAGATGTAGGCAGACTGTCCAAGCTCTTCATATGATCTAGTCTCTGACTGCAGCTGGCCGACACGGTGGTGGTAGGTTCCAGGCCCCCGGTGAGAGGAGAGAGTGCGTAATCAGTCTGAGGCTGATGAGGTACCCCGCCGTGGTTGGTCAGCAGTCCCATTACCTAAAACAAGCAGGCAGAGAGGAAGAAGTTCAAATATGAGGAGACACAGATGGAAACTACATAACTGAAAGAATCGCCCAAAAGCCCATTCTTTTTTAACAAGTTTCTTTGGAAATCCATTAGAGAGCGATTCCAAAGGCAGAGACCTCAATTCAAAGGGGTGGTGTTAGTGCATCCGGGGTATTGATAGCATCCGATTACAGGCTCAGAAAAAGGAAGAAGGGAGGGAAAGCCAAGGGAAAGTAAAAGAAGGAAGGCGAGGAAGAAGAGACAGAGGGAGAGATTAAACTAAGACTTCAGCAATTAAAATCACTCTGGAATTTCAGAGAAAAGGAAAGAAGTAATGGAGAGAGGAAGGAGTTATGTTCATTCAGATAGAAAAAAAAATCTCTAATATAATTATATCTGGAAGCTTCACATGGGATTCCCCTCCCTTTTTTTTTTCTTTTTGCAGTGCTGAGTATTGACCCATTGCTTTATCAGGTAAACACTCTATCAATGAGCTACCATCTCAGCGATCACATGTGATTTTAAATAGACATTTACTAGACATTTTTTTTAAAAAATTAGGAACAGGGAGCAATTCAATAGTGGAGCAGTTATGTGGAATGCTAGTACCAAGAAATATACAGATGAATAAAAACACAGGTATTAAATGAATCCAAATCAAGGTTTTGTGATTTTTTTCAAGACTTCTATTTTTCAGTGTTTCTTCTCAAGAAATTGCTTCTGCTTGTCTTGACCATCCTAAAAATCATTTCTTCCTCACTAGTGTTCCCCTGCATCCCCCTCCTCCCTCCTGCCATGTGTCATCTGCTTTTGACTTTTGGGGCCTCTAAGCCCTGGGAACACAGCCCGAGGAGCAATGCTGGGCTGAACAAATGAGTGTCCATGTTCCTGCACCATCTAACCGTCTCCCTTTCTGGATTCTACTACCTCCCCACTCCTTTCTCCTCTAATCTACATTTCACACGCTTGAACTCTAAAAGGAAATCAAGCCTGAAATGGAAACATGTTCTTTAACTGTATTTTTTTTTGTCTTTTCTCTTTTTTGGTACTGGGGATAGAACCCAGGACGTTGCACTTGCTAGGCAAGCGCTTTGCCAATGAGCTACATCCCAGCCCGGAAACATGTTCTTTAAAAGGTTGGATTTTGTAAGTGACCCTGGGGAGTAAGATAACTTACAAACAAAAGCAAAATGCAACTTCCCAGAACAACTTCTTAGAAAGTCAGGCAAAGTGGTTCACAACTCAGGCTTACAGAAGGAATAAGTGCATCATTAATTTTGCAAGCTGGAAAAATAGTCATACAAGGCAGGAAGGGATTTTTTTTCTCTCAAAAGCAATCACAGGGAAAATCTACTGCTGAGTGAAGAGCTCCCAGAAAACACACAGACAACTAAGGAGGTGAAAATGCAGAGAAGCCCGCCATTGCAAATGTCCATCACAGAGCTGCAGAAATGGAAAGAAAGCATCCCTGACATGCGCTGGTGCCCCCTGGCAAGCCGCTCTCACTCACAGACAGTTCAAGCAACAGAATCCTGGATCTAAAGGCTCCAGCAAGATGGGGGTCCGGGGCTGGCCTTGCCTCCCAGAAAGCACTCCAACTCAGAGTAGAAAACAAGGATCGTATAGCTTCCTTTGGGAAAGGTTTGCATAATCTTACAGCACTCTTCTTGAACTGAGGCTTTAAACTGATCCATCTTCAGTGAACCCCAAGAGACCAAACAGAGACAGAAAGAGAAGTGGGGAGGAAGAATCTGTTCATCACTTTCAGTGCATGATCATCCACTCCTCTCCCCTGCCCTCCATTTCCTGTGTGTAACTCCCAGGAAGGTGGGCAGGGGTGGCTGAGGAACCACAGTTGTTTACATTTTGGAAGATATTCCAGAGACCTTAAGTTTTCTTGAGATTATTCTCCAAAGATTATTTATATTTATCTATTTATTATTTCTCCAAAGATTATTTATATGCTATAAAATAATCAGCAGTAGAAAATATAGTTTTGTTATACTGAGGATTGCAGAAAAGTAAATGTTACAAAATAAAAATCAATAGGATGTACAGCTACAGAAAGACAGAAAGTCACTGGAACACAGACTCTCATAGGACCCTGTCCAATATTATGTAGAGAAACTTAATATCTTGTTTCTTTATTTTGTGTGTGCATGTATGTGGGGTGGAGGGGCTTGAACTCAGGGCCTATGGTCTTACTCAGCTTTTTTACTCATGACTGGTGTTCTGCCATTTGAGCCACACCTCCACTTCCAGCATTTTGCTATTTAGTTGGGGATAAGAGTCTCGTGGCTGATCGCCCCCAACTAGCTTTGAACCATGATCCTCAGATCTAAGTCTGAGGATTGTTTCTTTATTTAAAAGCTTTGTCCAGAGTTCAGGCCCCATGACCAACCAAAAAAAAAAAAAAAAGTTGAATACAACCACAGATACTCTTAAATTATTACCTACATATTCTGCTATTATGTAAATGTTTCTTGTGTGCCTTTCTTGGAGTTTATACAGATAATATTACTTGGAAAATTTATAAAGTTCAATTGATATACTGATTTACTAAGCATAATGATAAGAAAAATGTGATTTTTTTAATGAAAGGGCAAATCTGTTACCATAACTAAGCCATGCTAATTAAAACACAAACACCGAAGAAAAGAAATTAGTCCAGGAAAAGAAAATATCCAGGGGTACTAGTTCAAACAACACTCTATTTTAAATTAATAGTATCCTTCATGAACACTTGAGTTACTTAAGTTATTTTGGCATGCCAATTTAAGGCAGAGATGAATACTCTACCTATAGTTACAGGTAAAGAGCCTGGAGCAGGATTTTATTCAAAGCATCCACGCTCTCCCATGAAAAATATATGTACATTTTTATGATAAAGTTGTTGAAATCCGCTGCCATACATTTCTTATGTATGGTATTGTTCATGTAGTTGGCTTTTGCAGTAGCTACACTGGAAAAATTTTGAGTTGACAGCACTAAAATCTTGGAATGTATCTTTTGGAGAATAGGGATGACAGCGCTGTCTGCAGGACCATGGTCCAAAGAAATGCAAGGAGTTCTTCAAAGGCTCCAGGGTGGATTCCTATAAGACCCAGTTAAAGGTCTCTACTATAGTAAAAGACCCAAAGCTGGGTGCTTGTGGCTCACTCCTGTAATCCTAGCTATTCAAGAGGTTGAGATCTGAGGATCTCAGTTCAAAGCCAGCTGGAGCAGGAAAGCCCTTGACACTCTTTTCACCAATTAACCACCAGAAAACTAGAAATGGGGCTGTGGGCTCAGAAAACTTCAGGGACAGTGCCCTGGCCCTGAGTTAAAGCCTCATGACTGACAAGAAAAGAGACAGAGAGACAGAAAGAGAGAGTCAGAGAGAGAGAGAGAGAAAGCCCTTAGCATCACAGAGGAATACAGCAGTGGCTAATGGGAAGAGAAAAAGAGAATATAAGATCAATTATCTTTTCTCCTTCTGACTCTCCAATAGAGCCCTCTCCTTCTGACTCTCCAATAGAGCCCAAAATACAGGCAATTTCCTATAAATGCTTAATTCTTCTGTGATAGCCACATCTTATATATGAAATCACAGTCAGGTTAAGGTGGCACATAACTGTAATCCAACACTGAGGGTGCAGAGGCACAAAGATGGTGCATTTGAGTCCAGCCTGGATGTGTGTGTGTGTGTGTGTGAGAGAGAGAGAGAGAGAGAGAGCACGGGGGAGGGAGAGAGGGAGGGAAGGAGAAGCTTTGTTTCAAAAAAACAGAAAGAAGGAAAGAAAATTGTATAAAGATAGGGAATGAAATACTATTATTTCCCTAAATTTTATCTAAACTTCGACTTTATAAATAACACTGAGAAAAATGACATTTTATATATGCCACTTTAATAAGCTGTCACTTAACAATTAAGAAGGATATCTGTGTTGAGAGGGAGTGAGTATATCAATAGAAAAGTCATTATTTCCCCTAACATAATTCAAACCTCAAATCTCTATGGAAGGGTCCCATTACACTCTTATGTATGCTTCTTTAAGAGTTGTTTTGTGTTTCATGTGGTTCGAGGGAAGCTAGGGGAACTTTTTGTGTGCAAGATGTTGGTAAATGAATTTCAACTTTCTGCCAAGCAATCATGGACTGACATCCAGTGCTACTCTCTTTCTAAGAATACTGTTTCTTTCCCTATAGCAATTTATTGTTCAAAGCCTTAAGTAAAATCTTAGTTTGTGATAAGGTAGTATTTACCCCCTCTGGAGCCATGAGTAAACCATTTCTACTACAGGACTAGCCTTTGTTTGGTTGGTTGGTTGTTTGGTTGGTTGGTTATTTGTTTAATTTGAGGTGAAAGAGAAAAGCAAGATTGCCTGTTTTTCACTAACAATTTCAAAGGAAAAGAAACAAATTCAAGGCTATTCAATCCTGCTACTCAGTTGTTTATGAAATACCAGGTAAAAATCCAGGAGACAGAACAGAGAAAAACAGCGCAGGTAAAATGTTCAGTTAACTCTCTTGATTTTTTTTAATTAGGAGTTTTCTTTAAATAAAGGTCTCTATTCCGTGTTACTGGAAAAGATAGGTGGGGTACGGACTCATTGGTTCTTTGTTTTTATTTTCAGTTATGAATAAACTCTTAGTTGTACAAGTATCACGTCTAAATCACGTTACTAGTGACCTCTAAACAAACTCAGGACCCTGGGTTCTTCTGTTCCTACTTTTTTTCTGCCATTCTTCCATCGCCTGCATTATTAGAGACATTTTCGGAAGACCTCTTTAAACTCATTCTCAAGTTTCAGAATTCCAAATAGGTTGTTTATATCTTGATTGGAAGATTATATGGTTCAAGAAAAACTAACTCTTTACAATTGCTTCATGTAGTATTTCTCTTGAATTAATTTTCCTATTGTAAGATTAAATATAAAAGATAAAAAACTATGGGCCAAATTAAGATTTACATTTAAAACGATGTGTCTGGAAAATATTTGTCTTGGCACAAATGTTATAGCGTGGTCGTCTGTCAGTTGAAAGTGCTCTGAGCTTATCAGAAATCTAAAATGACTTAGCAAATTAGGGTGAACATACAGACGCTTCTTTTTGCCTTAGGAAAAATCCTGGTTCGTGACTTTATTTTTCTTTCTTGGTCTTAAGTAATCACAGGCTCTTCTAATTTGGCATTTAATAACACATTTACTTTCTTTTAAAAAAAACATTGTAAATTACAGTTTTGTATAATATACAGGCTTCTACCCTCCTCTCCAAAATTCTATTATGTATCTTTTATTTACATATAATTTATTTCAGAACCAAATCAAAGAAAATTCAAGTCTTTATCAAGTGTTATTGGACATCACTGGGTTGGATCGCAGTTAAAGCTCAGTGGCTGGATCCCAGAGCCTGGAAAGCCAAGAGTTAGCTAGCAGCCGAAGTACTGAGTGAAAACCCCTCCTGAGTTAAATGCCTTAGGAATTATCCTGCAGTTGATTAGCATCTAAATAATTAGATTTTTTGGTTGTGTCTGTTTGAAAGCTATAGGAGGGAAGTTGCCTGAAGGCAAACGTTTCCCCTTCGGTCAGCCTGCTGACCTTCTCACCCATTCTGAGGGGGAGGGGCAAGGGCAGGGCTGACCTTTACCTAAACCACAGAAGAAAATGGAGCTTGTAAAAGGCCCAGCTGAACTGTCCTTACTTTTCCATTTTAATCCATACCTCGGATTTTCCAAGTAGTTCTATTTACTTAATGCACAATGAAAGAGTACAAGTGCTAGACAGGTGCTCAAATTTGCAAACTTTATTCATCTCCAGCCTGTGATCAGTGAGTGATCATCCATTTTATCAGTTCAGAAACACCTATGTCTTAATAGAATTAGTTATTACATTGACAGCAATATACTCTCGTTTTCATTTTGTCTTTCAGTACTGAGAATCAACCTCAGGATCTTATGCATGCTAGGTGAGCACTATATACCACTAAGCTATATCCCCAGCCAAGCAATATTCTTTCAGGATTGATGAGTGAAGAATCATTATTTATCGGGGCAAATAATTTGCATCCACAAAAGGTGTGTGCAAAAGTGTGTGCATACTATGTATGCATAGATTTATGGGTAGTTTACTTCTAGACAATGATGAAGAATCACATTGTGTCGACTGATTATCAATAAAATCCAGCCCATTTACACAAAAGCTCATTCTACCTAACTGAAAAAGCATGCCAGTATACAGTAAGTAGTTAACTATGTTAGACCCACTATGGGTATAATGAAATGCTCATATGTTTTAATTCATTTACGCATGCCTGCATTTCATATGCTTTGTGACGATGTCTACAATTAATATGATTTACGAGGAAGGAACATGTGCAGCACTAGAGGTATGTATGAATGAAAAATCTAGCGAAATGGCTCAAGGAAATATAGTTGGCCCATAGGATATTATGGTGGACTGAGAGAGCCCTGAGTAAACTTAGGGAGTTAATGATATCCTCTTATCTGACCCTGACACATTTGCAGCATGTAATTTGCAGAAGCTCTGTCCAGGGACGCTTGACAAATGTTCCTGAGGATGTCAGGGCAATGTTCCCTTCTAATGTAAAACAGATGTGGGTCAGATACCCTCATTCATCACTTAATGCACAGCCTCTCAAACTCTCTCTGGAAGGAATGACATTAGCTGCTGTTAACTCTTCTCATTTCTCACACTCATAGGAAACTTCGAAACCCTGAGAACACGACTGTGGAAGATCAAGTGTGTAGAGCTTGGCTTCACCGAACAACTACTTCACAATAGGTCTGTAACTATTCAATGATCATGTGTAACTTGGAATTTTAAATATAGAAAGGGAAAAAGCACTCTGCTTGGGCATCCTGCATATTTGTCATATGCGTGTGTGTGTGTGTGTGTGTGTGTGTGTGTGTGTATGTGCATGCATGCCAGTCCTGGGACTTGAATTCAGGGACTAGGTGCTATCTCTGAAATTTGTCCACTCAAGGCTGACACCCTACTTACTTTGAGCCACAGCTCCACTTGTAGTTTTCTGGTAGTTAATTGAAGATAAGAGTCTCACGGGGGGGCTGGGAAGGTGGCTCATTGGTAGAGAGCTTGCCTTGCATGCATGAGGCCCTGGGTTCAATTCCTTAGCACCACATAAGCGAAAAAGCCGGAAGTAGCACTGTAGCTCAGGTGGTAGAGAGCCTTGAGCTGAAGAGCTGAGGGACAGCGCCCAGGCCCAGAGTTCAGGCCCCACGACCGACCAAAAAAAAAAAAAAAAGAGTCTCACGGACTTTATTACCCAGTCTGGCTTCCAACTAAAATCCTCAGATCTTGGCCTCCTGAGTAACTAGGATTACAGACATGAGCCATGCATGCCTGGCTCCCACAATACTGTAAGATGCTATTTTTAAATTCTTCTCTGATTGCTCATAAGTAAAACCTGCATGAAGGTAACACAGGACTGACCTACCTTGCTGAATTCTCTGAGTCTCCATCTGCCACTTCGGAGTAACTGACTACAGCTGGAAAATTCCCATTAGCAAGAAATGATCAGCACTGCCCTCCCTGGCTGAAGGTGTTGAGCTACAATATTTCATTCCCTTCCTCTTAGAATGTTTCCCTCCACTCAACACTTTATCCACATGGAGGGCCGATATTCAAGGAGAAAATGGAACTGACCCATTCAAGGTGGAAAGTGGCTACGCAGTTCTGTGCGGTATGTTTTTTTTTTCTTTCTTCTGGACCATGGATGATATATGCAAATATTTCATGGTTGCCCCAAGTCAACATAACAAGAGTCCATCTACCAAATGCCAGGATATCATTTTAAGAAAGAAAAAAGAGCCGGGCGCTGGTGGCTCACGCCTGTAATCCTAGCTACTCAGGAGGCTGAGATCTGAGGATCGCGGTTCAAAGCCATCCCGGGCAGGAAAGACCGTGAGACTCCTATCTCCAATAAACCACCAGAAAACCTGAAGTGGCACTATAGCTCAAGTGGTAGAGCGCTCGCCTTGAGCTGAAGAGCTGAGGGGCAGCGCCCAGGCCCAGAGTTCAAGCCCCACGACCGACAAAAAAAAAAAGAAAGAAAGAAAGACAAAAGATACCTTCCTACCCTTCATTTCATGTGAAAGAAAATGAATCCTTAAGATAAAGAAAAGACCAAGTGACACATTTGGAGAGTGCTGTTGGTAAGATGTCCGGCAAAACATTTCTATTAACTATGGAAAGCCTAGGACAGTCTTGCAAAAGTCTAAGAAATGCTTGGAAATGCTTGCTGGTCTGTGTCCCTAGATTTTTGGTAAAGTATAGCAAGCATGCTTTAAGATACATGGAACTTATAACAATTCTGCAATTGTAAAAACAATATTCCAGGACCCAGAAGCTTCTAGGTACATGAGCCAAAATCCTGACTTCTTTAATTCTTCTATGTACCTAACTCCAGGAACCCTGAACCAAGGGTGATACTCTGTTCTTGTTTCCACCCAAACACTTACCAGTGCTGTAGCACAGGCCTACATCCAGGCCCACTGTGAAGGTACCTAGTCCTTCATCCTACAGAAATGTAGCCTGTTATTGCAGAGCTGAACAAAATAAAATCTTTATAATAAAGCAATTAAAAGAATATGCCCCAAACCATGCATAGTAGTGCATGATTGTAATGCCAGCACTTAGAAGGCTGAAGCAGGAGAATGATGAGGTCTGGAGCAGCCTGACACAGCAAGAGTCAGTCAGATACAAAGAAAGGAGAAAGGGAGGGAGAGTAGGGAGGAAAGAGAAGAGGGAGGGAGGAAAGGAGAGAAAGAGGGAGGGAGGAGAAAAAGAGAAAGGAAGGAAGGAGGGAGAGAAAGGAGGGACAAAGAGAGGGAAAAAGGAGAAATAAGAATTTTCCCCAATTGTTAATTCAGAATTACTCAAATTGTCTGCTGTTTTCCAGAGCCATTCAGTGTTATTTCAGCTATCTTTATCCTTCATTGGTGAGAGAAAAACATCTTCGATGTCAGACTCCCTTGCCCTAGAGGTTAAGTATCATCCTTTCCATTTAGATAGTATCTACCGAAATATAAATGATCTATTTTATTATGTTTATGCAGACATTATATTTTGATGTATCAAACTAAGAATAAACAAGTTGCTGATGGCTCATGCCTGTAATCTTCCCACTCTGTTTGAGAGGCTAAGAAGGGAGGATTATAGTGCAAAGTCAGCCTAGGCAGGAAAGTTCATGAGGACACCCTCCCCACACTTCTTCTTAACCTATAGCTGGCTGAGCATAGTAGCTCATGCCTGCCATCCTAAGCTATGTGGGAAGCTGGGAATGGCAGAATTAGAGTTCTAGAAATATCTGCAAGACTCCATGTCCACAGAGAGAAATTTGACTCCATGAGGTGCTCCTGTCCTCGCAGCAACTAGAAGAATCCTAGAAAATAGGCATATCACTTTCTGGGCAGGCATCTGGGCAAGAAACAATTACCCCACCTTAAAAATAACCAGGGAAAATCACGACTGGAGGTATGGCTCAGTGGTAGAGTATCTGTAAGCCTCTGAGTTCAAACCCAAATACTACAAGAAGTAAATAATAAAAGTAACAAGAAAAGAAAAGAGAAGAGAAGAAAAGGAAACTAATACATCAACGGTCTCCCCTCTGCACTTCAAGCACCTGGAATGAAGAAGAGTTGACACTTGCTTGTTCTCTACTAGGCTTACATGTTATTGTCATCACAATTACTCAACGATGATTTTAATGCACTAAATGTCTAGGGTGTATCTTATCCAAGCATGTTAAAATGACTGCATTTGGAGAGGACATCAATCAGAGGCCTTAGTTCTTCAAACTGACTTAGTGGAATTTGTGAAAATCTTCCAATCCATGATGGCACTGCCTTTCCTGTGAAGTCACTCAGCCTCTACATTTGCTTTGTCAGAGACAAAGCTAAAGTCTCTTGCAATGACAGTATTGCTTATTTAAAACACAAGTACATGCGCGAGAGTACACAACACACACACATACACACACACTTTTTTTTAGTATTATGTTCCTCACTTTAGCTCTATAGGGTCTTTCCTTTAAAAGATTTTACAAGTTTAGTAAGAAAGTGAATTGGAAGCTGAGCTACCTTCAAAAGCTCACCCTACACCCAATGAGTAGCTTGGAATCTATTATTTTGACCGTAAGTCTATCTTTAGATTAATAAGTTACATACACCCACATTGCAGTGGGTGGGAATTCAAACTTTTTCCTTCATCCTTATATGTGTTATCTAAGACTTTCCCCAGACCCCAGGGCTGTCTATTAGGGTACTGAGATAAAAGATGGCGTCTGACATTGACTAAAAAGAAATACTCAGCTGGAGAGCAGTAAGCCATTTCAGAAACAGACAGTTCATGAGTCAAATCTTCAAGTTTTCTATCATTCAACATTTTCTAGGAAATGTTTCTCAAGACCTGGTGATTTTGGTATTTCACACGGGATGTGAATTGGAGAACTCTGAGTCAAATGAAGCTAAGCATGTTTCCTATACTACAGGACTTGGCAAAGGGTTTAGGAGACTACTGCTGTCTGGGACACTGGAAGATAAAGGTATGTGAATTGAGATTTGAACAAAAGCTGTCATATACAACAGTTCTTCACCAAACCAGTGTTCCAAGGAGCCTTCTTTGGGGAAGAAACCCAAAGCTTTGTTTTGGCTTCTGAGTGTTAGAAGATGAATGTGACACAGTTTCATTCCTCTAGAAGTTCATTATCAAAGGTGACAGGAATGGGAAGATTATAGCATGATACAATGTAGAGTATATTTTAACCATCTATAAATTCATACATTATGTGGCATTTACAGAGGCTAAAACAAGAAAATCTGACTAAGAGAGTTAAGGAAGTGTTGGTCTTATAGTCACACAAACAGGGATTGGCTCCATGGGAAGCATCTAAGAATCTCAGATAAAGATGTGATCATTTAACTAGATTTTTTTATCATATTAGCTGCCTCTGCATTTGGGGAGAAGAAATGAAATGTTATTTCCTAAAATAATGCTTTGCTCCTTCATTAGTTCAGCCCTGAGGATCTGCTGGCTACACAAGATCAAGAAATATTCTTCTCAATATAGAAATGCAACCCTGTGATTCTACAAAATGTACAGCCCCTTCTGTTCAGTGAAATAAGTCAAGCCAGAAAGACAACACATGTTTTCACTTACCTGTGGAAACTCAAAAGTAGATCTTTTAAAAAGTAGAGAACAGACCAGTGTTTTGAGAAGCTGGGAAAGGTGTAGGGGAAGAATGGATGGAAAGAGAATGGCTCATGGATACAGAGGCACAACTGGATCTGAGGAATAACTTAGAATGCTCCAAGCACAACAGAATGACTATGGTTGGCAATGATTCAGTAAGCATTTCAAAACAGCTAACAGAGAAGATTTCGAGGGTCCCCAGCTCAAAGAAATGATATTATGTCTAAAGAGGTGTATAGAAGGATTATTCTGATTTGATCATTAGACAATGTCACACTGTGTCCCATATACGCGTGTGTATGTGTGATTTTATGGGTAAACTGAAAACAAAGCTACATTTTTTTAAGAAAATGCACTCTTTCCAAGGGTCTTCAGGTTTGCACCTCTTTCATGATCCTAGCAACAATGCAATCGCCCATCGCAAAAACTCCAACCTAAACATCAGGAGTCATTTTTAAGTATTATACTCGGCTTTGAAAAATATACACCTCTGATGAAACCCAGACTGTTCTGCAAGAAAGATAGTACAAGGAGGGAAAAATAAGGAAAACTAGTACACAACGAATGACTGAATCAAGTCTTCTGTGTCTGCAGTACAAAGCACACATTCAGTCCCTAATTGAATAAATATGCAAGTATTCAGATTTCTCTAGATATTGCCATTTTGCAAATGCGGTAATAAATTAAAAGCTTTACATTACATTCCAACCACATATAAAGGATCGATTCAGACCACTGGGCTTGCATGAATATCTAGCATGGCTTCTCTGTACATTGCTGACTACAAAGATAAACTTCTTATTTTAGTAACCTACTTATAAACTAAGCAATCACACTCATTTTTTTTTCTCCTCAATGGCTAGAGGAATTCAAATGGACCTAAACACGATGCAGTTTCTGGAACTGATGTGTCAAATGCACAGAAGAACAGAGCTGAGAGAATTTCTGTTTATATCAACTGGGCAGACACACAAAATATTAACCCAGCGGGAAAGTTTTTCTTGTGGCTCACTCCTGTGGTATAATGTAAGACTCGGTCACTGGCTACTCTTCTTTCTCCCTTTCTGTACAAAGGAGACTGGAGCCAAATTGTTGCTACTCTGGCATTGTCCAAATCTAACTAACTGAGGCTACAGCCCGGGCTGACAAAAACCAGGGCTCTCCTCATATTTTTTAAGGCTAGAAACCACAGCTGCAGAGCAAAACCATAGACACCAGGTCAATTACAGGCTGAATGGAGTCAACAAATGGCTCCGCAGCAATGCTTTCAACACAAAACAAACATCCCAAAAACATAGTAAGGCAGACTGGAAAGATGGAAGTCACCCAGGGTTCTTCTGGTGTAGACAAAATGGGCTCACTGGTGATCACAAACATCCTTAAACTGTCATGAGCATGAGACTTCTCAAGCCCTCAAAACATGAGCGGCTTCAGAAAAGAAACAGAAAGATGCTCTAGCTCTTGAGAAACTGCCACTTTTGTGCAGAATGTCTCTCCATTTCAGCTGTGTTTGGCACCCAACAAATCTCCTTAATCACAATTGCTTCTCTGCCTTCCTCAGATGAATTTCTGGGAAGCATAAAAGAAAGGCAGTGCCTCCATTGGGACAGAGGAGTTGGTGGCCGGCCACATGCTTGTTTGCTTCTTTGCAAATGATACTGGTAGACTGAGCGCACAGGATTTATAACCTATGTGTCAAATGCACAGAATGAATAGCTGATCGACAAGACCAACGTCAACTAGTTCCTAGATGTATGCCCCCAAAATGTCCAGAAAAATTGCTTTCTAGAAACAGAAGCTGGCTGGACCACTGGGTAAATCTTTCTGCTTTTACCTGTAGCAGTTGCATAAAAGGAAGGTGAGGAATTTCCATGCATGGTGAAAAAAGACTTTCACTGAAACAGATGACATAGGAAAACACCCACTGCAGCCACTTTTAACAGCCTACTTTTAATGACGACCTCCTATCCACATAATAAGGTAATTCATAGTCAGCCCTTTCTATACATCGTCAGTGAAAGACAGTTACTCTGGTCTTGCCTTATGGCTAAAGAATTCGAAATCATAGTTACCGTTGTGGTCCAAAAAAAAAAAAAATAGATGACAAGCAAAATCAAAAGCAGTCTTGAGTTTTGTGTACACATATTAACACTTAAATGCTTCTCCCTAATAAGTTTCAGGATTAACAAATGTTTGTCAAAAGAAACTGTGCTGTGCAATTGAAATCTAATTTGCAATGGAACCAGGATAGTCTAATACATATATGCATGAAATGGAGAAGCAGCCTAACAGGCGTAGCTGACACCAAATATGCAATTTACATACATTACACACTAATAATCTCAATTTTAATATTATTCTTTAACAGCGACTGGATGGGTGGCTGAGTTTTAAAGAAAGACGTTCTTTTGTAAAATGCGAGTAAGGACAGGAGTGGAGTTTGGTGTCTCACACCACTGACGGCAACTTCATGTTCTTTTAAATCTGTCTGTGTTTTCAGGCTCTGTCTTAAAGCTGGTATCTTCACACTACCACGAAGTCAGGATAACTCAACCAGACTTAGACAAATGGTCAATAAACTTGATGAGATCTGCAGACCTTTTCTTTGTTCCTAAGATGCGGCTGAGTGGCAAGCAAACATTCAAGCATTTTCAAGCCTGGTACACAAATCTTTACGAGGAGGTTTTTTTTTTTTTTTTGTCTTTCCTCAGTAGATGATCCATGAAACAAGACAGGTGTACTGGTTATTCAATTACATCTTACCCGAGACCTGGACAAAATTTGAAACGAGGCCTCTGCGCCTAGTTCTTGCCAAGGGGATTTATTAATAACAGTTAAACGTTCTCGAAAACAAAACTTTTTTTGTAATTTAAGCCTATTTTCTTATTTTGACATTGGTTTCACTCATAAACCAGAAACGAAATTCTGCCCATCTGCTCAAAACATAAAATGTGTTCATAATATTCTAGATTTATACCAAATGTATTTTTAAGTATTGCTGAATTGAGAGAGAGACTCAAAATTTACGGCCTCTGAGGTTGCAAACAAGACTTCCTCCTTTTAAGAAGGAAAAGGCTTAAAATGGATGTAGGAAGGGCTCAGAAAGCTTCTTGGATATCAAATGGCTCTGTAGGAAAAAAATGTCAATGATATAAGAGTAAATGAATCAAAACCATATGGATCAAATTTTCCCTAAAATACACAGTTTGAAAAATTAAGGAGGAAAAGTGCTTGGCAAAAATGTGTTTTAGGTTTTACCAAACCCAAAACATTTGAAGAATCATTTGCAATGGTTGATGAACCCTAAATGCAGCCAAGTTGGACCATTTTTATAAACTACAGAACAATAGGAAAGCTCTCCAGAAACTCTACAACTAACTCCACTGATACTACAGTTCACTCGAGAAATCATTAGAGGCTGTCACCAAAGAACTATGGATGGAACTGGTACAAGACAAGTAGGGAGGCTGGAGGTAAAGTGTAAAATGATAAAAGTTTGTTTGTTTAATTGGCCTTGTTGGGGAGGGCTTAGTTCTGTGTGTTTTGGGGGTTGGGGAAAGCAGTGGGGGTGGTATTTCTTGCAAAGGAAAGTTAATTAGAAGAGCATGGGCCAAATGTTAATGAGTCTCACATCTTATCCATGTGGTAGTATTTCCTTGCACTCCATCTCCCAAATCAGCCTTCCTTGTTCCTCCTGCACATGCAGAGAACTGCTGGAGATGTCCAGTGATGGAGGGGATGGGGGTGGAAATAAATGGTCTCTGTTTCTCCAAGTATTTCCCTCCACCAACAGAACCCATTTCCAAAGAAGGCTGCTATGACCAGGGAAAACTCGCACATGACTGAGTAGGTTTTTCCAGGATGTTTTATTCTTCCATAAACCGAGAAGGGTTATGCCAACCACGCAGCAATACAGAGAAGGTAGAAAAATTCCCATCACTGGGAATCCCCTCTCTAGACCTCTGACAGACCCCATCTTCGACAGAATATACAGCCAAGCCCTCCATTTGGGAAGTCATTTGACTGTGCCCATGAGAAAGGTTAAAAATCAGCGTCAAAAGCTGGAGGAAACTTTGTACAATATTATACTTCCTCTGGCAGAGAAACAGCAAGTGAATGTGTGATTTGTGTTTGGAGGTGACAACTGGCAGTAACAACCAGAAGAGAGAAAGATTTGTTTCTTAACCCTGCTAGGAGCTCACTGTCCTGGAGACAATCATGCTGCCTTCGTCTTCATTTTCCTCTAAGTACAATGGAGATCTTCCCCCAGATAGGGTTGCTGCACCCTGAGAACCAGGAACCATTGCCAGCAGTTAGTGATGCACCATCCCTTTCAACAACTGGAGGGAGAATATGACCATTGTTCTTAAAAGACTGTTTTTAGAGCTCTGAGATTAAGATGGTGCCAAATACATGTTCGTCCACCGCTATGCTATCTGAACATCAGAACAGTCATGCTGTCCCTCAGTCAGTGTTTCATACTTGCCCCTCCCCCACGAAGCAAAGACCTTCAGGAAGTAAAAAACAGTGGCTATCTAAAAAGCAATGCTTTGGGCAAACAACTGTGATTCTAAGCTTTAAGA
Organism: Dipodomys ordii; assembly: GCF_000151885.1. NCBI lineage: Eukaryota > Metazoa > Chordata > Mammalia > Rodentia > Heteromyidae > Dipodomys > Dipodomys ordii. The sequence goes on from NW_012267217.1 coordinate 55,659,898, forward strand.
GAATCTTTGCTTGATGGAGCACACACAAAAAGTACTCAGGCATGTGAAAAATTATTTGCTTGTCTTTAAGGTATCTATTAATTGCTTAACAACAACAACAACAAAAATCCTAGGAACCCCATTTTACAATGCTTCACACATGTTTCAGCTCATGATCTCCAACTTGGAAGAGTCAACAGTACATCAATTTCAATACTAGTAAAAATGTCAAATAAAATGTTGGAAGTATTTTTAACTTGTAGAAGAGCTTCTACTGAGGGGGTCATTGATTGAAGTGACAATGAAATGACTGTTATAACTCAAAAACCTTTATGTTCACTTTAGTTTAAATTAATAGGTAGAGAAAAACCTAAGAGGAGTTATAAAGGCAGAGAACAGACTGGTTGCAAATTATGCACACTACCATCTCAAAAAAGGTATACAAATAAAGAAAAGAAGGGGAAAATGCAGTCAAGAATACAATGTATATTCTACAAAATTAAGAAGAATGGGGGGTAGGGAAGGAATGAGGAGGTATGTTGAAAGGGATGACATTGATAAAGATGCATTGTATTCATAAACTATATTTGTTAAAGGGTGACTCCTTTGTACAACTACTTAAAGATAATAATAAAGAAAAATAATTCTTTCTAAAGTCTTAAAACTCAAAAAGAGCTCAAAGGCATGGTACAGAAATATGAATAGTGGTTTCCCGGTGATAAAGTCTCACCTTGTCTACACAATAAGTTTGCCATGCTTTTATCCCTGGGAAAAGTTAAAAGATTAATAAGAACTAGGCTAACAGAAAGAATATAGGCTAAGCCAGCTGCTGGTACCTCATGTCTGTAATCCTAGCTACTCGGGAGGCTGAGATCTGAGGATCACAGTTCAAAGCCAGCCTGGGCAAGAAAGTCTATGAGACTCTTATCTCCAATTAATCCCCAGAAAACCGGAAGTGGCGCTGTGGTTCAAGTGTAGAGTGCTTAGCCTTAAGCTGAAGAGCTCAGGCACTGTGCTCAAGCCCAGAGTTCAAACCCTACAACCAACCAAAAAGAAAAAAGAAAAAAGGAAGAATATAGGCTAGCTTGGGCTCACAAGTATAATAAATTAATCTCTACTAACATATTTCTTTAATGTGACTAATACACTCTGTCCCTGCTTCTATTCCTGGTGTAGATTGGAGGCATAAGCATGAATTCTAGGTGCCAGACCCCCTTCTATCTCTATCAGGCCTACAGCCAGCATCAGGTTCCAGTTACCATGGACATCCTCTGAATCCTGTGCCCAGATGACCAGAGAGAGGTGAGGAAGCAGAGGAACAGGTGGGCAGGAAGAGGGGAAATGTCAATCCCAATCTCAGTTCTATTGTTAGCATATGATCCAATATGGTAATAAGTACTCTTCCATGACAAGCAGTAACTAAGGGCCAGCACTCTCCCGTTAGTTTCTTCTTAACTAACAGATAATATAGGTTGCTAGACCTGGGCTCTTGGCTTCAAAGATTTCTTTACATTTCATTCTTTACATTTCTTTACTATTTTTTAGTACAGGCAGACAACCAAAACCAGTGTAGGCACCTCTTGTCTAAATAGAAGCATTCCTGGGAAGTGATAAATTCCAAGAGCTATAGACATGTAAGTTCTATTCCAGTTTCAGACTCCATTATTTTGAAAATATGTCTGGCAAATATGGATTCACTCCATGTGAATTTGCCTGAGGAAATAAGGAGAAACTGCAGAGTATTTTTCACTTCTTTTGCAACTTGTTGGGAATGCAGTAAGAAGTAAGAGAACAGGAAATCTTGTAGGGTGGTTTAAGGTACAAATATGTAGTAAAAACACAGAATATCCTGGGCATTTGCAAGGTTTATTACCTTTACATAAGGAATTAATGAATATAATACACAGTATAAAAAAATCAGGAAAAATTGCCTGTGGAATTTTCCATTGCTTGATATTGGAATGATTCCCACCCTTTCATCAACTCTGAAATCATTGCCAATCTTCTCAAAATTAAGGATTAATAGCTGGAAGATCAAGTTCTAGCAGTTCCACTTATGTAACACTTAAATGGCAAAATATATGTGTCATTACATACTAGAGGTTAGCAATTTTACTTATCAAACACAGGCTTGTGATCGTTGCATTCTGATGAAATAAAATAGGGTTCTAAGAAATGCCAATGTAATGTTATATTGTACCTTCCAGTAGCAGCTAGGGTAGAAGTTCAATTCTATTTAAAACTGTCAACCAGTGAATATTTAGAGTCTTATTTAATTTATCACCTTCAAGTATATTTTTTTGTCTTTTACTATCCATTGACTTTACTTGTAGATTTACAGGCACATTCTAATTATTACAATGAGAGAAACCATGCGACTTATTTTCTTTGGGTCTTGGGGGAGTGGGAAAAAAACTGAGAAAATAAGGGAAGAGGTGGCACTGTTCAAAAAGAAATGTACTCAATACCTGACCTGTAACTGCAACTTCTCTGTATATCACTTTTACAATAAAAAACTTTTTTAAGGAAACTGTCAACTGAATCATGTCCATAAAAAGCTTTTCTGAAGCTGAGTACAGTGGTTCACGCCTGTAATCCTAGCTTCTCAGGATGCTAAGATCTAAAGATGAAGGTTTGAAGCCACCCTGGGAAGGAAAGTCTGTGAAACATTTATCTCCAATTAACCAAAGGGGTGGGGGGAACCAGAAGTGGACTATGGTTCCAATGATAGGACATTAACCTTGAACAGAAAAAGCTAAGGGACCAAGCTCAGACCCTGAGTTCAAGCTCCAGTTCTGGCCACACAGAGACAGAGAGAGACAGAGAGACAGAGGAGAGACAGAGACAGAGAGAAACTTTTCTGTTGACCCAATCTACTCATGCTAAAAGTTGCAAGAAAAAACTCTTCCAATATTATTCTCAACATTGGAAGAAGCTTATATATGACAAATCTGAGGATTTGAAAGATGAGCCCATGAATGGAAGTCTCTGGTTGTCATGCGACATCACATACACAAATGACAGCACTTAGAAATTAAGGTATTAAAGTCCTGCAGGAAATGCCCTATTGTCTCCGTGATGCAGCTGAGCTTCAAGCCACCTCTACTTTCTTCTAATCCCTGGATGTGCTATAGGAATCTATGAAACTTAATTACATTTACTGTTACCAAAAAAGGGAGGGAGGGATTTATGAACTTTTGCCTTGAGGCGGAAATGTTTATTCCATTGCCTTTGCTATCCATTCTTTTCAACTCCCCGGGCTTTGAACTTTTCAGCTGCTCAGAGTTATCACTGTTGCACAGAGACCAAAAGCTCCACTGCAAAGACACACACCACAAGTTGAAGAAAACCAAGAAGGCAAAGATATATGAGTCGTTATTTTGGCCACCCTTTGTGCCATTAAAATCTCATTTTCTGCCTATTAGAATGCCCTCTTGGTGCTTAGGCAGCGGTGATAGTCAGTGATTAGTGTGTAATTGACTATAATTGTCTTTTCACTTTTCATTTGTGTCATTCTGAGTTTCTCTCTGTTTTTCTAACCACCAGGAAGGAAAGGGAAGGAAGAAAAAAAAAAAAGGAGGTCGCAAAAGATAAAGCTGTTAAAACTCTCCCTTGCAGCCCTGAAGAGATTCTCGATTGCAATTATAGATTGCCACCCCTTTGTGACATTTCTCCAAATTTAGTTGGAGGCTGTTCCCACCACCTGGGCCAACCGCTCTCTAATAAAATCAAGCAATCTGTATTTAAACAACTGCTAATAATGTCAACCCCAGACAGATGCCACATGTAGGAAACTTAACCATCTCTCTGACATGCAATTATCAAGGCAATTTATTAATACAATCACCCAAGAAAAGCTCATAGTCCAATGCAAATTAGAAAAACAATTACAATGTTCAAATATTTATATATCCCCAAAGAGCAGTAATTCTCCTAATATGTGCATTTATCACTCATTTATTCCAGACTTCTGTTGTCATTAGATGGTGCTCTCTATGTGTGTCTCTCTCCTTCTCTCTTTCTCCCTCTCTCTCTCTCTCTTTCTCCTTTCTGTCTCTGTCACTTTCTGTCTGCTTCCTCTCTGGTTTATCAAAGCTTCAGTATTTTCTTGTGAAATACTTTTGCTGAAAACCCTCTCAACCTGACCAAATACCACTTTGAAACAAAAATAATAATAACAAAACCAAAACAATCCACTATGTTTGTGAAGTTCTTCACCAAAAGCCCAGAGCTAGGGATAAAGAAGACACATGACAAATGCCTAGACAGCTAAGTATAAACATAAAGTCACCCTGATTACATTAGAAGTCACTTGAATTTTAAGTCGAAGCTACGACTTTTGATGCCTCCAGTAGGAAAGGGTAGAGAGAAAGGAAACTAGAAAACTGAAATCATGTGGCTTGTATAAAGAATACATTATGGTTTAAATTTGGCAATTCATTATACTCCTGCCTCAGGGAATTGACTATTTGGTTCTGGTATACAGCATTCGTCTGTCTAGAAACACGGGACTGACCTGAGGTGAAAGGCCATTGCCAATGGCGGGGTTCATGGGGTTGGAGGGCCCCGATGGAGGCACAAAGCTGTCTGTATAGCTGGAAAATCCATGCCGGGTGCTCGGAAGGCAGTAGGCAGAGCTGCTGTCCGGGTTTGAAGGAAGACTGCTTTGGTGAGCCGTGCTTGGAGGGAGCGGTTGAGGTCTATGAACAGTGTTGCTGGGATCCGACACAGCTGAAATGAAGAAGATGGTCACCCATGAAGTTCCTCTGTAGGCCTACCCAGTAGTAAGCATTCACAAGTAGCTAAGTTGGCAGTAGTAGCTAATGGTCAGATCAAATGTTCATTCCACACAATATTGGTCTAACTTCACTCAGCAAACACGGGCACATCTATGCCACTGTATGTTTGCAAATCCCAGAGCATGCACTCCTGTGGCACTTGCACACTGAATATCTATAGACATTCTCACCTAGAATTTGAGCACAGAAATCACATTAACAATGCTATGTGAGAATTTCATGGCTATACATCTCAAATTTCTCATCAAATGGACTTTTGTATCTGTCTATCTGTCTGTCTGTCTGTCTCTGTCTGTCTGTCTGTCTGTCTCTCTCTCTCTCTCTCTCTGTATCTGTGTGGGGCTTGAACTTAGGTCCTTGTATTCTCACTTGGCTGCTGTGTGTGTGTGTGTGTGTGTGTGTGTGTGTGTGTGTGTGTGTGTGTGTGTGTGCGTGCCTGCTTATAGCTAGTATTCTACCACTTGAGCCATAGCTCCACTTCTGGCATTTGGCTAGTTCATTGGAGATAAGAACATCATAGATGTTCTTTTCTGCCTGGGCTGGCTTCAAACCCAGATCTCAGCCTCCTGAGTAGCTAGGATTACAGGCCTGAGCCAGCAGCATCCAGCTCAAATGTACTTTTAAAGTGCCTGAATATTCAGGAGACAGCATACCTTCAAGTACTCAGAAAGCTGTCTTTCATATCCAAAAATAACATAGTCTTAACAATTTAACAGTATCCCATCCCACTCTGTATGCCAACGAATAGTGACTTTATCCACATTTATCTTCCCTGTTTTCCTTCTGTCATTAGTAACCATTACAGAACTTTGGTTAACTGCAAACTGGCAGACAAATGTTGCGGCAAACTTTGAACCAAAGCAAGTCCTATGTTTATTTAGGAAGGCTGTTTGGTTTGAAAAATACCAAACTATTCTATTGTAACAGGGTTTTTCTAGAAGAAGGCAGAAAGGTCACCGAACAAACAATGTGTTTGAAATACACATAAAGGGAACATTCCTGACAACCTGATGTCCTATAATTGACATTCCCAATGGTATGAATGTCAACATGGTACACAGAATGCACTGTCAAAAATAGCCACCAGAAAAAGCACTTGGAAGTTCCCCTTGAATCTCCTTGTGTCTCTGTTCCATACCTTGTGGAATGGATGTGGGCTGGTAAGAGGTCTCTGACAGCTGGTATGTTGGCAGGGTCGGCATGGCCGTGGGAGGGAATCCCCCCGGAATGAGATGGTTGAAAGCCATCAGTTGATTGGCCCCAGCTTGCTTCCTCCATCTTGCACGGCGGTTGCTAAACCAGACCTATGGATTTAATTTAAAATTTGAGGATTTCACTGATGAAATAATAGTACATTCTTAATGAATTTTTCATGCTAAACCAGATTAAAGGACCCTTACTGACAGGGCAAATAGATGCAAGGGCCCTTGGTCTTCTCTGTTGTTTGGGAATAATGTCAGAGGTGAAAGGAGAGTTAGGTCTCAGAGGTCAGGAGAGGGGCTGTATGGACCTTGGTGGCATGGCAGCCTCCCCCCACCCCAACCTCACAATGACCATGGGGAGACACTGTCGAACGGAAGTAGGAACAACAAGAACTTCCCATGACCACCACCAATTATTCTCCTTCCTCCATCCGTTATTACTCTTCTAGGAATCCATGAGCCTATGTCTCACACATGTCCTACATTTGGCCTTGCCTATTACATATACCATGCCTTGTGTTTTAAATTCTTATCAGTCTGTCTCCGTATGTCTATAATCATTAGGGGCATACTTTCTAGATAGTCATATCAATTGCACCGGGGATAAATAAATGGAGTCCGTCGCCATCTTTTCAAAGTGTGACACATTGCACTGATTGATCTCAATGGAAATAAATGCCAGGAAGAGTTTCAAAACAGGAAAGCATTCTTGTATCTAAATAATTCAGTTGTTATTTCTTTCAACAACAGCTAGGCACCTATAATACTTTGAGTCAGGCACTGTTTTAATCAGTGCCCTGAGGTTCAGGAAGAAAAAACAAAATGAATATAACCAAATGCCTTCCAGAAATTCAGAGCCTAGGGGTTTTGTTTTGTTTTGTTTTTCTTTTAATTTTTTTGTTTTTTATATGTGTCTCAATGAAGAGAAAGAGAAAAACATAGCAATAACAAGTACAAAATTGGGGCTGGGAAGATGGCTCAGTGGTAGAGTGCTTGCCTTGCATGCATGAGGCCCTGGGTTCAATTCCTCAGCACCACATAAGCAGAAAAAAGCCAAAAGTGGCACTGTGGCTCAAGTGGTAGGACGCTAGCCTTGAGCTGAAGAGCTGAGGGACAGCGCCCAGGCCCAGAGTTCAGGCCCCACACCCGACATAAAAAAAAAAAAGAAGAAATGCCAAGGTTGAAAATACATAATTTAAGCCTTGAGTGGGTTTATGGTCTTGCCCAGCTCATATCTGTGGAATCTTAGAGTAAAATGTGGAGTAATTTTTCCAGGTACCCACATAATGTTTGTGGCAAAATGAGAGATTTCTATTAATCTACTTTTTTTTTTTCATTAGAAGTTCATTGAAACAAGGTAAAGACATATCACCCTTGGGATTGGAGGAAAGAAAGACTAAGGTAGAGCCCTGCACTCAGAGGCTGCCATGCACGGAGGAGCCTCAGGACCCGGAAATAATTGCTCCTTAGAGGTACAAGTCCGTGTTTGGCAGTGTGGAGAATCGGGAAAACTGTAGAGTGGAGGCAAAGCTTCAGAACCTCTTAGATTCCGAACATGACTTCCACAAAGGATCCTTCCTGATGCAAGTCACAGTACAGAGCAGGAAGACTTGGCCAGCCCTCACATATGCAGCTGAGCCTTGCCCCGTCAGGATTAGTGGGGGGCGAAGGGGAGAATAATACTTTATTTCTTAATAGGACAATGCTTACAATGATACACTTGTCAGTTGAACGTCATATAATTTAAAAAAGAGAAAAGGGTAAGAGCTCTTTCTTCTGGAAAAGGGAACCCAGTTTATCAAATACGTTGCCCAGCATTTGCTCAGCCAAGTATTTATCTTTAAAAGAGTTTTGTCTTTTCTGATTAAAAAGTAGTTTGAGCTTCCTAAAATATTAACAGTTAATACTCCTATGCTTCCAGCAGGAAGAGAGGGTAAGTCAATATTTTCCACATTGATTTATAATTGAATCCGAGTTTTACTTAATTTAATAAATTGCCTCCTGGGATAACAGAACCATGAACTCAACGAAGTCTGCATCAGGTGTATTTTTCTAAGTCTAAGAACTTATTACCATGGCTCCCACAAGCATCATAGGAAGAAAATCACTTTCAAAGAAGATCTTGGGGTATGAAGAAGTGGCTTAAAGACTAAGAGAGTGAGAATGTGGGGCCGTGTTTATGCCCTCATGTACTATTCCCAACCATACACTTAATCATACTTGTAAAACTTCAAGACAAACAAAGAACTTCTGACTCAGGCAAGTCTCCCACACCTGTGTAGACAAACTGTGTGCAGCATCTCACTGGGCTGGGCAGATCGATTCTCCTTCAGTCAGGCAGATTTACCATCTTCAGTTCCAGTGAGCCTCTCCATGAGGAACTCAGAAACCTAAACTTCATTATTATCACAGTACAGTTACCATTCTTCCATCCCCAGATAAGTAATGCAGGCTTGAGTTACCCGCCATGCCTCGTCTCCACAGGCATTCCAACTCACCATTGATTTGAAGTTCTAACTACAACACGAGGCAGTTTTTAAAAATAAAAATAGTCTTTGTCTAAAGAATAAAGAAGAAGAAACATCACTTTCAACAGTTTCAAAAGTAGAATCAAAATATTTGAGGTTAAGAGCTTGAAGTTTGTGTTCTTTTTTTCCAAAATAATATATATATATATATATATGTATATCAAAGACATCAATTAAACCCACTGAGTTGCATTAAAAGGTTCTTATATTTATAATACTATACTAACAAAAAAAATGCAAAAAAGGCACTAGGGATGTAGCTCAGTAGTAGAGTATGTACCTAGCATAGAAAAAACCCAGCACCTCGAAGAGAGAAAGAGAGAGTTGAGAAGCAAATCTTAACTGAAAAATAAGCCCTCATCAGGTTTAAGACCTTCTCAAAGGAAATAATTTAAATGTTGCTTAAATTTAGGCTAGATTAACTCTAGAGGGATATTCCTGAGAAAGCCAGGCTTAGTGAAGATTAGCTTGACTATCTCTGATTATTAAACCAGATTTTCATTTTTAATCATCTTACCAATGCCAATCCTCTGCCTTTCCTAAGACCACTAAAACCTGTGAAAAGAAGCATTAAAGAAAAACCATGCTAAGGTTTGAAAACTTGGCTTAGATTTCAAAATTCAGATAAAAAAGTTGGATTTTCAGTTGAAAAATAAAATTGTCCTTGAAATAATCTTCATCTTAAATACCTAAATGGGCCAGCACCCATGGCTCACACCTGTAATCTCAGGAGGCTGAGATCTGAGGATTGCAGTTCGTAGCCAGTGTAGGTAGGAAAGTCCATGAGATTCTTAATTCCAATTAATAATAATCAGAAGATCAAAGTGATAAAGCGCTACCCTGGAGACAAAGAGCTCAGGGACATAGCCCAGACCTTGAGGTCACGCTCCACAAGTGACAATGAACAAACAAACAAATAAATAATACCTAAATGATAATACCTAAATGATGCTGAGATGCTGTCATCATCCTACCATTAATTGGGGAAAAAAAATCTTGATACCAGAAAGTCTTACATAAATCAATACAGAATTACTAATCCTAACAGACAATCAACGCGTAATCTACTAAAATGGGTGAGTATGTAATATTAAAAGGTTTGCCTACAGCAGTTATGGATATTGATGTCTCAGAATTACAACTTGCTCCTTACTTTAAAAAGAATAATAGCAGCAGGAACAAACTGGCCTTTGATTTGACATTTCTGGAGAGAATATAATTTTATTTTCTCCTGAAATTTCACATCATTCTCCGCTTTGTGTAAGGGAGTGAGGAGAGGCAAGGGAACACATTGGCCGGTAACCTAATAAGGAAGAATTAATTGAATCTAATTGCATGCATTACAATACAATATATACAACCCTCCTCAAATCAAGGTCTCATTTCATTTCAGGATTGTAGCCTGCTTCATTTTCAACTGTTCCTGGACCTATTACTTATTTTATGTCTCTCTATGGGGTCCATAATCTACATTCTTGCCCCTTGGAAAATGATCTGTCTATGGATTTCTAGAGTATGCTACTGTTAATTTTATTAAGGTAAAAAAATCATTGCCTCAATAATTATTGGATGCAAAATTTAAATTAGTGTAAAGATCATAATAACTAGGAAATACAATAAAATTGCAAAAGGAGAATACAATTTTCATAATCTCTTCCTGTCTAAAAGAATCAATTTGTTCAGACTCTCAGCAATGTAAGCTGAGAGAGACTTCATACTTGTCATTGCAAAAATACATGAATGCTTTTTTATCCAAATGGATTCAGTCCAGACCATGCAAAAATTAAATCCCAGTTCCTTACTGTAATCTCCTTAATTTACTAATTCAGTGACTTTCAACAACTTGCTTAATACCTGTGGGCCTGTGGTTTCTAGTCCATTAGATGATGAATATCAAAGTTACTTCACAAGATTGTGATAAATGAGAACAATAAAGTCACAGCACTTAAAAGAATACTTAAGCTTCAATAAACACCAACCATTCAGTTTAAAAAAAAAACAAAAACAAAAATACCTCACATCCTGGGCACTGATGGCTTACACCTGTAATCCTAGCTATTCAGGAGGCTGAGATCTGAGGATTCCAGTTCAAAGCCATCCCAGGCAAGAAAGTCCATGAGACTCTTACCTCTAAATAACCACTAGAAAATCAGAAGTGGCTCTGTGGCTCAACATGGTAGAGTGTGAGCTTTGAACAAAAGAATGCCTCAAAGACAGTGCCCAGGCCCTGCCAAAAAGAAAAACGAAAACAAAAACCTCACATTGATACTACTGTAACGACACAGAGTTAAAGCCTGGCTTGTTTCTTGCACTCTGCCATCCACAGCCAAAGCCTTCTGAGCCAAAGAAGAACACCTCCAATAATGAAAAGCCAGTTGACTTGAATGGAGGCTGAAGTCAAATTTGCTTCTAAGTTTCATGGTCTAGTGTTAATTGCCCCCTAGTGTAAGGCTAATTTGTGTCCATCTATCAATTGCTGGTTCCCATTTTTAGTGTTGTCCTCAAAAGCAATCTAACCTACATTTATTCTACAATTTGAAAAACCAGGACAGAATATAATGCTAACACTTAGAAAGAGAAGTCACAAGATTTTAAGGCGTATGAATACTAGATTGGATGATGTGTGATGCCACAGTGCCCAGTACATCTGTAGTAGGTAAATTTGAGACACAATGCAAGTGACTCTGGGTCTACTCCTGCATTCCCATTTCCCTTTTCTCTTCCCATATCTCACTCTTCCCAACCCCTCCAGCCTCAGCCACTCTATAGAGAGTAAGTTGGGGAGAAATACCATATTCCCACTGGTGTCAGAACCACAGACACAAGCAAACACCTATTCAACTGCAAGGTAACTAGGCTTTTTCATCTTGGCCTTCAAAATTTTCTGTACCTAACTTCTAAACTATTCAGAGATGCCAGATGACTCTGAATCGTGGGGCTTTTGTTTCATAATCCCAAATTCCTGATTCAAAGGAATACTGAAAGATGATGTGTTTTTAATTTGGGAATAGAAAAGAGATGATACTTGCAGATATAAGGAAATCCAGAGAACCTGACCATATTTAACACTTGTGTTGACACACACACAGAGACACACAATTTTACAAATCTTGAGTGTTCCAGATCTTTTGGAGTCCATCCATGTTCACCCAAGAGACCCACGGACCCAGGCTAAGATATCATGCACCCCAGAGTTTTTAAAGTAACAATAACAACAAACAGGAGGCAACAATGCTTGATAAGAAATGTTCTCATTACCTTGTCCATGTAATTGTAACCCCTCTGTACGGTATTTTCACAATAAAAAAACAACAACAAACAAACCATCACAACAGGATTGAATGACTTTCTCAACAAAACACATTTGGCACATTGTAATCAACACCTTCCTCTTTTGATACCTAGGTAAATGCTATTTCCACAGGTAGCTTTCCTTCCTGTCTCCCTTCTATCTTGGATGGTACGATACAAGCCTCTTTCATGGCATTCTGAGATGAAGCATGTTCTAAAGGTTTTGAACATCCTATGTATTTGCTGGTAATGGTTAACCACAAAACTTTAATTATTGGCATCATTTGTGTATGAGTAGCTACTTTAATGAATTCAACAAAGTCCTTTTTTTTCTTCTAATGTTATTACTTCTGGGCAGTCTGGTATACAACCGTTTTTAGACTGGACAGTCCGATTTGGCTCTGAGTAATACAATGTTGCTACTGTTCAAATGAATGTTTATGAAACAATGATAAAGACCTAAACCATTACAGCTTAGTCTCATCCCTATCCAGACAACGCAGAAATAATTTTCCTCAAGGCGAGACAGGGTTTGAGGTTTCAAGGTTTGGACTGGAGTTTTCCCAGGTGCCCCAAATTAAACTAACTCACACTTTCTGGTTATCACTCAAAGGAGCTGACTTAGCTACTGCTTTCCCAGATCCTTCTAAAAACTAAAGGATTTTCTTCTGGCATTTTAATCAGTGATTAACTACTCCCTTCTTTTTCCTGCTGGGTGAAGTAAAAGATCCATATGCTGGGTGTCCTAGGGAATTTGTTAGGCTGTAGATCATAGCCTGGTGCAAGACAGGATGTGTCTCAAGGGAGCTAACGAATCCATAGGAATGTAAAGAGTCACCGGGTTAAAGCCACATTAAGACAGCTGTTACATTAATGAGGGCCCTACTTCGCAAGGGAGGGCACTGTATAGAAAAAAATAGGAACTGTTCTTTATTGGTTTGATCCCATGTCCTCTGAAAGTTAATGGACCATTACTATTATCCTTTGACATTCGTTGAGCTAGATGAGAATCCTGAGAATGCTGGGTACTGTACAACATAGGTTTGAAATTTATCCTGTCCTTTCTCCTTGTTTCTGGAAAAAGGCAGAAAAGAAAGTAGAGTACCTCTGAAAAGTTCAGTTTGGTGTCTTCCTCCTTGTCTCATCTCTTTAAAATAAAATTCACACTGAATTCAGAAGTGCTCGTGGATCTATCTTAAGAACACACATAGGGAAGCCGGGCGCTGGTGGCTCACGCCTCTTATCCTAGCTACTCAGGAGACTGAGATCTGAGGATCGCGGTTCAAAGCCAGCCCAGGTAGGAGAGACTCCTGTCTCCAGTAAACCACCAGAAAACCGGAAGTGGCACTGTAGCTCAAGTGGTAGAGCGCTCGCCTTGAGCTGAAGAGCTGAGGGACAGCGCCCAGGCCCAGAGTTCAAGCCCCATGACCAACAAAAAAAAAAGAACACACATAGGAAGTGGACTTGGCCAGCCATAAAGTATAGAAGCTAAGTGCTAGAATATAGTAGATGTGCACCAGCAACGAACAAGTAGAAGTCTCTTCCATTTAAGCCAGGTAAGCACATAATTATAACAGAATCAACATGATATATACTTTTGTAACAATGTTATATACATTCTTAAAATATTACAGGACTAGATTATAGAACTACTGGATACAGACTACCCATTTCACTGGGATGCAAAGTAAATTGTGGTTCCTAAGTAATGGAGATCTTTTCTAACTCTGCATTAGGGATGAAGATTCTGTATCCCTGTGAAATTAATTGATTGAATAATTAGTCATCAGTCCAATGAATGTCACTGTGTCTGTGACTTTTCCTTCACCCTCCTATCCACCTCTAGCTTACATAACCCACATAGTCTTCTGAGGATCTTTCATTACCACCTCTTTCTTGCCAACCCTGCTGCCATTACCTATTTCATGCCCTGGCACCCAACACCTATCACAAGTGTGAGCTTGCCTGTGTGCAGCCCGAGATCCCATCCCATCTCCCACCCTACCAGCCTCCCAGGCTAACCAAACTGATGGTCAGATTATCTGATCTTGCCATGTGACTGGAATGGAAATGGAAGATCATCTCACAGATAGGTAGCCCAGGCATTTCCAACTCCGTGCCTTCATTCATATCATTCCTTCATATTAATGTTCTCATCCTCTCTGTCCAATAAACGTCTGACCCGTGCCTCTCTTATTTCCTCTAAGATCTTGTCTTTTCTATTTCCCCACTCTTATGACACTCTCTCTCTCTCTTTCTCTCTCTCTCTCTCGCTCTCTCTCTCGGCACTTGTCATGTCTGCTTTGTTTCCAAACTTATTTATGTGTTTCTTTCATTACCCTCATTGGACTGGAGCCCCTGGTAAGAACTCTTTTGCTTCTTCTCTGCACTCTTTAACTTTCCTAGTTCTATATGCTCCTATGGAGGCTGAATGAAGGAACCCCTCTCCCTAGGCTCTGTAGCTGGACGAGGCTGTGTCTGTAAGATGCTCTAAAAGGAGAGATAATGAGTTGTTTAAGTAAAAGTATCCACCAAGTGAGGCCAACTCACCGCCAAGGCACTGGCCTGACTTTAATTATATTCAGATAGCTCTGTGATACCCTAAGCTTTTTGATGTATGTGTACCAGTATTAGGGCTTGAATCCAGAGCTTGGCTTTCTGATCTCCACTTCTGGATTTTTGCTCATTAACTGAAGTTAAGAGTCTCTAGTTAACTAATCTCTAGTTCATTGAAGATAAGAGTCTTGGTTTTTTTTCTCCCACTGCTGGCTTGGAACTATGATCCTCAAATCTCGCCTCCTGAATAACTAAAATTACAGATATGAACTACTGGCACTGTGCTACACTAAGTCTTTTATAATTTGTCAAACTAACAGAAAGAAGTTCATCACTGGTGATGAAAAGATTATTCTTCACTCAATAGAAACATGTTACATCTAAGCAGCCAGCCATTTCCCCAAGCCTCAGAGTGTTCCCATGAGTTTGAAAGATGATTGAACGTGGTCATAAGATAATGTAATTGCTTGGCATGCTCCCAGACTATGAAATCTAAATGAAGGAACTTTATCTTATGCACGTTGGCACATTTTCCTAGTGGAAAGGCCAAAGAGTGAAGGATCCAATTATGGCTATATTCGGTATGCAGGTGAAGACCTGGGTAATTATTTAACTAGTCTACCTTTCTGTCTCACTGTCTGCAATCTGACAGGTATCAGCCCAGAGTTGTAGGGATGATTAAAAGAGTTAATTCACCTAAAGCACCTTAAATAGTATCTGGCACTGAAGAACTATCCAAAATGTATTGAACTACCTCCAGGCTCCACATGGTACCTGGCTCACCATCAGATGAGTGAGCATGAACAAAATGGATTTCCATGCATCATGGGTAAGGTGATCACATCCTCTAAACCACAATAGACTTGAGGAGGCTACGGATATAAAGACCTTACCTGCACTCGGGCCTCTGTGAGCTTGGCCCTCTGGGCCAGCTCCTCCCTCGTGTAGATGTCAGGGTAGTGAGTTCTCTCAAAAGCTCGCTCCAGCTCTTCCAGCTGCTCTGCGGTGAAGGTGGTCCGGCTCCGGCGCTGTTTCCTCTTGAGCGGGAGATCCGGTTCAGAGTCGATGTCAGAGCCTTCATCTGATTGGGGTGCCGTGGCTAAAAGTACAAGAGGAAAGGAAACACGATAGAATAATGAACCCAAAGCAAATCTGACCAAGCCACTTGAAGTACCATTGGATTCCCAGCCCCTGCAGTTCATAGGACATTAGCAAATAGTATTCAACCTCTTCTTCTACCTGCCCTCCTGCTGCTCAGGGCAAAATTACCTGCTCTGACCATCTGTCTTTTGAGCTCTTAGAAAATAGGGAAAAGCCTTTATAAAACCCTGATTCCATTTTTGTGGCTCTGTACTTAGCACTTCACGAGAATACAGCTTGTTGATGTGTAGTAAATGAATCACAGGTAATTTCCTTTCTTTTTGTTTTTCCCCCCATGTGGGGAGTTTTTTTTTTTTTTTTTTTTTGCAGGGGAGCTGTCTGTCTGTTTGCTCATTTGTTTCAAGACACGGCTTTGTAGCCCAAGCTGGCTTGAACTTTCTATCTTCCTGCCTCAGCCTCTTGCATGCTGGGATTGCAAGGCAACACTTCCACACCTTTTATGTGTTTTTCTTTTCTTTTCTTTTCCTTTTGGTGGTGGTGGAACTGAGATTTGAACTTGCTAAGCAGATGTTTTACCACTTAACTGTTCCTCCAATCCCATGTCCAAACTTTTTGGGGATACCAGTCCTGGGGCTTAAATTCAGGGTCTGGGAGCTGTCACTGGGCTTTATTTTGCTCAAGGCTAGTGCTCTACCACTTGAGCCACAGTACTACTTCCAGCTTTTTCTGAACAATTTATTGGAGAGAAGAGTCTCGTGGACTTTCTTGCCCAAGATGGCTTTAAACCATGAATCCTCTGATCTCAGCCTCCTAAGTACTAGAGTTACAGGTGTAAGCCACCAGCACTTGGCCCATGTCCAAACCGCTTACTTTTAATCAGCATTTTGCAATGAGAAATCTGTTAACTGTGATTTTTTAAATGATTTTTTAATTCCAAAATTGATTTACTGGCTAAAAATCAACAGCCCCAAGCAATAGTAACACCAACTACATAATTCCTATGTCTTTCTGGATTCCACTACTCCTATAAACATTTTTTTTAATGTTTAAACATAGTATCTCACCAATAGATATTTGAAAATGCTTTAATGAGAACAAAGTCAGAATCCTTACAGGAAGAATCTATGACAGAAGCTACCAACATTTGGGGCCTAAGAGGAACCTTTCCAGGCCAGGATTTGATGGGAAGCAGGGTCACAGCACTCTGCTTGCTCCTGCTGGGAACACTTTAGAGTTCCACCAGAAACAAGCTTCGTCCATACAGAGTTCCTAGTGGCCTGCTGAGTTCCAAGTTGAAAGGTTCACCCGGGTGCCAGGCAAGAGAGCAATGTCTACAGGCACTGAGGCAGGAGCAGAGAGTGGCCAAAGAACTCTCCGTGTCAGACAGGAGGCCAGAGGAGGAATCAGGGTTTAAAATCATCCTAGTGTCTCCTAACATAGTCTGAAACTGAAGACAACCCAGAGAAAGGGCTGCAATATGCTGTCAGCAAATGGAAACATCAGCCAGCATACTGTAGATTATCTATGTCAACATCAAGGGAACACATTCCTTCCCCCAGGCTGGTAAGATCTGGACAAGTGCAGGTGGTTCTAGAAACATTGTCAAAATAAATTATGTTCCTCTCTCCCCCTGCCCTTTATCTCTCTCTCTCTATCTCTCTGTGTCTCATTTTTGTTTGTTGAGACAAGGTCCTACTACATAACCCAGGCTGGCCTTCCTGCTTCAGTCTGTGCCCCGCCATGCTCAACTCTATTTGTATTTCTTAAGCTCCAACTTCTAACTCTTCACTATAGAAATGTAAATTTTCAGTATAAATTATAAGCTCCCCTCCCAAAATGTGCACATTCCAAATGAACCCATCCATATGCTTGTAAGCTCTCTAATATTTGAATTCTCCTATATTTGGTACACATATAAACTGAAGAGACAATAGAGAAAATTAGTAATATATGTGACAAATTAAAGAAAATATACCTGAAAATTAAGCACCACTTGAGGTACACCTCCAGCCCAACTATAAGAACATTTTAAAGGAATATTAGCATACTAAGAAAAAGTTCCATTTAACACATTGTAAAAAGCTTCCAATATAACTTACATGAACATATCTTTGATAAATGTAAGCTAAACTAGGCAATCATATGGAGATAGTTGTAGCACCAAGGGTTCTCAAACAGTTGAATCATCAGAATCACTTGGATGGTTTAGTCTCAGAATTCTATGCTCCATCCCTTGAGTTCACATTCCCAGCCCATTCCCAGATGAGTGATGCAGATTGTACAATGCTTTGCTAGTATTTGGAGAATAACCAGTGTCAAATACTTTGGATTCATTCTTTTCCCTGTCAGATTTCCCAAGTTCATTAAAATACTTCCCACTGAATTTTTTTTCTTTTTTTTTTTCTTTTTTGTCGGTCATGGGGCTTGAACTCTGGGCCTGGTGCTGTCCCTCCGCTCTTCAATTTAAGGCTAGCTCTCTATCATTTGGTTTACTGGAGATAAGAGTCTCACAGACTTTCCTGGCTGATCTGGCTTTGAAACGCGATCCTCAGATCTCAGCATCCTGAGTAGCTAGGATCACAGGTGTGAGCTACCACTGCCCGGCTACTACTGAAGTACTTCAACTTTTTTTTAAGCTCATGCCTATAAGCCTAACTAGTCAGAAGGCTGAGATCTGAGGGTCATGGTTCTAAGGCAGACCAGGCAAAAAAGGTCCATGAGATCAAAAGTAGCTCAAGTGGTAGACAGCTAGCCTTGAGCACAAATTGGCTCAGGAACAATCCCCAGGCCCTGAGTTCAAGCCCCAGGACTGGGGGAAAAAAAGTTTCACTTCTGACATGTATGCATTGAAATTGTAAATTACATACCGCTTAAGAAATAAGCTTATTTTCTAGGAAGTTAACAAATTCTTTCAAGCCAGACATCAGTGGCTCATGCCTGTAATCCTAACTACTCAGGAAGCTAAGATCTAAGGATCATGGTTCTAAGCCAGCCCTGGCAGGAACATCCACAAGATTCTGATTTCTAATTAGCCACTAAAAACCAGAAGTGGATTTGTGGCTCAGGTGGTAGAGAGCTAGCCTTTAGCAAAAAAGCTCAGGGACAGGGCTCAGGCCTTGAGTTCAAACAAATTTTTGTTTTAATGTTTTCCTCCCATGCTTCCAGTTTCTGTTGCTCTGACTGCTTTTTCCAAAATGAATTCAAGTGAAAAACTGTGTTCGACTGACTCAAAAGCTTCTCTTCCTGTGCATACCTTCAGTCTTTGCTGGTACATTCTCATACTGAGATTCCATAAGGATAACAGTATGTGGAAGTTCCCAAGTTTCCTTTGGGACTCTCTAGGGTTATTAAATTCTCCCAAGTAAATATGATGCGCCATGCCCTGTCAGGTCAATTAATCAAATTCATCTCTGGTTTCCAAAGAAAAAGACTGGTTAGATTTACAAGTACCAGCAAGAATTAATCCTGAAGGTCAAGACCTAGCAACATCCTGCAGCCAATAAGCTCTGTGAGCTCACAGCCCTTCTTTGCCTTGTTTCCTGCCAGAACACTTGGAATACAGTAGGTGTTCAACAAGTGCATGTGGAATAGATAAAAGCTCAGGATAAAAAATTCCATTGTGTTCTAACATTGGTTTCTAGCTAAGATGAGAATTCCGCTCTCAAAAAAGTCCCAGACTCTATTTAGATGAACTTTGGAGGAGTCAATGAGCTATTAAAAATTGTTCAGTTCGGCAAATATTTTCACAACTGCATCTTTTAAGAGAATAATTATTCATATTATTTTTCAAAGAGGATTATGTGAACAGAAAGCCCACCACATTCACAGATTTGTTACATGTGGGGTTTTTTGTTTTGTGTTTTGTCCGTCATGGGGCTTGAACTCTGAGCCTGGGTTCTGTCTCTCAGCTCTTCAGCTCAAGGTCAGTGCTCTACCACTTGAGTCATGGTGCCACCTCCAGTTTTCTGCTGGTTAATTGGAGATAAGAGTCTCATGGACTTTCCTGCCTTGGTTGGCTTTGAACCACGATTCTCAGATCTCAGCCTCCTGAGTAGCTAGGGTTACAGGAGTGAGCCACCAACACCTAGCTACATGTGGTTTTTGACCAATTACTGGCCAAAAATTATTTTTTTTATTTCAAAAGAAATTTCAAAAACAAATGCTGGATTCCAGCACACTCATGGAACAGCCCAGTTGACGTAGAACTCTCAGTGCCAGGTTATTTGTGCACAAATGATACGTGATTGATTGAGCTTAACTTCCTGAAACTGACTGCCCCCTCCCCCCCCCGCAAAAAAAGCAAACGGTGCCCTAAAAACAAGGTAAAAATGAACATGCTTAATTGACATGATAAAAGTGAAAATCTGCAATTTGTTGAAAGTGGCATGTCTTTAGAAAAGTTGGGCGTCATCATGGGAAAATCGTCAGTGAACTCTGTGTCCTGAGCATGTGTGGTTTTTCCTCAATGGTGGTCTCCTCTGAACTATACACTCATAGATAGTCAAGTTCTACTGTGTGCATTTTTAAAAATAAAGAAGTACCACAAATTAGCAATTAAAAGATTCAGAATATTTTATTTCAATAGGGCAGCCTGTTCTACCACAAATTAAATTTTCTAGTAGGCTAAAATCACTACTTGTATTTCTAGAGTACTTTTATTCCAAAAGCATGGAAAAGTTGTATCTAACTAAGGAAACCTCTTCATAGCATCATTGCAAAAGACTCAGGGGACATGATTGCTCTGATTTCTCTACTGGAAAATTATTTGAACCAACTGATCATTTTTGGCAATATAAAGCCACAGCCTCACAAGTTAATTCTAACTTCTCCCAATCTGTAAACCCCAAAAGGATGTGGGCTTTAAAATACGTCAAGTCAGCAACCCAAGGTTAATTTGCCAGCTAGAAAAAAACTCTTTCTAAACATGGAAACACTACTAGTTCTTAGATCATGCAATAAAAAGCAAATTCATTATTTATACAGAATTTAATTTGCACCAATTCCCTGAATTTGAGTCATTCACTTTTTAACCAAGAAAAAAAATCTAAATTTTAAGTCTTACATCATAGCACATAGAGACCCATTTTGTTGGAGTTTCATCTATTTTACAAATGCAGCTGTACTCAAGCTACTACAACAAATCAGATATGAGGTCTTAAATATTACATGAAAGTGAAAACAAGACTTTCAGACAGCTTCATAGAAAGAAATTATATTTTTTCTGTACAAAATGCCTAGCGTTATGATTTGGAAACTGTAAGCAGTGTTCACATGAGAGTATTACCGAGTCTAAATGAATAAATAAACAGCTGGGAGATAGCAATTAGAGTCAGTATCATTTCTTTGGATTATTACTGTCATGCAGCCTTAAAATTAAGAGATTTTTTTTCAGCTACACTTAAAGTGTTCAACCATACTCTCCAGATTCCTTCACAAGCAAAATGTGCTTTATTACTTAACAAATTGTCCACCAATTTGAAAATGAAGAATAGATGTTGGAAGGAAATAAATATCGATATACACTGTCCAGCCTAAAATGAAAATTGTCTTGTTTTGAATTGCAAAACAATTCACAAGTCTGATTCCAAAAACATAGTTATCTGCCTTTGAAAACTTAGACTTTGATTTTTGAAACACTTCTACAAGCTATCATTGACTTGTTCATTTACTTTAATTCGATGTCACCATAGCACGGGAAAAGCAAAGTGGGGTCCTAGGAGGACTCAAATCACATAGCCACGGAAGCCATGACCTGGCCAGGCCTAAGCCACCTCAGATGATATGCTCTCTTATAGCTTGGAGCATCCTAACCATACACACACACGCACACACACACACACACACACACACACCACTGTCTTTTTTAAAATGAAACAAAACACTAACTCAAATGCCAATCATTTAGTGAGTGACCAATATTGCTACTGTTTCTCCGCTTCTTTTCCAGAACTGCCCAGAATCAGATGAAATTTGGATTAATATGACACATCAAAGAATTTTCCAATGGAATCCAATTCAATTCGATGAAAATTTGTAGACTGCTTTGTAAGTTTAAAGCCTTGCTAAAAAAAAAAAAAAAGAAAGGCATTTAGAAATAATCAAATCAGGCAGTCTGACCATTTGCACTCGCCACTAAGACCCATCACAAACTCTTCACTGAACCTAATGTCCAAGGTCAGTCTGGAACCTACTGCGCACCACAAGAAGTTGAATTGATTACTTGCTTTATATCTTCATATTAAAGCTTTGGAGGGGTTTTTTGGTTAAAATGCACTTAATAAAAGGCTTCCAAGAGCTGTAAAGTTCTTAAATAAAATACAAGAACAAATAACTAGAATATACTGGGATATGTGGGGCTTATTCTACAAACTGTCCGGAATATTTTGGAGAGGTTATCCGTCTTTAGGTATCAAAATCTCACAATTCCATATTTTATAAGAAATTTTGCTACATCTTTTTATACCTTATGGTAATTTTAGATTTTAGGAGCCACATTTTTAGGTATCCAGATGATCTCAAATTAATTCTCAAGATGAAACTTGAAGACACGGTTGCTGCTATTAAGAAGAAAGGAGAAAGCAAGCCTAGGACAATTGTCATGCCCTCAGAGGGTTATAGACTCTTTCTTTGGAAATAAATCAAACTGGGAGGAGAAGGCAGAAGTATTACCACCAGCGGATTCACCATGAAGTTTAATTAAAGAAGGAATTACAGAATTAGAGAGTGTGTCTTTGTCTGTTAGCCCCTTGTGACCTTTTCTGTAGCCTCGGGAAATATTTCATCCTAGTTAAAGCTGTTAGATGTGAAATCTTGCCTCGATTTTATAGGGATTTAGTCACATGGAATTCTGTAATTATTAGTTTCCAGACAAATATAATTCAAAGATTGGAGACAAGCAAAATAAAAAAAGGAGAAACAAAATAATTCACAAGCATAAATTTGACACATTGCCTTTCTTCTGAGCCAGCTTTTCATTTGAGTAATTAAAGAATTGAGACATGACAAACACTTAAACTCTAGGTTTCCCCCAGATATAATACACTGAGATTTGCAGACATGGGAGGAGATGGGGGAAATCTCTGGAGGACAAACTTCCTCATCATCTTTCATTTCATCTAAGATAGCCCCAGACCAAATCCAACCATCTTTACCTGCTTCAGTCTTTCTGAGATAGATTTAACATTGTTTTTACTAAGCATTGTCAATCACTGATTTTTTTAAATATATATATATATATATATATATATATATATGAACCCTTCGTGAAAGTTCTATGAAGTCATTTTGTACTTCATCTAACCTTTTGAGGGTTTTCTTTGGGTTTTTGTGTGGGTACTGGGGCTTGAATTCAGAGTTTGGGGCCCATCCCTGAGCCATTCTACCACTTAAGCCACAGCTCCACTTCCAGCTTTGTGTGGTTAAATGGAGATAAGAGTCTGGGATTTTTCCTGCCCGGGCTGGCTTGGAACCAAGATCCTCAGATCTCAGCCTCCTCAGTAGCTAGGTTTTACAAGCATGAGCCACTGGCTCCTGGCTTCCTTTTGAGGGTTTTTGAGACTATTCTACCAGGTCTCCAGCAGGTCTACTTTTAATTTTGATGCACCCACTTGGATCCACCCATTGCATACTGTCTCCCGAGGCCGTGAGTTTTACCACTCAAGGGGAAGGGGTGCCCTGGCACAAGGAACTGGTTTCTGATCTGAAGCAGCCTTTTTACTCTGAGAAAGATGGGAATGACCTCTCCCGTGTTTACTCGGGTGAAAGTCAGGAACGAGGCAAGACTGATATTCCCTCACGGACCCAGAGTAAATGACAAATGACATTTTCCCTTTGTGATCTTTGGGATTTTTGTTGACTTATTTGGAGGCTTTTGTTGGATCCCAAGAAATGGCCTGTGGCTGAGGCCTATTCTAGCGATTTCCACGGTCCATCTGTGGAATCCATCAACGGGGCATTTACCCTCATTCAGGGCTCTGACACCTGCCTGGCAGGGTGCAGGAGACACAAAGAAAGCCTGAGTGGATGAGAAAGGGGAGGTTGGGTGTTGGTTTTTTTTTTTTTCAGAGAGGGAGGAGGGAGGGGTTGAAATAGATGCCCAGTGGGGGTTAATCCAAGCCAGTGGAGGACCCCCAGCACCTGCAGGGCCTCTCTTCCACATTAATTCACAAGCTAAGAAGTAATCAGAGACGGTGTCTTTAGTGTTTTCAAACTGCACAGACATGGAGATAAGAAAAGATACACACCTCCGCGAGGAATGAGCCAAAGATGGACCACAACATTCAAAAACACGGCCAGAACTTCTGTCTAAGCCAATAAACTATCAAGCAATAAAGAAATAAATTCATCCTTCTGGAACTCTTAACCCAGACCTAGGGTCTGAGCAATTGTGATTCCCTTAGGTGATAAAGTAGGAGAAATGATTAAATAATCTAATCAGTGGAATTCCGAAGGGATGAGAATTGGGGGATGGATTTGGGGGGGGGAGGGGGAAAGTTATTTGAAGTTAGGAGTTATTTTTGAGAGAGACAGAGAGAGAGAGAGAGAGAGATTGCCTAGCAAATGCATTTTTACAAAAGGAGGAGGGGTGGCAATTTTGGCAAGGCCACGCTGGACTTTATGCAGGAAACCTTCTTTCAAGACTGCTAAATCTAATTAAGCTCCTCCAGCCGTTTACCTACTGGCCGTCCCGGGCCTGCAGTGTGCGGCTCTCACTGGAGAAATGCGACGCGCTTCCCCTCCCCGGTGACCCCCGGGCCTTCCTTCGGAAGCTGCAGCCTCACAGCACGAGGTCATTAGAAGGAAAATAAGCTCCTGCCAGGTTGGGGCTAATCAAAATAACACAAATAAACTCTGACACTCAACAACTCCCCGAGTGCAGTGCCGGCTGCCCCGGGAGGGGGAGAAGCGAGGGGCCGAGGACGTAGCTGGGCCGGGCGGTGATTGACCAGCCCGCCCCGCGGCCGCACCCCGAGATGCCCCCCAGGGAGGCTGCGCTGCGTGGTCCCCAAGACCCCCCCCCCGCATCCTCGGGCCGCCAGAGCTCAGTTTCAGGGGTCCGTGGGATTCCCAGCCTCGGTCCATGGCTAGATGGAGAGGTGGGCCGTCAGCCCCTACCTGTCCCCCCGCGGAGTCAGGGACCGCAGGTGCCACAAACACACGCTCCCCTCGCCCGGCCGGTGGGCATTTCTAATGGCTGGATTCGGTGAGATATTTAAGGGGGGCGGAAGGGGTATATGCTGGAGCTCCTTCACATCCCCGGGTAGAAGCAGAGTTTTGCCTTCAGGGATTCATAAAAACGTGCCCTCGTGGGACCTGGGTACCGGCTAGGAGGAAAGCCTTGCTGGTATGGCTACGGGCTCACCCAGCATCACCCAAGGATTTAAACCCTTTGTCTTGTGGGCAAGTAAAGGAGAGAGAGACAGAGACAGAGACAGAGAGACAGAGACAGACAGAGAGACTATCTGAGTGTCTGTGTCTTTTACAACATGAATCTTGCTCTTCCAACAAAGATAGGGTCCCCTTTCCCTCCCCATCAAGCAAACAACTTCTAGCTCCATTGAGGGGGGGACTGCTTTTGAAAATGGTAATCACAGTAGAGCATTTCAAAGCAAAAGAGACTAAAGCCCTCAAGAAAATGTGTTGCTATTCAATTAAGGAAACTGATTAGTTAACTAATTAATCAGCTAACAGCTTTCCAAGAATGGTTTCCACAGTAAGAACTCCCCCCCAACACACACACACACACACACACACACACACACACACACAGTGAGAGAGCGAGAGACAGAGAGAGAGAGAGAGAGAGAGAGCTTAAAAGTCAGTCATCATGAAAATTTAGAGCTAGTGGGCCACTACTGAGAGAGATATTGTCTAAAATTCTGTGTGCAAAGATTTTGCATCTCTAAAAGCAGGGACCTAGGTTCGAGCGCACTGGAGTTGAATCACATGGAGCAAAGAATGGTGATTTGGACACTGAAGGGGAGCAGGAAAACAGTAGTTCTGAAAGGCAAAGAGCCAAGTGAGTTCTATTTACAATTGCCAAGAGAGAGGCCATTATTGACCATATGTGCCACAATTGCCCTCTTATCGGGCTGGCCATCATGTCCTTTGGGACCTGTTAATGAACTGGGTAATTGAGCTGCTGACATGTGTTACCCAAACAAAACAATAGGAAGAAGAGACAAATGAACATTTTATTTGCCAATCAGAGTAGGTTCGGCTTTTCACGGAGCTGCGCCTAAGTGACTGACTGGATACATAAAACAGTGCATTGAAAGCCAACAGATGCACGCACAATAATAGTTAACTGACAGCTTATGGTCCATCTGTGCTTAACATTTTGTTAAAGAAATTACTTGACTTGCTAAAGAGTTGACTCATACAGCTGCCCAGAGTGCTGCATTATAAGAGATAAATCATTAGCTAAACTGTTTCATGCTTAAAATGACAATGCTTATTAACAGTTATGTGAGGATATTTTGTTAGCACAGCTTGACACAGTTATTACTTATGAAAAATGGGACAACTCATAGATATTCAACAGAACTGACTTTGAGTAAAAAAAAACACTACAGAGCAGGACAACCCATTTGAAAGGACAATAATCATTTTTAATCTCTCACAAATAAATATGCATTGCTAAGATATTACAAGCACAAAAAGGACTAACATCATATCCCAAATATTATGTACCTTCCTTACAGTTATATCTTCTTTCTTCAAAACTGTAGAATATCAGAAATGCTTTCATTTGGGGTTGATTACCATTTATTTCATCAATGATAAAACAGAAAAGAAGTAGGTAAAAATCATCACATCTAGACACTTTGCTTTTCCAAACATACCTTTTTCCTTTAGGAAAAAAATACATATATTTCTTTCATAGGGAAAGGAAAACTATGTTGAGAAAGACAAGCTTCATAAAGGGGATTTAGCTTATGCTTTTGTTACTGCAGTTGAATCAAGAACACACTTTTTGGTCCAAGTGGGGTTTGTCCATGAACAGTTTACTAGGACAAGCTGATTCACCAAAGGTAAAATATCAATTTCCAAAACCCAGTTTTGTGACTGTTTCTTCCCCCAAACGGACAAAATCAACTTAATAAATGGTTATAATGATAGAAGACATGCTGCTATTTCCTGACTTGCTGATAGCTCTCTCTAGCCAAGCTCAGCTTTCCACTAGGCCCTTTGTACACATCTTGTTTCTTATCCTTACCAAAAATCCTATTTGAAAAGAGAATTGGCATTTCTAACTTACAGAAGAGAAACTATGAGCTCCGGAGCCATATCACCTACCTGATTCGTGAGAAAGAACTCAGGCTACTCTGGTGTAAGATCCTATTCACGTTGTCATTTGAGGAATACGATGGATGGATGTTGGAAGAAAACTTGAAGCCAATTATCATTCCTTTTTTTATTTTACATTCTAGTCAACAATGAGGACTCAGCTATTATAGTTAGCCCTGGAAATCAGTTATTAAAACTTAGACATGAAAGGCGAGTCATGTTTTCAGCAGAAGTTGATGTGTGTGAAAAATTATGTTACGTATAGTTACTAAGAAAGAGCTCTCTGTGAAACCTAAGCCTTAACTATATTTACAGAGCTTTAGCTATAACACAGTGTGTTCAGTCAGGCCAGTGACTAACTGACCAAGATAAACAAGTGCCTGGCCTGCGTTTGTATTTTCCACTATCACATGTTGGTGCTGCTGTGTGCCTAAATTGTTTTCAAGTCAACAAATAAACAGAGGTTCAATATATAGAAGAGGTGACAAGTTACAGTGAGAGTCTTTCAGGGGATAGAAAACAAAAGAATACTTCGGCCAATCCTTATTAAGACAAGACTACCCAAAGGCACACAAAACCCAAACAGTCTGATCCACAAGTAAGCTTTCCCTGGATTAGCATGACACAAGATGTTTGCAAACTAGAAGAAAGAGATTTAAGAAGAAAGTTAAATAGGACACTCTTGGTGCCAGAAACCCATGCAAACAGGGAAGAAGATAAATGACTAAGGGAACTGAAATGCCCATGCCAAGCTTTTACAAAACTGTAGAATCACCAAGCACTGGCAGTTCACACATATCCTAGCTACTCAACAGGCTGAGATCTAAGCATCCACGGTTCAAAGCCAGCCCTGGCAGAAAAGTCCTTAAGGCTCTTAGCTCCACTTAACCAGCAAAAAAGCCAAAAGTAGAACTGTGGCTCATATGGTAGAGCACCAACCTTGAGTAGCAAACACACACACACACACACACACACACACACACACATACACACTCTGCAGGAACACTAGAGGAAATTTGAGGCCAGGCCCTTCAATCGAAACTCTGAGAGAGCAAATAAGGTTACCCCAACTACGCCTCATTCAACAAACATTTATTGAGTGCTTACAATGTGGCTGGTGTTGTCCTTGGCACCAGGAATACAAGTAGGAATGCTATATGGAATCTAAGCTCTCAAAAGTAAAACATCTTTCCTTCCCAGAGCCCTTTCCACCAAGGTACAGGACAATGCCAGCTAAGAGCCAGCAGAGTCATGTTCCCCGGCACCAGAAAGATTCAACAGCCTCTGGAGGCTGAAAACCTGAAATACATTATTTACTAAACAGCAGAGCCATTGATTCTATGAGCTCTGATCTTTCATATAGAGATCAAAATAAGACCTATGTGGTTTAGTTGATGCTTCTCATATGGCATTTTAAGATCGTTTCTTTGTTTCCTATTTGCTGATCAGATTTATAAGGAAGAAAAAAGAAGAGGTGGCTCAGAAAACCTGTTTTGAAAATCCAAATCATACCTGAATCAATTATTGCCTGTTGGAAGATAGAGAGAGGAAATAACTGAACAGAAATGAAAGAGGAAACTGTTTTCCTGGAGGCAAGAGAGGAGGCTCAGCCTAATCCTAGCAGGCAAATGAATTAGTAGTAGCATCAAGGTCATGATCAGAAACCATGCCTGAGATCCCCACTGGGAAGAAGTGTAGTACTAGGGGCAGGAAGGAAGTGAGGGAAATACATCTGAAGGTGGATCGTTCCTGCGTCTTGAGAAAGTAAGGTTTCAACTTGAAACTGGACTTTTCCACTTAGTGTCACATCCTACCAAAGGACCCAGGAAAGAAGAGGCCAACCAATCAAATTACAAAATAGATCTTGGGAATAATTTATCATCCAGCCTTAGGTCTAGACACCTGCTTTTTGAAAGTTTGTGTCTCTCTTTGTGTCCAGGCAACACAAGAGATGATGTCACAACAGCAGTCAGACCTACAACAGTAAGAGACAAGAGTTCACTTCACATCCTCACTCAGTTTCTTCCTGTCTGGCTTTGGGCTAGCTTCTTGGTACTCTGGACTAATTTCCTTATCAGCAAAATCAGGTTTACAACATGGAGTTCTGAGGCCAGTTTTAAGGAAGGAAGAGTTGGAACAATACCCACAGTGGCTCCACGTGACATTTCCTTAGCCAAACCTCTCCTCCCCTTCTTGTTGCCCAGCCATGACAGGCACAAAGAAGGGAGAAAAGTTTCCCCTTATTCTAGGATTGAGACAAAAAATGACCACAAACCTTTGATGATAATTGGAGAAATTCCCAAATTTGCAAAATCAGAGTATCATCTGCTTGTCCTCTTTAAGACCCTGCCCAGAGTCCATCGATGTGGCCAGCCAAAAGAATATTCAGTTATTCCATGTATCATATATTTTTAAATATCCAAAAATGAGAGGCAAAGCTTATTCGCATCTACCTGGGCCAGCATACACATGTATACTAGGGAATCGGTGAGTGGAGTAGATATGAAATCACTCTGGGCTCCTCCTGCCTCTCAGCTTCCCATGTGCTGGGATTGCATGTAGCTATAAACACTATTTATATGGCTTCTCCTTTATGCCAACATTTTTTGTTGTTTTCATGTGGAGGAAATGTGATTTTTATTGTTGTTGTTGCTTTGGGTTTATGTTTCTTTCTTGTTTATTTTGAGACAGTCTCACTGTGCATGCCAGGCTGGCCTCAAACTGGAAACGCTCCTGCCTCATCCTGGGACACAGGCAAACACCCCTGAAATGTCCTCGTTGTCTTCAGTTTATTTATATGCATCTATGGAAGCAAAGTGAAGCGATGGTCTTGAGCAATTCACTATCTGATTGTTTTAGTTAGTGCTCTCTGCCATTGGTGCCTTTCTTCTCCCTACTGCCTTTCAGGAAGAGTCTTGCAGGGTGGAGGGAGTGAATAAGCAAGTGTTAGGAAAATAGAGTAAGGGAGGAGAGGAAAGAACAGAAAAGAGCAGAAGAGGAAAGAAAGAACATGAAGGAAGGAAGGAAGGAAGGAAGGAGAGGAGGGAGGGAGAGAAGGAGGGAAGGAGGGCAGGAGGGCAGGAGGGAGGGAGGAAGGGAGGGAGGGAAGGAGGAAAGGGAGGGAGGGAGGGAAAGGAAAGAGAAAGAGGGAGGAGAGAGGAAAGGAGGGAAGGGAAGGGAGGAAGAAGAAAGGGGAAGAGGATGAAAGAGTGAGAGGGGGAAAGGAAGAGAAAACAAAAGGGGGTGAGAGGGGGAGGGGTGAGAGAGGAGAGGAATTATAAGGCGGTAAGAGGTTTAAAAGGCAGTGTGCTGATTGAAATCATGTTTTTCTCCAGAATTTTCTGGTGGTAAGTCTTTCTATGTTATCAAACCAGCTAGGGTTGGAGATAAGGAACTGAAATGTGTCCTGGCACCTGGCAGCTTTAAATAAATTCAGGACTGTCCTGGCTAAAGACCCAAAAACAGTCCTGCTCAGATCTCTCAACCTCACTGATTCCTTCCCAGCAGGACAAGCCAGTGACTGTAACCAGAAATCATCTCAGCAATAAGTCAGGATAAGTGCCAATATCCAAATCAACTGTAGCCAGCTCAATTTAAACTCAAGCCCTATTCCTACCTTCCAATCAGAAGTTTATACCTAAGAAGAGTTTCTTAAGCAAAATAATATGTTGTTTATATTCTTATTTTCACAGTCTATTATAAAATAAAATTTGAGCAATGTCTAAAGGTAAGAATAATAGTCTCAGAATCCAAAACAATCACTAATGATCTTAAAATAGAAAGAGTATGTAAGGGATTGGTAGGTGGGTGGATGAAAGACAGATAGATAGATAATCAATAGATAGATAAATGTTAGCAGATAGATGATAGTCAAATTAAATTCCTTTGATGTATTTCTTTACTCTTCACAAACACACACACACATACATATGAGAGAGAGAAAGTGAGAACAAAATAGAAATTTCTGTTAACTTTTGACAGGATACACATTTAAAAAGGCAAAGCTTTTTCCTCCCGCAAACCTATGGATGAATGTATCCTTACTTAGTAATAACAAAGTGGACATTGTTGATGCTATTCTTTGTATTTGAAAATCTTACATGAGCTCTCAAATTATTTCCTATGTGCTTCCAGCATCTGAAAATGTATTTGAATGTACTCATGTACATGTACTCATGTACCTTACATGAGTACATGAGGCCCATGGTAGATACACAAGTTGTTCCCATTGCATTTCAAAGATGCAGTTATATTACTCATTCAGTAAGCATCAAATCCACTCTTTTTTTTTTTGGTCATGAGGCTTGAACTCTGGGCCTGGGCACTGTCCCTCAGCTCTTGAGCTCAAGTCTAACCTCTACCACTTGAGCCACAGCACCACTTCTGTTTTTCTAGTGGTTTATTGGAGATAAGAGTCTCATGGACTTTCCTGCCCAGGCTGGCTTTGAACCTCGTTCCTCAGATCTCAGCCTCCTAAGTAGCTAAGATTACAGGCACGATCCACTGGCACTGGCCAAAACTACTCTTATACAGCTCTCTTTCTCCTTTCACAATACATAGGCTACAGTTTTAAGAAAAACTGCCAAAGATGTGTGTCATCCAAGGTGATTTCCTTAATAACCAGCTACCCCAAATCTTCATCCATGTTTCTATCAGGCTGCAGGTAAGTGCGAAGAGGTGGGTAAAATGCTCTGTTCTTCCTAAGAGAAGAAAGTAGAACAAGAAGAATGTGGAAACCTCTGTAGGAAAGCCCTGCACAGAACACTGGAGAAGAGGAACAACTGAAGTCTCCATCTTGAGGAATTAACAGCATGATTAAATTGCAGGTGGGGAAATTAAGGAGACATCATTATTAAAATAGGTTTTCACTACTTTGTAACTAGGTTCATGTTTTGTACTCAATGTGCTGCTTCATATAAAAATTTTAAAATCACTTTAACGACTATTAGGAACTCTTTATAAATTAAAAAGTAAAGAAAAATATATATCCTGAGCGTCAGATAGATTGACACCTCTAACGAATCTCTTGCCTTGTTTGTAGCAGAGTATAGTCTCACATGTAGAAATTCTAACTCATAGCTCTTTTTACTTGATCACATAATTAACTATTATTTTCTTCAAGCCCATGGGGGCATTGACTTCTTTCTTCCTATCAGCAGTGGAAACCAAATAGGCACTGAATATAAAAATTAACAAAATAGAGTGAAGCACATTGGACTCAAGATTGAACTCAGCTAGAAAATTTATTCTTAATATCTCAATCATTTTCTTTACATTGAATCTTTATACAGAAGGGTGTTTGGGGTTTCAATATTTAAAAGGTTCCATCATTCAGTATATCTTACTACTATGAGAGAATTAAATGTTCTTATCTTAAGCCGGGCACTGGTGGCTCATGCCTGTAATTCTAGCTACTCAGGATGCTGAGATCTGAGGATTGCCATTCTAAGCCAGCAGGGGCAGGAAAGTCAATGAGACTCTTACCTCTATTTCCCCACCAGAAAACCAGAAGTGGCGCTGGGGGTCAAGTGGTATATCATTTGCCCTGAGCTGAAGTAAGGGACAGCACCCAGGTCCAGCACCCAGCACCCCACCACTGACAAATATGTGTGTGTGTGTGTACATATATACGTACATATCTTTGTGTGTGTTTTTTTTAATGAAGTTGGTACTGGGAGTATTTAAATGAATTTGCTCAAATTCTCAGCAAATCTTTTAGATGTCAGACCAATAAAGTTCCCACACTGTCTATGCACAGAAATCATTTCTGGACCACTATGTACTTAGAAACATCCAAAATTTTTTTCACTTAACTACAACCTATATTCAGACGCTGATGATCAATTACCAATTTTGTATGGAATATATTCCTGAGTAAATCAGCTTTAAAATATAGAGATAATAGTTAATGTGAGATTGAACCCATTTTTAAAAATATCCATCATACACTTAACCTTTTTCATTGGAGACTGAAACAAGCCTATTTCCCAGAACTCCATGTGTTTGCAAAAAGGACCAAGGGTTGATCATACTTTGCCTCCAACTCTACCTAGCATTTCTTTCTGCCCATCTTACACAATGCCACCTATAGGTCTCAAAACTTCAGTTCCACAAAGCATTCCCTGAACCTCCTAGCCATAAATGGCCCTCTCGTATTTTCCATACATTCAGCAACTTTTCTTGGTAATTGGATGATTGACTAAAGCTTATACATCAACTCTAGTTGCAACCACACTTATTTCTCTGATAACCCACTTCCTTGAGCTGTAGCAAGTTAGATGTGGGTCCCAGTGGAATTGTTCATTTTCAGAGGCAGAGTCAGACAAGCAACTACAGAATTCAGAGAGACAAATCAATCGAATGCAATTGCTGCCTGACTAAAAGCAGGTCTTGAAGGAGCTTGGTTCTTGGCATGCCAGTTAAGTAGTTTTGCAAGCAAACAGGTTAGAAGTCATTCTAAGAGAAATGGCTCTGTAAATGATGGTTCCAGCCACAATGCTGGAGAATTCACAAAGCAGAAGAAACTCACTGATGATTTCATAACAGTATTACAAAATAAAGAAAGTAATAGAGGCACATGTGGACCTTTCTATTTCAGTCTTTCATATGATTCCACTTTAACTTAGAAAAATCTAGAAGCAAGCCGGGCACCTGTGGCTCACGCATGTAATCCTAGCTGCTCAGGAAGCAGAGATCTGAGGATCAGAGTTCAAAGCCAGCCCGGGCAGGAAAGTCCGTGAAACTCTTATCTCCAATAAACCACCAGAAAACCGGAAGTGGCGCTGTAGCTCAAGTGGTAGAGCACTAGCCTTGAGCTGAAGAGCTGAGGGACAGCACTCAGGCCCAGAGTTCAGGCTCCACAACCAACCCCCCCCCAAAAAAAATCTAGAAGCCATAGATATAGAGACTCCCTCTGCTTTAGTCATTACCAGGAAGAGAATATGTGTGAAGCTATGTGACAGTCTATAACACTTATGGAACACACAATTTCCCCATTACTATTACTGCAACAAGGTATTTGTTATTATAGAAGATAATGGAGCATCAATTTGACAAACTTTATTAGCTAGTATTAAATCATAGAGCCATTCTAGAAGCCTTTTATAGTAGACAGAAAACAAAAATGTGAGCAAATTAGGTCCTTCTCTGATCAACTAAAGCCATTGAATTTTCCTTCTGAGTTCACACATCCGGGCTCTTTCTAGGAATACAGAGAGACATCAACAGAATCATTCTCTCCTCAGGCTAAGGGACTCTTTCCTTGAGTAAAACTTTCCTTGTCTCTTTTATCTTCAGTTGCAAGCCTTCAGGAAGGTTTAGCTTCCCAAATCTTACATATCTGTCAGCTCTAGAATCTTCCATATCTGTGAACAAAGTCATCTCCAAAATAATCAGCAAGAAGTCAAGCTGGGGGCATGGCTTAAGTGGTCACATACCAGCCCAAGCCAAGAAAATCTGAGAAAACTATCAAGCCCACCACATCCTAATTTCACATTGCTTTGCTTTATAACCAGAGGTTAACAACAGAACTCTAACAAGAATCACCACAAACATGAATGTACTTCTGCAAAGCAAATTAATACTTTCCAACTGAACATGTGAGGGTCTATGCAGAGGTCAGCCAGACATGGACCGCTGCCTGGTTTTTATACATCCCATCAACAAAGGATGATTTTGAGTGTGTGTGTGTGTGTGTGTGTGTGTGTGTGTTTGTCCTGGAGCTTGAATGCAGGGCTGAAGCACTGTCCCTGAGCTTTTGTGCTCCACTCTTTGAACCACAACTCTACTTCTGGCTTTTGGGTAATAAATCAAAGAGAAATGTCTCTTGAATTTTTGCTGCCTGGGTTGGCTTCAAACCGTGATCCTCAGATCTCAGCCTCCTGAGTAGCTGGGATTGCAGGTGTGAGCCACCTGTGCCCAACTGGTTTTTACTTTTCTTTAAAAAAAATGATTTTTCAATATTGAGGATTGAACCCAGAGCCTTGCACATTTTAGGCAAAGTGCTCCCACTTAACTATAGGCCTAGCCTTTGCTTTTGTGTTGCTGCTGCTTTAGTTTGGGTGGGGGATTGGGTTTGGTTTTTGTAGAGAGAAGGTCTTGCTATGTAGCCCAAGCTGGCCTCATACACTCCCTCCTCCTGCCTGCCAAGAGCTGGGAGTGTTACAGGTGCTTGCCACAAACATTCGGCTTTACGTGGCAGGAAGAGAAGAGCAATACTGATATTCTCGAAATGACAAGAAATCTTTGTGTCCATAAAGAAAGAGTATTGTCAGGTAATCATGCCCACTTGTGTAGGTATTATTTATGAAGACATGAGCATCAGCACAGCCATGTGACTGGGACAGAAACAAGTGGCCCACAAAGCCAGAAGCATGCACCCTATGGCCTTGATGGGGGAGGGGTAAAGGGGAGTGGTGTTGTCTATATGATAGCTAATGTTGTGTGAGTGTTTACCGCATGCTGGGAGTCACACTACACATCTTCATTGGCTTTCCTTCATCAAATCTTCTCATCAATATCATTAGCACGCCTCATTGTAGAGATGAAAAAATAATAATAAGGCTCAGAGAAATGATCTAGCGAGCATCTAGTGGAGGTGCTAGTTGATATTATGTCCCTCTCATGTAGAGGCTTCTGAAATCTACTCCAAATTCCTCCATGTTCCCCGATACCCTCAAAGCCTATCGCAACTACCATCATTGAAGAACAGGCCAAATTTTGGCTGAACTCTCCCATTATCCAATGGGGATCAAGGAAGACCTCACCTTATCTCCTGCTGCTGTCTTTCTCCTGTGTCCAGATAAGAACATTTCCAGTCAGATGGGATTGTTTGCCCATCCTGAGACCTCTTCAATCTTATCAGCTTTGTAAAAGGTGTAAAACTTTAAGTCATGAATTCATTGTATCCAAGAACTGAAATATTGCTCAGTTCACATGAAGAGAGAAACCTGGACCTTCTTCCCACTAGGCCAAGTTTTCTAGGTGGTCCGAGGATCATGGTGCTGTGATTGCCTGAGTTTAATTCATGTTTAATTGGACTTTAATTGGAATTTTGGATTGTCCTGGAGTTCAATGCCACATACATAGTCACTGACCTCTGACACACATCACCGGCTATACCCCCAGAAATGTTACAACCAGAAGTGTCACCTCACTCCCCTCTACCCAGATGTACCATGGAAGCTTCTTTTATGTCTAACCAAACAGTCTTCACCAACGCGGCAGGTCTACCTCTTCAGTAAAGAAGAAAGCTGGAAGAAGCAAGCAAGAAAGAATTATTATTCTGCTCTCAGAGTCCTATTCTCCACTGAGACAGTTGGGCAAGTTGCCTAAATAGTATGGCTCTCAGATTCCCCATCTGTAAAGGAGAAAGAACAATGTGCAGGTGGTAGTTAGAAACAAATTCACAGAGGTATGGACATACTTTAGGAAATGAAAAGGACAAGAGATATAAAAAAAATGAAAGTAAACTATAGAAGAACCAAATGTGTATTCTGGTTCAATATTTGTAGATAACTTTGGCAACCCTACAGACATTATGGTTTTAGATCCAAACTTTTGCATAGGCCAAGATTAGGCACCATGAAAAATGACAGCAAAGCAAGTTGTCAAAAGCCAGGTCCCAATAACAGGAAGCCAGCAACCTACCTCAGGCATAAATTTAAGCAAGCAGGCTTATGAGTTTGTATTCCAGGGTAAGTGGGGAAGGCTAAATTGTTTGATAACCTCAACACAAAATTTGTCTCTAAACTCACATTCACCAACTTCATCAAATTCACCAAATACTTATTTAAAGTGCTACCACTTCATGGCCCAGTCTCAGCAAAGCAGTCCATACAGCGCGGCAAAGACATCCAATCTCCAGGAAATACCAAATGCAAATGTTGTTGTTGTTGTTTTTAAAAGGGGAGTTTCCCTTTATGTTTTCTGGTCAGACATGTTAGATGGTTAATCAGGTAATACTTGGATTTGTGATCTCATTTGGAGTTCAGTGGATATGTTATTTGCCTGAGGGGAAGTGGGGGGGGCAGGGTACTGTCACAGTCTTTATTTTCTCATATTTTATCAAGACTTCTCCCTTACGTTTAGGTTGGTTGTTCTGAAATATGCTTGTTTGTTCTGACATGCTTCCTTTTGAATTCATCTATTACAACAATATCTGTCCAATGCTTCGGACATACTCAGTTACCTCAAGGGGCAAAACTCATGTAGTTCCACCCCAATTCCAATCCCTTGTGCCCCAAAGTTCTGGATCTGCCATTGTCTAGAAAAAGACAAATGCAGACTGCCTTAGAGTGGGTGCTGACACACATTTAAGAAAATATCTTCAGTGACTGTCACGCTCAATCGTACTCTTTACTCAGAGCTGTGAGACTCTACCTTGAAAAAGTACTATCAGTTCTCTTTGGCTTGTACCAAATCCTGTACTTGCATATTTCCCAGCTCATGGAAGCTTGTCTTCTTCTGGTATTTGGAAAATGCCAGAATCAATCACATTCCAAGGAGGCACACTATTTGGCAAGCAGATCCTCTTAAATGCTTTTAAGTGTTTGCTTGAAGGGCTTTTTCTCTTCACAGAAAACCATTCTTTGCTTCAGCCAGTCCCTGGACTAGTTCACTCCAGTCTCTGGCTGACTCCATAGGCTGAGCCCAACTGCCTCCCTGCCTGAGACCCCTCCTGCCTGAGACCCCTGCCGTCCTTCCTTCATCCACCAGACACACACTGTGCCTGGCACTTCCAGATCCTTCCCTCTCCTTCTCCACTCCCACCGAGACAATCCCTCCGGCACAAAGACCCCCTAACCCCCTCCAAGTCCTTTGGCCCAAGAGATTCTTTGATTTCCTTATTGCAAGGAATTAACTTTTCTTTACTAGTAGCCTGGAAGTCTCATTTGCTCATGAATACCAAATTAAATACTGTATACAACAGCAAATGGTTAAACCAACAGTCTGTTCTCACTTCCTTTTCCTAAAATGATCAGGTGAATACTAATGGGCTATTTTTATTTTTAACTTCCATTTCACAACTTGTTTTAGGGAAAGTAACCTGACTTCATGTCAAAAAGCAGTCATTGGCTTTGGAGAACTGGCTCTCTCTTTGGCAGTCTGACAGGCTGACTCCAAATCTAGTCTGATTCTCAAAGTACACACAAGGCCACCCATCCTAACCCTCTCTCTTCTTGGACTCAAGCAGCATCATTGGATTGGGTCCCATGGTTTTCAATATATAGGTTTGTTTGTTTAATAAAACATTATTTGTGATGGTGAATATGATGGCTATGCTGGCAAAATCTGGAAAATTCCATAGCCACACCATGCCACAGGCTTTTGTTTGGTGAGGGACAGACAGTAATGTAGTCAGGCGCCAGTGGCACATGCTTGTAATCTTAATTACTCAGGAGCCTGAGATCTGAGGATTGCAGTTCAAAGCCAGCCCAAGAAGGAAAAGTCTGTGAGACTCTTATCTCCAATAAACTCCAAAAAAGAAAAGAGAGAAGTGGAGCTGTGGCTTAAAATGGTAAAGCGCTAGCCTTGAGCAAAAGAAGTTCAGGGATAGCACCCATCTTGAGTTCAAGCCCCAGGACTGGCTCACACACTCACACAGACACTGACACACACACAGACACACACACAACACACACACGTAGTAACGGGTGATAACTTTTACTAGATCCACTTCACAAACTTGAATGTCTCTAGGTGCCTTGCTTTTAACAGGAACACGATAAACAGCTCAAACTTACCACTGAAGTTTTCATACCATAGTATCTCAAGACGTATTTCATTTGTTTTCCTATGCTATTAGCTCATACAGCTGAATGTAAAAGTCAATTAATAATCCACTGTCAATGTTTTTTTACACACATGTCTCTGAAACAATTACTCTTTTTCTTCTGCTTCAATAGCCACCAAGAAAATCTAAATCTCCAGTGTTTTTAAAGTAACTACTTGGGGTTTCTGCATGCTAATTATGGTTTTCCAGGTACTCTTTTGAAAGTGCTTTTAATTTTGTGAAGAGAATGCAATCTAACCATTAGCTAGCTGCTTGTCTCTTTTAGGCCAAGAAGAATGCATGCAATGGTCTCTTTTTAGCATTCAGCCCATGGTGTTGTTAATACGCACTTAAAGAAAAGGGCATTAGAGAACGCTGAGGAGTGAGGTGTGCAGGGGAACTTCCAAGGATCAGCCTGCAGGAAATGAGTGGGGTTTTCCCCAGGGCGCTTCCCTACAGTGAGCCCCACCTTGCTGAGAGCTTTGAATTCAGGCTCCTGCTGGAGGACCCCACCCCCTAGCTGAGGGAACAAACCCCCTTGGCACAGGGATCTTTGTAATTCCTTGCAGGGGAAACAGAGGAAAAGCAAAAACAATAAAGATCCACTCTTCCAAGATCCTAAAAGCAACCTGATTTCCAGCTGTACTCTCAAACATGTCTATATTTTCAATGGAATTGAATTACAATTAATTGCTCACACACATCCACTTTGGAGATTATTGCTTTTGTTTAGTTTTTGGAGAGAACCACAGAGCAATTTATTTATCTGGATCTTAACCATATAATCTTGGAAGCTTTAAATCATGTTGGTTTCCAGGCCTCAATTACTTCACCTGCAAGGTGGAAACACTCTACCTCGTGGCCTGTTTTGTATGTGAAACATTTTTACCACCTCTTATTAGATTATTGCGAGGAAATTTTTCTCTTTCTATTATTAGATAACATTTAAGAAACTTAGTAGGGTAATTTGTCCTAAGAAACCCGAATACCTAGCTGCACATTTATTTAAACACAAAGCATATATTGAGAATTAGAAAAATCACATGCACACACACACACTTTTGTTGACCTAGAGATATACTTTGACCTACTGTTTGATCATCACACTTTTTTTCTGACAATATTGTGTC
Source organism: Dipodomys ordii (assembly GCF_000151885.1). Lineage (NCBI taxonomy): Eukaryota > Metazoa > Chordata > Mammalia > Rodentia > Heteromyidae > Dipodomys > Dipodomys ordii. The sequence goes on from NW_012267217.1 coordinate 55,699,546, forward strand.
CCTTTTAAGAACAACAGCTTGACCCTGGAACCAGGAAACTGCCTTTCTCAGCTCAGCTTTCCCCCTCCATCCTTGCCTACCTAGCAAGAATCATTATCCCCAACTTGGTTTATTAAGCTTCATATTGTTTGCAGTTGGACATTTAAGGCAGATGGAGATTGCCTTTAATCTGAGTTTTATTAGGTGTTGGCCATATCTTTTTATATGTAAATCTGAAATTCGGGTCTTAAAATCTATATACCTATAGTCATATACACATACATATGCACAGAGATACATACATGTGTGTGTGTGTTTCCTGGTATTGCGAGATTTTTGTTTTTAATCTGAGTCCTATTCTCTAGGGACAGATCAAGAACTGAATGCAGGACACTGATTTAACATACACTGTAAGAATCTCAAGGATGAATATGATCAAAGAACTTCAGAGACATGGATAAAAATACAATGAAACCCTCTGTAATCCCAGCTACTTAGGAGACTGAGAACTGAGGATCATGGTTTGAAGCAGCCCAGGCAGAAAAGTCCCCATGAGACTCTTATCTTCAATTAACAACTTAAAAACTAGAATTGGAGCTTTGGTTAAAAGTAGTCGAGTGCTAGCCTTGAGCAAAAGAGTTCAGGGACAACGTCCAGGTCTTGAGCTCAAGCCCCACAATCGACAAAAATAAAAGATAAGAATTAAAAAGAAATACAATGGAGCCCCTTAAACTTTTTTAAAACAGGGAAAGGAGTACTAGAGGAGGTGAATTTAATCAACGTACATTATATGCAGGTATGAAAATATCACAATGAAATCCCTTTGCATGATTAATATGTGCTAATAAAAAGACAGAAAAACATCTCAAACATGAGGTAGATTTATAAAGGGAGTTGGTAAGAAGAAAACAAAAACAAGGGAACTGCTTACTAAGGATGCTGCGCCTTGGCTTCTGCTTTTTCTTGGTTTGTCATTGTTGCTTGTTTTGCTTTGTTTTTAATTAAACTGAAAATGTTAAGTTTCCAAAACTGAATGTATCCTGTATTTTACCTCATCTACAGCCACTGAGTTCTGCCGTCCAAGAGAGGAAAAAACCTATTCCTACTTCTTAGAAATGAATACACACACACACACACACACACACACACACACACACACACAAAACCAGCACAACTTATCAGACAGGACATCATTGGTTGAATAAATCCATTCTCCACTACCTAATACATTCTGAGATGGAAATTCCTAATTCTGGGAATCATATTACATTAGTGACAGGATTCTCATTGCTTCTGCCTGTTTTATATCTATACCAAAAGGTAAGACCAAGAGTTTATGTAAAGCAAATAAGCATTTTGCAGGTAATATACAATATATCAAATATAAAGAGTATATAGAGTATTATGCCAATCAGGATCTGCAAAGAACATCAAATTAGGAAAGGTTTAAAGCTAGTTGGTCAAACAGACAAATTAACTTGGGAAGAAACAGTGATTGTGTTTTAAAGGGGAAATTACAAGTGGTCATATCAGAGCAAAGGCTACAGACTTATTTTTAGCATCTTTTTTTTCCTTTTTCTCTTAGTAGGAAAAATAATTTAAATCTAATAATTTTTATCTGGCAGTCAGAAGTGCAGAACTTTGAGGTTATCACTTCTGTCTTGTCGAAACTAAAGTTCTTTCAGCCTGGCCTCCAGAGGGTGAGGTTGGCCACACAGTTCGCTTATTACTAGCTCCAAGAGCCTCTCATCCTGACCTTCACCTTTGGGCCAATCACCTCACTTGTCTCATCTTTGCTTTCTCCACTGAGTGGGTCATCCCACATTTCTTATTCTTATGGTCTCCTCTAGGCCATTCACCTCACTTCTCTCATCCTCATTTTCTTCATTGAGCCAATCAGTTCACTTCTCTCGGCTTCACCTTTTCCTACTGGGCCAATCACCTCACTTTTGTCATCCTCATTTTCTTCATTTGGCCAATCACTTCACTTCTATTAACCTCAGCTTCTTCTTTGAGCCAATTACCTAACTTCTCTCATCTGCACTCTCACCATTGAGCTAATCAGCCCACTTTTCTCATCCTTACCTTCTCTATCAGGCTAGTCACCTCACTTCTCTTACCCTAACTTCTTCCACTGAGGCAATCACCTCACTTCTCTCATTTTCATGTTCCCCATTGGACCAATTACCCTACTTCTCTCAATCTTATTTTTCTCCGCTGGCTAATCACTTCACTCCTCTCATCCTCACGTTCATCATAAAGAGGGAAAGCCACACATCGCCAGGTTGAAGTGGCAATTATGAACTACAGGAAAAAGAGGAAGGGCTGGAGATGTGTCTTGGGAGTAGAGCACTTGCCTAACCTAGGCAAGTGAGCCCAGGCAAGGCCCTGGGTTCAATTCCCAGAACCTAAAAGAAAAAGAGAGAGAGCTACAGAAAAATAAGGTATTGTAATTGTCACTGGTAAAGTATGATAGTTTTTTTTTAACTTTTTTCCTCTATATGTTCTTTAAGAAATCAACTACCCACTTTCCATTTGCACTGGTCTGTATTGTAACGTCATCACATCAGGGTTGAGGAATGAAGATCTTGGTTCTGGCAACATAAACATTGTAAATAATGCCTTCCTTGGGACCACTGAAAAGCCACCTAGGACCACCTTGAATTTGTATAAATAATTAAAATGGATCCCAGTTATGACAGAAGCATTGACACCATTCCTACAACACCAAATTCCCCCAACTAACCACTCATAGACTTTCATCTTAGACATTTAGTTCAATATGCTGTTTTTAAAGAGTGACCTGAAATTCAGATCAAATTTTCCAACATCACATCAACAAACAACTACCCTGCTGGGGCTGGTGGACAGCACTCCATAGCACCTGATATCACACTTTCCTTCAGAAAGCCAAACATTTCATGGGTGAAGTTCACCAAATTAGACTCTCTAGCTAATTTCCATGATGCTCGCATTGCTTTTATCAGTGTTAATTTTTTATATTTATTTTTTGTTGTTGTCGATCATGGGGCTTGAAGTAAGGGCCTGGGTGCTGTCCCTGAGCGTCTTTGCTCAAGGCTAACACCCTACCAGGTTGAGCCACAGCTTTTCAGTGGTTAATTGCCTGAGCTGGTTTCAAACTATGATCTTCAGATCTTAGCCTCCTGAGTAGCTAGGATTACAGGTGTGAGATGCTGGCACCCAGCTATCAATGTTAAATTTTAATCTCTTCCAAATCTTGAAGATGCATTGGGTAGGAGACAATATAATAAATAGATAGCATGTGTGCTGGTTTTTACAGAGCATTAGGGCATGACGCTCAAAGCCCACTGGAACTTCATGATGCAATTTTAAACCAGGAGGAAAAGACACCAGGCAGATTAAAAATCTCTCTCATTGTGTCTTCTCAGGAAGGACAGCGGATGTGCTTCATTCTTCACTCAAGCAGAAAGAGAAAGCAAAACTTACCTTCTGCTTCCATTCTTGAGTTCTTAATATGCTAGATTTTTATTCATGGACCAGAACATTGGCCTGGAAGCCTTATAATATTGCACATTTGCAAATGCTTTAGAAAGGGCCCCAATGCTTAAAACTGTATAAATTAAATAAATTATATAAAAGGCATGCACAAGTTGACCTATTCCTTATGAACGAATATTAAACGTTTCATGTGTGCTTTCCTTCTTCTCTGAGAAGGAATCTGAGTGTTCCATGACAAATGAGAAAAGCAGGCTAAACATGCGTGGTAATCAAAGCTTTTCTCTAGTGTAGATATCATGACTTTGTTCAACCCCTCTGACTTATAGCCAACCATTTCACTAAAAAGAAAGCACTTATATCCAGGAAATATTTTTTAATAGAATGACATCCTCAATTTGATAGGTAATTTCATTAATCTGGTATATAATAGAAATAGATTCATTGTATCATCACTCCCTGATTTCTAAAATTCTTCAAACCCAAATTAAGATATGTTTTAAAAAAACATATTATTGAAAGGAGAGGGGAGTGGGTGAAAGAGAATATTACTCAAGTACTTCATACAGAGGGAGAAAAAAATAGAATAATCAAATCCAGTAATTGTTTTTTTTAAAGAGGGATATGGATAAAATAACAGAGGGGGTGAGCTTGGTCTATTATGTTATATACATGTGTGGAATTTCCACAGTGAAAACCGTTGGTACTATTAGTACATGCTAATTCATTTTTTTCTAATTATTTTTATTGTAAAGGTGATGTACAGAGGGGTTTCAGTTGCATAAGTCAGGTAATGAGTACATTTCTTTTTGAACATTGTCACCTCTTAGTACATGCTAATTTAAAAAGTGAAAGAAAAATAAATTGTGGGCTGGGAATGTGCCTCAGTGGTAGAGCATTTGCTATCATGCATGAACTTCTAGGTTTGATTCCCAGCAATGCAATAAATTATAAAAAATAAAAATAAGTAAAATCATAAATAAGGAGAAAAAATCAATAAATAAACAATAATATAAGCAATAGATAAATTACAACAATGGCAAGTAAATAAAAGTAGACATAAACTAACCTGGAATGCATACAGAAATACAAAGGAACTAGTATATCTAAAAGCAACTGAGAAAGAATAAAGTTAAAAGAAAGACATTTTCAGATTTTTACAATTATTGTAAGCTAGAGTAATACAGACACATAAATAGACACACGGCTCAGCAGAACAGACTACAGAATTCAGACAACAACCCATCCAAACATGGCTGCTTCACTTTGATAAACTATGTAAGTGTTATTCACCAGAGAAAGGATAGGGTTGTGAGGCATTGTTATTCACAAGGAATGGTGTTGGAACAACTAGACATTCATATTCAAAAATTGACTTTTCTATAAATGTTGCAACAAAAACAGAAGTTAACTAAAATTGGTCATAGACCAGAAACCACTGTGGCTTTGGGGTGTTTTGGCCTCATATTTGGTAGGTAAGTGGCCTCCAGTCTCTTCTGTGTTGATTTTTTCTTTATTCTTTTCACCCGTGGCTTGAACTCAGGATCTGGGCACTGTTCCTGAGTTCTTTTGCTCAAGGCTAGAACTCTACCACTTTGATCCTCAGTTCCCTTCTGATTTTCTGGTGGCTACTTTGAGATAAGAGTCCCACAGACTTTCCTACTCTGGCTGGCTTTGAACCACAATCCTCAAATCTCAGCCTCCTGCGTAGCTAAGATTACAGGCATGAGACACCAGTGCCCAGATGTGTTATTTTTGAGATAAGGTCTCATGTTATGCCTTGGCTATGATTCTCCTACTTGTTTCCTTGTGTTGTTGGGGATGATAGGTGTGACCACTGTACCCAAACTTATGGTGATGAGACTTCCGAACTTCTATGTCTGTGCTGGCCTTGAACCTCTAACCCTAATCTCCACCTCTTCAGCACATGGGATTACAGGCTGAGCCACTGTGTCCAGTTGATATATACCTTTTATAGGAGAAGATCTTCAAGGTAAGGCCAAAGGAAAAAAATTCTTAGACATGTAAAAAGACTAACCATAAAATTTCAAAATTGACAAATTAAACTTTGTCAATAAAAGACTTACTTTGCAAAAGAAAGATAAGGCAGAAACTAAAATAAATATTGGCAAAGCACCTATCTGAACAAACAGCATGTGTCAAGACAATAAGAACTCTCAAAGTTTAGCAATAACAATTTAAAAATACACAAAAGAAACCAGGCACCAGTGGCTCATGCCTGTAATCCTAGCTATTTGGGAGGCTGAGATCTGAGAATTACCTTTCAAAGCCAGCCTGGGCAGGAAAGTCCATGAGACTCTTATCTCCAATTAACCACCAGAAAACCAGAAGTGGCGCTGTGGCTCAAGAGATAGAGCACTAGTCTTGAGCTGAAGATCTGAGGAACAGTGCCCAGGCCCAGAGTTCAAGCCCCATGACCGACCAAAAGAAATTTAAAAATAAAAATAAATAGACCAAAGATCTGTCTAAGAGCTTCACTGAAGAAGATATATGGCAAAAAAGTGCTTGAAAAGATATTTAGTGTTATTACCCATTAGGGAATATAAATAGTTACTGTGATTAAATATCACTGAGCATGTACAGAATGGTTAAAATAAAAAAACACTGATTACAAAGAGGGGGTAGGGGTAGAGCAAGGTGCTGGTAGCTCATGCCTGTAATTCTAACTACTCAGGAAGCTGAGATCTGAGGATCATGGTTCAAAGTCAGTGTGGGCAGGAAAGTCCGTGAGACTCTTATCTCTAATTAACCACTAGAAAAATGGAAGCAGATCTATAGCTCAAAGTGGTAGAGTGCTAGCGTTGAGCAGATCTTGGACAGCATGCACACCTCTAGTTCAAGCCCCACAACCAACCTAAACAAACAAACAAAATGGCCTTCCATGCATTGTTGTCATCAACAAATGGTACAGCTGATAAAACCATTTGAAAGTTTTTATAAAGTTAAGCAATTAAAGTGTGACCCCATACTCCTACTCCTAAGAACTTAGAGAAAGGACAACTTGTGTTTATGATCATTTTATTTAAAATGACCAAAATTGAAAAATGACCCAGATGTTCCACAGCAGGTGAGTGAATAAGCAAACTGCAGCATAGTCATTCAATAGAACATAATTCCACAATGGAAAAGAATGAAGTATCAATACATGCAACAGCATGAGTCTCAAAGTGTTGATATGGAGTGACAGAAGTCAGTTTCAAAATGTTATGCGATATGACTGCATAGATATAATGATCTTAGAACATAACTCCTTGGATGGATAACAGAGTAGAAGTCTCCAAAAGCTAAAATGAGAGGAAGACACAATTCTAGTGGGATTTGGGGAAGTGGTGAAACTGTGGGTATTAGTGACTGTAATGATGGCTACTGCAATTAATATATGTTAAGAATTTTTAAAACCACACCCATGTGTACATGTTCAAAACAACACTGTTCAAAAGGAGGGATCAACCCCCAATGTGCATCAGAAGATAGGTAGACAGGGAATTTGGATAAGTAAACACAGAATGATGGAATATTACTCAGTCATAAAAAATAAGCAGGCATTGATACATACTCCATCATGAATGAACTTCTGAAACATCATGCTAAGAGAAAAACACCATGACAGTAAACTCACATTTCTGTGAGACCAGGAAGTAGACAATCTCATAGAGAAAGAGTTCAAGCCTTAGCACTAATGGGCACATACACACACACATACACTTTTTCAAACTTAACATTAACTTACACTCTTTCACAAAAGTATAAACCCTTCCATGGTTAATATTGGTGTATATATACTATCTGATTCTGTTATCTGTATTTCTCCTTACTTTAGAATGTGTTTATTATTGTTGTTGATGATATTGTTGTTGTTATTTACTTTGTGACACTCTTCTCCCATGACATCTAAGAAAACTTGCAATGCTCAAAAGCTGATTCCTGCTTGAACAGCTAAGGCCCTAGTCAGCTGTGGGTGACTCACGCCTGTAATCCTAGCTACGCAAGAGGCTGAGATCTGAGGATCACAGTTCCAAACCAGCCAGATCCAGCAAGTCCATGAGACTCTTATCTCCTATTAACTGCCAAAAAAATCCAGAAGTGGTGAGCTGTGTCTCAAATGTTAGAGCACCAGCCTTGAGTGGAAAAAGCTAAAGGTCAGCAAAAACATTCCTGAGTTCAAGCCTCAGTACTGGCGGGCATTCACACACACACACACACACACACACACACACACACACACACAATCTCTCTTAGCTTTAAACCTGACAGATAAATTATTGGCAAAGCCTCTTAGCTAGCTGAAGTGACCAGTATTTGTTTTTAATTGTAGAATTTGTATTTATAGTTTCATAAGCAATCCATCCTGGTAATTATAAAAATGAGGATTACTTTTTCAGAGAAAAAAAGACAAAGAAAAACTTTTCAGTTACTGGTAGATAATTACAATGTTAATGCACATCCATAGAAACTGAATACTTAGTTCAGTAACAGGCATTTTACAAAGGCTGCAGCTTGTATATGAATAGGCACATTCTGGAACAGAGTGGCAAGAGCTACAGCCCAGCTCTTCAGAGCTATGACTGTCCCTCCACACCAAACCCATCACACAGAAACACAATATCAAACAGCCATCTGTAACAGCCACGTTGCAAGTGATTAGTACAGGATCTTCTGGGCTGGTTTAAATGCCATCTGTGGTTTACAATGACACAATCACATTCGACCTATCTGCAGACATGTACAAAGTTACTAGGATTTTCCCCCTCTCTTACTCATACACCCCTGGGGGTCATCTGGACATCCTTTGGGAAATCAATTTGCTCACACTTTTGAAGAAGTGTTCAATGGATATCCTCTCACAATGGCGTGCAATCCTACTCACACTTCTAGAAACTGGCCAGATCTCTCACGAGTCCTCCCTCCTTCCATTACCTCTCTCTAGATCACTCCAGCCCTAGCCTCTCCCATTGGGTGTTTCAATAGCCAGCCACTGGGGGGTGGGAGGGAAACTAAGCAGTGAGTTGCCATCCTCAATCCATCTCTCCTTTTCCACTGGGGCAGAATGGAGGGTTAGGTAGAAGCAACATTAACCACCAAAAAGAAGGAGGTAGAGGAGAAAGAGGAGGAGGAGGTGGAGGAGGAGGGAAGGAGGAGGAAGAAGAACAGGAGCAGGAGGGGGAAAAGAAGAGGAGAAGGCGAAGAGAAGGAGAAAAGAAAAAGCTAAAAGTGGAGATGTGGCTTAAGTGGAAGGGTACCAGCCTTTGAGTAGGAATAAATAAATAAATAAATAAAGGCTAAGGGACAGTATCCAGGCTCTGAGTTCAAGCCCAATAGGTACTGGCACACACACACACACAAAAATAGAAGGGCATGTTGGCCCAATCCTTCACATGATTGGAGCACTTCTCATTTTGTGTTTTGGGGTTCTGTTTGTTTTCTTTAAAAAAAAGAACATTTCTGGACAGGCCAATATATTTGTCTTTAAGGTTGTGCTAGGAGCAGTCACAAAGTTTTCAGCAAGCTCCCAATGAAATCAGTTAAGCCATCCTCCACTGTGCTAATGTTTGAGAAGGGTGTATTTGTTCCACATTCAGACCTTTTCCTAGGGTCTCAGCTTCAATGCAGCCTAAGACCCCGCCCAGCGACCTCCCTCCTCCTGGGTCCTACTCCTTTATGTATATATGTTGCATAATTATGGAGCAGTGAGTATTTATCACCTTTTCTGGGCAGTAAGCAGAAAGAAATACAATACCATTACTTCCAGTTACTGCCTTTCCCAAGATAATTCGCTACCACAGTGGTAAGCCCAAGGCTGTTCAAGTTAAGTGATTGGCACGGCTCTGTCTGGCTACTCTATTAACTGTTTGATTTTGTTGCTATTTGCAGTTTGCTTGGCTAATACTCGGAACAAATACAGACTGTTTCTTTAGCCCCTTTTTTCTCTTTGACCTTCTCCTGCCCATTTTCTTTGACTCACTTCAAACTGCCTTGAAAAGGCCTGTTGAATCCGGCAGTCTATCAGAGGCCCAGGTTCGTCCCTACCGGGGCCCTGAATGCCTTACTTCAAAGATGGGCCGCATTCTTAATTGCCCTTTGAATTAATATCAAAGGGTCACAATGCGAGTGCCAAAAGAGAAAAGGGTTTTAATGAAGCAAAGAGCTGCCATTCATTTGCAGATAAGCACGTTTTTATGCCTGAATGGTCACCAGAGCTAAAGGCTTGGAGGAGAGGCCCAACCCAGCAAAGCTGGAGAGGACTTTCCCTAAGTAGTGATTAGTTCAAACAAACAAGAGTAAACAAATTAAAACAAAAAAGTCTACACACAGAGACAACAGAAAATAAATAAGACTAAACTCTCAAGCTCCACACCCTCCTCTCATGCTTCCATTAAAAAAAGAGAGAGAGAAGCTACCGCACTTAATTAGCAAATCATTCACCATTTTTAATCCCATATTTCAACATGGAAATCTCAAGGATGAAGTTCCATGAGCTGCCTGAAAGTTATTTTCAGAATGGAATTTTGTGCATGGTTAACACAGGGAAAATGTTAAAAAAAAATCTATGGACAATGAAATATTTTTATCAAAATAATAATATAATAATAATAACTGTCCCTGGGGTCCAGATACTTTTAAAAAAACTTGCCTTCTTTCCTATTTGTATACATTCACTTTTAATATACACATTTCTCTTTAAATTATTCACTCTTGATTTTTATTTTAGTACAGACATTTTAGTGTGAGCCTACAATGACAATGAGCTCTCAATCTACCTAGCTGAATTATATTTAACATTTCCCTCAAAAACTTCTAGGGGCCACAGTCTTCATTGTCCCCCAACCTCAGTAACTTCAGCGACAAAGTGATACAGCCCCAGAGGTCAGCATGAGGTAAGATACAGCTCAAATCATCAATGATTACAGAGTGAAATAGTAATCCAGCCTTCCCCTCTCCAGGACCCTCTTTTAGAGCTCCCGTTGATTAAGAAAGGAATCTGGTCCTAGTGAATTACCATTTAGCTGCAGCAGCTCTGATGAGCATCCGTGGGTGCTCAAACTGGAGGCTTGGCCTCTAGTAGACACAACATTCAGACTGTCGCCTGGACCTTTATCCCTCCCCCATGCCCTGGAAAAGAGAGTTTACAAGGCAGAGTGTACAAGGAAGGTCCTTGTTCAGATGCTTCCCTCACTCTCCAAAAGTGAGTCGCCAATTTTCAATCCGTGTGCCAGAAGGCTGCCAGTGCTGTGTTAAAAAGAGAGAGAGAAGAGTGTCCCTTATCTTTGGGGAAATCAGAAGCATCTTTCCCTCACTGGCCTTATTTTTCCATGAACTTGTCCATCTGGTTCAGAGTTGCCAAAACAGAGTGAGAAAAGAACAGCAAATAAATGTCAGCGAGTCAGCCAATCTGCATAAATTTCCAGCTCCTTCCAAGAAACTCCTTCCTGCCCTGCTGGGCCTTCCAATCTTCTGACATGAGCCATCAGGCATCGGAACAATGTGGAAATCAAAAGACTTATTTTGCCCAAATCCAGACTCTCCAAAGCAGTTCCCTCATACCAATTTTCCACTCGCTATGCACTAGTATGCCACTTTGCAATAAAGCCATGTTCAACCCAGCAAAACTAGGTCCCAACTGTCCCGGGTACAGAATTATTTCAGTATATTTCAAAGTAGCCACGGGAAGAGTCACTTAATCCTTGTTAAACAATACTCTGAGAAAGCATGAAAGCAAAGCAAAGCAAATCAATCGGTGACCAAATCTTGTTTCAATGAAGACAAAAGTAATCAGCCAATTGTAAGTAAATAATCCTTTCTATTTATTCTCAGCTTCTAAGGTGTGCACGGAAACCAAAGAGCCTCAAAATCATCCTGCAGACAGTGAAGCTAATACTGCCACTTCCACTTCATGGAAAAAAACAAAAAACAAAAAACAAAAAACAGCTCAGCATGGACAATGACCTTCCTTGCTCACACTCAGAAGCCAAGGTTGGCAGAGAAGCCTGTGTCAACCCTAAAACCGTTCATAAAGCTGGAGTGATAGATCTGAGCTAGAACTCACTTTTGGCAGCTCAATGTCCTGTGGTTTCTTTACCAGAATCCACAAGTGGAATAAGCTTCCAGACACTGCAAATCCAGCTTCATGAGACAAAAGGAAAGTGTTTGTACCACCTATTGCCATGCTGCTGCAGGACATTACAGACATGTAGTCATGAGGGACCCCATCCCACAAGCATGGCTATGATGTATACTGCTGCTGTCATTATTATAAAGAGCACAATGATCAAGATGATGATGGGACATACCTGACATTTTTCTTGGGTTCTTTCTTTCTCTCTCTTTTTCTTTCTCTCTCTTTCTTCCTTCCTTGCTTCCTTCCTTTCTTCCTTTCTTTCTCGTCTGTCAGGGGGCTTAAACTCAGGACCTGGGCACTGTCCTTGAGCCTCTTTGTACTCAAGGCCAGCATCCTACCACTTTGAGCTCCACTTTCAGTTTTTTGGTGGTTAATTAAAGAGGAGTCTCATGGGGACTTTCCTGCCTGGACTGGCTTTGAATTATGAGCCTCAGATCTCAGCTTCCTGAGCAGCTAGGATTACAGGCATGAGCCACCCGTGCCTGGATGGGCTTTCTGTTTCTTAAGGGGTTCTTCATGCCCACTATCTAGCATTGTTATGATTCTTTAAGTTGAGAAAAATTATATATTATATAATAAATATATAACATACATAAATATCCACTTTATTTTCTAGTATAAAGAACGAGGCAATATATGTCTGGATAAAATAAAGCAATTAGAAGTTTTTAAATCTAAATAGCCTAGTCCTTGAAGTGACCCAATAAATCTCTTTCTTACTTCCTACGTAACTTCCAATAAAACTGAATAAAGTTTACACTCCCTAGGGACAAATCATCCATAATGGCATTCTCTTCTTCTCTATTCACCTTCTCAGTGGCAGCTAGGGAAATAAATATAAACAAATGTGCTTCTGAAATCCAGTGCCCCGTACAAGACTTCACTCAGTGGTTCAACCTGCAAGCTAAAAAAAAAAAAAATACAACGGGGAGGGGGGTGGGTAACAGGAAAGAAGTTTCAACTTCCCAAGTAGCTGTTTCAGTAAAAAGCCTTGCTGAGATTTAAATGAAAGCCTTGTGTAGCACTCACTCCTGCCTGAAGGTCTTCGCTCTCTCTGTGTCACTGAGTCACAACTACAAAGCTGTGAGTATTGCATCTGTCCCACCAAATAACATGGATCTGAGGATCTAATGAATAGTTGAGTTCCGGATGCACTGATGTCTAGGAAAAGGTGCCCACTTTTCCTCCCCAGGAATCCGATGCATGCTTGGAAGAAGCGATGACAAGAAGGAAAGAAAATAGAACATTAGAGGGAGTCATTGCAAAAGGTTGTAGACTTACAAACATCGCATTGGTCATAGTTCTTTAAAAAACAAAAACGTAAGTGCATTGCCTCTCCAATGATACTGCCATTTCTCCCAATGATATCCCATCCTTTAAGCATGGAGCAAGTGTTATGTCAAGCCACGAGGCTTAAAGAGGAAGAAAATGTGATCTAAACAGACCTCTCCAGGCAGACATCATTCCGTAGGCTTCCATGGGTAACATTTGCTATGAAGTAATAAGCATTTGCATAATTTGGGGAAAGACTTTTGTTTTCAAAGTCATTCTCTTTTTCACCTGCTTAGCCCTTTACCGTGTATGGCTTTGGTTAAGTTTTCTTGATGGAGGCTCATGTTTAACCAACTGTTTTTAATTTACAAATTAAACTTGTCAGAAGTAGAAATCCTTCCCTTGGAACTCTTCCAATATGTCAAGAATTAATTCTAATGAAAACGGCATTGCCTAAATGCAGGATGGCCAGTCACTTATTTTATTTACACAAAGTCCTTCTCAGTTTCTTTGATAAAAGCAGCTAAATCTTTTTCCTCTTTCATGTTTTGTCAGCACTTGATTCCTTTTGTCCCTTGGCTATTTGCCTAGCTGTGGACAATAAGCAGGAAGAATAGAAGCAGATTGTTGGAATGGACCTCAATAAACCTAATTATGACATGTCGACTGCCCTCACCATGACACAGTCGGGGGGACCCAGGCTTATTTAATTACCCTTGCCAGGTTTCTCTTTCAGACCTAAAGTTATCCTTTGACTGTTTGTATTTCTGAACAGTATTCATGTTCATTGTGAAAGAAAATCCCCTGGACTTGGAGGGGTTTTAAAGTTGATGCTGTTATTGTAGCTAATTTTTATTAACCGAATAATAACATGATAAAGAAATAGACTTTTGTTATGTAATAAGAACAAATCAGTGTGTGCTTAAAGTTACACCTTCCCTTCCTTTCTCTTCCAGCGCCAGCCTGGCAGGACCTATGTAACCAGAATTCATAAACAAAATAATTTCTCCAACTTGCAAGTCCTGTAGGGCAGGTTACTGAGTCTAGCAGCACAGGACAGAACTGTGTGGTTGTGATCCTTCTTAACTTCAAAAATAATACTAATCACATGATTTTGGTGGACGCTCGCATGCGTGTGTGTGTGTGTGTGTGTGTGTGTGTGAGGGGAGGGTTCTTTTTTCTTTGCCCCATTAATACCACAGAGCATAAGTTCATTGGTAACTTCATGCCAAGAGCTATTTCTTCAGCTACTTGATAGGCAGGATGGACAGTATTTAATTAAAACTCTGGTTGCTGATTGGAGGAGCTCTTTCTCCCTCAACAGATTGTTCAGAGATCATGTCAGTGTTTCTCTCAAAGCCAGCACAGAAAAGCTGTGTGTCAAGTGAACAAAAGAACAGAAAAAAAAAGAATGCCAAAAAAAAAAAGCTCTTGATCCATCAGAGCTTCTAATCGAATAGGTCTGATGAAATTAATATTCAATTCTATCTGCAAATACACCAAGTATAACAGAGATGACGAATGTTTTGGACTTACAACAATATCCTTGGGTAATTCTTTTTCTCCATTATTTTATTTTTATTTTATTCTTTCCCTATGAGGAAGTGCACTGTTCCTTTTATGTAATTTCACAGCTCTTGAGATTGTAAGAGATTAAAAATTCAACTACAAAATAATAAAGAACTATAATTTCTTTATGAAAGAATTTTCTCTCCAACTCATTTTCTTCATTAGAAAATCTCTACCGTTCTAATTAAAAAGCAGGTCTAATTTGCAATATGCCTGCAAGTGAATTTGGAGTTTGGTAATTATTTGGTACCTAGGAAAAATTACCTTTTAGTTTTAATTTGAGAAGTCTATTATGAAAATGATTTTCATGAGAAAACATACCGAACCCTTAATATTTAGACTGCTTAAAGTAAGTCACACTGAGTTCCGCTCTGCAGATAGCGTTTCATTTTCTCCAAATCCTAAATTTCTCATCTCAAACATCCAAAATGTGATAACAAAATGGCTAAGCGTCATTCACAATAATAAATTCAGAGAAATATCTATTTTTCCCATAAAGTGGAACTCAACAGTTTCAGTTTAGCCTTTGCAGGTTCCGATTTCTTTAATATGAATAATAACTTTAAAAGACTTTGAACAATTACAAAAAAAAGAACCACCCCAGCATTTCACCTATAAATGAAAAATACCTCTTTTCATAACGCAGTGCAAAGTAGTAAAATGTCTCACTTTAGCTATATAGCTTTCTCAATGTTCAAATTACTTTAATCAACAAATGCAACCTCATATAAAGGAAAAAAATTAAGTCTGTATTTGCTACTCTCAGAGTGGAAATGTTACTAAAATATCCAAGATGTCTCAATATTTTAACCCAAAGCATATGTATTTTTGCATTCCCTAAAATGTTTTAATGTTTTTATATAGTTACACAGAATAACAAGGCTTCTTCGAATCCCGGCTAGCACTTCCCTAAGAAAACATGGAAAAAAAATAAAACGAGGAAATCAAATACTCAGTTTGAGTATTGCTCACCACTCCTAACTTGGCAAAGCATGATAAATGCCTGCCGTTTTAAAAGTTATATGGTTATCTTGCTATTCAAACTATAATAAATAAATTTATGCCATAACGCTCACCAATTTAGCTTCTTACAACCTGTTGGAACCCAACTCATGTAGCATTTTTAAGTCAGAGCTTTGCTTATGGACCAGGAAAAGGGAGTGGATAATTTGGATTGTTTTGATTTGTATGGAGTTACTCGGGGGAAGAAAAAAAAACCTAATGTTGGCTAAAAGTAGCTAGGATCAGATTTCTTCTTTAATCTAAAGGTCAAGAACTGCCTTTCGCTCTTATCAAATAAAATTTTAATTTGCAATTCAAAGTTCAAAATTGCAATATATTTGATCTGAGTGCAGGCTAATCACTAAGAAAAATAGAAATAAACTCTTTCATATGGTAAACAGTAGTGCTTGTTATTCTGGATGTATAAGGGGTATAGTTTTTCTTCCTAATGCCCTCATTTTATAGTGTTCAGCTTCAATTTCAAAAGATTAGTAAACATTTCTTAGCAATATTTGCTTATACATGTCCCCAGTGCCTAACAGAAGAAAACTTCAACAAAATTTGAGTCATAGATACAGGATTCATCAAAAAGATGAATGCAAATATTACTTTAGATATTTTATATATGAACAAAAACCTCAAAGGGAAAAAAAACTAAAATTTCCAAATACATTCATTTTACATTACTAATTTTATCATCCAGTCTTGGCAACTAAAGACTAAAATATTTGAATGGATTATTATCTCTTGTCAGAACATATACTTTAAAAATCCATCCACTGTAGATGTTGACATTTGAAATAACTTTCTTCCACAAATATAAAATTTTGAAATCTTAATTAAAAGAAAACTTAATTAAATCTTAATAAAGTCTTCTCTTGATAGGCTCTGACATTTTGTTTTCTGCATAACAAAATTATTTCTTACATTCTTTCCATGTTTCTAAACTATTTCATAGCAGACTACCAAAAAAAAGTTTTGGGGAGGGATCTGAATAATCTCTTAGTTAATCTTGACAAATTTTCTACAAAATTGTCTTGTGTGGAAAAATTGTAATTGAGTCAAATACGAGTTTATTTTTAATTTGTGAGTGTATATGTGTTTTTCAATTCAAAAGCAAGTAAGCAAAAAACAGAAAGAAGGAAGGGAGGAAAGAAGGAAAGAAGGAAGGGAAGAAGGAAGGGAGGAAGGGAGGAAGGAATGAAGGAAGGAAGGAAGGAGAGAAGGAAGGAAGGAAGGAAGGAATTGTTTTCACAAACGCAGTGTCTGGAAACTACTAAATATATGACCTGTTTGAGTTGTTTGGAATTAACTGAGCACCATAATCGGGTTCTCTCTCTCTCTCTTCTGTGTCTCTGTCTCTGTCTGTCTGTCTGTCTGTCTCTCTCTCTCTCTCTCTCTCTCTCTCTCTCTCTCTCTCTCTCCAAGGCCAGGTTTTACCATTGGCTAGATCAGCAGACAGTAATCCCTGTGTCCCTTTCTGGGCACAGAAAAAAAATCAGAGGGTTGAAAGAGTAATATTACCATCCTGCTTAAGATATTCCAACTCTCCACTTCCAGAAAAGTGGGCAACCAAGTGGGGTTAAACTCTCTAACCAACAACCCCAGACTTCTCAGCCTCTTCTAGAAGTTTTGACAGGAGGAGCAAGGATCCCTGCATGGATGGAGCAGAAATGTGCAATCACCTATGGGCTTCCCATGAGATCCTGTTTCTAGAACTTCCTTCCAGCATCTAAAGGCATCTTGACCCTTTCCAGAGACAAGACAATGCAGGAATCACTCATCTAAAACATTCAGTGTCCTGGGGCCCTCTCCATCCTTGTTCTGACTGCCCAACTGCCAAGAGGCCCCACTGTTCCCTTGCACAGCTGCCTGGAGCTACTCAGAGCTGACAGCCAGTTTGGGCCACTGACATTTTTGCCTGCCCAAGCTGTGCCGCACCTTGCACCTTTCTTAGTAGTCACATGTTCCAAAAGAGAGGAGGCCTAGGACCAGAGAGAGGGAACATGCTAACCAGGAAGATTTGGGGAGACCTACAAGAATTATCTGAATTTTGTCTAATGCCACCTTGACTAAGGCCCTGCCAATGGAGGGCTTTGCTCTTCTGAGTGGACATTGCTTCTCTTCCTGTGAGGCCACAGGCCATGATCTCTTTAAGGCATTCCCTACAAGGACCTAACATGCTATGGAAAATAAAGACCTCATGGGTGAGATGCTTGATCCAGATTTGGGCTCCCTGAGTAAATAAGGTAAGACACAAGAAATGAAGAGCCAGCTGGTGTACTTGAAAGTCGAAGGTAACAGAAGGTAACAGAGTCTAGGAGAATGTGACCAAGTCTAGAAGATCCAGGGATTTGAGCTTCTGGACTTTTCTGGCCAGAAGTGCTCCCAGCCAGCAATGGACAGCTTGAGGCATTTGTTTCAGAGATGTCTCATTTCTTCAGACTTCTAAAAAATGCCTGGGAGCTATTGGCATCATGAGAGCTGGGAGACATATGAGTCTCCCAGAGACCCACGGCTATGGCCTTGAGCCACCAGGACTTTGGGTTTTGTCTTCTCTATTCTACTCTTTAGTAAGGACTCAAGTCTTGCTCTGGTCCTGAAGAAGTAGAGGAAATCCACTGGGATAGAAGATGCCCTTGGCTTGACCTTGTCCTGCTTCCTCCTAGATCACTCAGTAGGGTATTATGTCTTCACAGGTCTGGCTCTGCGATGAGGAGCCTGCTCCTATCAGAACCAGTCTTGTCTGTTCTCTGTGCAGACCAGAGCTGTTAGATGATGGAGTCAGGGGTATGCAAAGTCTTATCCTTGCCCAAATCAAAAGCTTTCCTCCATGATACCTAAAATCCCAGCATGACAAATTGTCAGCTTCTAGAAGTCCTTCTCAAAGGAAGATCACCTCTGGGACCAGCTGAGTTTCTATTTCAGGAGAGAAAGCTGAGTGGACATATGAGGGAGCAAGTGTATGTTGTATGTACCTGTGTGTGTGTGTGTGTGTGTGTATACCTCTGTGTGTGTGTGTGTGTGTGCCAGTACACAAAGGGACACCAATGCAAAGCAGAGAGAGAGAAGGAGAGAGAAAACCAGACCAAGATTGACTCACTCCTCACCTTATGCCAGTCCCCAAATCGACTGATAAAGGAAGCGAAGAAGCATTTCCCTGATCTTGCAGGAGGAGAAGCAGTAAACAGGGAGCGGTTCAAGTATGGCTGAAAAAAGGTTAAACTTGTCTGATACACATCCTTTCCTGCAAAGAATAGTCTGAGGGGCAGTTCTTTTCATTTCTCCTCGTTTTTCCAAAAGGATTTTCCAAGGACCAGAACTTTCAATGTGAAAGGTAGTCATTATCCTTTTCTAATGAATTTAACTTGGGTTTTTTTTTTAACATTGTTTATTTTTTAAAAATTAAAAAATTCATTTCGGGGGGGGATGGTTAGTTTAAACATAGTAACATTAAATTATAGTAATTCAATAAAACGAGGAAAGTTAGCCAACAAAGATTCAGACAAAATTTGGTTCTATGTGTGTCATTGTATTTCATAATAAAGAAAGAAAGTTTTCTCCTTATCTGACCAAGGTATATGCTGGTACCTCATTAGGAATAGGAGGCTGCTGCTGCCGTCTAGTTTTGATTTTCCTGAGAGAAGCAGAAAACATAAGACATATGTGAGCAGGAAAGGAGCCCTGCCCTGATCCCCACGGAGGCTCCAGGGAGCCTCTTAGGTCCCAAGGCTTTCTGTTGAGGAATGTCTAATAAAACTCTGTCCACAGGCAAGAGGGACACACGGAGAAGCTAAAGTCCAAAAGTCTTCCCCAAGAAACGCCCAGAAAGTAGATCCCAAATAACTCAGGCTTCGGGGTGCCATCTGGCCTTCTATTTAGAGCCTGACCCCATCTAATAGCAACACTCTCAATATCCAGACCCCCACACACACATACAACACAGGCCACTAAAGCCTCACTCTTTGCAGTTTCTGACCTGATGCTGTATACTAAGCCTTCTATTTGCCTTCTTCCAGACAGAAACTCAGCAAGTATTCACAGACTGGCAAGGCCATTGACCACAAACAGACATTGGTTTCTAGGAAGAAACTATAGAAGTTGCCTTTCTACCACCCTCTGATAAATGTGTGCTGTGCATACGTATGCCACAGATGTGTGCCCTGTCGGAAAAAAAAAAACCCCAACACAAGTAAAATCCAACACCTGGAAAGCTTCATGCTTTCCAGGTCATATTTTTCCCCCTCACTCTTCCCCCCCCCACCCACCGCCGGTGGATTGCTAGTCCCCCAGAGGCACTCAGAGGAGAAACTTGTTCCACTTCCTGAAATGGATTCCCGGGCTTCCTTAAGAAACTGTCTGAAAGGATGTTAGAAGTTTCCAAACTTTACAACAGAGAACCCAACAACTCCAGGCACTGAGAGTCCATCCACCAAGATAACTGGAGTAGAAAATGAAACCTTCCCTTCCAACCCCCAGATGAATTCACAAGTGCCTTCTATGTTAAAGAATCTGCAAGTTCGGGCTTCAGATGTAGCTCTATGATATTGTACTCGATTCACATCAAGGGTATCCTGGGTCCCCTCCTCAAAACTACTCTCTCCCTCTCTCTCACACATACATACACAATTACAAGTTTTCAAATTGGAAGTGAAGGGTTACCTCTTCCAACAAACACCTGCTCGCTGACATGTAGTCAGTCCCCTGGAGAATGATCCTGCTTTCTCTCTCCCTTCACCTGTGTGCTCAGAAGCAATGTGATCATGTGCGGCGAATCTAGAATTTGGTAGCTTTACCAGGGTAGGCCTGGAAGCGACTTATTTTGTACGGTACAAATTTCTGTTGAGAACAACATCAGGGCAACCTAACAAACAAATCACAATGTTCCTTGTTAGGATTAACCCTCCTTAAACCTTTCTTCCTATGTGTACAGCTAGATGCTTTTACAGGTAGTAATCAGATGCCACAAATTATGGGCCTGATTCAATCCAAATTATGCGCAGAGCTGGGAGAGAGCGTGAATGAGAGACGGGGGGGGGGGGGCTGCTTTTGATTCTTCTCAGCTCTTTTGCAGATGCTTTTAATGCCAGGGCTGTTTATATCCCTTCATGGTGTTCTTTCTTGAGATTTCCCTAAGCAAGACAGAGGGAAAATGAGAAGCGAGTCCTGGGGACCTAGCTAAGTGTTTATTCTAGCATGAAGAAAATGAACTGTCCTACCTCACACCTGACAGGCTGTGTGCTAGGCATACTGGGGTAGGTACAATAATCAACAAGACAGAATACTTTGTTTTTGTAATTTTTCTCAAGCCAAATTAAGGTTCTTTTTAAATAAATAAGTATATATTCGCAAATAAATGCATTTCTCCTATCCCTGGGTGGCACATTCCTAAGAAGAGATGTCTTGAAACATTTGATTTAGAATAATTATGGGCAGTCACATCTTCGGTTTTCTTGGTTGGGGGGGGAGGTGGGGGGAGGTTTTCCTCAGACAGTTGGAGCCCAGTTCTTTCTGGCTAATTTCAGACTCTGACTCCTAGCTTGGATAAGCCATGTATTCAACAGTATCAACTGAACTCCCAAGCATCAGATTTAAGGGAAAATAGGCTGAAATGATCTAAGGGAAGTGAGGTATGCAGGAAAACATAAAAAGTCTTTTGTGCCTAGCAAGGAGTGGATACAAACTCCCCCCCCCCAAAAAAATTAATAAGCATTAAAAAACAGCCGTTGCCAAACTCAGGAAACTCCTAGAACCAGGCACTGGTGCTTCATGCTTATGAGTAGCTAGTAATCCTAGATACTTAAGAAGCTGAGATCTGAGGATCATGGTTCAAAGCCAGCTAGTGCAGAAAAATCCCTAAGATACTTATCTCCAATCAAACATCAAAAGGCCAGAAGTGGAGGTGTGACTCAAGTGGTAGAGCATCAGCCCTGAGCAAAAATGCCAAGCAAGAACACAAGGCCCTGAGTTCAAATCATGATAACATCATTTAAGAAAAAAAGGTGGGGGAACCCTAGAACATCAGGTCAATACTTCTGAACAGAAATACAGGAGTACGTCTTCTTACTATACTAGTTCAAACCTAATTCGGTGATTTGGAAAGATAATTTCTCCTTTGTAGCTCTATAGCCAGTTGCTTCTAGATTATTATAAAACTATCCACAGTTTCCCTAGCACAAAAAGAAAAGTAAGTAAGACATCTAAGAAACTATTTTGCTGGGAATGAAATTAAATAGATAGTAACCAAAGGAGAATTTTTTTTAAAAAAAGCAAAACCAATAAGTACAAGGGAAAACAAAAAAGTCCTCCTTCAATTTAGAAAACGTTCCATTTGGAGAAACAATAGAATATTGGAGACGTTTCCAGAAGCAATCGCTGCTTATGGAACAACCCCAAGTAGTAATTTCGAAACTCTTACTTACATATCATGGTAAAGGACAAGTGTCTTGTTTTTCTACCACAAATGTTGGCAGACAGACATGCCTCTGCTCCTTGCTTTTCTATTTCCTCACCATTTGTTCTCAGTGCTGAACCCAGTTTCCACCAAAGCTATCAGAATTACAGATGCCTTTCCCTTATTTTATAAATAAACTCGTGTGCCAAATGGTGCTGTGAGTCTGGAAACACTCTCAATGTGAAATAAATCATTAGTTTGCCAACGAGTGGAATACTATGCAGCTATACAAACAAGGCTGAGTGGGGAGAGCCTGAAGAAGAAAAATGGCTGGGATATAATCTAAAAGTTAGAACAAAAAGAAGAAACAAACTGCCAGGTAGCGTATGCTACCATTTCTGTTGCTGATGGGAAGAATTATGTGCCTGTGTGTGCACATGCACACCAGTACTGGGGCTCGAACTCAGGGCCAGATCACTATTAGTTAGGATTTTTTTTTCTTTTTGTTCAAGGCTGGCACTCTACCATTTAAATCACAGTTCCACTCCCAGTTTTTGGCTGGGTAATTGGAGATCAGCGTCTCAGAGACGACTCTGCCAGAGTTGGCTTCGAACTGCAATCCATATCACCAGCACCCACTGGAAAGAATTTCTGTGTGTGCAAAGGATTGGACTCCAAGCCTATAGGCCTTACATTCCTTTAACTTTATTTTTCTTGAATGGGAGAGGGAGAGAGATGGAGAGAGGGGGAGGGGACAGGGAAAAGAAGAAAAGGTCATCACATTTTTACATAGCCTCTCTAGAAACACTGGTAACAACTGAAGCAAAGTGGTCGGGAAACCTGTCTCTGCGTGTGTTGCTTGTGAGCTCTGTACAAAGCCAAGGTAATTTCCACTCAAGAACGGATATGATATGATGGCTTGAAAACTAAACCTAACAAAGCATGCATTTCTCTTGAGTGGGTGACCAAGGATGCAATCTTTGGAAGAAAAGTGCTTCCTAGTGGAGCTGACAGTGGGGTCACATCATCTAGCAGTCTCCTCTCATCTAAAAGCCTTGGGTTGGGGGTATTGGACCATGGGGGGTGGGGAAGGTCTCACACTGTCCAGCAAGGTTTTACCAGTTCACTGTAGCCCCAGGCGGCTGAGGAGCCCACGCTGCCTGCTGTGATGCCTAAGCCTCAACAGCTGCATAAACTGGCGATGGCCCAGCCTGACCTATTCCCGACACAGGTCAGAGCAGTGCATGCAGGGATAAGAAAACAACCTTCCCCTAGCCAGTGGCTGTGCTGGCAAGTCTGCAGGGTGGAGGTTGTGGGGAGCTCTCTGGCTCCCAGATATTTTTTCTTTCACTCACACAGCACCCCCAAGAGCAATGGAATCACCTATCTTTTGGGAACCAAGAAAAAAAAACAGAGAGAGAGAGAGAGATGGAATGGAGGGAAATCAGATAGAAAAGTTTTTCATTGCAGATTCTCCTTCAGTTAAAAAGAACGCCACTCTAGACCATTCCCTGAGCTCTAATGTTAAAGGGAAGAGAATTTGAAAGAATCATGTACAAAGAAAGAAAAACGCCCTCTATCTCACAAGCTGAAAGAACTACGCATCTGAGAGCAGGCTGAAGAGACAGCAGATGAAGACAGGAAAAAACACGACTGTATGAAATTAAGTAGCCACAGGAGGAAAAATATATGTGAGACCTATCTTCAGAAAGCAACTGGTTTATTCCACTTTAACCTGGGGGACAGACAATGAGCCCAAATAAAAACCAAATTAAAAATTGGTTTGAGGAGTTTTGCAAAAGCAAAGTTGATCTAAGAAAGAAAAATGTCATCTTGATAGGCTGGGAAGAAAAGTAATTAAGAAATATCCATTGACATCTGGGTGAATGGTTTTAGAATTAAATTATTTTTCAAAAACCTTTTCCATTAAGTAGTTGCTTATAAAGTCAATTCTTTTAGCATGGTGCAAATAGAACTCTGTGTGTGTGTGTGTGTGTGTGTGTGTGTGTGTGTGTGTGTGTGTGTGTGTGTGTTCAATCTTCTTTGTTGCTGCTAAGCCTTGAATTAAACTTTTATCTACCCTTGGGCAGACCCTATCCGCTACTTTGTAGGCTGGTCACTGTCTCCATGTTCAGAGCCATTTCCTCCCAAGACTTTGAGTTTCATAAAGGTCCATATAATTTGTACATAACATGCACCCTCTCATTTTTTTTCTCACAGAACCCTGGGAAGTTGGTATAATGCCCCCCACCTTACATATGTCAAGTCAACACCTGAACTTCAATTCACCTCAATTTTAAAGCACCATTGGCAATACAAGCCAGGTCACTTGAGTACTGTGTTTAAAAGACAAGAAAACATATGGAAAAGTACTTTGAGGTGTGTTCAAATCAGATAGGACAAAAACACACATTGCTATAGTGACCTTTAGTCAGGAAATCAGCCAGGAGATGATTCCAAAAGATGAAACCTATTGCTTTTCTTATAAGAAAAAGTTAATTGGGCCAATTAATTCTCTTTAGTTCAACTTAAGCTCAACCATGATAACTGAGAGGTAAAAATACATTTGCACTCTTTGGCCAAAATTTTCTTAATCATGATAATATACTTAAATATTGATTTTAAACATACACGACTGGGGCTTAAGAGTATAGGTCAGTGGAAGAATGCATGCTCAGCATGTGTGAGGCCGTGGGTTTGATGCCTAGCACCACAATAAACAAACAAATAAAATATATGTTTGAAAACTGACCCTAGAATTTGCTTTTTTTTTTAAAAAAAAAAAAAGGAGATAAAGCTTATGGTACTTCGTGTATGTGCCTATAAAAACTCACAAAATACAAATATGTAGATTTTCTGCTAAAATGCAAATACATTTATGATCATCTAAGTATTAGTTATGAAAGTATACAATAAACTAAACCAATGTTATGTCCCAATATAAATTGTACAGTAATTATCTTTCTTGTCTTACCTAGGATCCTCGCTTACTTATAATGTCTAATGACTTATGACCATTTAATTCTTCACATACTTCCAGAAATAGGCTTAATGATGGTAAACATTTTTAAAGCTACATTTGTGTTTCCACAAAACTATACTATTTGAACTCTCAGTATGATCCTCTAAATCATTAAATGCTGAAAAATCAGTGGATTTTTCACTCCCTCAAGCCTGTGTTAACCAGCCAAGAAGTCTTCTTTCTTTGTCACAAAGCATTTTGATTAGCTATTTTTAAACAGAAGAATCTATTGGATTATGTCCAGGATGAGTGAAGAATTAGCCTCTTGAATAAAAAGTTAATATTGGGCAATATGGATACAGAAAGTCCAGATGACTTTGATCAATTTATTCTGCCTCTGAGAAGAGGTATTTTATTTTATTGTTTTTAATTAAAACTCCTTCAGCGATAGTTAAAATGCTACAAACAAATATACAAAATGTACAGTAAAATGCTTTCCTAAGATTTTCCTTTCTTTTTTTTAATGGGGGGGTATCAAACCAAATTCTAAATTTTACACTAATGTTCTTTTTTAAAACTGTATTTTAAAGAGAAATGGTTGTTTCCATATTAGAAAATGATCTCTTAATCTTTTCTTTGCTTTTAATCAGGAGAGAAGGAAAGAAAATGAGACCTTAAAGGTTAAGAATTTTTTTTAAAAAAACCTTCCAACTGTTTACCATAAATATATTCTGTGATTTTCCTATCTCTTTCTGAGAAGGATGGACTTTCTTAATCATTCCAATTAAACAGGTGTTTTATCATGTTCACAGGCATTTTGATAACTGTGTGTATCCCAAGTTAAAAACAAAACAAATATATTCTCCTTATTTCAGATCATAAGCTCCGCACTGAGCATTTGAAGCAAAGCTTTCTTAGAGGAGAAATATCCTAATTCCAGTCCAAGCTCCCAACACTACAGAAGAACAGAACTCTTCTGCACTCTACCCCACTCCACAGGGTAGTTCAACCATAAGCTAAATGTGCGTGTTCCACTGAAGACTGACGTGAAAATAATTCACAACTGGGCAAGGGATGGCCACAGGGCAATTCTATCCTTTCCTCCGTGGTCATCTTCCAGGAGGGTGGCAAAGCCCTTTTTACTTTCTTTGCGCCTTTCAGGACTATAGCTCCTTAGCTGAAGGCAGCCAGTTCTTCTGTCAGTAATCTTGCTTTGGTAGGAAAATGAGATCCAACAGGGAGCTAGAATCTCTCGTCTCCTTGGTAGGGTATTGAACACATATCATAACACACTGCCGATGGGAAAGTCACTTTACTTCATATGTATATAAAATATGTGTGTACATGTGAAATATGCAGCAAAGCACTCTCTAATGCTACATCTCCCCCAGATAGGGGACCGTAACAGATCTGAACTGACTTTAACTTCCCCTTGAGTCTACTTCAGTTATTCATTCTATATTGCAATGATGGGTATTAACTATTTCATATGCGAGAGCGCTTGAACACAGACAAATTAGTAATTAGTTTTAAAACATTCACTAATGATTCTGTTCTAAACAGATGTATCTTGTTCAAACATACGCAACAAGGGCTGGAGGCTTGGCAAACAGCACAGCACCCACCTACCAAGTGCAGGGCCCTGAGTTCAAACTCAGGTACTGCCATTTGTTTAATCATACAAAAACAGAGTGAGAAAGAGTAATAAAAACCAATATTTAAAAACTCTCTGTGTAATTATTTATGTAGTAAAATGTCCAGGGAGAAAAAACTTGAGAAAATCCTCATCTACTGCACAGCTAAATATCCATAGCCTGAATCTGGCAAAAGTCATAGAGTCTCAAGAGTGATATGTTGGCATTTGTAAATTAAGCACAGAGCCCCATGCAAGACTTTTGGCCCTCCTAAGAAAAGAAAGACCAATACAAATACATTGAGTACTGAAATAAACAAACAAAAGTAATAGTTCATCTAAAAATCAACAGCCACTAAACATCATGAAATAATTCAGGTATTATTTTTTCCCTAGCATTCAACAGCAGAGTATGGAGTAGGAACTTTACTTTTACCTCAAATTCTGATGCCTCTCACAGGACAAATAAACCTTTATTTTGTGTGACTGGATATAATTTGGTACTGGCTTAATTCTTAGTGATGAATTTGTACATAAACTTCAATGATGTACACAGTGTCACACATGAACAAATATCTATTCCTATATTTTAAGGGACTTTAAAATGTATGATAGCATTATGTAACCATCTATAAAGACAAAAATGACAGAAACATATATAGAAATATCCTGTGTATTCCACACCGAGTTCTACATTTTTTTTTCAAATGTGACATTTTTTTTCTCTCCATCATGATAGCTTGGAATGCAACTTTAGCAGTACTAGTCAGGTCATTGCTCCTATACCTGCGTTCCCTCCACCAAAAAGAGAGAGAGAAAGTCAATGTGATGATAAAATCACCACTTCTAAACAAGGAATCGCCTTGGGATAATGAAAAGCGCCCATGGGTCTTTTCTATAAACTATGTACATGTAACTGGATTCAGTTTTTATTTCCTAAAGAGAATTTGGTCAATACTTCCTCAGAATTTCAGAGGAAAAGGAGAGTTTTCCAGGATAAATTGAAGGGATTCGGACTTTGATCTCTGCAGCTAAACACATCTCACAATAGAAGATGGCCAAGGAGGCCCGAGCTCTCTGGGCCTTTTAATGCATAACAATGCTATCAACAAACAGCTACTTAATCAATATTTGGCCAGGGCCGCTGAAAACATCCTTTTCAGACTTTAATTCCTACTTGTAAAACAACCTCAGGGCAGCCAGTGAGATAAGACATTAAACTGACTGCTTAATTGCCTTTTAGTGCCTTGGTAGTTATGTATGTACATTCTTAATGGTTCCTTAATCTTTATTTGCCCGCATAAATAAGTTACCTGACACAGAGTCCCACCAAACTACCACTTTCTCCATCCAAGATCCGGTCAAAATCTTGTTCACTGGATGATCAAGCCTTAAGTTTCACTGGTCATTTATGTACTCTATGTACAACTTGAACACTGAGTCTTATAATTAGAAGAGCTTCTTGTTCTGTCCTCAAAATATTCATAGTTGTTGAAAGTGCCGGGTTTGCTGACCAGCTCCCAGTCACGAGACTGATTTCTGTATACTCCACTCGCCGGAGCCCTGGCACACTGTCTGTTTCCACCTGCCGCCCCGGTGGGTTTTAATGCTTAGCCCTGGGGACTCGTAAATGACCCTTCAGTAATTATTACATACTTGAAGCCCCTACCTTCCCGTTTCAGTGCTATCAACAATCACATCAACCCCTCCCCCAAATAAACAGACGATTTCAGGCATTAATTAGAAAATCTGCGTGTTTTCAATAAGGCTAGAAACTACGCACACAGCACTCAACCAAGTCAAACCAGCAAATGAACTAAGCATACAACACTTAACCAGGTCAAACACACAAGCAGAAAAAGAAAATCAAGGATCAACTCTGCTGTTACAAAGATCGGTGGGAAATCCTCACTGCTGCGGTGAGGGAAAGAACACAGCTCCAGTATTCTAATAGACTTCAAGGCCTTCTAGTGCCAATGTTGTTGTTGTTGTTGTTGAGAGGGGGGATGGTTCCTTATTAAGTGTATCAGCTAAGTTGAGGTCAAATTCCCAGATGCTGACAAATGGACTTGAGGGTGGACAGTCAATCCAGTTAGAGTCACCAAGTTTTTATCCCATTATTTCAAACCCATACCCCATTATTTTAATCTGTGGGAAAGTTCATTCTCTTGTTTGTCGTCCATCCCAAATTTATCCCAACATTCCCTTCCTTGCAAACTTGAGAGAAGCAAGCAGGCCTTTTTCCACTTTCCAGCCCACTCTTCGTGTAAAAGGTCGCTGTTCATGCATCCCATGGTAACAAAGAATTCCAGGACTTAAAAAAAAATTATTTCTGTGGTTTTGAACTGGATTATATATGTTTAAAATCTGAAATCATTTGTCCTCGTTCATTTTAGGAGCGCTCACAAACAAAATAGAAGCTCAAGCAAAACTTTGGTCACTTTTGCTCTTTCAAATTCAGAGAAACAAAAAGCATTCGTTCCTTATAGATGGCAAATCGGAGCGGAGAAATATGTAAAGAATACAAACCCCCCTCCCCCAACCAACCAACCCACCCAGCCAGGTTTGGAGCCTCCTAGCTTCATCTTTGAAATTGTTGCAAACCTCCCACGCTCACTTGTGATTTGGAAAAGGGGGAAAGTCTTGGGAAAGTGTGTCTCCAGCCCCAATCAAAACATCAATTTGGCAATCTGGCCTCTTTTCCCCTCGCCCTCCCGAACTGACACTTCAAAGGCGCTACAACAAGTCAGTAATTGTAAGGTTGCATCTAAATATTTAAGAGAGAGTCTTGCAGTCGCGTGCCCATTTACAGTTCCTCATCTGTCCTCTTAATTCCATTACGACATAAAGCAAAAATGTTTCCCAAAACTCATAAACAGGAAAAGCGTCACTTTGTTGCAAGAAGTTGCGGGGGGGGGGGGGTAGACACGAAAAGGAGGAGGAGGGGGAGGAGGAGGAGGAGGTGATGATGAAGGAGCTGTTTCTATTGATTAGTCACTGCTTTTGTGTTAAGAGCTTTCTTTAAAATAAGGGGGGGAGGCAATGGGGGGGAGGTTGCAGAAATTTCACTAATGTGAGCCTCAGGCAAGGGAGGAAAAAAAAGAGGGAGAGAGAGAGAGAAAGAAGAAGGGGGAGGCGGGCTGTGTCTAGATGAAAGCGAGAAGGACATAAAGGAGGCAATTGAGCCGGCTGCAGCCCGGCAAGCTGAGCTTCGAGCCAGCGGGCCCTGGCGTAGGGGAGGGGGCGGCGCGGCGCGGCACTTTGGCGCAGGGCACCGGAGAGGAGGCCCAGCCCATTGTGGCGGCGCCCGCGGGCCCGCTCAGCCGCGCCGGGGGAGGAACAGAGGCGCCCATTGAGTGGTCCCAGCACGGGCCGTGCCCACAGCCCCCGGGTGCCGGCCTGGGCCGGGGCTTTGCTCCCCGGCCTGCTCTGGCTCCGGATCGCAGCGAGAGCTCCGAGAGGGTGAGGGAGTGGGGGGGGGGGCTACGTTGCCCCACCCTCTTGTCTCAGTGGGGGCGAGAATGCGGGAAGGATGGACTGGGGGGAGGGGGACGCACGGCGCCCCGGGGCTCGCCAGCGCCTGGGCGCACCGGCCCGTGTGCGCAGCGGGTCCGCGGGCCGTGCTGCTTTGGGACTGGTCAAGAAAAAAAGGGGGGGATGAGGAGTTGAGAAATCTAAAGAGATCTCGGAGAAATAAAAGGGAGTGGTTCTGACCTCTTTCGGGTGCCCTTTCGGCCGTGCATCCTAGTGTCTGCCAAACAAACTCCGTGCGCCAAAGTTGTCCCCCCGAAAGCCCATGTCAGCAGTGCCCGCCGGATCCACCGGGCTAGAAGACCCGGCAAGAGCCCATCGCGGTGGTCTCGGTACCCCCCAGTCCCTCCTTGATCAGCTCTTCCCTCTTTCTCTGTCCGGGTTCTTTCTCAACATCGGTTGTACAGTACAAACATGGGGAGCAGGAGGGGGGAGCCTGACACTTTGGATGCCCAACAAGGGATGGGATTTTTTTGTTTATTTTTGAGGTTTCCAGATTGCAAACTGTATCTCAGTACATTTCACCCCATTCTTTCTCTAGGTTCCTCTTGCCTTCCAAAGCTCCTCCTGAAAAGAAGCTGGAGGTTCCAAATAGAGTGAGGCTGTGCGTCCCCTGACAGCTCCAAATTAAATTAAGCTTCAGCTGCTGAGGTGTGTGCGGGCCGTGTGTGTGTGTGTGTGTGTGTGTGTGTGTGTGTGTTGTCAACCGCACAGCTCCCACTGGGAAGAATACTCTGATTTTTTAAAATGGTAGCAATTTCCCTTGAATGGCAGCAAGCACAGCTAGACTAGAAACATTTTGTAGGTGAAATGAGCACTTTTTCCACACTGGAGAGTCCATAAAACTTCCTGGCGCAGCAGCTATTGGGGCTCATTGAATAATTCATCCCTCATTGCAAGGCCATAATGTCTATTCTGGGTCCTTTGTGGGGCTGTTTTCTCTTCTTTTCTCCTTGAATTATAAAAAGGTTGCCTTCCTTTGTTCACATCAAGCTGCTCCGAGCTGGAGCTTTGTCTGGGCCAAGCTAAAGTGTGAGTTTCAATGGACTCTCCAGGCTTTGTCTCCCAAGTTCATCTCCAAGTGTAGATTGTGTAGAGAAGGCCTTCTTTGTAAAAGCTGGAAAAGTTGTACAAATGTTTGACCAGCTCATTTGGGGCGTTTTGTCTCCTGGGCCTCAGTTGCCTGTACTGAGAGGGACAGGCAGATTTGCCCCGCTGTGGCTTCCAG
The DNA here is from genome assembly GCF_000151885.1 of Dipodomys ordii. Taxonomy (NCBI): domain Eukaryota; kingdom Metazoa; phylum Chordata; class Mammalia; order Rodentia; family Heteromyidae; genus Dipodomys; species Dipodomys ordii. Next base: position 55,730,730 of record NW_012267217.1, read on the forward strand.
CAAAGTTAGCAAAGCCAGGGATATAGGCCTCTGCAACAACTCTTGGCCCTCTGAGCCATTGCTTTAAGAGCTCTCTAGGTTTGAGGTTGTCTAACTGCTCAACTCCTTACCTTCCTTCCACCCCAGCATCTCCCTGCTGGGCTAGAATAAAAACTAAAGTGTGTTCTCAGAGATCAGGCCAGGAGGGCTGGGAAGGTGGCTCAGTGTTAGAGCGCTTGCCTTGCATGCCTGAGGCCCTGGGTTCGATTCCTCAGCACCACATAAGCAAAAAGAAAAAAAAAGCCGGAAGTGGCGCTGTGGCTCAACTGGTAGAGCGCTAGCCTTGAGCTGAAGAGCTGAGGGACAGGGCCCAGGCCCAGAGTTCAGGCCCCACGGCCGGACAAAAAAAAAAAAAAAAAGAGATCAGGCCAGGAAAAGATACCACCCCCCCAAAAAAGGAGAGGCTTAAACTGAGTCCAAGGAAGGCTCCTGCTCTAACGGGAGGGACGGGACAGCACACATCATCACGTTGCTCACCAGCATTGGGTTTGAGGTATCTTTTCTCAACTGCATGAGTGTCCCAAAGCATTCTAGTTGTTTGTAAACCTAAATATTTTCTGTGTGCAGATTTTTGCAGACGTTCAGAAAGAAACCACTGTAGAAGGCTACACACCCAGGCTTAGATGATAAAGGTAAAAAAAAAAAAACAAAGTGATTTTCCTGGCTCAATCCCACCAAGGACCCCACCCTAGTCCAAGCATGCACCCTGGAAAGCTACCTGTGCCCCCAGGATAGCTCCAAAACTCAGCTTAGCCCAAAGAGGTCCAGTCAGGAAACCCACCAAACTGAGAAGGGAACCCAGTCACTCCTGATATTTTTTAAGTTGAAGAGATGTAACTCTCATCAAACCAAAAATCACCTAGATCTTGGTAAAGATCTAGGCAAAAAGATCTTGGCAAAATGATCCTGTTCAGATCCATCTCCCAAGGCATTGAACACTCCCTTGTCTCTCTCCCCTCCCTCTTCTCACCCTCCTCCTCTTCTAACTTTGAAGTTTCAAGACAACTCCAAGCAGGTAATAATGGGAAAGCAGCAGCCTGCAATTCTTGTTCCCTTGGGGGTGGGGGAAGAATTTCTCTTGGTGCTGACAGGCCACAGCCAATATGGAGTGGGTGGTCTGTACCCCTGAGGGGACAGAGGATGACAGTACTGAGAACCCAGGAGCACAGATCCTTCAGTCTTGTAACCCAAAGCTTGGGTTCAGACACCTTCAGGTTAAATGCCATCAATACTTACAAACAAATGACAAAAACAGCCAACTTATACACATACACACAACACGGAAGAGATTAGATGGATTTAGAAACCCATCAAAACTCTCTGCCTCTGTCTCTGTCTCTGTGTCTGTGTCTGTATCTGTCTCTGTCTCTGGCTGTCTGCCCTCACCCCCTCTCTCTCATCCTTGCTTTTCTTGAGGCTGGAAAAGCTACTGCAAACTCTGGAGGCTTAAATATCCTCTATCATACCCCAACTACTCAGAGATTCCCAGTCTTCATTTCCACTCAGCTCCAAGACACCATCAGTACCACATACAGATGAACTCATTCACCGGTTTATGCTCGGTGGACTAAAGCTGGTATATAGTAATAATAATAATAACAACAATAAATAAATAAATAAAGGAAAGTTTGACTCCGTGGTAGAACACTTGCCTAGTATACATGAGATCCTGGATTCCATCCCCAGCACCATGAAGATAAAAGTAACAGATTAGAACAGAGCAGATGTTGGTTTTCATAGCAAGTACTTCTGTGCTCTTTCGTTTGAAGGCTCTTACAGTAGCCAGCGATGGGTTGTCAGAGAACCAGGACAAGCCAGGGCCAGGAGCTAGCAGCCACTGCGCCACCACTCACCTCTCTCGCTCAGGATGCCGTCAATGCTATGTTTTGCTTTTTTCTCACTTTCCTCGGCCTCCTTCCTCTCCAGGTCAGCCTCTTCCTCTTCGCCTTTCCCAAATTTACTCCTCAAGATGCGGCTGATGGAACTCACTGCAGATGAGAGGAGGAAGGGCCCACAGTCAGCTGAAACGAATCACGCTGTTCAAGATCCATCCCCCTAAAAGCCCCAACCAGGGCCACCCTCCATCCTGTCCTGCTCCCTCAGCTGGAATCTCCCTCCGGAATCCGAATCTCCTGGCCTCTGCCATCCATGCCGCACACTATTGTCTCTTCCTTCCACTCACAACCCCCACCCCTTTTATAGGCCTCTAGGTATGGGAGCGCAGCAGCTCCTCCAGCCTTCGACTGTGGGTGGAAAAAGAAAATGTCATCTTTGTCCCTCTCCTTTTGAGAAGCGTTTGTTTCACTTCTTCAATAGTATGCTAAGTTTCCGGCCTGAGAGTCTCCCCACCTGAAGTCGTTTGGCCCTGGAGGTTCGAGGTTCGAATGCAGTCAAGAGCCACTGCGGACCTGCTCCCCCTGCAAACCAACTGTTTTTTTTCTTTTTGAGGCTATAAAAGGTTTAAATTTCAACTGCAGAATCGTTTCCTATTGTAAAAATCAAAAGAAAATGCACTCTCCCCCATTTATTTTTTCCAGATTCCAGTCTGGTAAACAAATCCATGCCCTGAAATATATCGTTCTTGCAAAGGGAAAAAGGGAGTTTCCTTTTAATTAAAAACAAACTCCCCAATGCTCCCTGACTCTGGTTCTACCGCTGGTCTTTCTCTTCCCTTGGGGGGGGGCAGGAGGGGGAGAGACGGTGGTGGTAGGCTGGATGGTCCCTGAGACTGATTCTCGGGGAATATGGGAGGGGGAATTGCCTAAGCTCTCTTTTAGCACAAGCAGAATCTTGATTGGTAGGGCTCCATCTCTTTTTGACGGGGGTTACCAAAACATTTGTTTCTCTTTAAAAGGGAACATCAATATTAATAAATGCTTGGCCTCTGCCTCACATCCCCTTCCCTGCCTTCTTTGGAGAGATGTCTGTCCATGGAGGTCTCTTAACCCTCCACCCTAGGGACAAGCAACCCCCCCCCAGCTCCATAAAATGCCAAGAACGTCTGGTTTATAAATATTTCAGGGCCTTGGGAGAACAGCCGCCCAATAGTCAGGATCAATCATTGAGGGATTGTGGTATGAATGTCCGAGTGGGTAATAGTGACTGACTGTCAGCGTGGAGACCTTAATTGGGTCTAGTACCTGAAGGCACTGTGTTGCGATCACAGACTGCATCCTTGAGTAATTTGTCTCGGATTTCCCAGCTGAACATGCCAGGGTTCTCTCGTTTGTATTCCTCAATTTTCTTCTCCACATCAGGCGTCGTTACCTGCTTTAAGAGAACATGCGGGCCCGCATGAGTACCCCCGTACTCTGGGCTAGACAAAATAACCCACCACTTAGCCTGGTGCCCTTTCCTGTATCCTCTGAGAAGATATCCCCCCCCCCCCCGTGTTAGCCAAAGAATCACAACTCTCAAAGGCAATTCGCTTTACAAAGAGGCAGACAGGAACTCCGGTGCAGCCTGGGGACCCTCCACCTGCCCAGATAAGCTCCCACAACCCACTGAAATCAAGAAGAATTAGACTATCTTGGAGGCAAGGGTGGCATTTTCTGATGCTTGGAAATAAAGACAACTCTTTATACCCGAATCATGCGAAAATGAAACTAAAAAGGTAATGCTTGAGAGAGCTACTGAACAAACGAATTAGATCAGCAACTTGTACCACTGCACAGATACAAGATTGTTTTTTTTAAGGGAAGAGCAGAATGAGATGCAAAAAAGTTGTCTATCTGAATTTTTAAAAATGGAGTGGAAGAGTGATATGCCTAATGAGAGATTTATACTTTCCGCTCATCACAAATAAAGAGTTTATAAGGATTCTTAGGTTGAGAAAGGGTTGGGAAGAATGAGGGAATTGAAGGATATTTGAAAGTCCCTAGTTAACCATAACCCTTTTGGGGTTTGCCCCCTGCAAACTAGAAAATCATCCTGGCTTTCCCTCGGAAGCAGAAGAAAAGATAGTGCCTGTGTAATCTCCACACACACACACACACACACACACACACACACACACACACACGGCCCTAGCCAGTGTGAATTTCTTTGAAAAGAGAACCAAAAATAATTTGAAGATCGTTTTAAATTGCTATTTTGAAGCAGAGTCAATGCTTACTACAAAAAAAAAAACAATCACAAATGGGTTTTTTTGGAGTCTTTGGATAATTAAATATGGGACAGAAATCATTTTTTAAACCAACAGAAAAAGAGGTTCTGAAGTTTGGAAAGCGCGGTGAGATGAATGAGGTTTGAGGGAAGACAGTTGAGAAGACATCAGCAACAGGTGAACGTGTACAGCTTCCAAGCTTTCGCTGTTTGATAAAATAATTCCATGAGATATTCAGCGCTCCCAGGATTTATGTGTTTCATTTACAAAACGTTGCGTTTGCCTATAATGTTTGTCAAGGACTGTCCCTGCTACTGCACCCGTGTGCGTGTGTGCGCGCGCGCGTGTGCACACACACGCACACGCACCCCTTCCCGGACTTGAAGACTAACTTTTTGAAAAGCCCCAAGTGGCAGCTCTTAGTCCCGACCTGCTCTTCCATTAGATAAACTGCAGCCCAAGCCCCAAGTAAGGACAGCCAGGCCCGCGCGCTCACCTTGGGCTTGCTGCCGCCGATGGCTCCGGGACGGATGGAGCCTGTCTCCTGGTACCTGCACAGGATCTTAGACACGCAGCCGTGGGACACGCGCAGCTGGCGCGAGATCACGCAGGGCCGAATGCCGTGGTGAGCCATCTCCACGATCTTGTGGCGGATGTGGTTGGGCAGCGGCCTACCGTTGATAAATACGCCGCCGAGCTGGTTCACGCGGCCCTGGCCCAGGGGAGTGGACACTGGGAGAAGAAAGGAGAAAAACAAAAAACAAAAAAGAGAGGGACACGAAGAAAGTCACTTAGAGAGAATAGAAAACAACAAGAAAAGACGGACCCACCAAATTTTGCATTCTTCTCTCTGACAGCCCCAAAGTTAAAACTGCTTCCTACCCAACTCCCAGTTCTAGGCCCGCTTTTGGTCACATTTGGTCAAATTATTAAGCGTCCCAGCGGCATGGAATCGCGTGATGAGGCCGGGCTACCTGCTCCGGAGCTCTTCTTCCCTTTCGACCCCAGACTAGCGACTTGGAGCAAGCAGCCCCTGGGGTTGGTGGAGAAGATGGGGTCCTGGCAAGATCTATCCTCAAAATCTGCCCAACTGGGGGCTACAGTAAGGGTTTGGGGGCGAGCTGTCAGCCCTTGGGGTTTCTGGGGTACAGTCAAAGAGTCAGAAAGGACACCGAACGCGGGCACAGGTGGTGGCCATGTCACCTGTTACACGCAGCAACAGCGGTGGCGCTCAGGCTGGTGGGCATCGCGGCCTCGCTTCATAGCATTCGTGGGGCACTGAAGACACTGTCCAAATCCACCCCCCTCCCCTGCTCTCCCGGGCCCTAACCCTTCAAATTGTTTAGAAAAGCTCTTGAAGGGGGTGAGGAAGGAAAAGAAGGGAGTTGCAAAACTTTCTGAAATGCCCTAAATTTTCAGGCAGACAGAGGGAAAAGGCATCCCCAAACATACAGGATCCAGAAACTTGGAGCTGCTATTTGAGTTGAACGGGATTGATTTATTATTGTTGTTATTATTATTCATTAGTGCTAAAAAAAATAAAGTCCAATTACGATGGCAGGAGCCGCCTGTAGTCACTACAACAACTTTGCCCAGCGAGAAGGTTCCGCGGGGACGCCCAAACGTCCTCCCAATGTGGACTCCGCTGGGACCATGTTTGCGCGTAGAAGTGGCTTCTGTGGGTGGCTCCAAACGCTGTTCATCCCCTTTCCAAACAACGGGAGAAAGTGGTGGAGCCCGCGGGCCGCAGGCCTGGCCGCCAAACTACGCGCCGGGCTTTTCACCGGGGAGCGGATGGTAGATGGAAAGTGAGGCCGGGCCTGGCCCCCAACTCCGGCTTCTTGAGGTGGGACTTCCTCCTTGGACTCTCCGAAGGAGTCGGTGCGGGTCGGGGATGGTCGGGGGTGGGGGTGCCGGGAGACAGTCGATCTCCAGCCCCGGGATTCAGGTGGCGCCGAGGCCCTTCCTTACCTTCCAGCGGGAACCCACTGCGTGGATAGTTCTGCCCCGGGCCGGGGCGCATCATCCTGGGGACAGCGCCGGCCAGCGTGGTCATCCTGGGGGCAGCTTCGCTCGGAAATTATATCCAGGTGAAGAAGGCAAAAGGGAAAAAAAAACGATCGCGGCGCAGCGGGTGACCCTGGGGAACTCTACGGAGCGTGAAGAGCTCCTCCCTCCCCCCCCAAAAACGACAGGAAAGAGAGGGAGGGACGCGGGAAAGGAGGAGGAGGAGGAAGAGGAGAAGGAGGAGGGGGACGGCTGCTGGCCTCCTAATCCAGAGGCTGGAGATGGAAGGTGGAGGGGGGGCCGGGTGTGGAGACCCCTAGAGTCCCGGATCCCCAAGCCCAGGGTGGAAAAAGTTTGGTGTGCGTCTGGTCGAATGGCGCCGTAGCTGGGCTGGGGAGGGGGCGGCGCTGGGAAAAGTTGTGGGGGGGGGGGAGTTCCAAGCGCCGGGATGAACCGGGTAGGGGGGAGGAAGGGGGGCGAGGCAGGAGCGCGGCCCGAGCCTTCCTCTAGTCGGGACCCCGAGTGCTGGGATCCCGGCTAGGGAGCATTTATTAGTTCTTTCACCCAAAGCTTGGTCTGGAGCCCTGAGCTGCGATTGGCTCATGAGGAGACCGGCCCGGGTGGCGGAGGCTCGCGCTGATTGGGCGACGGCGGCCACTTTCTCTTCCCATCCCAGACTGCCCGGGCCTCCGTGGACCCCAAGAGCGACTCGCGCTGAGCCCCAGCCCCGAAGAGAGAAGGGTGGTGGTGGTGGTGGTGGTGGACCCGAGGAACCCGGGAGACAACAGCCCGAGGGTGATGACAGCGGCGGAGACGTGTGTGCGTGTGCATGTGCGTGTGTGTGTGTGTGTGTGTGTGTGTGTGTGTGTGCGCGCGCGCGCGTGTGTGCCTCAGTCTACCACTCTCGGGGCGCGCGCCTACGCGGTCTCTCTCCTGGCCTTTCTGTTTCTGCGTCTCTGACTTGGTGTCTTTCTGTGTCTCTCCGTGTCCGCCTGTCTCGACTGTTTCTCTCATTCTCTTTAAATCCCCGTTTTTTTCCACCTGTGGGTCTCGGGCTGGGCTTACTGCCCGCCGCAGGGGGCGCTGATAAGGCTTATTTTCCCTTCCTCTGGTCAGTCTCTGCCCCTTGGCCTAGACTCGTTCTAAGATCCTCCCTTTGGGGCTCCTCTCTGAAGAGTCCAGGATGTGCCTGTAATGTCCTTTCTGTCTTTTCCATCTAGAGGTGAGGGATAGGAGGTGGGTAGCTGGGAAGACAGGCAGCAAGCAGGTAACCAGGCCCTAAGATTATATCCTTAAAGTTTGGCCCGTTAGGAAGAGTCATCTCCTTTACTTGGTTTAAAAAAAAAACACACACACACAAAAAAAAAACTCTCTTAGGATGCTGGGGCTCTAAATCTCCACGTAGAGACCCTGGAGGCAGAGATGCATCTATATGTTAAAGTTTTGCCCGGCTGCAGCGTTTGTTCTCAGGAATTTATTATGGCATTCAGACTAAAGGGGCTGGAAAAATAAAAGGAGCAAAGTCTTGGCTAGGAGCTGAAGTGTCCCTCAGCAGGATGTGACGCCAAGAGTGTTGTAAAGACTGTCTGTCCTTAGAGAAGGTACCATTGTGCACAGCCCTTTATTTATAACTTGGTAAGTGCCAGCGAACTCGCCTCCTTTACACCCCCGAGTGCCAGCCCCGCGTCTCTGCTCCTCGCTTTATTCGCTCAAGTCTATTCAGAGACTGTCACTCCGGGACTGTGAGGTATTCAGGGCCTTAATCAATCAAAAGGATGAGAATCAGGCAGGTTTTTCCCTTTGAAATAAAGGAAACAATGACTTCTGGGCTTCAAGTTCCCCCTTTTTCTTTTATCATATTTGAATTTTTCCTGCCCTGGAGTCAGTCCACCCCTCTCTCCGTCTCCCTTCCCCCACCTCCTTTGACAATTTTGACATGAACCCAGGACCCCTATCCTATTTGCCCACTCCTAATTAAGGCAAAGATTGGGGTGGTGGGGGGTGAGTTTAAAATGGTGACTGTTCAACCTTCCCTGAGTTGGCCCTTTAAGAACCAACCCACTGCCAGTGGTGGGGGGGGGAGCAAACAAGCTCAGGGCTGGGCCTGGTGTCAGAAGGCTTGGTTTGACCCTGGGAGAAAGGCCTCGGGAGACTCAAGAAAATGTCTGCACCCCCTCCCCCATATCCACCCACCCTTGGGGAGGGGCCTGTGTATTCATAGTACTAAGTGGAGAAGCTGTTTGGAGTGGAGGCCTGTTTAACCCGCTTTTACTTAAGATGATTCAATTTGTCAAGGGGAAAGCTTGCTTGCTTTCTTTTTTTTTTGGCTGATTAGGAGTCACCAAAGTCGTGGTCCTTACCATCCACTTTTGGATGGTATCTGAAGAGCTAGATGCTTTTCTTTTCCATCCATCCCAGAGTTTGAGCAGAGATAACCAAGTATTTCCTAGGACCACAGTAACAGTATGGGAAGGGGGGTTATTTCTGGAGGGAAAATGCAAGCTAAAGGGAACCCCAAACCCACCATGCATATGAGGAAATCTTCTAGGGCTGACTCTCATTTGATTTTGAGCCCAGGTTGGGTCTCCAGGGCTTCACAGTGCAGGCCTGCACTCTCTTGCTGAGCAATTATCCCTTCTGGGAACCCACACATTCCTGGGGAGACAGGCTTGCTGTAGACTCCTTACTGACTTCTGGAGCCCTGAACCCACCCTCAGACCAAGATATTGCCTTGAATTGGCTCTTGAGTGCCCACACACCTGGGTCCAGTAGTGCCTTTATAAACTACCCCCCCCTTGCTGGAAAAACATGAAGGAATGGGAAAATAATCTGTTTTGTTGTGTGTTCTCTCCTTTCCTACAGGGCCTGAGAGGTTTTGATGCACCTAAAGAATTAGCTCGGTCCTTCTCCACCCAGAGGTACCTGAGGATTCCTAGAAGGAAGAGTGGGCACTCATGGGGCTCCAACTACCTCTGAAGACTTCAGGAGTTCAAATCCCTTGTGTTCAACAAGTTCAATCCAGCCCCGGACCAGGACAGTGATTTTTGGCTAAGGCTTTATAGATGGTGGTATCCAGTCCCTGCCAGACCAAACCAGATCAGAGCCCACTACCATCCCCCACCCCCACCCCCAGCTGGGTTCAACAGGTTGCTCCTAGAGTTTCCCTAAAGTTGCAAAAAAATACTCCAGACAGAGTTCCCTACTCCAACTCCCTCCTCATTTCTGAGATTGGGGATCTCTGTAATTCTTTTGGAAGTGACTTGGGAAGCAGAAGCCACCCTCCCTGCTGCTGGAAGAGTCGTGCACTGAGTTCATTCTCTCCCCCCCCCCCCCCCCAGTCAGTGGGACACGAAGTTCAAAGTTCAGGAGAGGAATGTGGCTAATTGGAAATATTGTGATCCAGCAGTGCAGCTTGGAAGTCAAGAAGTGCGGCCCTGACACCAACCTTGGAAATGTCCCCCAAGAGGACAAATTACCCAGAAAGCCTCCAGGGAAGTCCCTACAGTTTTACTGTGAATCACAGCTGCGTCCACACACGCTATCTGCCCACGAGCAAATTGAAGCTGAAGTCTTGGGGGTGGGGGAAGCTTGCATTGGCTTGCCTATCGCACTGCCCATCACAGGGGCACTTCAGATGAAATGAACAGCCAGCTGGCTGGCCAGGCCCGGGTGGTGATCATGCCCTGTTTCCTTGAAGGCTCTCCCTCCCTGGTTTGAAAGCCTGCCTAAGTGACTTTTATCCGGATGGCTCAGCATCCATCTGTGTGCAGCCCTTTCACGGGCTGGCTAACTGGACAAGTGTTTGTTTCATGGCCCAAGGGCCTCTCCAGGCCTCTGAGGGATGATGACCTCTCTTCTCCCTGGACACAGATCTTTAAAGGAAATTATAATCTATTCAAAATAATGTCTCTGGTTGTGTGTGTCTGGGGGAGATGCCTTTCATACAGTCCTTTTCTATAGGGTCTGGAGCTCTGGAACATTAGAGTGACCTGCAGGGAAAGAGCCTGGACACCAGCCTGGTCACTGGCCCGGTCACAGCATGATCTCAGGATGTAGCCCCAGACTGGACAAAGCCAAGAAATCCTGAGTCCTACAGAAAAGCTGCTTGGTGCTCAAAGAAAGAAAAATGAAAACTTCTGGTTCTTAGTCACAAGTGCAATGGTACCAATTGCTAATTGTGCTGGTTAACGGAGCGGCACATCACATCGCTGTCACAGCTGCGGTACGAGGCACCCCCACACACACATACCCATACACTTACACAGTTATTTGTCAAAATGCATTGGCACTTCTTTTCTCCCCATCAGAAAATCAGCTGGGATGAGTTAAGATCTAAGAAGTGGATGAGGATCTGGACACTGTGCTGAAATGTCCCATTGAAACGTTGTGTGGGCACTGGAAGGTTGTGTGGGCCACTTAGCGTAAGAGCAGAGAGGGCTCTCAATAAAGAACACATGGTTTGGGGGGAAGGGAGGGACCGGGAGAGAGGAGGAGGGGAAGGAAGAAAGGGAGAAAGGGATGGGAGAGATATGGGGGCGGGGAATTCTATGAAGAAGGCAGAGAGAATTTCCCGCACCACCACTGGTCTCCCACAGACATTTATTTGCGTCTGTAAAATCTGCTTTTACGTGAACAAGAAAAGCAAGATATGTTAGAGTCTAATTCTATAGGGAGAAAAAAAGTCTTGTAAAATTAGAAATAGTCCTGAACATGACTCCCAGAGGGTCCAGGGGGGAGAAGGATTTGATGGCTGCTGTGTGCACTCACCCGTGTATGAGGGTACCCCGAGTACAGAAGGGGACTGGCTGGGACGAGGGGTCGCCTGGGCCTAAGTCCGAAGCCCACCAGGAACAAAGCTGGGAGTGAAGAAATGCAGGTCTGCTGGGTTTCTAACGGGACAGAAACTCCCAGAGCAAGAAGTAGGCAAATGACTCCCCCAGCTTCGGACAGGAGCGGATTGTGTGCCCCATTCGAGGGGCTGGGGGCGGCGGGGGGGTGGGTGGAGTGGAAGAGAAGAGGGGGACAGGCCTTTCCCTTGGATCGGTACCCACCAACTCTTCGATGCCACCTGGCTCCAGTGTCTGAGTCCAGGACGGCCATGTCTTTTCAGCTTGGATCTATGTCAGACACACACACACACACACACACACACACACACACACACACACATACACTTTTTTGCCGGGAGTGATTTCACCGCGCGAGAGAAGCCGGAAAGACAATGGTTCAGACCCATTTTCTTCCCGCCGAGCTGAACGAACGCCCCAGTGGGGTCCCGAGGCGACCCCGCGGCCAGTGAGCCCAGCCACCGCGGACCTTGGCGTTTAAAGGCGCTCCGGGAGCCGGAGACGGCTCCGCCGACAGAGCCGAGAAAACGCAACAGGTGGCGAAGGCCGGGTTTCCAGGCCCAGGCCCCGCTCCATCCGGCCCGGGACCGACCAGACTCCTCGCAAGCCTGCGGCGGCCAGCACCTGCCTTCCCCCGACCCGGCTCTGCACCCCGGAGTGCCCGCCCGCCTTTCCCCCTCCGCAGCCCCGCACTTTCTCCAAGCCGGGACCAAAGGAAGATTGAAAACTGAAGAGAAGGACGGACAGGGGAGGGAGAGAAAAGAGGATACACAAGAAAGAAAAGAAAGGGGAAGAGGGAGGAGAGGGGAAGGAGGGAGGAAAGAAAACCTCAGGTTTTCTGTGGAGGGAAAGAAGGGAAAGGAAGAAGGGCAGGAAAGGAGGGAGGGAAGGAGATTGAAAAGGAGAGAAAGAGGGAAGGGAGAAGGGAAGGAGGGGAGGAGGAAGAGGGAGAAGGAAGCCTTCATCACTAGAACCAGTCTGAATCTCTAGCTATGACTTGCATTAAATGATTTCATAGATCTTAAGTTATTTCCCCCATCTTTCATTCCCCAGAAGACGTCCTTTTCCTCTTTTAAATAAAGTTTGTCATTCTCAGTACTTTATTCCAATAGTTGGCTTCGGGGACTGTAGTGAGAGAATTGTTTTGATGCCGAGGCTTGAAAACGGGCAAAGTGTGAGAGGGAACTGGAAAGATGAACTCTGAACGCCCTGGACCACGAAACAGTTCCAAAGGAAACGTCAGGACACCCTGGTTTAGCTGCAGGTAGCAAGCAACAGAAGTGCAAATCCAGGGCTAGATGGTGGCCTGCCCAGGCCATCTTGCAGAGAGCTGTCTGACTTGCCCCTGGTGGACCTTTAGCTCCGGTCATCAGCACTGTTGTGTCCCTTGCTCTTCCAAAAAGAAATAGAGACTGGCGAAGGGGTATCCCAGGCCCGGCTGGGGCCAGGAGTCAAGACAAGTAGCCCCAAGAGAAACGAACGTCGGGAGTGCCTTTCTTCTTCGTTTCTTTCCTTTTCCAAACGAAATCTAATAGTTTCTGGCTGCAAAAATATATATCACTGGCCCTCAGTCTACAAGATTAACATTTGGATATGTAGGAAATGTAATCTGCATGGCTAATTGATTCTGAGCGTATCAGTTTAAAGGATAAAGATCGATATCTGCATGATGGATATTGTATTAATAGGGACATAAATAAAGGCCCGAGAGTCGTTACTGAAACCTTTGAAGCGGCTTCCTGGCTCTCAAGTCCTCCCAGTGTCACTCGGTCACCCTACCTCAGTTCCTGCTGAGCGGGAAGACTTTGCTTTGCCCACTGCGTGGGGAGGAGGGGGGTCTCCAGTTAAACTCAAGAGTGTATTTTAATGCGCCTCCATCTAGGGAGAAGCAGTACTTATTTTCCTCTCCTGCTCTGATGCTGGTGGACAGTGTAGCCAGAGAGAGGGTAGCATTTTCGTAAAATTCATCCGACTCAGAAATTTAGAAACACGGTCACGTTAGCACACGGGGCTTGTAGATACTCCCGAACATAGTCCCTGCAGGCTGAAGGCTCCAACAGAAGCCAGCCCGGGAGTTGGGTAATCTGGGTTCTGCGGGGTGCCCCAGGGACGGGCAGAGGAGGAAAGAGGGCCCAGGGGCTGGGGAAAGCACAGCAAAGGCAGGTTACTGACTTGGAGGAGGGCGAAGAACCACTTGCAACCCAGAGGTGGTGGTGGAGGGGAGTTTAGGGTTTTCCTCAGGGGGTGACCCTTACAGACAGTGAAGTGAAGGGGGGCCAGGTGAGGTCCCCTTGATTTCCACATCTCCGCCCAGTGGTTGCCAATTAGCGCTGAGTTCCGGTGACTGCCCCCTCCACGGAGCCCAGGCTACCCAGGGAATTTTCCAAACGCAAAGAGATTACCTCCCCGCGGCCCTCCCCCAAACACTTCTTCGTTAATTAAGAGGGACATGTGTACAAGACGAGCGTGAGCATCATCTTTATTGAAATCGCAGCCCTCCAGAGCGCCCTTTGAATCATCACCCGAAGCGAAAGTTCAATCACCCAAATCGAAAGTACCCCCGGCGCCCCGCCGAGCGCAATGGTGACCGGAGAAGCCGCGGCGGCGGCCGCGCCTCGCCAGCCCGGTCCCCCACCAGGGCTCTCCGGCTCTCCCTGCAGTGGGTGCCCACGAGAGACACGATTCGGCTGAGGGACCCCGCGGGGAAGTTCGGACACTCGTGTCTGCGGCGCGTTGGCCCTTAACAGCTCCCACAGTCCGGGATCCGCCAGGCAAAGCAAAGCCTCTTCTTGTGAACATCCTTTCTTTGGGCGCATGTTTGTGTATGTACACACCAGCACTCAGGAGAGGAGAGGGGAGCGGAAGGGAGGGAGAGAAATCCATGGCCCTTTCCTCCCCTACTCTGGGCCCAGTCTCACTTGCCTTCTAATTTTTGATGCTATTTAGAGGAAATTGGATTAAAAAAATAAATCTGTGCTGATCACCTATCCTGGGGACAGTCAGTATACCTCTGGGGTGACTTCAGCAAGAGGAAGAAAACTAGTCCACTTACCAAGAGGACACTTAGGATGACAGCCCTGGGTAGTAGGGTGGGAAGATTCTAGAACCTATTCTGGGGACCAACTAACTCCTCAGAGGTACAAACGGATACCCTGTGGCACAGCTGCTTGTGATGGTGTGTGTGTGTGTGTGTGTGTGTGTGTGTGTGTGTGTGTGTGTGTGTACCTTTTCCGGAGAGGAGAACCTAGCAAAAGGCAAGCCGGAAGCTGGCAAGAGATTGAAAGGGGTGGGTGGCAAGTGTGAGGGTTAAGTTCAGATCCTCTGACAGCAATCTGGAAAGCCAGGACCTTGGGTGCTCAAAGAGAATGATCTGGTTTCATCAGGACTGGCCTCAGTTTCCCCTTATCTATCCCTACCCCACACATCCAACCCCCTCCTAGCAGGTTCTGACCTCTGAGTGCCTTGAACCTGGACCATTGGGGTCTCAGATTCCTTCACTTGAAAAGGTTCTGACACCCTGAAGAAAAAGTATGTAGGGGGTGGGGTGGGCAGCGGGGACTCAGGGTCTGAAGCAGGGGAAAGATAACAATAGAGGCTTAGTCATTAAGATGGAGGCTGCACATGCTCTCTTTGTGGGCGCTGACCTCTTAAGAAGAATCACTCTCCCAACATTGCATCTTCTACAAGGTGATGTCCTGACTTTTCAACCCAGTTATAAATGCTGGATCAAGCCCAGCCCACAGCCAGCCAGCCAGCCACTCCACCCATGGCTGTGCTCCAGGATGCCCCCAAGACCCTGGCATCATCATATACTTGCTTGCTTCCTCAGTTTCCCTGGGAGGTGGGAAGCTTTGCCTTGCTCTGAGTCTCTCTCAGAACCCAATGCAGTCAGCCCTTCCCACCAGGTTGTTCAGCTTTGAGTGGCATAGCTCAAGTAAAGAAGAGGAAGAAGAGCAAGTCAATGTGCCAAAGGCTGGCAGCAGCCTGGAGCCCTGCCTCCTTCTCTCCTGTGTCCGTGGTGCTTGTCTGGGCTCTCTTAGGTGCTGGTATCTCTCAGTACTGGACTTTCACTTCTTTACCCCCTTTCTCATTAAGACCTAAGGTTCACTGATTTATGGGTCAACTCCTGGAACAGAGGCACTACTAAACCTTGGGCATCTTGATCTCTGCCTCCATCAACTGCAAACATTCACCCAATGTGAGGAAATTCTCTTCAAGGCTGGTGAAATGTTTGGGAAGAAGCTCTGTCCTCTATAGACCTGTGTGCCCATTGAGGGTAATTTCAGCTTGGGAAGCTGCCACTCCTGGAGAGATTGAGACCTTCCTTTTCTGGTTGGTGAGATCAACCAGGAAGAAATAGACAGGGCCATTCATAAGGACTATCTTCAAAGACCCCAGAAGGTATTTTGTTTTGTTTTGTTTTTATACTGGTACTGGGGCTGGAACTCAGAGTCCTGAGTGCTGTCGCTCAAAGCTAGTGCTCTACCACTTGAGCCACAGATCTACTTTCCACTTTTTGGCAGTTAATGGGAGATACAAGTCTAAGAGACTTTCTTGTCTCCACTGGCTCCCAATTTCCATCCTCAAATCTCAGCCTCCTGAATAGCTAGGATTACAAGCGTAAGCAAGCCACCTGTGCCTGGTCCCATTAAGTTCTTACTATAAATGCTTTGAAACCTCTGGGAAGATTGGGACTAAGAAACACATTGAGGGAGGTGGAAGACCTATACTGGCAGAGGAGCCGCTGTAGAGCAATGCTGCTCAGCTGTGGTAATAAAATCAGAAAGCAACACTTAACAGTATCAGGGGGCTGCTTAGCAGGGGCATGAAGCAGAAAGCCGAGGTAGAGGTGAGAAGGTCCAGGTGGAAAAGAAATCACCATATTATATTTTCTGTCGCCAAAGCTAAGAGGAACAGAGCAGCCCCGTCACCAGGCGGTGGACACCGGTGTCACTCCTGTGGTGTCAATCCTCTACTCCCTCTAGGCACACGGTGACATTTAGAGCCACAGCTTTTGTTCCACTCTCTGGCAGCAGAGAAATCTCACTTTTCAGAAAAGCAAACTGTGTGGTTTCGTTGGGGGAGGCTGGCCCAGGAGGAGAGGAAGTCAGATCTTGACTTTTAGACTCTGTCCCCATTACCCTGGGACAGGGGAAATTGAGTAAGCTTTCTGAGCTTGAACGCAGAAAAGGATCCTCAGAAGGAAAGATTTCAGAGAGTAAAAAAAAAAAATCTTAGCAAAATGGAAAAAGTGAGATTCTCTAAATTGCAAGGGATGATATAGAAGAAAAGGAGAAAGGAGAGAAAGGAAAGAGGAGAAAGGAGAGAGAAGAGAGAGTAGGGGAGAATGGAGACAGACAGAGAGTGTGTGAAAGAGAAACAAGAATACCATTGTAAGATATTTCTGATCAAATAAAGTCTAGCTGATGTACCTTATAGAAACAAGATGAGTTCATATATTTTAGTTTCTGATTTGGAATGTGGGGGACTCTTGGGCACTGGGTGACATGGACTAGGTGAGTACCCACGCAGCCCTGCCAGGTGTGTGGATGTACTAGAAATGTTATACACCTGGGCGGCAGGATATCGGGGCTACGTGAGGTGGGGAAACCGACCCCGTGAAGGAAAACAAAATAGTTACAATCCTGCTGCATGCCCCACACCCTTCCTTAATCCTCACTTCAGAACATTCTCAGTTTTTCTTTTCCTCTCTCCACGTTGAAATCTGCTTATTTTAAAATAAAGTGAGATAGAGGTTGGAACTTACCACCTCAAACAAACAGCAGTAATGGGCTCTGGGGGAAAGGGTATTTGTGAGTTTGATGGATGATTGGCAACAAGCTCCATGAAAGGAGAGGTTATGCAAGTGGCAGGGTGGGGACTCAGGAAGACACTACCCGCTTCCCAACACCACACACTGCCGAGCCAATATCTGCCATTATTTGTTTGTCATCTGTTCAGCGTGGTATCAGGTCACAAACACCAGGAGACACTTCCAAAAGCACATGCCCAGCAGGAGAGCTCAGACAGCCTGGATCTAACTGCCTAGACACCTCTCCCCAATAAAGCTGAATAAGTTACCCAGGAAAACTGGGGAAACTCAGATGTGGGACAGAAGTACATAAAGAAAATGCCAAACAACAACAACCATAAGATTTAACGAATGCTTGGTTTGCACTAGCAATGTCAATTTGTTACAGAGATTCCCTTCCTGCTGGACACACCTAGTTATCAATGAGGAAAAGGGTGCACAAAGAGGCTTATTAACTTTCCTAATGCCATACAGGTAAGAAGCTCTGGTGTAGGGTTGAAACCCAGGGCAAGGTCCTGTTCATCAGACAGCCCTAATTTTCAACCAATTTGATCACACTCCGGTGGGATGGAAGTTAAAGCTACCTAAGAACTTTGCCTTACAGTGTTTACTTTGTTCTGGCTGTAAAGTTTTGTTTTTGTTGTTGTTGTTTTGGTCAGTTGTTTTGCGACTTGAACTCTGAGCTCGGGTGCTTTCCCTGCGCTCTTCAGCTCAAGGAGAGCGCTTTACCGTTTGAGCCAAAGCGCCACTTCCGGTTTTCTATGGTTTATTGGAGATAAGAGTCTCAAGGAGTTTCTTGCCCCGGCTGGCTTTGAACCGTGATTTTTAGATCTCAGCCTCCTGAGTAGCTAGGATTATCGGCGGGAGCCCAGCATGGCTGTAAAGTTTTAACAAAACAAAATTCGAGGCAAGGTGTCACTGTGTATAGCCCAGGACGGCTTGAAACTCACGGTCCTCCTATCTCAGTCCCCCAGAGTACTGGGGTTATAGGCGTGCACCACCATGCTTGACCAGAAATTCCCCTCAATGTCTCTGGAAGGCACAAACTTACCTTGTTCATCTCGATTGAAAAAAAAAGAGTTTGAAAATTTACTGCAACTCGGTTACTTTTAGAACACAGGCATACCTTACGCTTATTTTAAACAATGTGTTCTATTTCTCCCAGGGAGAATTTATTAGGCTCTATCTGCACGCTGAGAAGACCCGGAGACAGTCAGGCAACGTGGACCTTCTTCAAATTTGGGCCAGACCCGTGGTAGGGAGAAGATCAAGTTAGTGGCCGAGAGGGTTTCGAACACCACATTTTCAAGGCTTTCCCAGGCCCCAGCGAAGCTGAGGAAGGTGTGTCCTGGACGAGCCTGACTCCTTCCCCAAAGCCGCCTGAGCTGGAGGAGCAGTGTGGGGGTGTGTGGGGGGAACCTGGGGTCAGAATTGTGTGGCTAGATTTGGGGGTTCCCTCTAGTCTCAGGACCCTGGAGGAAAACAGGCATGCACAAACGGAACCCCAAATTAGCCTAGTATGCCAGCCCCACCAACACCTGCGCATGCACGTTGCCCTCGGAAGATGACAAGGCAGGCCCCCTTTGTATCTCGGGGTGTGGTTGGAAACCACGGGCTGTGCTTGGGGGGGCGGGGGAGGCTTTCGGGAGGGGGAGGGAGTCTGGGACTTGCTAGCTCTTACTGGGGGAGGGGCAGGTGACAAAACGTGGAAGTCGCGAAAGAATGGACACAGGTCACCACGGACGGCGGCGCACTGCGCGGGCTTTTCTACTCTATCAACGATCAGGGGCATGTCTGCCCTGCTGTTTTGAATCGACGTGATGGTGGTGGTGGGGGTGGGGGGGGGACTTTCAGGAGGGCTCTGAGAATGGCTGCTGGCAGTCCAGCCAAGTTGAATGTGTCATTTGATCACAAATAACGCACCGGTGGAACCCTGAAGCCGAAAGACCAGGTTCCCTACACAAGAAACCGGGGTGCCGGGGAGGTGGCTCAGTAACGAAGCGCTCACGTTCCACCACCTGGGGCCCAGGACCTGGGTTCCATCCCCCGCACAGCGAGACAAACAACAAACAAATAAGCGAACAACACCACAGGAACTAAGCAGAGTGGCCGAGTGACTGGGCAGACAAGAGGTCGTAAGAGCTGGTTTCCTCCCCGCTCTTGCTCCTTTGCCTTTCCCCTCCGGATCTCAAACTCACAGGTGACCCGGCCGGAAATTGGGGTGCAGAGCTGCGAAGGAGGCAGTTCATAGGGTCGTGGGCCCTGGGGAGCAGAGATCAGCGCCGGTCCCCCTAGACGGTCTAGAATTCTGTCCAGCTCAGAAAGCCTTGGGGAAAGGCCCACGGTACGGACTTCACCTCCCACTCACAGACGGCCCCCAGGACCCTTGCTAGGCCCCCCAACCCCATTCTCTGTGTCAGAGTAGCTGGGGCAGTCTGGAGTGGCTCCTAGCACCCCACTTCTCCCCAGTACTTGAGAGGGGCGGCGCCCGCACTCAGAGGCATAGAAACACAGGTGATCCCGGCTTCACACCCATCCAGGCCAAGCTCTGCCCCCGCGCGCGCCCATCTAGGGACACCCGGCTCCGAGGGCCTGCAATCATTCCGCACACGGAACGGACCCCTCTTTAAAAGGAGTTTAGCCGCTCGGGATTCCAGGGAGCATTTGAAGACGCAGCCAGTGGAGATCTGCTGCCAACCGCACCTGGCCGCCACCGTGGACTTGGGCTATCTTGGCCATGACCTCACGTCAGTGGAGACTTTTCCTGTTCACCCCTCGCAAGCCGCCTTCACTGGGTCCCTGGTGATAGCGATTGGTGCATTTATAGATCTCTCCGTGTTGCCCAGGCTGGGCGCTGAACTCCTGCGCTCCAGGGATCCTCCAGCTTGACGGGACTACAGGTGTTCCAAGCGGCTCCAGGTTCCCCGCTGAGTTTTAAGGACCCACCCAACTCGGAAACCACTCATCTATATGGAAGTGGCCGGGTGATTTCCTAGAAAAGTCATGGAGGAAGACTCAAGTGTCTTCACCCAGACTATGCTAGCCAAATCCCAGCTCGTGGGAAACGGGGTGGGGAGTGTCACAGGCAAAAGAGGAGGAGAAGGGAGGGAGAGAGGGATGGGCGGAAGGAGGGGAAAGGGAGAGGGAGGGGGGTAAGGAGAGAGGGAGGGAGGGAGAGAGGGAGAACAGAACAACGTTTAAACAGCTCTCCTTTGGTTATCTGGAGTATGATTACTTCCAAGATCCAAGCACTGTGCTTATACTCTCCCAAATAGTTTCCAAAGAGAGGGGGAAAGCGACCATTCAGCGCTCCGTTCATTAAAGTGAGATTAGGAAGACAGTTTCAATAAACACCTAGCTGCTTAGGAATCACCTGGCGTGCCTTTTAAACAGACGGAGGCACTAATTAAATATACTCTCGGGGGGCGGGGCTGGTCCTTCTGCAGTTCCCTTTTTACACTCACCTGAGACCGAGTCCACCTCAGAAAATTGCTGTGTGCGATTGGAACAATCTATGGAACTCTAGGGACAAATCACTGTCTTGCAAGCTGGACCCCGATTTTTTCCCTTAGGGCAACAATTGTCTAGTATTCACTGAAAGCTAATCCTTTCCCCAAACTGTAGGTCCGAAGCAACTTGATCTCAAACCCCAAGTTTGGCTGCAAAGTATTTTCCTATGCATACGCAATAGAAAGATAAATGCATTATTTCTAAATAATGGCGGATACTCATGATTGTTGATGGAGGTATGGTGTATTCCACAGCTCCCCAAATCAAAGCTTTTTGGGGGAAATGCTTTATTTCTGCAGTGATTAAGCACTTTCTCTTCTGTTTATGTTGTAGTGTGTTTTGTGATGTTGGGAGCTTAAGGAGACCTCTCAATCTTCTTTCTTCTCACTTCACCCCTCCCCTTCCCGCCTCCACTCAACTTCATGGTGATGTGGCATTTCTAAGCCAAAGATAATCCAATTTTACATAAACGGACAACTGTTTTTCTAAAGGAAGTGTGCACATTCTTCTTCAACTCCTAGGAATACTGTCTGAGATTGAACGTTAGATACTCACGTCCCTTAAAATATATTTGATGATCAGGAATGATTGTGAGAGTATGACAGAAATAAACTTGATCTTTGTTGATGTATCTGCAGTTTTCCTAAGACACCTCAAAATCAAAATGGATAAAAGGAAACAATAATGAGCTATCTATTTGTGTGTATGTGTGTGTATATATATATATGGACAATCAAATGACAATTTAATCTTAGACTTTATTCATTCACATGTCTTCAAGATCTGGTTGCAGTCCTTTCTGACATTAAGAAGTTATTCTAGTAAATATTAGCTATTCCTCTAACTCACGGTCTAAGATATTCAGTAAAAACTTCTATGACTTCACAGGAAGAAAAACAAATTTGTATTTAACAAGGATGCAGCTAATTGTTCATAACATAAACTTACTATCTTTGTGTCAGAGCAGAAATGTAAAACACTGATATCAGTGGAATTAAATGGTGATAGAAGGTACCACAGAGTAACTGCATGACTTCCTTCTTGAGTTGAGTAAAATTAGCATGTATGGGACTGGGGGTGTAACATGGGGGTAGAGGGAAAAATTAGTAAATCTGCAAAGAATGCTTTATCTAGAATGGCAAGGATGTCTAGCACCAATGATCCTGCCTATAATCTTAGCTGCTCAGGAGGCTGAGATCTGAGGAACATGGCTCAGAGCCAGTCCAGGCAGGAAAGTCTGGGAGACTCTTATCTCCAATTAGCCATCAAAAAGCTGGAAATGGAGCCACGGCTCAAGTGGTAGAGTGCTAGCCTTGAGCTAAAAAGCCCAGGCCACAATTTCAAACTCTACAATGGACACACACACACACACACACACACAAATATAAAATTAGAAAGACTATTATTAGAATAAAGATCAAGAAAAAAATCAAGAAATTTGACAGAACATCTTCTCAATCTTATGGAAATTTCCACATATATTTCCCCTAACTACACAGATGTTGCTCTCAGTGGAGTGAACAGCATTATTGTGGTCATAAATGCACACTAAATGTCACAATGCAGAAGTGATCAGAATAGCTAAATATTCTTTGGTCTCTCTATACTGAATAAAATGCAGCAAGCATTCTTCTGTTATAGCACAGATTTTTCTCAAAACCCAAAGTGATTTTTCAGGAGCATATATATATTTTTAACCTTTCAAAAATCCTTGTGTAATAACGAATGTAACTATTTACCCAAGACCCTCAGGGTCTCAGCAGACTGGCAGAGTGAGTTTGGGGAGCCAACTTGCCCAACATTCCTTCCAGGGTGTTCCTTCAGGTAGCTCAACACAATATTTATTAACCACTTACTACGTGCTAAGAACTCAGTACAGCTTTGTAGCTTAGAAGAGAGGCCAGGCAGGCAACGTTCCTGTAGTCTTTAAATTCCGATTGCAAGAAATCACCAATTCAGCAGATAATTAAGACCACTACAGACAGTGCTAAGAGTTGGGAAGGAAGTAGCAGTGAGATCACTATCCCCTGGGAATCTAGCTCTCTGGGGGAGATATTAGATCCTTGGAGCTCAGAATGAAAGCAAAAGCACAGGTGCACATATAGCTTTAGATTCCACAGCATTTAGTGGCATAGAAAAGTGTGTATAAATATACAAATCCTCACACCTGACTCTGTGAGATAAAAGAGGGTGATATTTTTTCTCCCCATTATATAGTTGAGCCTAGGGTTCACAGAGATATGATGTCCATAGTCTTTCCAAGTAAGGGGAGAGCTATTATTCAGACTCACACATAGTTGCTGATACTGGTTTTCTACTCCAAACCCAGGGAGCTTTCTTGAAGTGGACACTGCTCACCAAATCATTAAGCATTCCCAGGGCTGGTGTTTCACTCATTGTTTGTATGATGAATCTGATGCTCATGTTCCACGGAAACAAACCTGAATGTGAGGCAGAATTGGAGCCAGGAAGTTCCCTGGTTTCTGAGTAGATGAGCAGTGACTTCATTGATAATTCTCACCCATTGTGTTTAAGATTAAGTCAAACTCTTCCAAGGAACTAAAGAACTAAGAGGAGAATTGTACACTATTGTTTCTAGGTGCTCTCTGGATAACTCAGTCTATATCAATATATATCAAAATATACCAATAATCATTTTCCAACTTCCTATTATATCTATGGTGTTGTTATTCCTGGCAATCAAATCTGTAAAACAGGTGAATAAGGGCACACACACACACACCTGAATACTTAGAAATAAAAGCCCATTAGAAACCAGACAAAAGTTGTTTTGTTTTTTTTTATCACTCCTCTTGCCATTCAATTTCTGGTAACAAAGTCAGAAATTCGTGGGAAGGTAAGGTCAGCCAAGAAAAGAAATCTTCATGGTTATGTATTAAGCCATGAAGAAAATCTATAATTTTAAAGTATTCAAACTCAAATTTACATGTGCAATCCATAAAAGAAGCAAAATGTGGCTTTCATTGTGACCGAGGCAATTCAAAGATGAATTTCTCATTTATGAAGAATAATTTAGGTTACATCATTGGTGTACTTCTGGGGAACATAAATAAACTTTATGAAGCAAGTTGGTCTCCAAGTAACTTTAGACAGACTTCTAGGTTGCCAGTTTAAGAGAAAGAAATAACAAACACATGTTTGTGTACACACGCACACATGGTTACATCCACAAAGCCAAGTTCTGTTACCACTATGCCTTTATAATATGTATTATACATACAGCCATGTCCACCACACGTCCACATGCATTCATGTGTGGATGCATTTTTTGCAACTGAAGTGGTTGCAAACAGCATCTCTGTACTGGAGGGAAGCAAAGGTGAACAAAAAGTTAAAAAAAAATACAACTAAGCTGGGTGCCGGTGGCTCACACCCATAATCCTAGCTACTCAGGAGGCTGAGATCTGAGGATCAAGGTTCAAAGTCAGCCCAGGCAGGAAAGTCCAGGAGACTCTTATCTCCAATATACTACTAGAAAACCGGAAGTGGTGCTGTGGCTCAAGCAGGGACAGTGCCCAAGCTCAGAGTTCAAGCCCCACGACCGACCAAAAAAAAAAATACATCTAGAACTAATTCAGAATGTTATGGGTAGAAGTAAATGAACACTAATCTCAGAAGTGTGATTCCTTGTACTAGTCAGGTGAACTCAGGGAACAGAAACGTGAGAAAATAATTTTGTGGGAGTGACTGCTGTAGTTGTAGATGGGTAAGCTGCTTCCAGAATATTATAATACCCCAAGAACTCACTTCAAGAAGGGCTCATACCAAACCACAGCAATAATTCCATGGGACTCTCCTCTTAGCAGCACACATTCCAACATCTCTCAGCTCCAGTGACCTTGGGATAGGGATGTATAATGGAGAAAGAGAAAGACAAGGAAGGGGTGGCATTGTCCATAAAGAAATGACCTCTTACCTAACTTCTGAAATGGTAACTCCTCTGTACATCAACTTAATAACAATAAAATGAATAAAATGCCATTAAAGCATCTTTCTTCTTGAAAAAGAAAGAGAAACGTGGCACAAATAACTTTCAGCTATTTCACAAGGAAATAAATGTCATGAACATTTTTCTATAAATACTTGTTTTTATTATTAAGACAACATAGACATATACTGCACTATATTGTACCTCCTAAACTGTAGTCACACCATGGCTTGATGGCCAATAAATTACTGCACTCATATGATAGTACAAATGTTCCATTCAAGTTCAGATAATAGAATGTTGTCAGGATTTCATGCATGGCTTGCATAAATACATAAACACACGAGGAACAGTAGCAGAACCTCAGTCTCTTCTGTGATTTTTTTTTCCAGCATGAAAACTCTCTTTCCCCACCCCAAATCCCAAAAGAAGGGTTAAGGAATGTTTTCATATAAAATACATTTGGAACCTTTTCGTTTTTTCTTAAAAAAAAGGCACCAAGTTCATGTCTAACATGCACTCGTAATTCATCCTTTAGTTACAAAATCAGATAGATAGGTATTCTTTTTCCCCTCAGGTGACTAGATGTAGACATGATCCTGGTGATGGCAAACAGCTATATTCAAAATAATATTTTATGGCAAATGTCTACTATGTATCTTTGTAGTCCAAGGCAGAAAGGCTTATCACTTAGTCTCATCTTTGGACGTTGTTATAGTTTTCATACAGTGGAGTCATTCATTTTTCACAGTAGAAAGTCTACGATCAACTCATTACCAACCCACTTTCATTTTCTGCTCCTAATTTTGAAATGCATTTGGATCCGAGGTATAAGAATAAAGTCAAGTCGCTGAACACGGCTTGTGAGGATATCTTCTTCAACGTTTCCAGGCTTACATAGGCAAAAAAAATACACGATTTTTAAAAATGAAATTAGGAGAAACCGAAAGTCAAGGGAGAAACCTTTACTTTCTGTTCTGCGTGAATCGCTTTCAGTGTCTTCCAGGCGGGGGCAACCGTCAGTCAGTTTTGTGAAAAGGGAGATCGGGCTCTTTAAGCAATCGCAGTCCAGTCACAGAAGATGAAATGACTTCCTGGCAGTAACACCGTGAATCAAACCACCGCCAGCTTCCAAGAGATGGGACCTCTGGGCGCTGCTGGATGCAGCCGCCAGGCGGTGGGCGGCTCACGGCTGCGGGTGCGCGCCAGGCCGCCCCCCTCCCCGCCCCCGCGGAGCCTGCGCGGCTCTGCCCCGCACGCGCACGCGCGCTGCGCACCTGCCTCTCGGCGCACCGAGGCGGGCACTCAGTCCAGTCCGCTCCGTGCCCGCGGGGCGTGTTCAGCCTTCCGGATCCTCCTACAACCGGGAAGCATGAAAAACGTTTCCAGTTTTCAAGTCTCATTCATTCTTCCTCTAGGCAATTCTGGTCCGTGCACCTTGATCCGTACAGACGCGTGCGCGCGCCAGTCCGCACCCCGAAAGAAATTCGCAAATGCCAACGACAGAAAAACTAGTTTTCTGGAGAGTTGGCTGGGGTCCCACTCTGCTCCCCTCGGCGCTAATCTTCAAGCCTTTGGAACGGACGGGGTATAAAGTGATGGTCGACCTTGCCCGGTCTGGGCACTTCCTCGCCCTTCCCGGCCTCCACCGTTTCCACCCCTGGCTCAGCGCCCAGGAGGAGCCGGAGCACTAAGAGCCTGCGGGGCGGAAAAAAACGAGGCCCACAGGCGATCGGACGACGGGGAGGCTCATCCTGGGGTTGCGGGGAACGGGGTGAGAAGCTGGAGCGCGCGGAGCCACCCGTCCGATCCTCCTGGGCCGCGCACGCCGTGGGGGCGCAGGCCGGGAGGCCCCGCTACGTGTCGTTCCTCCGCGCGCTGCCGCCGGGCGCCGCC
>NW_012267217.1:55757539-55762314 GCF_000151885.1 Dipodomys ordii
GAGCTGCAGCTGGGTCAGGCACTCCTGGCAGAAGGTGTGCAGGCACGCCAGCAGCTTGGGGGCGCGCCTGTCCGCGTCGAAGTAGTTGTAGCAGATTTTGCACTCGTAGTCCTCCAGCGGAGGGAGGGAGGGGCCCGTGGCGATCGCGTCCCGGGTTCCCGCGTCCCCGCCGCCGTCCCGTCCTCCCGCAGGTGCGGAGCTCCCGGCTGCCGCCCGACTCCCGGGACTGCTACTCGGGCTCTGGGCGCCGCCGCCGCCGCCGCTGTCGATCGCCGGCGCTGCCATGGCATGATCCGCCCCACATCAAGGGCCAGGTGAGGCGCTGTCCTCCCCCTGCGGGGCCGCCGCTGGGGCGGGGAGGAGGCGCTTCTACCTCCCCCCACGCTGATCGTCTGCCGTCGCCGGGGCGGGGGAAGTTGCGTTAGCTGGGCCGGGCAGGGGAGCAGTGGCCACCGCCTCCCCGCCCCCCCCCGTCTACCCCACCCCCCTGCACCCTCCCGCGCGGGCGCCTCCCTCCCCCCCGGTCCCCCCCCCCGCCCCCAGTCTCTCCAATGTCCCGATGTCCCGCTAGGGCCCTCTCCAGACAGCCCCACCCCTCCCGTATCCACCCCCTCCTCCGGAGCTTCGGATTCCAGGGTTCGCTGGACTTGGGAGGTGAGGGGGTTCAGCGGTGCATTTGGGGTCGCAGCTGCTCAAGGCTGTTGCGTTTCCGCTGTACAACCCGCATCTCTCATCTCTCCTTCCCCACCCCCCCCACCCCGCCCCAAGATGGTGGGAAACGGGGACCTGCGTTTTCCTTGTTCCTCGACACTCTCCCGCCCCACCCCTTGTTTGTCCTCCCTGTCTGGGGCCGGGTCTCTGGAGAAGTCTCCCCCTGCTCCCCCCTACCCCAGCTCACCGGTGATGTAATGCGGGATGCGCGCCTGGAGGGGAAGCGGCAGCAGCCTGGCAGTGGCGGTTCCTTCCCTTGGTGAAAATCGTGATCTCATTTCTCTGTCCAAGGGCGAAAGCCAATAACCACCGAGCCATTTAGGCTTTGAGCTTTTATTAGCAGAGGCCAGGCGGCCCTGCAGCGCGCTCATCAGGGTGGAAGCGGAGTGCTGGCATTCCCTCCCCCCCTTTTTGCCATTTGGAGATTTTGGAGAGGAACAGTACCTTTTTTCCCTTTCTGAAATATTGCGGGGAGGTATGAAGACAGACTTGGAGCAGGCCCTTGCCATTTTCCTGGCACTGACCAAAACAGATGGAACTATTTTCGTTGGTGCCCAGGCGTTTAGAAACAGAGAGGAAAGTTGTCAGATTCACAGACTTTCAAGTGTCTGGTTTCACCGCTGACATCCCTCACTCCCTCCCCTGCACGCAGCCACCTCAACTTTTATCAAGCAAAGGTAGAGAGCGGAAACCTCTGTGAGTTTATAGAAACCCAGACGAGAAGATTAGCCAAAAGTAGGGCAGGGTAAGGAGTGGTGGACTTGGGGTATCACCTGAGGGATGATACTGAGATATTCCTAACCAGAAAATGGGTTTCTTATTTCTCCAGGAGGAGCCTTACCCAGTGAAAAGAAGAACACTCACTCAAGAAGGAAGCCGATAACTTTGTAAGTTTCTGTATTTCCTGGCCATAGTAATATTCTTACTTTCTGCTCAGATTTTCCTCAAAGGCAAGAGATACCTCAGCAATATTAGCCAAAAGAATGGATGGAACCTGGGTGCCGGTAGCTCATGCCTGTAATCTAAAGTACTCAAGAGGCTGAGATCTGGAAGATCTGGGTTCAAAGCCAGCCCAGGTAAAGAAGTCTGTGGGGCTTTTTGATTACCCAGCAAAAAGCAAGAGTGGAAGTGTGGCTCAAGTGGTGTAGTGCCAGCTATGAGCCAAAAAGCTAAACAAGAGCCCAAGGCCTTAAGTTTACATCTTCTGAAACTCCCCCCCTCCACCCCCCACATACACACACAATGTCTAGAGAGGAAGCAAAGTGAAAGAACAGAAGGAAAAGTTTAAACTGCTAGTGTTTGGACAAGAGATGGAGAAGAGGTGTTACTCTTATAACTATTATATGTGAATAGTTTCTGGGGTGTTTGAAAATAAAGGGATAATTTTGTTCTGTTTGTTTTTACTCTGTGTGGATAATGGATGTGATAGGTATTTTAAGTTTAAGGGACCTTAAGAGAATTGGTGAAAAACCCACTTTCTGTTTTCCGGTTTCCAATTTTATAATCATGATTTGGGGACAATACTCTCAATGTTGTATTTCATATGATGAGGCAATGATCACAAAGAAGGAGTTGATGGGACATCAGAAGGCCATGGGATATTTCAGAGTGATCCAAAGCTATCTGAAATAAGAGGTTTTCTATCCTCTTTGCTTCATTGAGTTGAATGATTATGAAGAGTCTGGAAATATGTGTGTGTGTGGGGGGGTGTTGTTTATTTGCCTTGTCAGCACCCAGGCCTGAACTTAGGGTCTTGAATTGTTGTACTGATGCTCTACCACACGAGCCATACCTCTAGCCTAGCTGTTTGTTGGCTAATCGGAGATAGTCTTATGGACTCTTTTTCTGCCAAGACTGGCTTGTAACCAGGATACTCTAGGTCTCAGCTTCCTGAATAGCTAAGTGGGGGCTTTCAGCACCCAGCTGGAAATGTGTTTTATGTACACTTTTAAACTGGTGTCTTCTGCCAGAAGCCTTGATTTAATGTTAATTTCGGAGACATGTCAGACCATCACAGGAGAGGCACAGATGCAGAAGGGCTGGTGTGCATTTGTGTTGCTCTTCTCTCCTACCGACTTCCTAGGATGTGTGCAAACTGTGTCAAAAGGCCACTCAGCCAGGAGCAATGAAGGCCTGTGTGTCTGGACATAGCACGCATTTCAGCAAACCATTGAGACTTTTGCAGATTCATCTCTTCTCACACCCACGATCCGTTTCCAGCCCTGTCATTTTGCCTGTGGGTACTGCCGTCACAGCCTGTTTAGTGTCCTGGGCCCATTTGATGTCAGTAGCAGTGTTAGAAACAAAAACCTGGTTGAGAACCACAAACCCCAAACATCTTCCAACTCCTGTTTAGTATATGCAAATAGTATTCTCAAAATCATTATTTCTCAGCAATAAGCATGTCTTCTACAGCTTGAAAGTAGCTTAGATCTCACTGTACTGTCCTTTGAGAGGCCAAAGTATAGTTTTTGTCAGCAGTTGGCCTGGCACCAGTAGCTCATACATGTAATCCCAGCTACATAGGAGACAGAGAGCTGAAGAATTGTGATTCAAAGCCAATCTAGGCAGCAAAGTCCTCAGGACTTCATCTTCAAATGAACCAGCTAAAAGGACTAGAGACATAGCTCAAGTGGCAAAGCACCTGTCAAGCAAGCTTGAGGCTCTGAGTTCAAACCTCGGTACCAGGGAAAACAAATGACCAAGGCAAACCATTTCCAAAATGCTAGATTTTGCTCACTGTGCTTAGATAATTTTCTAGAGGTGCCAGCTGCAATGTTTTTTTTTTCCCCTAGAACCACTGCTTCATTTTTAGAACTCTTAGAAGAGTCATGTAGGAACTTTCATTGGTGCAGTGAGGGGCTGTGACGTTTCTGAAGATTGTTGAGCTTGTGTAACACAGGCCTCAGGTATCTGCCCCCAGTGGACCATGTGATGGAATGAATGCCCATCATATCTCCTGGAGAAGAATTACTGAAACACGACCGTTAGTGTGAGAATTAAGAAAGATATACTTGATCTTAAGCCTGAAACAAGGAGCTCAGTATTAAAGCAGTGTTTGAGTTGGCTTTGCAAGAACCCTACTATTTGGTGGATTGTTTGATTTTGAGGATCTGAGGTACTTAGAAGAAAGCCATGGTATTGGGTAATTTTTTGTCTATCTTCTCTCCACCAGCCATTTAAGAATGCTTTCGTTTTGGGAGCTGCTGTCTCACAAAGGAACAAGCAGCCATAGAACATGGGTGCTGACCATCCCTAGTCTACTTCTCTCCCTGTGTGTACATTAGCTGTATCGCTCAGCTTCTCAGAGCTGTTTCCCAAGCTGTAAAATGGTGTCAGAGTAGTTTCCATATAAGTCCCTTGCAGCGATTGAAAATGTTACATATTTAAGACATGAAGAATAGTCCCAGTTCCTTTTAACATGAGTATTTATAGCAGAAGTTCCTACAGCCAATCTCAGAATCCTCACTCAAATGCCCTGAAGAGAAAGCTCTTATAACCAGCCCAGGATTTGAGCAGCCAATAGTAACAGAGTTGTTCTCACCCAACTCATCCATTTCAGAGGTAGAGACACAGGTAATGAGTGTCTCCATCTAGAAGGCCAGGCCTACTCCTCTAAATGTATCCATGCATCAAGGATCTGCCAGCAGTAATA
Organism: Dipodomys ordii; assembly: GCF_000151885.1. Taxonomy (NCBI): domain Eukaryota; kingdom Metazoa; phylum Chordata; class Mammalia; order Rodentia; family Heteromyidae; genus Dipodomys; species Dipodomys ordii. Next base: position 55,761,906 of record NW_012267217.1, read on the forward strand.
AATGAAGCCTTACATAAAACATCGGGGTCAAGGGAAATTTGGTAGTACTAGAGAAAGTTATGTAGAGGCAGACAGTGCCACTCAGAAGCAGGTATCAACTCATTCCATCAAACAGTTGACATTTTAAAATAGAAAGTGGGTCGATTCAATTCAATGTGTAGTGAGGTCCTATTTCTGAAGACATCATTGATTGTTGAGGACACCTGGCTTTCAGGAACCAAGAATTTAGTAGAGAAGCCAAGAGGAGCCAGAGGAGAAAGGATGACCAACCATGCTATAAAACCCTGAAAGCCAGGCTGGGAAGGTGGCTCAGTGGTAGAGCGCTTGCCTTGCATGCATGAGGCCCTGGGTTCGATTCCCCAGCACCACATAAGCAAAAAGAAAAAAAGTTGGAAGTGATTCTGTGGCT
>NW_012267217.1:55762557-55830472 GCF_000151885.1 Dipodomys ordii
TGGGAAGGTGGCTCAGTGGTAGAGCGCTTGCCTTGCATGCATGAGGCCCTGGGTTCGATTCCCCAGCACCACATAAGCAAAAAGAAAAAAAGCCAGAAGTGGCGCTGTGGCTTATGTGGTAGAGTGCTAGCCTTGAGCTGAAGAGTTGAGGGACAGCACCCAGGCCCAGAGTTCAGGCCCCACGACTGGACCCCTCCCCCCAAAATAAATAAAACCCTGAAAGCCATCCTAGAACACATAGGATGTTAGGAAATTTGAATAAAAGTATGGATATCCACCTTGGCTCATTATGATACATGTAACATAGTAATGGAAAGGTGTGATTAACAGAGGTTCATTATGATACATGTAACATAGTAATGGAAAGGTACGATTAGCAGAGGCTCATTATGATACATGTAACATAGTAATGGAAAGGTGTGATTAACAGGTTCATTATGATACATGTAACATAGTAATGGAAAGGTGTGATTAACAGAGGCTCATTATGATACATGCAGCATAGTCATGGTAAGGTGTGATTAACAGAGGTTCATTATGATACATGTAACATAGTAATGGAAAGGTCTGATTAACAGAGGCTCATTATGATACATGTAACATAGTCATGGAAAGGTGTGATTAACAGAGGTTCATTATGATACATGTAACATAGTCATGGAAAGGTGTGATTAACAGAGGTTCATTATGATACATGTAACATAGTAATGGAAAGGTGTGATTAACACAGGAAACCAGGTATGCTTGAGAGCATTAGGAATTTTTACTAAATTTTCTACAAACCTAAAACCATTCTGAAATAAGGTTAATTTTTCATTATGTATGTTTATGAGATTATGTTAATCAGCCCTGTAACAAAATATATGAGGTGATGAATGCACAAAGGGGAAAGGTTTATTTGGGCTTGTTTGTTTTGGAGGTTTCAGCCCACGGTCAGTTGGCCCAGATGCTTTTGAGTCTATACATTGTAGTAACTCTTCATCTCATGGCAGCCAGGAAGCAAAAAGAGAAGGAGAGGGAGGGGCCAGAGTCCCAATAGTTTCCTTCAAGGATATCTGCCCCCAAAGACCTAACGTCCTTCCTCTTGGTCTCAAATCCTAGAAATAACTTCACCTCCTGATAGCATCATGAACTTAACCCTTTAACACACAGGTCTTTTGATGACACGTATCTAGACCATTATCTAGACTAGCTAGGGGTATTTGAAGAGGTTTGCTTCTAATACGTGGACAATTTATGTGGCTTTGAAATCACAAGGACACTAAAATTCCATAAAAGTTTTAGACTAAAGCATTCCCATCCACTTACCTTCTTGTCAATCCTTCAAGTAAAACCCACTTACCAAGATTTTCAAACTTTCCAACATTTTATTTAGCATTTATTTCATTAAAGTTGCATACTATTTATTTATAATAAATACAGTAATTTAAAAGATTATTGAAATCATGCAATAACTTGAAAGAAAATTCAGAAAAGAGATTGTATGTGCATATGCATGTGTGTGTTCATGTATATACATGTGCATATGTGTGTGGTGGTGGGGGCTATGCATCCATCCAGGGCCTCACTCATAGGCATGAGCTCTCAAGGGTTCTTCTACTGAGCTATAGCCCCAGCCCTCAGAAAAGAAAAAAATTAAATTAAATGCTATACTTCAGCATAGCTATTACCATCATTGCATTTGTTCTCATAAATATATACTTATATAGTTTACTAATAGCTACACATCTTGCTTCATTCTAATTAGATATATTCACAAGATTACTAATCACAGTACTTTCTATATGTCTGACCACATGTTGAGGGATGAGGATTCTAACCAGATAGTGAACAAAACAATACAATGCTTACCCCCATGGGTTATAGTCTAGTGTGTGTGAGACAGGAAACATGGGTGAACATAAGCTCTAGCTACAAGTAGAAAATATTATGGAGAAAAGTGTAGCAAGTCAGGAGGAAGGGAGTGTTGTTGTCTAGAAGAAGTGTTCACTATTCTAAGGTAGCCAGGAAGGCCCATCTAATAACAGGAGCAAAGACCTTATGGAAATAAAGGACAGAACCATGTAATGCTGAGAACAGTTTATGCAAAGGTCCTGAGATAGGAGTATTCTCACTGTGTTCTAGAAACAGCAAAGAGGCCAAAGGCAGAAATAGAATGAACTAGGAGAGGTGATAGAAAATGAGACCAGAAGGCACCGGGGCAGGTCCATGACAACATACACATACTTCACAAAGGCTTCTTGTCCGTTTCCCACAGCCATCTGCCTGTGTCCATCATTTATGGTGTTACAAATATCCAATGGCCCTTGGTAGGAAGAAGGTTCTCCACCCTTGAGAGGGGTTTATAAGCCATTTTAATAATTTTAAGTTTTGCATTAGCCACTGGAGGGTCTTGAACAGAAAGGTGCGGAATATGATTTGGTTACCGCAGGACCCCTGAAGCTGCTGGCTGAAGTGGGAGGGGGCTGATTTCAGACTCGGGTAACCTGGATAGGTGGGTCAGGTGATAAGCTGTTGAGTTTTTCTGTACATGCTTCGGAAATGTGGCCAAATGAGACCCATGGAGGCAGGGAGTGAAGGAGAAAGCTCTTCCCCAAAGTCCATTATACTTCAGGGTATTTCCAACTTTTTAAAAATTTGAATCTCCAGTGTACATTTAGGAAGAACAACTCAATAGCAATCAATGACTTAACAACAGTGAAAGTCTTTCTTGTGTATGAATCGTATTTATAACTAGGCTCCTTCACATCCTTGATCAGATGTCCACCATTTGAGATGCTCGCTGACTATTCTGTCTCAAACTACTCACCCTGCACCACCCACTTCCTGTCCCTCTTACCCACCTGCTGGGTTTTATGTCATAATGACACAACACTGCTGCCTGGGTCTGCTGCAAATTAAGATGTGGAGCTTTGGTTTTAAAAAATTAAGAGGGCTTGGAAGGTGGCAGAAAAAGCCGGAAGTGGGGCTGTGGCTCAAGTGGTAGAGTGCTTGCCTTGAGCTGAAGAGCTGAGGGACAGCGCCCAGGCCCAGAGTTCAGGCCCCACAACTGACAAAAATCAATAAATCAATAAAAAATTAAGAATTTCAAGAAGATTGCCAGCAGAGCATTAAATCCAGGACAAGGCCTTTCTGCGTACAGGGGCCTGTTGCATGTCTGTTAAACCCACCCTACATTTACATGTCCCGTGTTTAATTAACTTGTTGGCTATTTCTGCCTTCACATATGCACTAGAACCCATACACGAGTTCCTGTCTTTGCTTCCCTGTCAATTCTCCAGTGTCTAGTAAAGCACCCTGCATTGTAGATACTCAGTGCATGAATACATGAATCTTTTTTTTTTTTACAGTTTGTGCTCATTTTGTGGCAATTATTTTAAGTCAATAGAAATGTACACCATTGGTGAATAAAAACTAAAAGATTTATAAAGTACAAATTAGGAGCACAGCCTTCCCTTCTTTCTTTTTTTTTTAATTTAATTTTATTTTATTTGTGAACATACTCTACAGAGGGGTTACAATTGCATGGGCAGGATAATGCGTACATTTCTTACCAAGCATTGCAGCCTCCTCCTTTGTTTACCCTTCCCATCCCTTCCCATCCTCCCCCACGTCCCCACCCACTCCTACCCTCCTTCCCCCCCCTCAAGCTCCTTTTCCACATGACAACTTGTACTTCTCATTTTTGCAACAGGTCCACCTGTATCCTTAAACGACTTGTTTTTCCCCAACTCCTCCACAAGTTATACTGACATCAAATATAGTGAAAGCAGGGGTTATACTGTGGGGGAGGGACATACAAAGCAACAAAGAGATAATCTTATAAATGGGTTAGAAACAAATGCATGAAAAAAACATTAAAATACATATCTAAGGGTTCATTTTCCTAACATCACATTATCTGACCTTTTCTGCTTGACTCATACATATACTAGATATTGCAAAAAAGGGAAACCATGGGACCTATGTTTCTTTGGGCCTGGCTTACTTCACTTAATATAATTTTTTCCAAGTTTTTCCATTTCCTAACAAATGGGGCAATGTCATTCTTTCTGATGGAGGCATAGAATTCTGTTGTGTACATATACCACATTTTCTTGATCCATTCATCTACTGAGGGGCATCTGGGTTGGTTCCATATCTTAGCTATGGTAAACAATGCTGCAATAAACATAGTTGTGCTGGTAGCTTTAGTATGGTCTTGTTTGTAAACATTTGGGTAAATGCCCAAAAGTGGGATTGCTGGGTCATAGGGGAGTTCTATGTGAAGTCTTTTGAGGAACCTCCATACTGCTTTCCAATGGGGTTGAACAAATTTACATTCCCACCAACAATGAAGAAAGGTTCCCTTCTGTCCACATCCCCTCCAGCATCTGTTGTTGTTAGAGTTCTTGATTTTTGCCGTTCTAACTGGAGTGAGGTGTATCTCAATGTTGTTTTGATTTGCATTTCTTTTATGGCTAGGGATGTTGAACATTTCTTCATGTGTCTATTGGCCATCATTCTTTCTTCTTCAAAGAAGTTTCTCTTTAAGTCTTTAGCCCACTTATTTATTGGGCAGTTGTTTCTTTGAGGATTTGTTGTTGGAGGGTTTAATTTTTTGAGTTCCAAGTATATTTTAGATATGAGACCCTTGTCTGTTGTATGGCTAGTGAAGATCTTCTCCCAATCCGTGGGCTTTCCACTGATCTTGCTAGCTATGTCCTTTGCCATGCAGAAGCTCTGCAACTTCATGCAATCCCATTTGTCCAACCTTTCTTTGATTTCTTGTGTTTCTGGGTCTCTATTAAGAAAATTTCAGCCTGCGCCAAGGAGACCTAGGGTTTCTCCTATTCCATCCTGTAATGTTTTCAGAGTGTCTGCTTTGAGTTCAAAGTCTTTGATCCATTTGGAGTTGATTCTGGTGCAGGGTGATAGATAGGGATCTAGCTTTAGTTTTCTACATGTAGTTAACCAATTTTGCCAGCACCATTTACTGAAGAGGCTGTCTGTTCCATTCTATTTTTTTAGCTCCCTTATCGAAGATTATATGGCTATAGGTCTGTAGGTTCATTTCTGGGTTTTCAATTCTATTCCATTGGTCCTGAGGTCTGTTCTTGTGCCAGTATCAAGCTGTTTTGATTACTATGGCTTTGTAGTAGAGTTTGCAATTTGGTATTGATATTCCTCCAGCAGTGTTCTTTCCGTTGAGGAGTGTTTTTGCTATTCGGGGTCTTTTATTGTTCCATATGAATTTTTGGATTGCCTCTTCTATTTCCTTGAAGAATGAGGTTGGAATTTTGATAGGTATTGCATTGAATTTGTAGATAGCCTTGGGAAGTATTGCCATTTTCACGATGTTAATCTTTCCAATCCACTTCCCTTCTTTCTTGACCTAAACCGTCTTTTTATTTTTATTTAAAAGTTATCTTTAAGTAGTTGTAAAAAGGAGGTGTCATTTAACAGACTATTTTATGAATAAAATGCATCTTGATCAGTGTCACCCCTTCAATATTCTCATCCCCATTTGACCCCCCTTCCCTTACTTTTCTTAATTTTATGGCTTAAACAATGATTCCTCTTCCTCCTCTTCCTTCTCTCCTCCTCCTTCTCTTCCTCCTCCTTGTCCTCCTTCTCCTTGTCCTTATTCTCTTCCTCCTCCTCTTTCTCCCCCTCCTCCTTCTTATCTTCCTCCTTGTTGGTGTTGGTGGTTGTGGGGCTTTTATTTTTACTCAAGGCCTGGATGCTGTCCCTGAATTTTTTTTGTTCAAGGCCAGCACTCTACCACTTTGAGCCATAGTACTGCCATTTCTGGTTCTCTGGTGATTAATTGGAGATAAGAATCTCACGGACCTTTCTACCCAGGTTGACTTTGAATCATGATCCTCAAATCTCAGCCTCCAAGTAACTGGTGCCCGGCAATAATGAATTCTTGACTGCATTCCACTCCCTTATCCATCTTCCTTTCTCCCCTTGCTCCTCCCCTCCAAGTATCCATTTCCTGATTTTGTTGAGCTTTGACCTAGTCTTTCTACAAGATTACGTGATTTAAGCTCTTGTAGAGTCTATTGTATTTCAGTTAACTCATTTGTGACCACTTGCGTACCACCCAATGTGTTTGTTTATAGATTTACAGGTACATTCTATCTATCACACATGAGAGAAAACATAGATCCCTTGTCTCCCTGGGCCTGACCTTACTTCACTTAACATAATTTTTTCCAAGCCTTTCCATGTCCTTATGAATGGTACAATATCATTCTTTCTAATGGATAAGTAAAATTCTAGTGTGTGTGTGTGTGTGTGTGTGTGTGTGTGTGTGTGTGTGACATTTTTTTGATCCATTCCTCTATTGAGGAGCATCTGGGCTGATCCCATATCTTGGCCATGGTGAATAGTACTGCCATGAACATGTTTGTGCTGGTGGCTTTACTGTAGCCTTGTTTGTATTCTATTGTATAAATGCCCAGGAATGGAATTGATGGGTAATAGTGTAGTTTCTATATTTAGTTTTTGAAGAACCTCCACAGTGCTTTCCAGAGTGGTTGAACAAGCTTATATTCCTATCAACAGTGTAATGGAGATCTCTTTTGTCCACATCCTCACCAGCATTATTTGCTGTTTGTTTTCTTGATGCATGAATTTTTTAATGGATAATTAACATTTTGTTGTTGTTGTTGGTTGTGGGGTCTGAACTCTGGGCCTGGGTGCTGTCCCTCAGCTCTTCAACTCAAGGCCAGCACTCTACCACTTGAGCCACAGTGCTACTTCCAGCTTTTTCTGCTTATGTGTTGCTGATGAATCGAACCCAGGGCCTCATGCATGCAAGGCAAGCACTCTACAACTGAGCCACCTTCCCAGCCCCGGATAATTAACATTTTATATAATCATCCCTGCCAGAATTTTCTCAAGCATTTTTCTATCAGTAGGTTTTTCAGGTAAGCTGTTTGGCTGCTCTCGGTGCTGTGGCAATACAAATGTGGGTCACATCACTGCTTCCGTCTTTGTATTAAGTTCAGAAGATGCACTGAGAGTAGATTTTGTGGAAGTCATTGTCCTCCATTGTCTGCTACATGTGATTGGGCAGACACAGTTACTTCATACTAGTTAGCCTTTCGCAGCTTGAGTTTTTATTGATTTATTAGGTTAGCCTCATGAAAATGCTTTTATTTTAACATTCATGCTTATGAAGAAGTATTTTTTCCTTCTGTTTAAGAATTCCAATGTACAGTTTTTTTTTGGTATAGTGGTGTGTGTGTGTGTGTGTGTGTGTGTGTGTGTGTGTGTGTATGTTGCTTGCCTTAATTTTGTTTCAATGAGCTAGCAAATCAAGAGAGGAAAATTCAGTTGATTTTTATCATCTATTTAATAAATACATTCAATTTGTTGTTTCACTAGATACTTTGTGTTTCTTTGCTTAGGCTATAGTTTAGGCAAGGAAAAAAGTTTGCTGTGTTCCCTGGGGATTATTAGAAGTTGCTTTGAAAAGTTTTAAATTATTGATCAGCATAATTATTAGAGATGCCTCTTGTGTATTTATCATTAGTTATGCAATGCTACAAGGCTTTTAGCACCCAGTGCTAATGCCACCCAGCAGATTGATTGAGTCTGTGGATGATTTTTGTTTCAGGCGGTGGTTAACAAGGGCATCAAGTGACTGCCTGCCTGTCTTCCTCCCTCCCTCCTTCCCTCCCTCCCTCCCTTCTTTCCTTCCTTCCTTCTATTGGGTATTGAAGTCAGGGCTTTGCACTTGCTAAGCAAGTTCTCTAATACTTGACCCACAACCAGTTCTTTAGCAAATTGGGTCTTGCAATAATTTTGCCTGGCTCAGCCTCAGATCAGACCAAAATTTTCCTACCTCTGCTCCTAAGTAACTGGGATTACAGGAATGCATCACTATTCCTGGCTCATTAGTTTTGATAATAGTAATGTGGTTATGGGGGAAAAGTCTTTATTGTCTGTAAATGCATGCAGAGCTATTATAGGAAAAATGGGTGTGACAACTTGAATTTTCTTCCAAATAACTCCAGTACAAAGAGATAAATGCATTTAAAAAGTGGAGATGTCAGCAGTCTGGAGGTTCCTCAAAAAAATTAAGCATAGATCTTCCCTACAATTCATCTATACCATTCCTGGGCATCTACCCAGAACATCATGAGCCAAGATACAGTAATGACACTTGCATATCTATGTTCATTGCTGCACTATTCACAATAGCCCAATTGTGGAAATAGCCCAGATGCCCTACAGATCCAAAAGTGGGGTACCTAGACACAATGGAATTGTACACAGCCATTAGAAAAGAATACTGTATCATTTGCAGGGCAATGGATAGACCTAGAACAAATCATGTTAAGTGAGGTGAACTCAGAGAGGCAAACAAGGTCTATTTGCTCCCCTGTGCAGAAGCTTGACCTAAAATATACCAAGACATGATAAATTATACAGGACTCTAGGCATTCACATATAGTGAGGCCAAAAGAGAATATTCTTAGGGGAGGATCACAAAGGCACAATGCCTGTGTGCCGCTGATCATATAAAATAATAGTTATCAAAATGAACTTAAGGAAATGGAAACAAGAGGTTTTTAATCTTTGTTGCTGTTTTAGTTTTCTTTGCCTTTGTCTTATTAGTTTATCTGTCTTTGGGAGTATAAGGTAAGGCACAAAAATGGAGGGACAAAGGGTGAGCAAATGCAACAGTGGTACTCACTAGACACTAAGGCACAGAAATGGAGGGACAAAGGGTGAGCAAATGCAGCAGTGGTACTCACTAGACACTATGTTAAACTATACAATTGTGGGTGGGATGCGAGGGGAAAACAGAGAGCAAGGGAGGGGTGACACTGTCCCAAAAGAAATGTACTTTTTACCTGACTTGTGTCCTGGTAACCCCTCTCTACATCACCTTTATAATAACAATAGTTTTTAATGGGGAAAACATCGGGTTTGGATAGCATGAACTGGTTGGAGCTAGGTGATAGGAGTCCAAGTGTTATTCTGTCAGCTGTGATCTTTGGAAATGTTTATATGACTCATCAGTCTTAAAGCAGAATCAGAATTGGAATCATTCTTTTGTTTTGTTTTGTACTGGCCCTGTAACTAGAACTCAGGTCCTGGGTGCTATCCCAGGTTGTTGTTGTTGTTTTAAATCAAAGTGGTGCTCTACCATTTGAGCTACAACCCCATATGCTTAATTAGAGCTGCCTTCAAACCACAATCCTCAGATCTCAGCCTCCTGAGTAGCTAGGATTACAGGTGTGAGCCACAGATGCCCACCTTAATACTAGCAATGCTTACTTTTGTGGACATCACTAAGCATTTTAGTTTAAAAGATCTGGAGAGAATGGCTTTCAATCCAGATTTGTATTTTTGTTACTTTGTTCTTTTCTTCTTTTTCTGCTTCTGTAAGAAATCAGGGAAGCTACAGGGGAGGAGGGATCCCCTCTGTCCACACTGAAATAGGAAGGAAGATCAAGGTTTGCCGAACTTACTGCCCAGGGCTAGGCCCGGGATCTTGCCTCTTTCTCTCCTGTCTCTGCAGACTCTGCTGGGTCTCTGAGCCAGAGCTCTGCCCCAATCACTCCAGACATAGGACATCGTTGCTCTAAATCCTGGAATGAGGATGTCCAGGGCAAGAAGAGAAAAATTTGGTGCTTATCGGTGCTTCCTCTGTGCACAGAATGGAATACTCACTGATTGCTCTGCAGTAGACTTAAATACACCCTTCTCCCCATCATCTTGAAGCTTTTTGCCACCCAGATCTTTCTGAAGTATTAGAGAGCTGCAGATCCGCAGGGCTTGGCTAGCTCCTCTCTGGAAGAAATCTATGAACTAAGATTGTCCCACTGCAATATCTCCAATCTATTCAACAGTTCATGCTTTATGTGCCAACAATCTCCAGGCTCGTTTCTATGGCTGCCTCTTGCCTTTGTATCATGTAGTACCCTTTGAGTGGTCAGGGCAGCTGGACATGGATGTGATGTTCTTTTCTCTGAAAGATCTTTCAGCAGATGCAATGGATTATTCCTGTAATCCTAGTGAAAGGTGTGATCAGGAGACCTGAGGTTTGACACAACCTGGTTACAAAGCTCATAAGGCTCCATCTCAACTTATAAGTCCTGGGCATGGTGGTGTATGCCTGTTGAGCCAGGCAGGAGGGAATCATAAATAGGAGGAGCATGGTCCCAGCCTGCCCCAGACAAAAATTCAAGATCTATTTGAAAAAAATACAAGGAAACAGAAAAGGCTTAGACCATGGTTTAAGTGGTAGACAATTTGTTTAGCAAGTACAAGGCACTGAGTTAAAATTCCAATACCACCACCAAAACAAGACAGTCTTTCTTGAATCTATCCTGCCTTGCTGCCAGAAACTTTTTTCCCTTTCCTAACCCTGCCTTTTTATTAAATGATAGATCATTATACATTAGGTAGAAAAGGTGTGTTAAAGTGAATATATATATATATTATATAAAGTGAATATATATATATATACGCACATGGCAGACATACATGTTGTATGTATGGTATATGTTATATATACATAATATTTATACATGTAACAGGAACATAACTGTGGGGGCTTAGGGAAGAGGAAAGGGGAGAGAAAGGATAATGGAGGATGAATAGTGTGTCTATGTATGAAAATGCCTAAGAAAACTCACCGAAAGCCGAGTAATAATAGTGATTTGGGGGAGGGGACAGAGAGAGCAAACAGCAGAGGAGGTTAAAGGTTAATCTGACTAAGTTATGTGCACAGCAGTTACCATGGTGAAACCTCTTTGTATGATTAATAAAAATGGGAGAAAAAAAACATCTAATGAGAGTGAAGCGAAGGCTCTGTTGAAGAGTGAGTACAAAAGGAGGGGGTATCCATCGACAGAGGGAGTGAAGGTGAATCTGTCTGTATAGGTCTATGTATACGTGAAAACAGAACAGTGAAACCTACTGACATTGTTTTGAGTCAGGGCAGGAGAGATGGTTCATCGGGGTTCATCGGCTGCATGCACAGGAATGTCCCAGTGAACCCTCCTCTTGTATAATGTATGTTAATAAAAATTACAAAAGCACAAATTCTGTGGACCTTTGAGCTGTGGAAGAAATGAGATGGAAGTAATGTATAAGACTTTTAGTAAAAAAAAGAAAAGCAGCCCTTTGGGTGCCAGGAAGAGGCTACGTGAAGTGTAGTTGTTATGCATTTCTTACCATTATTTCTTCAGGTGCTTCTATCTTGGCAATGAGTATCAAGACTCTAAAAGCTGCCAAATGCCATGAAATATTGAAGGTAACCAGCTTCCTAGGCTAACACCAGAGACCATCTCAACCTGACAAGGAAGTGACAGCCAGAGGCGATGTTTTAGGTTCCCGTGGACTGTGGGAGGGCTGAGTCTCTAGTCTCTGATACTTTGTGAGGTTCTAAAAGACTGACTAGCCAAGCTAATCATCACTAATAGCACAAAACTGGGAAAGGAAAGGGAATTTGGAATAGAAACATGTTAACTCTCCTTTATTTCTCACTCATTGTGAGAATTCTCGTGGTTTATGCACATAAGCATCTATTTATAACCTCTTATATATTATATTCTGGTTCTCACATTTGGTCAAAACAAAGATGAAGAGATGTCAACAAAAGTCCAGATGTGAATGACCTTGAGTCGTCTTTGAGTAGCTCATGGCTCTTCTCTTCTTTATATGTATGGCAACAGCCACAGGCCATGAAATTCATCACCATAGCCATGATTATGTACACAGTCCAATAGCATAAGTATAAAAGCCAGAAACTGTTGGCTCAGGCCTGTAATTCTAGCTACCCAGGAGACTGAGATATGAGGATGGTGGTTCAAAGCCAGCCTGGGGCAGGAAAGTCTGCAATACTCTTATCTCCAGTTAACCATGAAAAGTCTGGAAATGGAGATGCGGCTCACGTGGTAGAGTGCTAGCTTTGAGTCAAAAGCTTAGGAACAGTGCCTAGGCCCTGAGTTCAAGTCCCAGGACCAGCATTTGCACAAACAATAGTGTATGTTCAGATTGTTATGAAACAGATGCTAAGAATTTCTGCATCTTACAAATCTGAAACTCTGTCTCCATCAACAGCTACCCTTTTCTCCTCTACCCTCCATTTCCTGATCACCACCACCACTCTACTTTCTATTTCTGTCAACTAAACCACATGTGATTCCTCCTGTACATGGAATAACACAGTTTTGTGTATTAGTGGCTGGTTTATTTCACTTGGCATTGTGTTCATCCATGTTATGGTACATGTCAGGATTTCCTTCCTTTTGAAGCCTGAATATTATTCTATTGTACTTATGTGTGTATCTTATTTACATTATATACATTCACTCATCAATGGACATGGTGCTTTAACTTCTTGGATATTATAAATAATACTAGCATAAGTATGGAAAAGCATATATCCCTCCAACATACGGGTTTCAATTCTTTTGGATATGTGCTCAAAAGTGGGCTTTCTATGCCATATTGCAGTTCTACTTTTTTTTTTGTTTTGCAAAATTCCATACTATTTTCCATCTGCTCTCCCATCAATAGAATAGAAGGGCTCCAGACTTTCCATATCCCTGGCAACTCTTGTTCTTTTCTGTCCTTTAATAGTGCCTCTTCTGAAGGGGATCAAGTGACAGCTCATTGTGGTTTTGATTGGAGTTTCTCTGATGTCAGTCATCATGTCTATCTTTTCATGTATTTGTTAGCTATTTGTGTTTCACCTTTGGAGAAATATATACTACTAGATTTTGTTCATGTTTACGTTATTACCTGGTTTTGTTGTTGAGTAGTAGAAACTGAGATCTGTTCTGAGGATTAACTCTTTATCAGCTTAATGGTTAGCAAATAGTTTCTGCCATATATTGTCTTTTTGGTATGTTGAATTGTTCTTTGAGTCACAGAAGTTCTTAAGTTTGATATGGTCCCATTTATCTATTTTCCTTTTGTTATCTGTGCTTTTACTCTATCAAAGAAGCTATTGTTAAAACCAATATCACAAAGCCTTGCTTGTTTTCTCTTAGAAGTTTTATAGCCTTTGCCTTTAATCCATTTGGCTTACATTTTTTTTTGTATGGTATGAGTCCAAATTCATTCTTTTGCACATGGGTATCCAGTTTTCCTAGCACTGTTTGTTAAAGAGATTATTCCTCCATGAAATGATCTTGACATTCTTGTCAAAGATCATGTGATTATCTTAATCATTATCATGATATCTAATGGAGGGAGGGTGTTTCTGGGTTCTGTACTCTATTCCATTGGAGTACTCGTGTGTCTTATGTTAATACCTCATTGAGAGGCCAGTGCTAGAAGTTGAATCCAAGCCTCATGCATGCTAGGCAAGCACTCCATCAGTGAATTATGCCTCCATCCTAGTATCACTCTGTTTTGATTACTGTAGCTCTGTAATATATTCTGAAATCAGGTATGAATATTTTCTACTTTTGTTCTTTTTTTCCCAACATTGTTTGGTACTTTGGGGTGCCTTAATATTCCATGTGGATGTTTGGGTAAAATTTTCTATTTCTGCAAAAAATGCCATTGGGATTTTGATAGAGATGGCATTGACAGTCTCTGGTTTTTAGGAAATGCAATGAAATCTACTGAAGTAACAGACAAGGCTTGATAGCAGGATGGGTGTAGTAGTACATGCCTGTAACCCCAGCTACATGGGAGGCAGAGATGAGAGGATCACAGTTTGAGCCCAGCCTAGGCAAAGGTTACCATGACCTATTTCAAAATTAAATAGGTCCTGGTGGTATGCAGCATATGTAACTGGGATGTAGAGGTAGGAGTTTGCAGTCTGCGGCCAGTGCCAAACAAAAGCAAGACATTATGTGAAAAATAACCTCAAGGCAATGGGACTGGAGACATGGCTTTAGTTGTAGAGTGCTTATCAAGCAAGTGTGATACACTGGGCTCCAACCTTAGTTCTAAAAAAAACAAACAAACAAACAGGCATGCACAGAGTTTCTTATGTTTCGGTAAAATAAAACGTATCACGTCAGATCATTATGCAAGTAAACACATTTGCTTTATTCTGTCATTCTAAGACTTGCACCGATAACTTGGCATGAACAATTGATTCCTTTGACCACCTTCGTCCTACTAATCACAACGATAGTTACCACGACAGCATCACACAATTTGCTGAGTTCACGTTATATAAAGCATTTACCCTCTGTTATTTCATTCTGTTGCAGTCTGAAACATCATTTCCCAAAGTTTTGTCCCAGACACATTCATTCATTCACCATCATCATCATCATCAACAACAACAACAACAATGTAAGCATTTTGTGATTAAACCACCTAGCAAGCATTCCAAGCTACAACCATAGTATGCATTTGATGGCTGACAATTCAAGGCTCTGAGTACTGCTGCCAAGATGTCAAGAAATCAGTTTAGTGTTGTCTAAACCTGTGTCCCAAGTGTTTATGGCCACAGAATATTATTTTTAGTAAACCCAGTGAATCAAAGGCATGATTGAATGCTCTCAAAGCAGAGAATTTGAAACAATGCTGAGACTGTGCAAAGAGGTTCAGGAAATAAGGGGAAATTGATTTCTCCTTTTGTCTGTACCATAAGGGACTAGAGCTGGAAGCAAGGTTCTGCCTGGGTGGAGATATGGGTTATTATAACAATAAAGCAGCTGGGCAGTTTCTTCCCCATGCCAATTGTATCATCTACCCAAAGCCCTTGCAGAAAACCAGCAAACAGATTCTGAAGGTGGCCTGAGCCAAGCAGATGAGCTGTGTGAGATGTGGTCACTAAACTGACTGCGTGCAACAATGCTGTTATATTTCCCCTGATGGAAATTCCAGCCAAGTCACCTTTCCTGTAACATAGCTAATTACACTTGTTTATATATAAACAATTTTTCTCCAGACCACGATACAGCCTCTCTGCTAATTTCTCTTGTGTTTTGAAAAAGGGTTTTCTTCCAAAACTTTATGAGTTCAAGAAACCCTTTAGACAATGTATTATTTATCTTTTTGGCCATACAGATTCCTTCAGAGTCATTACAATCCATCAGCTGAGCATCTGCTGACTTAATAATAAGCAGATTTGGTTTTCAGGAGACTGAGGCATCTATAAAGGGCAAATCCATTATGGTCTTTTGCATCCATTATCTGAGTGCGGGGGTGAAACTGGACTTGAAGCTCAGAGAGATCTTCAGGCCCTTTATAGGGAAAAATAATTCAAATTATGAGGTAAGAAGAGACATGGAAATTTCATTTGGAATGATAAAACAAACCACCATGACACAACATTTAAAATTGACAAGCCTTGGAAAGATCTGAAAATCTAGAAAAATATATTGATCGGACACACCCTCAGTAAAATTATTTGCACACCATTTGATTGCCTCCTCTTGTAAGAATGATTTTATCCTACTTTGTTCAGAGAGACTGGACGGAGAGTTCAATCTGTTCTCTGCAGGCTGCATTAAATGACATTGCTTTTTGCTTCATAATTCCTTGTGGGAATTGGCCCATCCGTTTTTTAGGATTATTGTCACTTTGGGGAAAAGCACTCTCAAGCACCGTCTTTAGAGGAGCTGGAAGACAGCAAAGTTGTTCAGGGTTTGGAGGCTGTACGGAGCAATCCTAAATGCTCTGAATTGACAACATCCTCTGACTGGGTTGTCCCCAGATCACTGGGCATTATGGGAGCCATACATGGGCAGCCCAGCATTTTCCATTCACAAGGTTGGGTGTGAAGAAAGGTGGTGGGAGGATTATTACTGGAACTGTTTTGGCACTAAGACTTCCAGTAGTAACAAAATGAGAAGAGAAGAAAAAGAGGCAACGAATCACATAAGTATCCCTTAAAATCGAAACTGTATGTGTACCCATCAGCGTCACTAGTTGCAATTCAGAAATGCTCATGGGTTTTCCCATGCCATCCAACACAAGAAGAAATTTGGCTAAGAGGAAGTACAAGGGAAAGACACGGTGGTCTCCAGCATTTGCAGTTGAAGTTTCATATTCCTCCAAGCTTTAGGGGAACATGTGTCCAGAGCAACACTTAACTACTTCAAGCAAGTGGTGTAGAAAGTTAACTTTCATTTGTTCAGTGGTTAATCTATTGATCATTTAAAATTTTTCTTCTATCACACGTTCCATTGTTTCTTTTAGAAGGCTGCACATTGATCTCTTAAGAGAACTTGAGGACCAGATCTTTAGAAAATACAACATAAATGCACGAGAGACATCACTACATCCCAGCTGGCTTACTTTATCTAATAAAATAATTATGTGGACCAGTGGTTAAATCTGGCAGTAGATTACAGAAGGTTATCTATCTTCAAAAACAACAACAACTATGCCTTCCTTCCATATAAGCCAAGAAATTCTGATTCTGTTGACCCATGGGGTCTTTTCATGTTGAGCTTACACTCAATTTGATTTGAATGTGTTGCTAAGTTTGAAAAACTATGATGCCATTGAAATATTTGGATGCTAGAATGAGCCTGTAAACATATAAATAAAAGCATTGGGTGGCATGCAGGTAGTTGCAAAGGAATGAGCTGAAGTATAGTATATTCTATGGAGAGATCAAATAATGTAATTCTGTAGAAGTACAAAGTTAAAGCCCAACAAAATAAGCACTCATAAATAGATACTTGCAAGGGAGGAGGGCGACCAAAGGGAGAGGGGTAGAGGAGTAAAGAGGGGGAGGGGAGAGAGACTACAGTCAAGACCTCATCGTTTCTAGTGCAAAATTAAGAAAAGTAAGAAGAGGGTGTGTCAAAGGGAACTGAGAATGATGAAGGGTGACGCTGATCGCGATGCATCGTGTTCACAAGCTGCTCTGTTAAGGGGCACTTCCTTTGTACAACTACTTAACGATAATACAAAGAAACAGCTTTAAAAATCATTTGGAGGTATACCTTTGACCAGGGCTTATAGGAACCCCGCCCAAGACTAGGTAGAAAGCTCGCAGATCACCAAACAAGCTCTTTAGCACCTCTCCCTTGGGCCTCATGGCTGGAAGTCACCAGGAGCTGAAGAAATCAGGGAAATCAACAAAGCAAGTCCAGCCTCAGCTGGAAGTGTCTCCACACAGGGACTCCGAACACCCATCTTAGTTTCCCTTGGAGGGGGGCACCACCCCTCTCTCAAGTCCCAGGTTGAAGGGGGCTGACAGCACTCCTGAGTGGCAGAGGCTGTCACGTAGCGCAAGTCTAGCCAATAGCCAATCTGATTTGGAGTGATTGAGCGCACATGGCCACTTGGCCCAGACAAGGCAATACAACAGCCCTCCACCTCTGCTATCAGAAAGCATTGAATGGCTGCCCTCTCTGCGTTGTGACGTATTGGATAGAAATTTATTTGAGGTCTCAGTGTAGCCATGCTTTGGAATGGCATTTCATACACAGAAACCTGTGATCTGTTTTCTGTCCCCAAACTAACCTAAAGTAGGTTTTGTCTATTCAGGCTATTAAAAAGCTAGGGTAATACAAATCCACCTTATGATTTTCTTATGATCTAATCAACTTCATGAGGAACTAATTGCTTTACACCAAAATTTGGCATCCTCAGGTTCTTTTTTTTTTTTTTTTTTTTTGGTCATGGGGCTTGAACTCAGAGCTTGGGTGCTGTGCCTGAGCTCTGCTTTCTTAAGGCTAGCACTCTACCACTTGGAGCCACAGCTCCACTTCCAGTTTTCTGGTGGTTAATTAGAGATAAGAGTCTAAAGGAGCCAGGCCCTGGTGACTCACACCTGTAATCCTAGCTACTCAGGAGGCTGAGATCTGAGGATCATGGTTCAAAAGTCAGCCTAGGCAGGAAAGTCAGTGAGACTCTTTTTTGTTTGTTTGTTTTGGCCAGTCATGGGACCTGAACTCTGGGCCTGGGCACTGTCCCTCAGCTCTTCAGCTCAAGACTATTGCTCTACCACTCGAGCCATAACACCATTTCTGGCTTTTTCTGCTTATGTGGTGCTGAGGAATCGAACCCAGGGCCTCATGCATGCAAGGCAAGCACTCTACCACTGAGCCACCTTCCCAGCCCTCAGTGAGACTCTTATCTCAAATTAACTACCAGAAAACTGGAAAGGTCACTGTGGCTCAAAATGGTAGAGTGCTAGCCTTGAGCAAAAGAGCTCAGAGACAGCACCCAGGCCCCAAGTTCAAGCCCCATGACCGACAAAAAAAAAAAAAGAGTCTCATGGACTTTTTTGCTCAGGCTTACTTTGAATTGCAATCCTCAAATCTCAGACTCCTGGTAGCATGAACAACCAGTGCCCAGCCTCAGGTTCACCATTTATTCCTTCCTGCCAGCATTTGCTTTGAGAAAAGCCAACCTGTAATAATTATCATTATGTGTGTATGTATGTGCGTGTTCATGTGTGTGTATTGGGGCTTGAACTAAGGGTATCAAGCTTGCTAGGAAAGCGCTCTATCACTTGAGCCACCTGTTCAGTCCATTTTTGCATATTATTATTATTATTATTGCCAGTCATGGGGCTTGAACTCAGGTCTGGGTATTATCCCTGAACTTCTTTTACTTGGGATTAGCACTCTATCACTTGAGCCACAATGCCACTTCTGGCTTATTCTAAATGATTTATTGGAGATAAGAGTCTCATAGACTTTCTAGCCTGGGCTGGCTTTGAACCATATCCTTAGATCTCAGCCTCCGGAGTAGCTAGGATTATGGGCATGAGCCACCAGCATCTGACTTGCATCCATTACTTTCATGGTAGGATCTTATTTTATGCCCAGGGTTGTGCTTCCTTGTCATTGAGTATATCAAGTGCATGCCACTGTGCCTAGCCATTGTGTTGTCCCTGTAGATGGAATAGCCGGCTATCTCACCCAGCCATTGGTTGAGATGGATTTTCTCAAGCTAGTTCTTCCCAGGATGACCTCCTAAAAAGCCAGGAATACAGGCATGGGCATGGCCAAAATATTGTTTGCAATTTATTTCTTCTTTTTTTCTCTTCATTTTTTTTTTTTTTGTCGGTCATGGGGCTTGAACTCTGGGCCTGGGCGCTGTCCCTGAGCTCTTCAGCTCAAGGCTAGTACTCTACTACTTGAGCCGCAGCACCACTTCTGGTTTTCTGTTGGTTTATTGGAGATAAGAGTCTCACGGACTTTTCCTGCCCAGACTGGCTTTGAACCGAAATCCTCAGATCTCAGCCTCCTGAGTAGCTAGGATTACAGGGGTGAGCCACTGGCACCTGGCTTGTAATTGATTTTTTAATCCTACTTTCTGATTGCCTTTTTTTTATTGTTGCTATTGAAATGAAAATAATGCACTTTATGTGCAGTTTTCTGAATACCTTTATTCTGTGAATTGGAATTTACTTCATACCTTCTCCCTCCTCTCCTCCTCTCCTTTCTCTCTGCTCTCCTTCTTGTGTGTTTTCTTGGAAACTTCTCATTTTACAATCTAGGTTTTCAGAGCAGCTGATCAAACTTTCATCTTGACATTTGTTTTCATTAGATTTCTGGTTAATGGCTCATTTCTTGTATTTCATGTCTCCTTTCCTCTTAGGGTTCTGGTAAATGCTTCAGAAATAAATGATGTGAAGCAAACCATGAGCTGTGAATGTCAAAAGAGGAAGCAGAGCATTTCCCATTGATAGGCAATAAAGCATTTTTGTGGCACTCTTGGCTCAAAACTATTTTCTCTCAGAAGTTTTCTGCTGAGAAGGTCCAGGCAGTTGAGTTTCATTTCCTACGAGTGACTGTTTCTCTCTGGAAGAGTTAGAAGAATATTTTTTTCCACACTCGGTGCTTTGAAACTTCCCAGTGGTATGTCCAAGTTTGAATGTGTGTGTGTGTGTGTGTGTGTGTGTGTGTGTGTGTGTGGTATGTGTGTATATGTATATGTATGTGTGCTTGCTGGTTCTAGGGCTTGAACTCTGGGCCTGAACACTGTTCTTGAGCTTTTTGTGCTCAAGCCTAGCACTCTACCATTTGAGCCACAGCTCCATTTCTGGCTTTGGGGTGGTTAATTGGAGATAAGAGTCTCGTGCACTTTCCTGCCCAGACTGGCTTTGAACCGTGATCCTCAGATCTCAGCCTTCTGATTAGCTAGGAATACAAGGTATGAGCCATTGTCATTTGGTTAAGTTTGTATTTTTAAAATAAAAAAATTATAAATACGAGTATCCAGGTGTCTTCATTGTACTTTGACTTGAAATCATTTGGCTAAATGCCCAAGAGTGTGTTGCTGGTTAGTTTTTTGAGGAATCTCCCAATGGATCTTCTGGAGTGGTAACACTGATTATAATCCCACCAACAGTGTACACCCACATTCACCACTGCATTATTCACTAGGGCCAAGTTATGGAAACAGCCTAGATGTCCTACAGTGGTTGAATGGATCCCAAACATGTGGCATATATATATACAATGGACTTTTATTCATCCATCAGGAAGAATAATATTACGCCATTTGCAGGAAACTAGTTGGACCTAGGGGAAAATATAATTAGTGAAGTAAGTCAGGCTCAGGGAAACAAAGGGCACATATTTTCTCTCATATGTGGAAGTTAGATGGAAAATATAAACATAAATGAAAACATATACCAAATATGTATGTATATACCCGAACACGTTGATGGAAGTATGATATGTGCAGGGGAGGATTCCGAGGACCTAACTCCTTTGAGCAACTAATTTCCAGTTTGACAAAAATGCATGCCAGGAAGCTGAAACATGTTTTGTCAGAGGAGGGTGAAGCTCCAAGGGATAGGAGGAGACAAATGGCAGAGGAAGCGTAGACACAGTCATCATGTTCTATATGCAATGTAAAATGGAACCAGGTAATTTGAGGGGATGGTAAAGTTGGGTCAGATTATGGGGAGAATAATGAAAGGGGGGACCTTGATCCAGCTGCATTGGACTCGAACTGACACATTGAGTTGAAACCCCTTTAAACAACTAACTTAAATGTGATACTAAAAAATGAACAGGGAAAGACAACTAAGAAAACGTGTTTTTCAGTAGGAGGGATTGAATTCAGGACCTACACCTTGCTAGACAAGTGCTCTACCACTTGAAGAAGCAAGCCAAATACAAGTTAGCTGTAGTAGAGAGGGTATGGTCTATGGTGCTATTGGAAATACAGTTGGAGAAACACTTTAGTCACGCCAAAGTAGAATCATTTTCTTCTTTTTATATTCAATTGCTTTCCATAAAATCTTGGAACAAAGATTAGACCTTCTTCATTGATCTTGGGAAGTGCTTTTATTTTCCTGAAGGGGGGAACAAAAAAGTAAATTCCAAAGATATTAATGGAATCGTTTGAAGTTTATCAGCTTTAAATAAAGTTCAGCCCAGAATCTAGATCTCCTGGCTTCCACCCTGATGCTCTCTCTTTCTGTTCCACGCTCTCTGATTTCATTTCTGATTAGCAAAGGGCAAGGTTCCAGCTTTGGCTACTCACTGGAGACACCAAGAGAAGGTGTGAAAAGCGCAGACACCTGAGGTCCTGTGCTTACTCTCATTTTTAGTGGACCCAGGGTGAGCATGTATTTTTTTTTTTTTTTGTCGGTCGTGGGACTTGAACTCTGGACCTGGGCACTGTCCCTCAGCTCTTCAGCTCAAAGCGAGTGCTCTACCACTTGAGCTACAGCGCCACTTCCGGTTTTCTGGTGGTTTATTGGAGATAGGAGTCTCACAGTCTCTCCTGCCCGGGCTGGCTTTGAACCGTGATCCTCAGATCTCAGCCTCCTGAGTAGCTAGGATTACAGGCGTGAGCCACCAGCGCCCGGCTTGTGAGCATGTATTTTTAAAGGCCTATATTATTTGTACAAAGTGAGCGGTTTCATTGTAGCTTTTCCATGCATGCACACAATGTGCTCGATCATATCACCCCTCTCCTGTTTCCTCCATCATCTTCACTTTTGACCTTGCTTATAATTTTTATATGGGTTTCATTAAGACCTCTTAGCATACAGACCATGTACTCCAATCATATTCTACCAACTATTTTCCCTTTCCTACCTCCTCCTCCTGTTTATCTACCCCTACCTCCATTATTCTTCTTTATTCATCCTGTTCATGTCCCTTTTCTCTTTTTGATCTGGTGTCTGCGTATGACAGAAAATATATATCTTTTTTAGTCTGGTTTATCTTGTTTAATATGTGGACCTTTAGTTTCATCAATTTTTCTGCCTTTGACATAATTGCATCATCTCATGGTTTAATAAGATTCCATTGTGTAGATATATCACATTTTGTTGTTGTTGTTGGTCATGGGGCTTGAACTCTGGCCCTGAATGCTGTCCCTTAGCTCTTCAGCTCAAGGCTTGAGCCACAGCACCACTTATGTTTTTCTGAGTGGTTTATTGGAGATAAAGGTTTCATGGACTTTCCTACCTGGGCTGGCTTTGAATGGAGATCCTCAGATCTCAGCCTCCTGAGTAGCTAGGATTACAGGCTTGAGCCACCGGTGCCACATGTTTTTTTATCCAGTCCTAGACTGATTCCCTAACTTGGCTATTGTAAGAAGTACCACAATAAATATGAGTAGATAGATGTCCCCCCTGTGTGCTGACTTACATTCCTTTGTGTATTACCCAGGAATCATACATCTACATTTAGTTTCTGGGGAGCTTCCATACTTGTTTCCCTAGTGGTTGTACTTGTTTACATTCTCACCCGCAGCGTATGAGGGTTCCTTTAGCCCTCGCATCCCCACCATCATTTGTGGGTTTTTTTGTTGGTGATTGCCATTCTGATAGGTATGTGATAGGATCACAATGTAGTTTTTTGGTTTTTGTTTTGTTTTGTTTTTTGGTCATGGGGCTTGAATTGTGGGCCTGGGCGCTGCTCCTCAGCTCTTCAGCTCAAGGCTAGTGCTCTACCACTTGAACCACACCACCACTTCTGGTTTTGTGGTGGTTTATTGGAGATGAGAGTCTCATGGACTTTCCTTCCAGGGCTGGCTTTGAACCATGATCCTCAGATCTCAGCCTCCTTAATAGCTAGGATTATAGGAAAGAGCCACCGTTGCCTGGCCACAATGTGTTTTTGATTTACATTTTCCTGCTGGCTGTGGGTGTTGATTAGTTTTTATGTATTTTGGCCCCTTATGATTCTTCTTTTGAAGACTGTTCAATATTGAATTCATTTATCTGTTTACGAATTGGATTATTTGTTCTTTTGACACACCATTTTTTTTAATTGTAAAGATACTATACAGAGGGTTACAGTTACATGAGTGAGGTAATGAGTACACTTCCTCTTGAACATTGTTAGCCCCTCCATTGTTTTCCCCCTACCATCCCCTCCCTCCCTCCTTTCCCCGAAGTTCTTTTTTTTTTTTTGATTGTGATTAAGTGATTACATAATTTCTAAGTCACAAGTTCATTCTAACTTTCCTGGAGCAAATTGTCTATCACAGTCTGTAATATATAACAGTGTTCACATGTTATACACCATACATGTGATCAGCAGCATGGGGATATTTAGTAGTGGTTCAACCAGATGAGCAGGAGTTCTTTGTTTCTTAAGTCCTGTTAGTTTTGTCATATCACCTAACATTTTGGATTTAGCATCCACTTATCAGGGAGACCATGTACCGTTTGTCTCTTCGCTCAACATGATTCCTTCTAGCTCCATCCATTTCCCTGCAAATGCCATTATTTTGTCATTTCTAATGGCTGCATAATATTCCATTGTGTATAGATACCACAATTTTTGGATCCATTCATCTGTCGTGGGGCATCTGGGTTGTTTCCATATCCTAGCTATTGTGAACAGTGCTGCAATAAACATGGAGGTGCACGTGTCCTTGTATATTGGTTCCTGTTGTTCAGGGTAGATGCCTAGAAGGACACACCATTTTTTTGAATGTGTTATATATTCTAGATGTTAACCTCCTGTCAGATAATTCTTAGCGAAATTTTTTTCTTCCATTTTGTAGACTGCTTTTTTTAATTGCTTCATATACAGAAGCCTTTTCATTTAATATAATCACATTTTTCAGTTTTTTTAATTGTGAAAATACCATACAGAGGGGTTACAATTACATGTACAAGGTAATGAGTACATTTCTTATCAAGCATTGTAGCCCTCTCCTTTGTTTCCCCTTCCCATCCCTTCCCATCCCTTCCCATGTCCCCCCTCCCCTCACCCCCCCCTCACCAAAGTTGTAAAGTTCATTTTTGACGTAACATCTTGTACATCTCATTGTTGCCGTGGGTCCACCTGTATCCCTATTTAAACAATTTTTTTCCCTTCCCCTCCACAAATTATACCAACATCAAATAAAGTGAAAACAGGTGTTATACCATGAGGGAGGGATATACAAAGCAACAAAGAAATATCTTATAAATATGTTAGACACAATAGCCAGAAAGAATAAAAACATTTGAATCCTTATCTTGGGGTTTATTTTGCTTAACATCAACTTATCTGACCATTTCTGCTTGTCTCAGACATATACAAACAAGAACATACTAAAGCTATCAGCACGACCATGTTTATTGCAGCCTTATTTACCATAGCTAAGATATGGAACCAACCCAGATGCCCCTCAGTAGATGAATAGATCAAGAAAATGTGGTATATGTACACAATGGAATTCTATGCTTCCATCAGAAAGAATGACATTGGAAAAAATTAAATTAAGTGAAGTAAGCCAGGCCCAAAGAAACATAGTTCCCATGGTCTCCCTTATTTGCAATAACTAGTATATGTCTGAGACATGATTGCTTGCTCTTATTTTCTGGCTATTGGAGTCCCATTCAGAGAGTTTGTACTGTGCCTGTATTGTGTAGTAAAAGCCTATGCTCTTCTCTAATAGTTTCATTTTTGTATGCTGTGAGACAGGGATCTATTAGGTCATCTACATATTATATATCCAAGTTTCCCAGCACCAGAAGCTGGCTTTTTTCCAACACATGCTTTGGACAACCTTGTTGTCCAAAGGACTATAGGTGACTATAGGTCTGTGGGTTTATTTCTGGAGCTTCTGTTCCATTGTTTTTTGCTTGTGTTTGTGTCAGTATCATGTTGTTTTTGTCCCTGTAGCTCTGAGGTTAGGTTGTGATTGCTCCAGCATTGTTCTTTTTGTTCTGATACTCCTCAAGCTTTTTTTTTATTATTATATTTTAAAAATTACTCACTTTGGTATGCTGGTGTCTCTCAGAACTTTGTTACCCTCCCTTACCTGTGAGCTTTCCTCTGAATAACTTAGCTTTTATCACCCTTTTTATTTCTGAATTATAATTTTAATGGCATTTCTGGATAGAAGAGCATATGAAATATGTACTCAATATGTGGATGCCGCCAAGAATCAAGCTTTCCTTTAAAGGGAAGTGTCTTTCAGCCTACTCTTGATGGTAAAAACTTATACAGATTTATTACAGACTATATAGAAAGTTTATAATACAGCTCTCCTGAAGGAACAAACACTAATGAACTGCTGTATCCTTTAATGATAAAATAACCTAGATACTGGACCAGGTTAGACCTGAATGCCCAAAGAATGGATCTCATCTCTTGAACGCCCCTTTGACTCCTTGAATACCCATTTTACCAATGAAAAATGGAGTCTCAGATAAATAATTTACCCAGAATCACACATTTAGTAAGTGGTCATTCAGTTTCAAGTACAGACCATCCATTTCCTATACCATTCCAGTAAATAGAAAAGAACCAACTATAAAATATATAAACTATATAGTATATGGTAAGGTGTGTGTGTGTGTGTGTGTGTGTGTGTGTGTGTGTGTGTGTGTGTGTATGGTATAAAGTGCCAAAATGTCATCAGAAGTAACAGCTGAGCATAAATAGCTACTGAAGTATGGAGTTAAATGGTCCATACATATATTCCACAAACACACTCAGAATTTTATTGGCATTTTAGTTGACAGAGAGAAGAAAGCATTGATTGAAATGTACATTAGTGAACCATTATCTTATATGTGGGATCCTACTATGGAAGGCAGAAAATGGACAATTCATTAATCAGTCATTGCTACCAATCCAAATTATGGTGACCAATTACATTAGTTATGTAATTCTGTTTGATCTAAACATGAAATGATTTCACTGATACCATGCTTCCCCAGTACTGAGGGTTTTTTTGTTTGCTTTTTTGGGGTGTTGTTGGTCATGGGGCTTGAATTCTAGGCCTGGGCACTGTCCCTCAGCTCTTCAGCTCAAGGTGAGCGCTCTACCACTTGAGCCACGGCACCACTTCTGGTTTTCTGGTGGTTTATTGGAGATAAGAGTCTCACAGCCTTTCCTGCCTGGCTGGCTTTGAACCGTGATCCTCAGGTCTCAGTCTCCTGAATAGCTAGGATTACAGGCGTGAGCCATCAGCGCCCAGCCCCAGTACCAAGTTTTAAAAACTAACATTTTTTCAGGCTCCTTGTATCAGTACTTATTGGTATTTTTAAGGCCTACCTCATGACCATGACGTTAAATATGTTCATGGGAAAGACAAGGCTCTCAGCTTCCCAGATGCCATAATCCAGATGCACATTCAGGAGGAAGAGGTATTAATCACAATAAGGGAGAATAATGGTGCTGTTAATGGGGATCACTAGTTTCTAATTTGCAGGATGAGTGATGTATTCAGAGGAGGCAGAATACATTTAGTCCCAAGTAACAAGCCCTGGCTTCAAGTAGTATGATTTTTAAGGGAGTCAAGAATGTGGGCTATATTTTGTTTCTTTAATTACTCACATAAATAATTCCCAGATGTCAAATTGCTAAAATAAAAAAGTCTAGACATAGAGCTGAAAACACCCATCTGACAGCCTGAAATTGAGGCTGCTAGTAACATGTAACCTACAGGAAAAGACATAAGCTAATGAGCTAATATTATTGCCCTTATTACGTCTTTTTCAATTAAGCCAATAAACCTTTAAGATGCTTTTCACTTTTTGACCTTCATAGATTGGGAAGTTGTATTTTGTCAGTGATAGAAGAAGAAATGAAGAGATACTGCAGGCAAAACAGAATCTTTTGGTGACATCTAATTACAGAGGAAAAACTTGAGTACAGATTTCAGTTGAATTCTATCAATCATCTTTAAAAAAGAAAAGAAGAGAAAGGAAAAGCCAGGCATAAAGTGACCAGAGTTTCTGCCCTATATTCAAATATTAAAACTTAAGGAATACTTGAAATTTACTCAAGGTCAGAACAAGAATCTGCAGGCCTGGGGAAGGTATTGGTTATGATTGTGACAGATGCTATTGGCCAAGGAAATCACTTTTAAGTGAGAAAAGTTCAGGGCAGAGCAGCAAGGTGTTATATGAAGGACTGTGCCTGAGCTATGACACTCTGTGTTTCACTAGCAGAGTGGAAGAAGAGAAACAAAAATCAAAACAAAAAAAAAAACATGATCAATTCTCTGTGCACGGAAGTTAAAGCTTGGCTCCCACAGGAAATGCAACATGAAATTACAGATGATATAATGTGATTGAGGCCAACATTTGTTCCCAGAGAAATGGGGAGTTGAAGCCATTATGTAGATAATGAAGACACATCTTTCATGACTGGAGTTAGAGAAGACTAGGAAGATAGTTGTGCACTGGGATGGAGAAAATGCTACATGGAGAAAAGAAGACAGATAAAAGGACAACTCTGTGGGACATCAGGTAATAAAGCCAGAAATGTCACAGTTTAGAGTAAAATAGAAACAAATGATCAGTGAAACAGCATTTTTGGTTACAGTAGAGTAATATACACAAGAACACTAAAATACATATTTATCACCAATTGTTCAAAGAAAAGTACACATGAAAATTAGTAATTATGCTCACTAGACACTGTTGAAAGTGAACTAAACAACTTATGGGGAAGGTTCAGGGGGGAAAAACTGGAAGAAAATGAGGGAAGATGTGAGTGGATGTCTTATAACTCAGAGAACCCTTTAACTTTAACCCATTAACTCCTGACAACTTTACTAGGTTTCCTGTTGATTCAAGGTGGAATCTATTTCTTAGAGGCTGGTGTGACTGAAGACAACATATTAATATCAGTACCTCTTATTCTAGTGAGTCAGAAGTATCAAGGATTAAAACAAACGCTTTTGGGAGAGGCACTGACAAAGGATTTGGTCTTTGTTATTATTAATTCATCAGTACTTCTTGCTGGTTAACTTGATTAGTTGGCAAAACCACCATTCAACTAGACATGAACTGGAGGGGACAGAAGTAGGAATATTTTTATTCGCTTATCACTATTTCATGAACATGAAGAAAAAGGATCTCTATTTACAGTTCTACAGCAGTGAAGAGATTGTCCACCAGGATATCTCTTTTGCATAAGACAAAACCGAGTCCTTTCAGATCCCAGATTCTGTGTCTGTGGATTCAAGCATCATCAGATAGAAAATAGTTTTTAATTTGATCTGAATATGTGCAGACTCTTCTTCTTATCATGATTCCATAAACAATGTAGCATAGCAACTAGGTACATAGAATTGATCTTGCATTAGGCCTTACAAGTAATCCAAAAATGACTAAGAATATACAGGAAGCAATGTGTAGTATATGTAAACACGGTTGCATTGTCTAAGGTTCTAGAGCATCTGCTGATTTTGGTGATCAGCCTAGTGGGAGGGACAGGAACTAACCCCCTTCAGAGAGGACAAGGGTGGGGTTTTTTTTTTCCTTCTGACGTTCCACAGATGCAATTCTTAACACCTTTTCTTCTTTATATAATGTCCCTCTGATCGTTTTTAGGTACAGAAGCTATGACATTTTTGCTGTTGTGTTCCTTGGCTGTGAAAACAAGAATATAGGATTTTTTTTTTTTTGTCAGTCGTGGGACTTGAACTCTGGGCCTGGGCGTTGTCCCTCAGCTCTTCAGCTCAAGGCGAGCCCTCTACCACTTGAGCTACAGCGCCACTTCCGGTTTTCTGGTGGTTTATTGGAGATAGGAGTCTCACGGTCTCTCCTGCCCGGGCTGGCTTTGAACCGCGATTCTCAGATCTCAGCCTCCTGAGTAGCTAGGATTACAGGCGTGAGCCACCAGCGCCCGGCTAAGAATATAGGATTTTGTATCCTACTTTAAAAAATAATATAAAACATTGGGGGATGAATAATACCAAAACACAGTGTCTAGCACATGCCTATAATCCTAGTTACTCAGAAGGCTGTGATCTGAAATCATGGTTGAAAGTCAGCGTGAGTTAAAAAAAAGTCTGTGAGACTCTTGTCTCTAATTCACTAGCAAAAACAAGCCAGAAGTGGAGATGTGGCTCAAGTGATAGAGTGCCTACCTTGAGTAAAAAAGTTAAGTGAACAAGAGAGCCTGAGTTTAAGCCACAGTACCAGCACACACACACACACACACACACCAAACAAACAAACAAACAAAAGTCAAACTACTATAGCAACTGACACTCTCTCAACAGTTATGTATTAGGTTGCCAACTTCAACCCCACCTCCAACCACCTCAGCTCCTGTGGATTTCTAAAATGATTGACATTCTGTCTTCCTTATATGTGTTTCTATGTTACTAATGGGTTTAGGCACATTTTCAAGATTTGTTGGTTTTTTTTTTTTTTTTTTGGTTAGTTGTGGGGCTTGAACTCTGGGCCTGGGCACTGTTCCTCAGCTCTTAAGGCTAGTGCTCTACCACTTGAGCCACAGCGCCACTTCTGTTTTTCTGGTGGTTTATTGGAGATAAGAATCTCATGGACTTTCCTGCCTGCGCTGGCTTTGAACCTCGATCCTCAGATCTCAGCCTCCTGAGTAGAATTACAGGTGTAAGCTACCAGTGCCTGGCTCAAGTATTTCTTGATACCCTATGTTTTCTCTTATGTGAATTTCCTTTTGTTTCATGGGGTTATCTTTTTCTCAAGGATTGGTAGGAAAAAATTGTGTGTATGCAGAAATGACCCTTCACCTGTCACATACAATATATCATTCTAATCTACCATTTGCTTTTCAGTTTCCGATATGATGTCTTTCTCCACATAACTCTTTTTTTTTTTTTTTGGTCCGGTCATGGGGCCTGAACTCTGGGCCTGGGCGCTGTCCCTCAGCTCTTCAGCTCGGGTGCTGTCCCTCAGCTCTTCAGCTCAAGGCTAATGCTCTACCACTTGAGCCACAGCGCCACTTCCGGCTTTTTTCTTTTTGCTTATGTGGTGCTGAGGAATTGAACCCAGGGCCTCATGCATGCAAGGCAAGTGCTCTACCACTGAGCCAACTTCCCAGCCCATCTCCACATAACTTAAAAGTAAGTATAGAGGAGCTAGGAATGTGGCTCAATGGTAAAGAGCTTGACTAACAAAACCGAACAAACAAAAACATCCTTATACTGGATGTGAAAATAGTTGTTACTTCACATTCTATTTCATGTCCCTCAAGGAAAAAACATGTATATGCTTTTCCACCTGGGCATGTTAGCTCATATCTGACTCTCAACACTCTGGAGGCCAAGGCAGGAGACCCTGTCTTATTTTTCTGAGTAAAGGCCTTATGTCTGATGTCTTAGGTTATAAGTTTTGTTCTGTAAATTCTATTATGAATAGGATTTTTCCATTTCTACTTCTAACTTATTATTGCTATTATAAAATAAAATTACTGTGGGTTTTGTATATTTATCTTGTACTTAATCATATTACTAAGTTCTGCTGTTATTTTCAAAGAAGTTTATCATCCTCTTGGCTTTTCTGAATATGTGATGATATTAAGAAGAAAATAAGATATTTTATTCCCCCTTTAAAAATTTATACTGGTTATTTCTTTTCTTGTTAGAGTTAAAAAAACTGGAAATTATTATTTCCTAACTTTAATGGAAATAATTTAATGGAAATAATTAAATTTTAATGGAAACAATTCCAGTGTTATTGCTTAATATGTTCATCATAGGATTCTTATAAGACTTTTTTATACCACATTAAAATATTTCCTTTTATTCTATGCTACTAGAAGTTCTGTTGAAAACATCTGAATAATGATGCAGACCACAATAATTGTGCTCTTTTCTTTTTACTGTGCTGTTTTGTGAACTAACTTGATGGATACATTAGAAATGAACAATATTATGGAATAAGGAAATTTAAGCCTTCAGAAATAATCATATTCACTATAATGGGCATTTAAAAATGTTTAGTGTTATTCTTTTGGCACTTATTATCAGATGTCAAACGATTCATTACAAGGTCCCTTGTAAAAGTGGAAATCTTATCCAGTTTCTAAAACCCAATCAACTAGAACCATATAGAAGGATAAAAATTAAAAGATGACATATTCTAGTTACATTCTTTATGTAATAGAAAAAGATTTTTCTATTTCCTACTTGAGATTTGTCTCAATTACACTTAGACCAATGTCATGAAGTTAATTAATTACACGGAAACTTACAAATTCAAAAGCCTATCCAGAAGAGCATAGTTTCCCTTTCTGATTTGCCACATGGTAAAAAGAGGAATGTATTATAGTTATCAGAACAAACATCTAGAAATGAGGTCAATGAGAAGGTTGCTTGCCTGAAAATAAAACAATTACATTTTGAAAGCAAAACAAAATTATGTTTGCTGTCAGTTTTCAATTTTCATATTTCACCATAACTATGAAGCCACATTGCTCATTGACAAGTGCTCATTCAGGTCTAAGGAATTGGCATCTTTCCATCATGTTTGTCTCTATTCACTATCACTGACCCATATATCAAAGGAAAGCAGATACTCCATGCCTGTCAATGGCAACACCAGCATTAGAATTGATAGTCCAGTCCTCGATTTGTGCTGTAACCACGTCTATTTCTAGTCTTGAGTCAACTCTGTCGTAGAAGCCAAAACTTTCAGTAGAAGACCTACTTTCCAGTGGGAACAGAATTAAAAACAGTAACAGTCCAGAATTATGTTCGAAATATAGCATTATGTCTAAGTAAGATATGACTGGTGTGAAGTGCAAAACTCTGATGAAATGGTTTCTTGGCCTAGCAGTTCACAGAGTCAGAACAAGAGCTCTGAATTAAGGAAGCACACAGGAGTATGGCAGCTGAGTAAAGCAGGGGATATTAAATAAAAATACTACAACAGGGGCTGGGAAGGTGGCTCAGTGGTAGAGTGCTTGCCTTGCAAGCCTGAGGCCCTGGGTTCGATTCCTCAGCACCATATAAGCAAAAAGGAAAAAAAAGCCGGAAGTGGCGCTGTGGCTCAAGCGGTAGAGCGCTAGCCTTGAGCTAAAGAGCTGAGGGACAGCACCCAGGCCCAGAGTTCAGGCCCCACAACCGGACCCAAAAAAAAAAAAATACTACAACAGTTTACTAAAGACACTTTTAGCTGGGCATGTTGGGATATGCCTGTAATCCCAGCACTGAATGCAGCAGATGGATGGTGAATCTGAAGCCAGCCTGGGCTACGCAAGGATAGGCTATAATAAAAATTAAATAAAGATCAACACCATTACCGCATCCTCCAAGGCCAATGGGAACATCCTGCAATCACAGATGGAGCTGCTCAAGGTCGAGGCCCAGGAGGAAAGGACCAAGAACCTCAACTGCACTGCACACAGAAAGATGTCTGTCTGGCTGCGCCCACCCAGGGTTGGGAGTTACTTTGGAAGTAGGCCCTTCTGGGAGCTCAGAAACTGCGCTTGATTCTGAAGAGGAAGTTGATTGAGGAATTCTTCAAGCACAAAACAATGAATGGCTGCCTCTCTGTCTTAAGAAAGCACTAGTCTCTCACCAAATGACAATTTGACATTTCCAGTGTCTTCTGTGGCCTGGTCCTATAGGCAAAAATTCTACCAAAATGAATGACTTTCTGCTTAAATAAGTAAACCCAAATCAGTGAAAGAGTACACTTTTTATTTTTGCAAATTCTTTATTGTGATTAAGTGATTATATAAATTTCACAAATTTCACAGTATTGTGGGGTAGTGATACTTAGTTAAAGTCACAAACACATTCTAACCTTCATGGGGCAAATTGTCTGTCATGGTCTATAAAGTTTATTAGTTCTACGAGCTTTGACAATACAGTTATTTCTTCCACACTGGGTGATATGTACATTCCTTTCCTTTTGCTTAGTGTTCCCTCGTTCCCTCTCATTCCCTCCCCACATTGCTGCCATTGAGTTGCTTGGTTCGTTTTGATCAATGTCCAGTGCAGTGATGGGTCCCACTGTTGTATGTTTTCTGCTGTTTCCCTCTAGTTCTGTGTCTTCCTCCTAGTTTTCCTCTGATGTGCACATATATGCCATATATGTGATCAGCAGCATGGGTTTATTTAGTAATGGTTTGACCAGATGAGTGGAGGTCCTTTGTTTCTCGAGTCTGGTTTACTATGTCGTATCACCTTATGTTTTGGATTTAACATCCACTATCAGAGAGACCATGTGCTGTTTGTCTCTTTGCTCTTGGCTTACCTCACTCAAATGATTTCTCTTGTTCTATCCATTTCCCTGCGAATGCCATTATTTTGTCCTTTCTAATGGCTGCATAATATTCTATTGTATATAGATACCACAATTTTTTAATCCATTCATCTGTAGTGGGTCATCGGGGTTGTTTCCATATCCTGGCTATTGTGAACAGTGTTGCAATGAACATGGAGGTGCATATGTCCTTGTATCCTGGTTCTTGTTAGATAGATGCCTAGGAGTGGTATGGCTGGGTCATAGGGAAGGTCAATATTTAGTTTTCTGAGGGCCCTCCAGACTGCTTTAAGAGTATACTTTTTATTGGTGATCTAGTTCTTTGTTGAGGTGCTTTATATTAAGACAAACAGCCTTATCAGCAAATATACCTAATTACACCTCTTTCCTAAGTGAGTTACAGGTAATGCTATGCGCCAAATGTTGGGTACGTTTTACTGATGATTGATTACATTTCAGGAAGGAAAATATTTTTGTTTATTAAAAAATCAGTACTTGTAGCTTGTTCCTAAGGTTTTTATACTGTAATAAAATTCTTTTCTCATGAATTTAGAATTATTACATGAAAACAAGAAAGTATAAAATGGGGGAAGAAGTATCAGCTTTCCTATTGAAATGATGTCTTGCTTTTTACATGAGATGATTTTTATTTTTAAACTTTTCCATGAGAATCTAAATTGTTTTATTTCAAATACTACACATGGGAGATGTTTCTTAGCAACCTTTTTGGAAAAGATCAGTGTTGCATTGTGGATTAGTTGCTCCATCTTGTGTATGAAGCAGACTGAAATTTTTCTTCCTCAATTCCAATACTATGTAAGTTGTAGTTGCACCTTGAAAGACCTCTTATTTATTTTATGTGGCTGAAGAGATGTTTCAGATGTGACCAGCATAAAAACATTGTATGAAGTTGAAAACACAGAAATGTGAAAGTATCTCCGCTTAAAAGAATCCTTCGTGTCACTAGTGTTGTATTTTGCTTCCAAGTGGGAGACATTTACAAAGCTACTTTATGCTTGTAATAATCCTTGACCAGCTTTGAAATAAAATTTCCGCTTTGTTCACCATTTTCTGACAGCAAAAAAAAATAAAGAAAGAAAAGTAGGGAGTCAAATCTATAAAGCTGAGACAATTTAATTTTTTCACTTTCGAAGTAGACTGTACAGTAATGAGCTCAGGCAGAGACGATGGAGAGACTGTCTTGTTTTAAAGCTAGGTGCAATAAATCTGGGTCTCACCATTGTGGAATAACTGAAATTCCACTGTTAAAACTTTATTTATTTTGCATGGTTTTCTCCTCTCATTTTTCATCTCTTCTATTTTCTCCTTTCCTCTTTTCTCCTCTCCTCTTCTACTTTTCTCCTCTTCTCTCTCCTCCTTTTCTTTCTCCTCCCCTAGACCAGTGTCATGAAGTTAATTAACTGCATTGAAATTTATCCATTCAAAAGAGATGAAGCCTACCCAGAAGGGCATAATTTGCCTTTCTGATTTGCCACATGGTAAAAAGAAGAATTGATTATAGTTATCACAACAAACATCTAGAAATGAAGTCAATGAGCTGGTTGCTTGCCTGAAAATAAAATGTATTACATTTTGAAAGCACAACAAAATTCCACCCCTCTTCTCCTCTTTCTCCTCCTTCTTCCTCTCTCTCTCTTCCCCTCCTTTCCTCGTTTCCTCTTTTCCTTCTTTTCTTTTTGACACAGAGTCTAACTATGTAGCCCAGGCTGGAACTCAAGACTTCCCTGCCTCAGCCTCCTGAGTTCTAGAATGGCAGGTATGCACCTCCATGCCTGACTCTGCGTGTTACTTTTCATGTTCAGTAATTGCCACTTTGAGAAGCCAAGAGAAACATACATCCTGGGACAAAGCTTATAACCATTGCTACCACAATGCTTTGCACCACTTGCAACAAAGAAAGTTCATTCTTCTACATAATCTTTAGGCCTTGGCTTCGTGCTCATTTTCCAGTCCTGGGATTTGAACTCTGGGCAAGGGTGCTTTCCCTGAACTTCTTTGGCTCAGGGCTAGTGCTCTACCACTTGAGCCACAGCACTGCTTGCAACCTTTTTTGATGAGGAATTTATTGGAAATAAGTGTCTCACAGACTTTCCCAGGTAGGCTTTGAACTACCAGTGCCTGGCTTCAGACTTATTTTTTAAAAGCAGAAGTTAATGACCATTCTGGAAAAATATGCAAATTTTTGTATCTCAAACTGTCTATATACAAGTAAATAAAACAAAGAGTACATGCTAATCTGTTCAAATGAGTTTTATAACAAAGCTGCTCTTACTTAGCTTCAGCGACAGGCTGAAGTTCTAGAGCACTATTGGATGAAATGTAAATATCAGTGGATTCCGTCTTTTTTTTTTGCTTAACAAGTGATGAAAAACTCTGGTTTCAAACACAATTACAAAAGCAGCAGTGGCGGGAGGAGCTCCCACTACATACTCTGTTGGACAAGGGTGACCTTGAGGCTGTTCAGATTTCTCAGAACTCTTTGATTTAAGCCAGATAGCACCAGTTCCTTTGTGATGTCATTTTTCCGTCTCCAGGCCCCAATGTTCCAAGTTAAGTATCATGGATGCACACTCCATTTCAAGAGCACTGGAGCACAAATAAGCATCTGAAGAATTCTGCAGGACTCTAGATATGTGTAAAATTTTACCTACAGTAAAACTGGGTGGGGAGGGAGTGTTATTCCCTACTTAGACTAAAGGTCCATCTTTTGGAACTGAAATGTAGCTCAGTGGCAAAGTGCTTGCCTAGCAAGTGCAATGACCTGGGTTCAATCCCAGAGAAAAAACAACAGTTGTTAAAACAACAATGTTAAAACACAGTTAAAAAAACTCAAACCAAAAAAGAAACATCTTTGCTGCCCAGCTTGCACAATACCACATAAAATCAGTAGAACTTATTCCTGGAGAAAAACATGTAGTCTTTTATCCATTAAATACGATGTGATCTCTATCCTCAGAGATTCCCTTTGTCAGATTTGGATGGTTTTCTTCTGCGGTTGGTTTGCGAACTTTCCTCTGTTTAAATACCAACCTTGCATTCCTGAGAGAAACTCCACTTGGTTATGACATTTATATTCTATTAGATTCAAATTGCTTAACTTTTGCTTAACCTTTATATATGTTCATAAATGATATTGGTACATGACTATTTTCTTCATTCATTCACTCATTTATGCTTTTGTGACATTGTCTTGGTAGCTCCAAACTCATGATCCTCTTCTCGACCTCTCAAGTACTAGGATTACAAGTGTGTGCATGGGTATGTGCATATGCACATATGTACATGTGTGTATGTATGCATATGTATACATATATACATTCTGGTTCTGGTTTCAAAGTAAGACTAGCTTCAATAATTTTCTGTAAGACTAAGATTGGTAAGACTACATCTGCAATACTAAATATATTTCACAAATGAAGACATACTCAAGCCAGAGTTTTCTTGTTGGAAGTTTTAGTTTGTTTATTTGCTGTTTTGGCTTAACTAGAAAACCCAACTCCTTCTACTTATTCAGATACTTCTTTCTCTGGTGCATATATTAGTCATTACTAGTTGAATACTTGAGTAAAATACCTTCCCAGAATTTTCTTTGTGAAGCTCATTTCTTTTCTGCCCTAAAAATTCTGAGGAATCTAGAATTGTTTGTTCATTTGTTTTATATTTTTTATTATCACTCATTAATTGTACATGGAGTTTCATTTTGACATATCCCTATACACATTAATTTGACTTACCCCCTCCAACACTCTCTCTTATTTTCCCTTCCATATTCCCAGACCAATCACAATAAGCTTCATTGTGCCATTTGACACAGGTATATAATGTATTGTGACCATATTTGCCCACCTTCACCCTTTTCATTCACCTTCCAACCTCTCACTATAACCTCATCCTGGATGACATTTGTCTTTGTTGTGGAATGGAAGAGATCAAACCCAAAGCCTTGCCCATGCCAAGTACACTCTGCACCACTGAGCTACATCCTCAGCTATAGTTTTTTGTTTGTTTGTTTTTTGGTTTATTTTTGGTCTAGTCATGGGGCCTGAACTCTGGGCCTGGGTGCTGTCCCTCAGCTCTTCAGCTCAAGGCTAGCACTCTACCACTTGAGCCACAGCGCCACTTCCGGCTTTTTTTTCTTTTTGCTTATGTGGTGCTGAGGAATCGAACCCAGGGCCTCATGCATGCAAGGCAAGCACTCTACCACTGAGCCACCTTCCCAGCCCCCTCAGCTATAGTTTTTGAACTTCTAATTTTAGCTCCTCAAGTCAAGGAGACACTCTGAGTTCTGCCTGGATTCCCTTCACTTCTACTGCAGTCAGAAAGATCTATACTTGATCTTAGTCAAAATACTGAGACGCAAATGCAGCCAGAAATCTAATGCCAAGCAGTAAGCTGGCAATTCAAAGGGCTCACCTTATTTGTTTCCATCTCTCAAGTGCCACTGTCCTTTTCTGTCTGATGGCCAGTGCCCTCGATGTTAAATTTTCCTACATTCTGTGTTCTGTCAGGTGGAAGGGCCTCTTGTATCCCTGTTAGTTCATCCGTCACAAAAGCAGAAGTACTATTAGCTTTCTACCTACTATTTTCATCATTTGTTAGCAACTGTTGCAAGAATCAATTGTTTTCATGTAGTTTGATGATCTTTTAACTGTATTTTTTTGTCTTTTTCTTTTTTTGGTATTGGGGATCGAACCCAGGACATAACACATGCTAGGCAAGCGCTTTGCCACTGAGCTACATCCCAGCCCTGATGATCTTTTAAAATCTTTTTGTACAAAGATAAAAAAAAAACCTGTTGTTTCTATTTCCTGGAGTTATTTCCATAAATATTATTTTATATGATCAGGTGCACCCTTTGTGTTCCTCTCCTAAGAATATCCTCCTTGGCCTCACTGTTTGTGAATGCCTAGAGTCTTGTATAATTTATCATGTCCCCATGTATAGAATCTACTTTTTAATAGTTAGTATCCATACATAAAATAGAACTTCGCTGTATCAACTGGAGATTAGCTTCCATCCCTAGAATGGAAAAGTTAAGAGGAGAATTTATGTCTACTTCTTCCTCCCCTTTTGAATGAAGTTGTAATAATTGATTCCAATAGTGGCAAATGAGTTTCTTCATCTCTCCAGTTGTTGTTTTTTTACTTAATGTGGAATGTCATTGTAGACTATAGATTTTGGTTATGTTGCAACCACCTTTTGGTCATTGTTCCTTCTGATGTTCAAATTACTTCAAATGTTACCTATAAGAATGCCTTCACTCTGGCTTTTGAGTCTATTTGAAACAACTTCATTACACTTTGAGCTTCCTTGCTTGAGAGAAAATAGCTAGCTTCAGGCCTGTGATGTATTTTCCACATCTGAACATGAATTTGTTCATTTTTTCAAGCCCTGGTACCTTTTGGTAGAAAATACTATTTAGAAATCCAGGACCGGGCACCAGTGGAATCCATGGTTATGGGATTGCCTATGGGCTGTCAATGGGGAAAGCTTGGTTAGGTATCATAGCCTAATTCACATGAATTGCACTCTATCCTTCTATGCTCTAGTAAGAGCATCCCAAGCCAACACACATACTTTATAATATTTTTTGGAGTGAAGTGCTAATAACAACATAGTTATATTTATTTTTATAATGAATTTTGAAAATCAATGGAAAAGACTTTTGGAGATGATTTTAAAGAACCTTTTAAAGGCTCTCTGGGGACCTCTAAGAAGTTTGTATATTATTTGTGATTAGAAATTCAGTTAAGGTAAGGTACTTCCTATCTGACTGTATCTTATCACCTGGAAATGTTTTTGTTTTTTAATCACTGATACCCAGATCCTTCCCACCTCAGAACTACGTAGATCAGAAGTTTTAGGGATATATTCCAGCATCCCTATTTTTGGTTTGGTGCATCTTCCCAGTTGATCAGAGTTTTTTGCTAGGGTTGAGAACCACTCTCCTAATGTTGTGATGTCATTTAAAAAGATAAGCACTAGCCAGGCTCCTGTGGCTCACACCTGTATTCCTAGCTACTCAGGAGGCAGAGATCTGTGGATCTAGGTATAAAGCCAGCCCTGGAAGATAAATAAAAAAAAATGTTATCTTCAATTCACCAGCAAAAATCTAGAAGAGGAGGTAAGGCACCAGCCTTAGCAAAAAAGATCAGGGACAGTGCTGAGGCCCTGAATTCAAGGCACTCTCTTTCTTTCAATCTCTCTCTCCTTCCCTTTTCTCTCTCTCTCCCTCTCTCTCTCTCCCTCTCTCTCTCCCTTTTCTCTCTCTCCCTCTCT
This sequence comes from Dipodomys ordii, assembly GCF_000151885.1. Lineage (NCBI taxonomy): Eukaryota > Metazoa > Chordata > Mammalia > Rodentia > Heteromyidae > Dipodomys > Dipodomys ordii. Next base: position 55,802,159 of record NW_012267217.1, read on the forward strand.
CTCCCTCTCTCTTTCCCTCTCTCTCTTTCCCTCTCTTTCTCCCTCTCTCACTCTCTCCCTTTTCTCTCTCTTCCTCTCTCTCTCCCCTTTCTCTCTCTCTCTCCCCTTTCTCTCTCTCTCCCCCCTCTATCTCCCCTCGCTCTCTCTCTCACATTCACAAGCACTATTAAAATAGTAATGCTTTAATAAATGACTGTTTCTTTTTATACTTCCCTGACTGATGCTGGGGAGAAGAAATAGAGCCAGCTCACTGTGTGTCTGCGCAATTGCTGGGAAAAGCAGAAGAAATGGAAAAAAAAAAAAAAGATAGGAAATACATGCAAAACAAAGTGCTTTTTTGCTTGGCTCAAATCTAGTGACCGAGCTTTCTAAATTGTTTACTGAAGAAGCAATAGAACTTTATCAAAAAGTATTTGTTTGAGCCGTTGGCAAGTTGACAGAGTTAATGCACCACTTGGAATAACCCAGCATTGAGGTCTCTCACTCAATTCACTACATTCCTAAGTTGGCCAGGGGCCATTGCTGCTATTTTGAAATGACTTAAAGCTGAAGCTTAAGGGAATTGCCACATTGTGCTGTTATTCTACTGTAGAAAATAATTTTCCAAATTAATGATATCACTGTCTTTCTCTAGCTCGAGTGGACTGAAATCTGGAACAAAGGAGCTGCTGGTACACTGAGAACTGGCTTTCTCACTTGGTCAAACTTAGAACAATTCATCTATTCTGTGAGCACAGTTGCTGCCAAGTCTCTATATTTCTGAATTCTGTTAAAACTGATTGAAAATAACATGTTCTTCTGAATAAAGGGTTAAATGTACAGTCTAGTTTCATTAATAAAACTTACTAATAAAAATGGACCATGTTAAAAAAAAACTTGATGGCACAAGTTGTTTCTTAAGAGCCAGTAGATGCAAGAAGGTGTTTCAGAAACCTTTGCCCTCTTAACTTAAACTGTTTTACTAACATGGACTGGGTGGCTAATAAAGAACAAAGAGGATTATTTCTCAAAGTTATAGAGGCTGGAAAAAACCAAGACAAAGGCCCTTGCTGATATGGTTTGGCCACCCCCAACTTCCAGGTTTGGTGCATTGTTTCTGTGTCTTCCCAAGGTCAAAGGATGAGACTCTTGACTCTTTTGCTTCCTAGTGATCTCACTAATCAAATTCATCCTAGTCACCGTGATCATGTCCTCATCCTCCAACCTCCTTCTACCATTACGATGAGGATTTCACCATACGAAGCCATAGCATCCTTCTAATGTTAATATGTAAGATTTTAAGTATAAAGAAAAGCTTGAGAAAAAAAATGGCAAAATGCAAACCTTTACACCCTCAAAAAGTGAAAACTAGAACTATCACATGATTCTCTATATCACTCCTCTCAAATATATTGGAAGGAATGTAAATTAGCATACAATAGAGATACCTGCACATTCATATTCATGGTTGCACTATTCACAGTAAGTCACAATTTGAATCAGTCCATCAACTTATGAATGGATAAAGAAAATGTAGACTCTGCCATAAAGAAGAGTGAAAGTATGTTGTTTGCAGCGAAATGGATGGAAGATGCAGATCATCAGGTTAAGTGAAATAAGCCAGACTGAGAATATAAATATGTGTATGTTCAACCTTATACCAGGACCTAGGCCTTAAGAAAATAAATGACTAAAGTATAAAGTAGGGATAGAAACAGCAGACAGAAGAAGGACAAAAGGAGAGGATGAAGGTGATGTGATATGATCAAAATACTTTATAAACATGTATGAAATAGAGTAATGAAAACTATTTAAATTTTTAAAGGGGGAGGGGAAATGATAAAAAATAATGGAAGTGCTGAATTTGATCTAAGTATATTATACATGTATGGAAATATCACAATGAAATCCTTTAGTATAACTAATATATGCTTTAACAAAAGAAAAAAGAGCATGTCTGGAAACTGGGTGCTGTGGTTCATACCTGTAATTATCACCTACTTGGAAGGCAGAGATAGGAGTCAACCCAGGGAAATTAGTTAAATCCTTTCTCCAAATCAAGCTGAGAATGTTGGTGCATGACTTTAATCCTGACTAGTCAGAAGACAGGGAAAGGAATATTTTGGTTTGAGGCTATCCCAGCTTAAAACAAACAAACAAAAAAAACCATGAGAACCTATCTGAAAAATAATTAAGGCAAAAGTGACAGAGGGAATGGCTCAAAGGGTCGAGTGCCTGCCTTCCAAGCAAGAAGCCATTCATCCAAAGGCAACACCATGGAATATCCATGCTATTATGTACAAGAAACCACTGACAACCCAATTCCATAACCAAAAAATGGTTAATTACAAACACATGGGCAATGCCACCTCAGACCCACAGAACCAACTCATAGGCCCAAGAGCAATAAAGAGCTGCTTTTTTAAGCCCTTAGGTTTTGGGATAGTTTACTGCGCCAGTAAGAGTTGGTTGATGTAGTAGGGGAAGATAAATCTCAGCCTACATTACAGAAATCCATTTCTATATAAAAGTGAGTGCCATGAGTCTCAGAAGATGGGAGAGAGTGCTTTGTTCACCCAGATAACACACCTCTGAATCTTCTGACTCTTTTCAAATCCCCAATTCGTTCTTCCAGGATTAAAGTCCATGATGACAGTCATTGGCCTGGAAAATCCTATGCCAAACCCTAATACGGCTCCAGAGTCATCAGATAGGAGTAAAATTACTTCAAGGCCAGTGGAGTTTACAGTTGGGTCAGAAGATTCTGGTATCTTTTAAACAGTCCAGATTGATACCATTATTTTGTGAACCATGAAATTGGTAGCTTCTCTGTGATAGTTTTGATCTAGCATTAAAAGCTGACTTCACTCTTTCAATTCAAGCGTGAATACTTCAATGATTAGAAAAAGAGAGAGACACTGGAGGGGAAAACCACAGAAGAACAAATGCAGTGCTGGAAGGAAAGAAGATTAAGTCAGGGGAAAAAAAACAACAACAAAACGGTGGAGATGAGAGCAGAGTGAGTTTCCAGGTTCCTTGGAAAGCGCACCTGGTTGGGAAGAGCGAGGATCTTGAGGGCCCACATCTGAAAGCTAGCCACTAACCATATGGTGGTGAATTCAATTACCTTCTAAATGAAAAAATAAAATATTCCTGGAGTCAATTACAGCTAGATCCAGTCCTGACTCTCATAATTGAATATGGGAAATGATTTGGGGCTGTGGTCAGTGTTGGTGGAGAAACCAAACATTCCAGGCAGGCTCTTTCCTTAAGGTAGAATTCTTTTGTGATTAATTCAAGTACCTATAACATTTTTCATTATGATAGAGCAGATCTCCTTGGGGCAGGTCATGATAAAAACAATCTTTGACTGATACATTCTTCCAATTAAAATGCACAGGAACAGGTATTTTGGTAATATAGGACTACTACAATTCGGTGCTAGTATTTGTATTAGTACTAGTATTTAGAGCTACTATTAGGACTATTTTTTAGTCCAACACACTGTGTCCTATGAAACTCCAGTGCAATCTATTCATTTGTAAAACTCCTAACAATGAGCCTGGAAAAACTGCCAAAACACCTGATTATCCTGGTGAAACATCAGACTAATGACTGAATTATTACAACAGACAGACCATGGAAAATGGAAATGCTTGCATTTGTTCTGGAAAGTATCCACAGAAAGATTTGAGGTAGGGAGGGAGAAAAGACTCAAGCACTATCTTCATAGCTTCATGCTAAATCACTGTTTAGAGGTTAGACCTCTAAAATAGACAGTCCGGGTAGAGAATGGTAGAAACCTCCTCAGTCTTTCCTTTTATTTTTGCCAAGAGCACAGCCAAGGTCAAAGCCTGTCTGCCATTATCTCCATCCCTTATTTTAAAAGCCACTTTTGATTTTGTGATACCCTTCTGTCAAGGCTTATTGTATCAACATAGAGCACCGAATAGCTGGCAGCAATCCCATGGCTCTCCTAAACTCTGTGTCATACATAAATACAAACCAGAATTCCTTTATTGACGGTGACCTTCTACCAAAGCCAAACAGAGTCAACTCTAACCTTGATAGCAGAGACGTTGCAGGAGAACGTCCAGACAATTTCAAACAGAATAAAAGAAGTGATGGAAAGCGCAGCATTTGTCAACAGGAAGTGACCCAAGTAAAGCATGTCACAGAAACACACCAGACTGGAAGCTACACTTTCAAGGTTCAGAAATCTGCCGTCCAACTCTAACAAACCAAGGGCCTTTGGAGGTACTGCGGTAATGTGTTCCTTATAGCACTGTTTGTTTTTGCTGATTTTTATTAACATTGGCCCTACTTTATAAAAGAGGGGAGGAAAGAAAAGCCAAATTATGGAGGTAAGCTTGGAAATGTGAAAAGGTTTTATCAGGATGACATTGAACAACAGACCCCAATTTGCCTTTGAATCACAGTTCAGATCACAGAACAATATGGGAAATGAGTCTGATTACATGGTACGTTACAATCAACGAGAGTTATTTCCTCCACCCCACCACGTAGGTAATGCCACGGACCACTGCCTCTCTGAGAAGGAGAATACTTCCCATCTTTTGAAGAAGTTCTGTTTTAGTCCTTGAAAAATATATTTGGATTTCTTTACTTTCATTATTCTTGCCTCCGTTATGAGTATATTTTGTATAGTACATGGCTGAAGCCTCTTCCCTTTGGCTGCTAATATTCTGTGATATGGTGACATTTTGCAAAGTTTTATCAGTGATCAGGATATTTTTCCAGTTTTAGAGCAAAACATTCTAAAAATCTTGCTAGATGGGGTGCAGGTTTTATTTTCCCTATGATGACAAGCTGCCTGGTAATTGCCATCATTCTGAGAAGACTAGATTTATTTATGTCTGTTGTGTTGACTCATTTCAAGTAAACTTAATATCTTGTCTTTATATTGGCCTTTGTGTTCGATCATAATAACTAAAAGAGAGTGCTAATCTGAAAATTCAGCTACTGCAAACTGTAATTAAAATTAGGATTTTAATTAGGAACTGGTGGTTCTCAGCTGTAACCCTATCTACTCAGGAGGCTGAGACCTGAGCATCACAGTTTGAAGCCAGCTCCCATAGAGAAGTCCCTGTAGACTCTTATCCTCAATTAACCATCAGAAAACCAGAAGTGGACCTGTGGCTCAAAATGGTAGAACACTAGCCTTGAGCAAAAGAGCTCAGGGACCATGCCCAGACCCTGAGTTCAAGCCCCACAACCAACAAAAAATAAAAATAGGATTTTCTTGCTTCTCTCTGCCAGACTTTGGGGATATCTTTTTTTTCTGAAGGATATTTTTTCAGGAATTGTGGAAAGTCTTATTAAAATCATTTAATAGGAGGTTATAACTGAAGTAGGCATGACCCAACTTAAGGGAGAAAAAAATAGTTGTTTTGGTTCATTGTTCCAGAGATTTCTGTCTATCATGGCAGAAAGGGCATGACAGAGTAGAGCCATTCATCTCATGGTGCCCAGGAATGAGGGGTGAGGGAGAGGGATTGAGAGAACTACCTATACTAGTCAGCGTCCTTATTCTTTTCTTTTCCTTCCATCTGGGGGCACAGACTTTTAGATGGTGCCACCCATTTTCATGGCAGGTCTTCCATACTTAGTTCATCTTGTCATCCCCCACACACCCAGAAGATGATTTACCAATCGCCAAGACATCTCCCTTTTATTTGTCTCATGACACTAAATTCCAGGATAATGATGTTAGTGTGAAACTGGTTATCACACTCAAAGCCAAGCTGACATCAGAACTGTTCATTATTTAATTAATTTCCCTAGTATTGATGACATACATCATGTCATCTTCCACATGATCAAATTGAAGGGTTTTTTTTAAGCCTGTTTCCATAAAGGCATTTCCTAAGAATGAAGTCTTTAATTGAGTATTAAAATAGGTGGCACACCCAAGACTCTTGTATACATTATGTTGAAATCCAGTCTTGCAATTTCCATAAAATGGACTGAGATTGCATCAGCAATCTTGGAGAACCTTTTCTATTCATTTTTGCTGTTGTTGTTAATCACTCTTGAATTTTAAGTAGTATCTACATCTCTTGCCCAGATTTAGATCAAAACATTAATCAATACTTAATTTAATAGATCTTAGAAATTTACTCTGAGTATATTCTCTACCAGATAAAACATTCTTTCTCCAAAGCACAAATCGATACATGCTTTCTCAGGGCCTTTGATTGCTATATTTGAGAAGTACCTAAAGTTGTCTATGATAGAACCCACAGAATGCTCAATACAGGTAGATGTTAAGCCAAGTAATTCTCACTCTAACAGTAGGTGGACACCATCCAATATCAATCCATATCCATTCTACATGGCACACTGTTGTAGCCTCTATGCCTGATCTGTCCACTTTATGACAAGGCTGGGTCCCCATACCACGGCCACACATTGCAATTTTCTAAGCAGCCCCCTCCCCCCCGTGATCTCCTTCCCCCTGCAACACTGGTCTAAGGACTTAGGACATCCAATTCTAGCATTAAGATCTAAAGGAATCTTCTGAACGGGGCTTTCAGAACAAATTTCTCTTTCCCAATATAAGAAATCGTTGTCAGTTAGCAAACTCTTTCCTTCCCACTGTCTCCGTTTCCAGGGACAACATATTCCTTGTCCCCTTCCTCTTTGAGACAGTAATGAACTTCTCATATGCATCAACTCCTTTATGCTTCCAATCCTCGCCTCCCTCCACTGCTAGGCACTGATGTAAATAAAGTGTTCATGGGATTAGGCCAGGCTCACCTTATTTGGATGTAAACTGGTTTGGGATCTTAATTACATCTGTAAAATCCCCTCACAACACTACAGATTCACTCTTGAATGCATAAACAAACGGAGGAGAATGGCGTGCTGGGAATCTGGGAGCTATCTTTGCTGCAATGGTTCCCTCTTCCATCTTGAGGGAAGGGAGTGGCCTCGCACATGTCCTGTAACATCCTGCCTTTGCAAACTACAGCAACCTTGAGATGTTTTGGCTGGTGGAAATTCTGTATGTGTTTATTGGTTTCAAGTTATGTTGAAAGCATCCGAAGGCACAGGCTATGTCTGCAGGCTCTTTTTGTAGAATATTAGCCGATGACTTATTCCCAGTAGATCTGGTTTATCAAGGTAAAGGATTTGTCAAGCCATGGATTTGTATTCATGAACAGTAGCACTGGAGGGTTGTGAGATAGATGGTCCATAAACCACCAGGGGAAACAGTTCCTTCGACTGGGAAGCACTGATGCCAGAAGTATCTGAGTTACCTGCCCCAGAGTATACGAAATGAATATGGTTCTCCACTGACAGCCACATAGCACGTCTTTCCTGCCATATCATATGTATAGAATAAATATTAGTTGGAAGAAAACAATAAGTTGTGTTCGTTAAGAATAATTTTGGCTGCAAGAAACAGAAAACTGGCTGGGCACCTGTGGCTCATGCCTGCAATGCTAGCTACTCAGGAGGCTGAGATCTGAGGATCACTGTTAGAAGCCAGCTCAGGCAGGAAAGGACATGAGACTCTTATCTCCAGTTCATCACCAGGAAACTGGAAGTAGAACTGTGGCTTCAAGCAGTAAAGTGCTAGCCTTGACCAAAAAAGCACAGGAACAGTGCCCAGACCCTGAGTTCAAGCCCCACAACCAAAAAAAAAAAAGAAAGAAAGAAAAGAAAAAAAGAAAGAAGAAGGAGGAGAAAGAGGAGGAGGAAGAGGAGGAGGAGGAGGAGAAGGAGGAGGAGGAGGAGGGAAGGAAGGAAGGAAGGAAGGAAGGAAGGAAGGAAGGAAGGAAGGAAGGAAGGAAGGAAGGAAGGAAGGAAGGAAGGAAGGGAAAGAAAGAAAGAAAAAAGAAAGAAAGAAGGAAAGGAAAGAGAGAGAGAGAAGGAAGGGAGGGAAAAACCTTACTAATAGTGATTTTTAAAAACTAGTATTCTTCTCCTCCGCCCGCCCCCCCCTCCAAACAGGTTGCTTATAAATACATTGTTACAGATACTGCTCTGGATTGGTGTGTCTGAGATGCCTCAATTTGTTGATATTGGTGGTGGTGGTGGTCATGGGGCTTGAACTCAGGGCCTGGGTGCTCTATCTGAGCATTTGTGCTCAAGTCTACCACTTGGAGCCACAGCTCCACTTCTGGTTTTCTGGTGGTTAACTGGAGATAAGAGTCTCCAGGCTTTTCCTGCTGTGATCCTCAGATCTCAGCCTCCTGAGTAGCTCAGATTACAGGTGTGAGCCACGGGCACTGGGCTCAAATTTCTTTAAGAGCAGTTTTATTGAAAAACGATAAAAAGTGTATCTATTTAAAGTGTGCAGTTCATTGAATCCTTTCTTAGAAAATGTCAAATCTCCAAACTCCTCCCTCAACATTAGCCTTCCTTGAAAACACTTGCTGGAATTTTCATCATAAATGTATTCCTAACATGAAACAAATTAGGATGGAAATGTGGGGTTGGGACGTGGCTCAAGGGTAAAGTACCTATCTGGTAAGTACAAAGCTCTTAGTTCAAACTCTGATGCTACTCCCCCAAATGGTGAAATTTGTAATATTGAATTTTCATAGTTATAAATACGACAGATTTGTCATTTATTTAAATCTTTAATGGCTCTCAAAGTGTTTACATTTTTTATTAAAGGTCTTACACTGTTTTGTTAGTTTTTCCTTAGGTAGCTTGTATCTTATTGCATTTGTATACACAATATCCACATATAGTTAAAAAATACGTTTTCTACACCTGAGCAGAAGTCATTCATAGCTGCGGGCCTTTTAACACATATTCAAGTATAAAGTTGGTGTTGCAAGCCAAGAGTAGAGAAAGAGATGCATTTGCTTACAAGCTGCTGAGAGGCAGGGGAAGAATCCTGAGTCGCATTAAAAACAAACATCTTCCATGGTGTTCTTTTTTGCAATAAGCTTTCTGTTTCCCACACAGCTGATGGAGTTTCGTCACTCCAGGCCACTGTGGGAGTTTCCCTACGGTGCCTGTCATCTTCCTGGTCTCCCTGTTGCCAAAGCCCAGCCTTATTTCTCACTTGGAACCCCTGGGAGCTGCTGCACAAGGGCCTGACTGCCCTACATGAGTTATTACCCCTCTATTTCCCCAGCTAAAGGTTGCTTATCTTAGAACTGACTGTAGGCAATGAGAGTATGGAGATATGTGGTTTTAACATTTCCTCTCCCAATCAAAACCAAGTTGATCCAAAGAGTAATGTATAGAATAGACAGTGTATATGAGGTATTATACATTACATAACATGATATAATGGATATTGTATATTATGTATTTATACATTTATATTCCTTATGTTATTTTGTGTGGGTCCTGGGATGGGTCCTTGAACTCAGGGCCTGGCACTGCCCCTGAGCTTCTTTTCCTCAAAGCTAGTGCTCTAGCACTTGATCCACAGCTGCCCTTCTGGCATTTTCTGAGTAGTTCATTGGAGGTAAGAGTCACAGTCACTGTCAAGTACTAGGGTCTCATGCCTGTAATGCTAACTACTCAGGAGGCTGAGATCTGAGGATTGCGGTTCAAAGCCAGCCTGGGCTGAAAAGTCCCCATGAAACTCTTAGCTCCTATTAACTGAGGTGGTGCTGTGGCTCAAAATGTAGAGCACTAGCCTTGAGGAAAAGAGCTCAGGGACAGTGCCCAGATCTTGAATTTAAGCTCCATGACTACCAAAATTAATTAAAATTTAAAAAGCATCTTATTCATGAACTTTCCTTTCTTGGGGTTGGCTTCAAACCACAATGCTTAGATCTCAGCCTCTTGAGTAGTTAGCATTACAGGCATGAGCCACCAGCACCCAACTTTACTTATTTTATTTTTTAACTCTATTTAAATTCAATGTATATAGAGTCCAAATGTTTATATATATATATATATATATATATATAACTATATATCTATATCTATATATATATATATCATGTATGTATATTTTAAAGAAATAGAACATTTGTGGAACCAGAACTGGCTTTTTCTATACTGACTGGATTTACATTCTTATTCATGTACAGAGAAGAAATCTGGCTTTATACCCTGAACAGCAAAACATAGAACTAACCTTCACTCTGACTGAACCATCTTGGAGTACCTGCCCTTTCCTAAATGAATCAGTGAGGCCAGGAAATGACACGTGTTGATTGACTGGACCTGAATTACACGGTGCAGACAAAACCCAAGTCACAGAGCTGGGAAACTCCAGGTCTGACCAGGAAGGATGGGTGGAGGATGTGGAGACCCACTGCATCTACTACTCGCTCTGGAAAACATTTCTGGCACTGGCAGGGCTCAAGACACCAGCTCCAGCAAAGGGACCTGATGGTGAATTCCAGCAACAATGGTGTGTCAAAAGTACTTCAAATCATCGCCAAGATGACAACATCTAGGACACCTGAATGGCCACCAAGAGATTTCTCTTGTTCCTGAGTCATTCCTGACCCATTTTCTTTCAGAATAAGTAAAACAGTATAATGTGTCCATCTGTCAACAAACTTATGTGGGTGACTTCTTACTTTATTTTTAACTCAATTAAGATTCCAAAAAAACAGATGAGTGGAGTTTCTTTCAGACACTGCTTTTTAAAAAAATTTAGACACTGCTTTTTTATAACCACTAAAACAAAACATTCTTTAAAAGATATATATATATATGTGTATATATATATATATATATGCCACATGAAACAAGGCAACATTTATTCTTCCTTCTTGTCCTCCACTGTGAGATCTGCATGACTGCTCCTTAAGTCAGAGTTTCTACTGCTAGTCCCTTCCTCTTCCAGGCTGTGACCTCTTCTGTCCTCTCTCCTTTTCCTCAGAAGAAGTCCAGCTCCCTCCGGCCGTCCTCCAAATCATTCCGCTAGCTCTTATTCATGTCTTCAAGATGCAGACACTACTCAGTGTGTGTGTGTGTGTGTGTGTGTGTGTGTGTGTGTGTGTGTGTGGTGGGGGTAACTGAAGAACTCAATGACTCACATTTGGCTTTTTCACTTCAGGCTTGCACTCTACCCCTTGAACCACAACTCCACTTTCCACTTCTTCCTGGTTAATTAGAGATCACGGTCACATAGACTTCTCTGCTCAGTCTAGCTTCAAAGCTTAATCCTCAACGCTCCACCACCACCAGTACTGGACAAGACATTCCTTTTTATTTTAATCTGTATCCAAAAAATCCAATGATTTGATCAGCTCCATTTATTTTCTTTTAAATGAGAAGAATAAATCTCATACTAATGGTGGACATTCATATTCTAGGTAATATAGCTACTAAGATCTGTAACGAGAATATGTAGTGATAGCAAGCCATAGTCAGGTGAATCTGGCCTTACTTATTGGAATTGATGGTTCCTGTTTCAATGAGCTATTTCAAGAGGAGAAACATTCTATGTCCCCAGCGTTAGCTACCTTATCATTATTGGGACTACATTTCCAAAAGCTTTTTCTTCCATTGCCACTTGGATGACTTTGGGTTCATTCTTTTGCCATTCCTAGTAAGTGGAGAAACCCATATGTGCTATTTTAGTTTTGTCAAATAAGGACCTGAATGTCAAGAGTTAGTTGTCTGTTGTTACAACTGGATGCCATGACACCATCATGCAGAAAGTCAGAAAGGTATTCCTAGCTCCATTCATATACACCTGTGTCAGTCCATTTGTTATTGAAGAGTCAATCACTAATATGTACTTTTTAGTAACATGATTCTGCTTCCTTATCTGCCAATCTCATTGCCAGTGATAAGACCCATTAATTGGGAGCTGGGAAGGTGGCTCAGTGGTAGAGCGCTTGCCTTGCATGCATGAGGCCCTGGGTTTGATTCTTCAGCACCACATAAACAAAAAGAAAAAAGCCGGAAGTGGCACTGTGGCCCAGGTGGTAGAGCGCTAGCCTAGAGCTGAAGAGCTGAGGGATAGCGCCCAGGCCCAGAGTTCAGGCCCCACGACCGGACCCCCCCCAAAAAAGACCCATTAGTTGGCCAGTTGCCCTTCCTGTCATTAGGTACATGTTTCTTCTTTAAGATCAAATTTAGAGGAACTTGCTTCTCCTGAAGCAACATGCTTAAGGCAAAATAATATTCCTGATGCACATGACTTGCTTACATAATCTTTGATAATCTCATAGACCTCAATATGGTAGACTTTACCTTTTTCCTTTATAGTTTGAGATTAACACATTCACATCTATCTATGTGAGATAAAATGGATCTTAACAAATTTCTTATTTGTGTTTTGAGTCAAATGTATGATCATTTTGTTAAAAATACTGTTTATATGACTATTAGCCAGAGTTATCAGACACTAAACTATGGCTAAGGGTAAGAGAATTCTTCTTTATGATATTTAAAGCAAAGTATAGTAGTATAAGTCTATAATCCCAGCACTTGGGGTCCAAAGAAGGAAAATCAAAAGTTGGAGACCAGCCTGAGCTGTGTAGCAAGTTCAAAGCTAGCCTAACAAACACATTGAAACCTAGTCTCCAAAACAATAGCAAAAAAATTAATTGGTGCACAGAACCCACTCTAAGTCTTAAAGTGACATCTGGTTTTACTTTTATATCTTTAATAGTTTTAGTAACTAAGCTAATGTCGAGCAACTTCTTTCATTTTGAAATAAATACTAAGCAAAGTGTTATCAGGGCCCAACTTCATAGTTGAATTCAGTCAGAAAAATTTCTGGACCACCATTGGTTACAACAATATCCTGGTCTTTCAGTTTTGTCCTCAGATTATCAGCCATTGGCTGTCATTCAGTAAGTGCTTATTATCTTATATACTGACTGTTAGTCTAAGTTGATCCTCTACAAACATTATCTCTAATCATCAAAACAATGGAAAAGTTAGGGAAAAGTTACTGCTGCCCTATTTATGATGAGAAAGTTGAAATTTGTAACAGTCAAATCACTTGCTATAAAATATAATTGCAGTCCATTATCAGTTCTTATTAACTCACTAGTGACCGATCCTACTAAGAACTGTCATGTGCTTCAAAAGAATAGTAGTTTTCCTTCTATTAAGCTTTTGTTAGGAAAAAAAATGATACATTCAGTCTTCTTAATCTGCAATCACCTGTGAAATCACTGGGAAATCAACAGTTTGTGCTGGACTACTGAATAACTTTGTACATGGAATGAGGGTGATTGGCACAAACCGGTCCATCTGGAAGGGATGGGAGGTTGAATGCCTTGGTCTATCTGCCTCCCAGCTGGTTTTGAATCCCTTTAGGATGTGAGGTTGTTTCTATCCATTTAGTGAACCATTCTATTCACACATTCCTCAAGAGTTATTTAATTGCCATTTTAATGCCAAGATCTGTTGTGTTGTTTTTTTTAAAAAAAAAACACCTTATATGATGGAATCTCAAACTTTGATTAGAGAAGTTGTTTTTTAAGTTCCCGAACTCAATTCAAGTCTGAATTGCCCAAAACTAGCTAAACAAAAGATACCATTTTAATGATTCAAAGGTAGAGAGCTGAAAGAAATCAGCATAACCATTAGCATCCACAAACAGTAACTCGGTTGATATGATCATGATGATAACAGCCTAACTGTATCAAAGATGTTGCAACAGGAGATAAGGCAGGTAGGCATTCATTACAACTGAGAGGCCAAAGCAATACTTGATGAAGGAGATAGGGTTAGAGGAGATGTGAAAATAGCGGGAAAGACTCTGGCAAGTTGAGATCAGGGAAGGATATGATGAAAGAAAACAAGAAAAATAGGAACAGAAAAAATGTGGACAGAAGTCAAGGGTGATGGGAAGGGAAGGGATTATGTTCAGAAAATGAGGGACAGGATGCTCACAGACAGATCTAGGAGAGTCTGAAGAAATGGCTCTATTCACCAAGCCTATGGCTGATACTAGAGCTTCAGTAGTTCAAACAATACCCTTGTTTGAGTAAAATTGGGTATTAACTCAGGGAGACCACAGAGACTACCTAATCTAATCCCTCTTGACTGTGACATGAATAATCACCATGGTCCTGACAAGTTCAGGTGACAGTGACTGTTTTGGGATAGGACCCATATTAATACTCCTAGAATTCTTAGGAATGAAGTTAATGTGGTTTGGTAGACAGCGATCATTCCCTAGAAGACAATGGGTGAACCATCTCATCTGAAATTCAGAGACTCTCCCACACGAGAGCTCTCTTTGGCTCTGGCATGGGATGGGGAGCAGGCAGAAGCAGACACCCTCTGGTAGTCCAGATCATAGATTAACCAGCGGACTCTGGCCAATGGAACCTTTTGGAAATATCCAGGGATAATTGGTGGGAATTATAATTTGCAAGCTTTGGAAATAGCAATTTTTTCTATATCTTTGAGCTAAGAAAGTATAAATGGATAGCCGCGTGCTGGTGGCTCACGCCTGTAATCCTAGCTACTCAGGAGGCTGAGATCCAAGGATTGTCTTTCAAAGCCAATCTTCTGAGCAGTAAAGTCCATGAGACTCTTATCTCCAACTAACCACCAGAAAACCAAAGAGATTCTGTGGCTCAAAGCGGTAAAGTACTAGCCAGCTCAGGGAAAGTGTGTCTAAGCCCTGAGTTCAAGCCTGAAGGGCAGGGCAGGTTGGGGAGGGGATAGGATAGGGGGGAGCGGAGCAGGGATGGGAATGGGGAGGGGGTGAGGAGGTGGGGGGGGAAGAATAAGCATCAAGAGAGTTACTCTGGTGTGCGTGGAGTCTGTCGCTTTATCTTTGGCTTCTCACAGGCTGATGACCTGGAGAAAGTGAACAAGAAGAGAAGAGCGCCTAGAACATTCCCCCCAGTTCCCTACACCCAGGCTCCACCTAACTGCAGAGAAATCAAATAGATCCTTGGATTATGACACTTGCTACATGGACCACTGCACAAGGAGACACCTCTTCTGAGCAGAGAGGGATAGTGAGAAAGGGAGAGAAAACTAGGAGCAATGACTTTTCATGATTTGTAAGTCCTTAGACCTAAAGTATGCTACCCACTACTGGTTTACATTTGTCTTATAATCTTCATTTCTCCCTGGATGCATGGAGCCAGGTATTTTAAACAATTCCTCAGGAATACACTGTATCATCTAATCATCCTGGGGTAAAGAGAAAAGATGATTCTAGGCAGAAGAACCATTTAGGCGTTTAGAATGATAGGAAAGTTCAACACTGAGTTGACCAATCAGAAGCTACTTGTGGTAAGTAATCTTATGTCCCAACTTGACTGAGCCATAGAGCCCCCAGAGATTTGGTGAAAAATTACTCTCGATGTTTCTGTCTGAATATGGGGCCGGGGAGATGAGAGTAATATTTCAATAGTAGATTGGACTAGAAAGCCTCATCTATGTCGTTGAAAGGCTGACTAGAACAACATGCTTGACCCCCAAGTGAGAGAGAGGTTTCTCTCTGTCTGACCACTTTTAAATTAGAACATCAACTTGTTCTTGTCTTTGAAGTGTAGGCTCTTCCTGGGCCCTGAACCTTCCAGTTTTCACACTGGAATTGCAACACTGACTCTGCTGTTAGACCAGGGCTGGTACTATGCCATCAACTTTCCTGTATCTCCAGCTGAACCAATTTACCCCGTAGAACTTGAAATCTGCTAGTCCCCATTTCTTTCTTTCTTTCTTTTTTGGTATGTTTTTTATTGTAAAAATGCTGTACAGAGGGGTTACAGTTACATGAACAAGGTAATGAGTACATTTCCTATGGAGCATTGTTACCTCCTCCTTTGTTTTCCCTTACCATCCCTTCCCTCCCACCTCCACAACTACCCCTCCCCTCCCAAGTTGTAAAGTTCATTTTCAACATGGTGTTTTGTACATCTCTTTGTTACAATGGGTCAACCTGTATCCTTATTTAAGCATTTTGTTTCTTCCTTTCCCCTCCCCAAATTAGAGAAGTGTGTATACAAGATGCAGGGCACTGACATCAAATACAGTGAAAACAGGGGTTCTACCGTGGGGGAGGAACATACAAAACAACAAAAAAATCACCTGATACATTATAAATATGTTAGGAACAATAGCAAGAAAGAAAAAAGATATTTGTGTCCCTATTTTGGGGTTCATTTCGCTTAACATCATCTTATCTGGTCATGTGTACATAGCTTTTGGCCTTTTCTCTTGTCCTACACATGTACTAGATATTGCAAATAAGGGAAACCATGGGACCTATCTTTCTTTGGGCCTGGCTTACTGCACTTAATATAATTTTTTCCAAGACTTTCCATTTCCTAACAAATGGGGCAATGTCATTCTTTCTGGTGTGTATATATGTATATACACAAACCACATTTTCTTGATCCATTCATCTACTGAGGGGCATCTGGGTTGGTTCCATATCTTAGCTATGGTAAATAATGCTGCGATAAACATACTTGTGCTGGTAGCCTTAGTATGGCCTTTTTTTTTAATAGTTTGGGTAAATGCCCAAAAGTGGGATTGCTGGGTCATAGGGGAGCTCTATGTGGAGCCTGCTAGTCCCCATTTCTTTTGTTTTGTTTTTTGGGTCCGGTCGTGGGGACTGAACTCTGGGCCTGGGCACTGTCCCTCAGCAATTCAGCTCAAAGCTAGCATTCTACCACTTGAGCCACAGCGCCATTTCTGGCTTTTTTTTTCTTTTTGCTTATGTGGTGCTGAGGAATCGAACCCAGGGCCTCATGCATGCAAGGCAAGCGCTCTACCACTGAGCCACCTTCCCAGCCCTAGTCCCCATTTCTTATACGAAATCACATTCTACACAACCCATTGGGGCTGTTTCTCTGACTAATACACTGCTCTAGATAGTTGAAGTAGAAAGAGGGTTGACATAAGGATTAGGTGCTTATGATCCCCCAGAAGGACTAGGAGAACATAAATTATGGGATCCAACACTGGTGTGTGAAGGATCCAGGCATGAAGGGATTACAGGACCCTGGGAGTGATTCACAAGCAGTAGGTGATTCATGATGTGACGCACCTGGCCAAACTTCACACCTGTCATCTACTAAGGCCACAACTTAAGGCTGCCTGAGCTTCACGAGCAAAATGGCTCCTGCTTTCCTCTTAATGTCACACCAGCCTCCCTCTCCAGAAGAATCTGAACTGTGATTCTGCCAGGAAGAGGGAATTTGTGAAATTTATTTCTATCCTCGTGTTAAAGGGGAGAGACTAGAAGGACCATAAAGAAAATGTACAAAAAGAGAAATGAATCCATATTGACCTGAATAATAACATCAGCAAAATGTCTTCCTTTCTCATGCTTATCAGGGCTACTTTATGACCTGCAGGTGGTGCTGGGACTTGCTGATTCTATGAAGTATCTACCTGAGGTCTGGAACCCAGCACCCCAATTCAATGACAAACCCATTTTCCCCCCTGAAAGTCTGTAAGACAGCCAGCTTGCTGGTCCTTTGTACTGGGTCAGATGTATTTCTTACAAGTCAGTGACAGTTGAACAGTTCACCACCAAAGAGTTAACCGGGTTAGGGAAAAGGAGATTGGTAGATTGGTAGCCATACACTGGTAGCTCACACCTGTAATCCTGGGTGTAAGGTATATTAAATAAGTAGGTTTCATTAGGTAGCCGATGAAGAAAACACCATGCGGTATTCAGAAAAAAGAAGTTTATTTACCGAACTGCTACCCCTGTGGTGCTAGGAGGAGAGGCTCAGCCAAAATGGGAGACACACCCACAGGCCAGGGCTGATCTAGGCCTGGTAGGGGAAAGCTGTGGCCACACTGGATCGGATGAGACCTCCGGGCCTGGGATCCTCCCAGGGTCAGGTGACTTAACCTAGCAGGAGGGGGAGGTGACTGCTTCAGGTATGCCAGTTACCTAGGTAACAGCTCTGGGCAGAAACTTAGGCAAGAGGTAGGGACGTGTCTGCAAAGGGCCTGCATGGCTCCAGGCTGACGTTACACAACTAGGACTGGCAAAAGAAAGCAAAGAAAGAAAAGGAGATTGGAATTGAAGCCAGGCTCAGGAGGTTCACAGTCATTGAGAGTGAAAAAGGTTCTTATGAATCATCAGTTCATTTCTGTGAACACTATTTGCAAAACAATGAAAAGTTTCCAGCGTTCTGCCTGGTGTTTAACAAATCTAATGCTGATCACTGCATGTGTGTAAATGATATTTATCATGCTCAATAAACTGAGCACATAATCAGAGCATGAATTCATAAAGTTCTGTAAGTATTTATTAACTAAGTAATACAGTGGATATTTTCGTGGGTCATAATGTCAACAGTAAAACATGTTGTAAGCATTTAAGACTCTAAAAATGTGGAGTTCACTTATGCAGTTCAGAAATGACAGTGTGCCAACTGCCCTCATAGACTTCTGCTATTATTGTAGGTGGGCATCATAAAGGTTCTCGGTTGGTGGACTCTGATCACAGATACAGTGCACTTGTCTAGCTTGTGCATTGTGCAAGGTCCTGTATGTAATTCATATACCATGAGAATGAGAGAGAGAAAGATATTGAGAGAATGGGAGTGGGGAGGGAGGGAAAATTGCCTAACTCCTGTAATCCTAGCTACTCAGGAAGCTGAGCTCTGAGAATCTATATCCCAAACCAGCTTAAGCACATAAATCTGTAAGACCCTTATTTTCACATAACCAGCCAAAAAAAAAAAA
Source organism: Dipodomys ordii (assembly GCF_000151885.1). Classification (NCBI taxonomy): domain Eukaryota; kingdom Metazoa; phylum Chordata; class Mammalia; order Rodentia; family Heteromyidae; genus Dipodomys; species Dipodomys ordii. The sequence goes on from NW_012267217.1 coordinate 55,820,732, forward strand.
AAAGCCAGAAGTAGAGGTGTGGCTCAACCATAGAAGACAAATGAAAAGGCCAAGCAAGAGTGGGAGACCTTGAGTTTAAGCCCCCCCCACACACACACAAATAAGGAAGAAAGAAGTATCTCATTCACTCCATGAAATGGCCCTTTAAGAACAGACAATAATATTAGCAAACTAGGGAAGTAAAGGGACTCGTGGAAGGACTATGAGGTCTCCATGTCAACCGGGGTGTGTTCAGCTTACACCTACACAGGCAGCTCATTCTGTCTGTCCTGCATTATTAGTACAGAGCATTGTTTTGCAATACAGAAGGTTGTTACAGTACATAGGAAAGTACTGGGTACAAAATTATAACGTGGTATTCTGTTAATTATTATACTGGGGAGAGTACTTGTTGCATAGAACACACTACATACCTTATTTAAATAGCCAGTAAGCATACTGACTCCCCAAGAGAGACCTTGCCAATGTCAGAATGAGTAAAACTTGAACACATTCAAGAAAAATTGAACACAGGACCACCTACTAGCAGACAGTAAGTATACTAAGAAAGGTTAAAAAGATATGAGAGCCAAATATACAACTGGCTTAAATAATCTATTTGGCTGTCCTATTTCCTTGACTGTACTCTACATTTCTTTTTTCTTATTCCCTCTCTATTTCTCTCTCTCTATTTCTCTCTCTCTATTTCTCTCTCTCTATTTCTCTCTCTCTCTCTCTCTCTCTCTCTCTCTCTCTCTCTCTCTCTCTCTGCTTCTGGGGCTTGAATTCTGGGACTAGGTGCTGTCCCTGAGCTCCTTTTTGCTCAAGGCTAACGTTCTACCACTTGAGCCACAGTTTCACTTCCAGTTTTTGAGTAGTTAATTGGAGTTAAGAATCTCATGGACTTGGGACTGGGAAGGTGGCTCAGTGGTAGAGCGCTTGCCTTGCATGCCTAAGACCCTGGGTTCGATTCCTCAGCACCACATAAGCAAAAAGAAAAAAGCCGGAAGTGGCGCTGTGGCTCAAGTGGTAGAGTGCTAGCCTTGAGCTGAAGAGCTGAGGGACAGCGCCCAGGCCCAGAGTTCAGGCCCCACAACCGGACCCCCCCCCAAAAAAAAAAGAATCTCATGGACTTTTCCCCTCAGATTAGTTTCTAGCCATGATTTCCAGATCTCAGCTTCCTGAGTAGCTAGGATTACAGACATGAGCCACTGGAAAACAGCTCACTCCACATTTCTTGCAAGGCATGCACTCTACCACTGAGCTACCTTCCCAGCCCTCACTCCACATTTCTTAAAGACCATGGTTCTCTCAGACTATTGAGAGAGAAAATTCCAAATGAATAGCATTGCTAATGCAAATGTAAGAAAATTTCATTAGAAATGAGTAGTAGAGAGTACAGAGTACAAATGAGTAGAGGAGAGCAGGACAGAAAACAACGGAGTGGAGAGAACTTTGCAAAAGTCCAAAGAAAATTCACAGAGAAGTTGTCCAGGATGTTAAATCTTCCAGCTTTAAGAGGAAAGAGAGCTATATTTTATGAAACCATCTGATTTATTATTTAACTGACAAAATTATGTATATAACCATATATAGACATCATATATAATACCATATAGTCTAAAGCCCACTTTAAACTATGCATATGTTATCTAAATCAAGCTAATTATCATACTTAATACTGACTCTTAGTACTTTCCAAGTATAAATTACATCCTTACAGTTACCATATGCACAACAAACCCCTTAAACTTATTCTTCCCTTTAAAAGATTTTTCAGTCTCCAAACGACAGTTCCCCAATCCTCCCTCCACCACCCAAGCCATAGTGGAGCAAGTTTTTTTTTTTTTTTTTTTTTTGTCAGTCGGTCGTGGGGCTTGAACTCTGGGCCTGGGCGCTGTCCCTCAGCTCTTCAGCTCAAGGCGAGCGCTCTACCACTTGAGCTAAAGCGCCACTTCCGTGGAGCAAGTTTTTCAAACCAAAATTTAGCCTGTCTCTTAACCCTAATGTAATCTTGTGGCTCCTAAAGATAACTTTGGGACAAGCACCAACTCTGGGACCATGGTAAGTGTTCAAATGGAGCTTCCTGGCATACTAGGGTAAATGTGGCATTCCAGTCAGGAGACTGGGCATCTATTACTTTCCCTGCAACTGCCTGGGATAAGTCAAGTGTTCTTACTCAGATCTGTCATCCACGAATGAAAATAAATCCACCTAAAAAGGATGGTCAATCTCCTTGATTATAAGAGCTAGGAAATGAAAACTGCCATGAGATACCCTTTTGATTTACCAGATTGGCAAAGATCAAAAACAAAATGCTGAAACAAGGATACAGGTTGACCCATTGCAACAATGGGCCAATAAGATGTATAAGATACTATGTTAAAAATGAACTTTACAACTTGGGGGAGGTAGGGACAGATGGGATGGTAGGGGAAAAACAAAGGAGGGGATAACAATGCTCCACAGGAAATGTACTCATTACCTTACTCATGTAACTGTAACCCCTCTGTACAGTATCTTTACAATAAAAAACATATCTTAAAAAAGAGAGTTCATACAATTAGCCAAGATAGAGAAAGAGAAGCAATTTATTTGATTACAGTATATCAGACCCTGAAAAGCTAATTTAGCAGTGCCTAATGATTACAAATGGACATACCTTTGGACCTAACAATCCTATTGCTGAGAAGTGTACTGTAACCAGAAATAGAAGTGGAGACAAAAGTTACTTATGGAAGCATTGCTTGTGGAAAAGTTGGAAAAACAATCCAATGTTTGCCAAAGGATGACCAATAATAAATGACAGCTCCTAGAAATGGAGCATTCTGCACTGCAGCAGTAGAAGAGATCTTATCCTGAGAGAGGACAATCTGTAAGTCATTGTAAGTGAGAAAGCAAGACAGAGAATATCGTGTAAAGAATTCAACCATTTGTTCTTTCAAAAAAAAAAAGAAAGAAAAATACATTCCTGTTGATTTGTCTGTGTAATTAAGTGTACTTCCTTCCACCTGAAAAAGTCCTTATTCAGAGCCTTACTGCATTGATCTTGAAGTGAGTATAGCACCTCCTGCTTGCAGATATACCATTTCTCCACTAGCAGTTTCTAATTAATTGCCTTCCCTGTTTGCTTTTCGGAGGCTTCTGATTGCCTCAACCATATAACACACATTAAAGTTCAAAAGAAAACATCCAGGCCCCACTGCTGTGGGTTCACAAGTCATCTTCTACACATCACCTTCCATTATTCAAATACAGGAACTCTCCACTCCAACCAAAAACATTTGCATACTGACCTCAGACACATCCAATGCCCAGTTTACTGAGGGGTTTTTGAACAAGAATAAACGGGACATTTGTCAAATGTTTTTCTCTGTATCTATTCAAAAAGATCGTGCATTTGTTTCCAAGGGCTCTGTGAGTATTAAAGTACCACAAATAGCCCAGCATTGGTGGCTTGTGCTTATAATCCTCACTACTCTGGCGCTTGAGATCTGAGGATGGTGGTTCAAAGCCAGCCCAGGCAGGAATGTCTGCAAGACGCCAATTAACTAACAAAAAACTGGAAGTAGAGGTGTGGCTCAAATGAAAGAGCTTCAGCCTTGAGTGAAAGAGCTAAGCCCAGGCCTTAAGTTCAAGCCCCAGTACACACACACACACACACACACACACACACACACACACACACACACACACACACCTTTTTTAAATGAAGTACCACAAATGGATGGCTTAACACAATAGACATTTGTTGTCTCACAGTTTTGGTGGCTCAGAGTCCAAACTACAGTGCCATCCTCTCTCAGAATGGGGCCTTCCTAACCTCCTAGCTTCTCCTGGCTTGCTGAGATCTTGGCATTCCTTCTCTTGAAGCTGTGAAATGCCAGTCGCTGCTTTCCATTCTTGCATATGAGTTCTGCAGAGGGTGTCTTCCCATGGCCATCTTCACACAGAAGCACATCAATCTTTCAGTTTAGGGCAATACCCTAGTCTACTGTGACATCATCTACACTAATTCAAATCTGTAACTAGTCCCGAATGGAGATATTCTGAGGTATTATTGCTTGTAGTACTTCAACATATCATAAATTAATCCAGTCTCTTTACAGTCCTATAAACATATCTTTTTTTTGTTTGAGAGAACATAGTTCAATCCATAGAGATCATATAATGTTTCGCTTTAGCTCTATTACTGAGATGGAAAATCCTGTTGCATTTTATAATAGTTAGCATTCTTGAATTACTAGGAGAGATCTCAGTTGTGAAATATAGGTTTGTAAGTGAGCATTTTAAGATTTGTGCATCACATTTATCAGCAGGAGTATTCTATAGTTTTCCTTTTGGCATTATTTCCATTTCTGAGGTATAATTGCCTCATAAATGGAATTTAAATCTTCCTTTTCTATAATTTGGAATAAGTTAAGTAGCATTGAGATTATCTATTCTTTAAAGCGTGGGTAGAAAGATCCTGTGAAACCTTCAAGATCTAGAGCTTTTTATGTGTATGGGTGTTCTCAGGGCTCCAAGAAACTCGAAGTCCGCCACATCCTACGCAATCTACCTACCTCTGGGCTTTCCCCCTCAATCCCAGCCCCAGTGCTGATATGTTTTGTTGTTTTTTTTTCCCCCTGTGCCAGTCCTTGGACTCAGACCTCGAGTGCTATCCCTTTTTGCTCAAGGCACTTGAGTAACAACTCCACTTCTAGCTTTTACTGAGACATTTATTGGAGATCAGTCTTTCCTGCCAAGGCTGGCTTCAAGCTGTATGCTCAGATCGCAATCTCCAAGTAGCTAGGATTACAGGCATAAGCCACCAGCGCCTGGTTCCCTGATGCTTTTTAATGGACAATTCTAACCTCTTCTCCAGCTCTTCTATGATAATTAATCTTGTTATTATGGTTCATTTTAGTAGGTTGTATTTTCTTTTAAAATATACTTCATTTGCATTTTCACATTCATTTTCACTTTGCATGTCTCTATCGACTTGAATTTTCTTCATATTTGACTATGTATTTTGCATCTCCTGACATCAAATCCAGAGCTTCACACACACACACTATGTAATTTATCTACTGCTGATCAACACTCCCATAATATTTTTAAATTTTTTTGTTTTCTTTTGTGTGTGTCAGTCCTGGGGCTTGAACTTGTGGCCTGGCACTATCTTTTGCTAGTGCTCTACCACTTGAGCCACGGCTCCACTTCTGACTTTCTCTGAGTAGTTTGTTAAGAGGTAAGAGTCTCACAGACTTTTCTGCCTGGGTTGGCTTTGAACTGTGATCCTCATATCTCAGCCTCCTGAGAAGCTAAGATTATAGGCATGAACCACCAGTTCCCAGACCTAAAATATTTTTAACTTTGCGTTCTTATGTTTCTCTTTTCCTTTTGTTCTTTCGTCATTTAATTAGGTAATGGTTTGTCCATTGTGTTGGGTTTGTTTTCAAATAGCTTTATTGGCTTTACTGTGGGTTTTTTCATTTTATTGTTTCTTGTCTAAGTGAACAGTTTATGCTTTCATTGGTTTTAAGATATCTACTGGCAGCTTCTGAAATGACTCCCAACAATCCTATAGTTCTTATCTCATCCCTTTTCCCTTTGGGTGTGTGTTGAATCCAGTGATTTGTTTCAAAGAAATACAGTAGATACCAAATAAAACAAAAGTATCTGGGATATTACAACAACCTCCAAAGCTAAGTCATAAAAGCCTCCTAACTTTACCTTCTTGGGTCTCCCTCTTTGTCTCTCGTTTGTCTTGTTTGCTTGCTTTAATGAAAGGATGCTGTCCTATGAGGGGACCACGTGGCTAGGAAGAGAGGCAGCTTCTGACCATCAGTTCCCATGAAACTGAAATGTGTCAGTGACGCCATTGATCTGGGGAGCTGGCCCAGCTCCAGCTGAGCCTGGCTGTGGCTCTAGCCATCATCATCATGTAAATTAAACCTTCTGAGAAACCTAGAGCTGGAGACTCCAGCTAAAATGGGCTGGGATTGCTAGCCCACTGAAACTACTGGATAATGAATCAAAATTTCAGTCACTCTTTATGGGCAAATTGTTACACAGCATCAGAAAACCAATACAGAGCCCAAACTCTGAATATATTTATTTTGATCCAGGAAACACTGCCCATTTGAATACAGAAAGGACTAATTATAATCTAAAGGGGGTCTGTTTTGTAGAGAAAAAGAAATTTACAGTTCAAATATAGTATCCAATTGATACCAAAACTTTTCATTTAAAACTGAAGCATATTTTTAAACACCATCTTCTTTTAGTTCCCTCAGTTTAATCTATTAAAGAGATGCCCACTGCTTCCTGAAATAACATACCATTAGTGTCCTGCTTTTAAAAAAAAAAAGCATCTGAAGGACATTTAGAATGTGCCAAATTAGAGAAACATTGCCTGATAAAATCAGGCAGATTACAGGTTGACTCTTAACATGGATGTACATTTTATAACATTTTAAAGCAACAGTTGTTTATTTCCATATCCTGGTAGAGACTACTGGTAATCCATTCTTTACCCTCTCATCCCCCATCCCCTAAAATCTATCCTCATTTTCTTTTTTCTTTTTTTGGTCAGTCGTGGGGCTTAAACTCTGGGCCTGGGCGCTGTCCCTGTGCTCTTCAGCTTAAGGCTAGCACTCTGCCCCTTGAACCAAAGCACCACTTCCAGTTTTTGAGTGGTTTATTGAAGGTAAGAGTCTCACAGACTTTCCTGTCCAGGCTGGCTTTGAATCGCCATCCTCAGATCTCAGCCTCCTGAGTAGCTAGGATTACAGGTGGGAATCACCTGCGCCCAGCTCTATCCTCCTTTTCTTCTTCCATAGTGATATAGTTTGAGCTGAATGCAGAATGTCCAGCTAAAAGACAATAAATCCATACCATCTCTCGAGAACAGAAAGACCATGTTCTTACTGATAACACAACAGTGGAAGCCATGTGTAAACACAGCTACCTATGTTTGCTATGCAATCATTGTCATCTCCTTTTCAGGCATGGATTCCAGGCGTGCCCATAATTCAGCCTCACTTATGCAGAAAAGGACAAGGACTAAGGACTGGGACCCAGGGTATGGTGAGGCAAAAAGATGAATTTAAGTTACTGAGTTGAATCTTGGAGAAGAAATTCTTACCAACCTCAACTTATTGCTCACCTGGGAACCGTCATAAGGAAGAGAAATGAAAATGAACTCCAAGAAGTGGAAGTAAGAGGTGTTTTTTTAATATATATATATACATATAATATTATTTGTAGTTTTCTTCCTTCCTTCCTTCCTTCTTCTTTTGCTTCTTTCCTTTTTACTTTGGTTTATTTCCATCTGTCACTGTTTTTTATTTCTGTACCCTTGTCTTGTATATAAGTTTATCTGATTTGGGGAGCACAGAAATGGTGGGACAAAAAGTGAATTAATTCAGCAGTGAAACCCACTAGACTATGTTGGAAATGAAATATACAACTTTGGGGCGGGGGAGAGAATTTTGGAGGAGAAAAACTGGGAAAGATTGAAGGTGTAGGTGACATTGTTCATTACATGACTCATGTAACTGTAACCCCTCTATATACCACTTTTACAATAGAATTTTTTTAATAAAGAGAAATAAGTATGTTTTTAGAACCATTATATTTGGGGGTCTTTTTGTTATAGTAACTGAACCTTAACATATACATCTGATCACTGGCTGATTTGAAATGTCATTGTAGCCAGGTATGTGGGTGCATGTCTGCAATCTCATCATTGGGAAGTGCAGACAGGAAGATCCCAAACTTAAGGCCTGATTGGGCTACATGGTGAGATTTTGTGCCAAAAATAGAGTAAAATGCCATTGAATAATAATTATGCATGCATGATTGAGCAAAGTACAAAACACTGAGTTTATGCCCTATAAAAGGGAGGGGAAATCTATTTCCTTCAGCCAGTATTAGTGTGAAGTCAGCAAAGAACTAAAGGTAGGCATACTTGTCATACATCTGTGATGCCAGCATTAGGAGGCAGAGATCAAAAGGTTTAAGGTTCAAGGCCAGCCCCAGGCAAAAAGTTAGTGAGATTTCCCCAGTCCGAGCTACTCAGGAGATGTGGGTAAGACAATCTAGTCTGAGGCTGGTCCAGGTAGAAAGTGTGAGAGCCTACTTAAGTTATGTAGGGGGCTGAGAGTGGGAGAACAGAGGTTCCAAGTTAGCCCAGGCATAAAAGCCCAAGAGACCTCATCTCCAATAGGTAAGATGTGCTGTGTGTGCCTGTGATCCCAGCAAACTAAGCAAAGGCTAAAGCAGATCATAGTCCAGGTGCCCAGCCAGGTGGAAAGGAAGATCCTATCCTCAAAATAACCAGCAAAAAACAAAAAAAAAATGGTTTGAGGCCCAGCTCAGAGGTTCTTAACAGTCTAACAAGTGAGAGGCCATGGTTTCAAAAGCCAATACTGCCAAAAAAAAAAAAAAGTTCAGTGGTAAATTCTCAGGGTTTCCCACCACACACTATATTGCTATCACTACCCGACAGGTGCCTCAGCCAGCTTCTCCAAAGATTATTTCACAAGAGCCTTAGAAGAAATAAGTGAGGATTGTTGCCTCATCACAGAATGAAAATAAGGCACACAGTTGGTTTATCACAGGGGACATCATGAGTCACGGAATGCTGTGACAGAGATGTGAAAAAACCCCAAACCATAAACCCTGTGCCTGGAAATCCAAGTCTAGGGTTATCTCTGCTAAGTGTGTCGTGCTTTATTCCATCTCTTTCCTTTATTGGGAGAAAGACAAGGCGAAGGCCTGGATTTGGGAGACAGGCAATGCACGGGCCCCAATGGGAGAACATCATTTCTTTTAACACATAAAACAAGTTGGGAATTGCTATTAAGCCCAGCTTTTAAAACTGAATCACAGGGTTGGGTTTCAGGGCCTATAAATGACGGCTGAGGCACTGGGGGAGGAGGCTGTTGCCTCCTGAGCCAGACATCGCCGAGTGAGACCGGGCTGGGGTGACAGTAGCCCTGTGCCCTCTTCTTACGAAAGGGAAATGTGTCTTCCAAGGGACCTTTACCCTCTCGGCCACCTTGACCTTGGTGGAGCTAGGAAGCAAGGGCAGCGGAGCACAGGGCACAGGGGAAGAACGAACAGGTCGAACAGGTTGTCCTTAGAGCTTCAGCCCCCAACCTCCCGGATCTTATCAAAGGACCACCGAATAAACCCGGCGGTGACCAGGCAGTTGCTGTCATGGTCGTTTGTGCGGCCAAGTAGTAGGCTTTGCACGAAAGCCTGCTGCTCACTCAAGACCTGGGCGCGCACGGGATCGGACTTTGGTCCCAGGTGGATCTTGTTTCGCCGCGGCCACCTGCTCCCCGGGGAGGGGCAGAGGCGGTCCTCAGGATCTGAGACCTGGGAGAGCGCTGGGGAGGGGAGGGGGAAGGAGTAGGCTGGGGTGCCTGATCCTCTCCCCAGTTTCAGCGCGTGTTCTTGTGGGGGGGGATGTCTAAAGTCCCCCCCCCATACACCAATGCTCTGCGCTCTCCCCAGTGTGTTCTCTGAGAGGTGTAGCGAAAGAATCAGGAGACGTGGCCAGTGTCGTCATGTCCCCCAAGCGGGGCGCTGCAGCCCTCGCCCCTGAATGTGACAGCACCCCTTCCCCCGCGGTCGGATTCCGGGCCCACTTTGAATTCCCTGGATTCTTGAGCAAGAGGAAATTCTGCAGCCCGGTGAACTTGGAGAGAACTGGGGATAGCCCCTCATCACCCGCGGGGCGCGCGGGGAACCAGTCTCGCCGGAAGC
>NW_012267217.1:55831079-55880259 GCF_000151885.1 Dipodomys ordii
CACCGGACGGGCCCGGCCCGGAGGGCGGCATCACCGCCGGGCACCGGGCTCCCGCCGCGGAGGTGGCGACGGAGGGGGTCGGGGTGCGGGGCAGGGGAGGGAAACGGGTCCCGACGCCCCCCACATTAGGTCTCCTTCCCACCCCAGTGCACCTTTGGGTGCAGCCAGAGTGGACTGTGAATTACCGTCCTGGATGAGCGCCGGTGCGCCCCGCGCCCTCCCGGTCCTTCGCCGGTGAGGGTTACGTAACGGGCCGGGCGCGGGGCGTCCTCGGCTCTCCCCTGGGGGACGCGCGGGGCGCAGCCCGCTCCCCCGCTCCGCGCAACTCCACGGCGACAGATCGCTCCTAAAGAGATGTCCAATCTCCGCCACACACCCCCCCCCCGGTGATGGGGTCCTAACAGCACCCCGATCTCGCCCTCCCCCAGAGTCTTGGGGTCCCTCCTGCCCATCGATGGGCTTTGGTTCACCGGACTCGGGGTCTGTCCGTGGACGCCGCGGTGCGCTCTGTTCCAGGCGTCCAGACCGAGTGACACAACCCACTGCGGCTTTGGGGGCGGGGTGGGGGTGGGGAGGCAGGCGTGTGCCCGCGTTGCCGCAGTGCCCGAGGACTCTCCGGGGGGAGACGGGGACCAGACGCGCTGCGGATGCCGGCCGGGGATGCTGGGCGGCCGGCCCTGGGCGCTGGCCCAAGACGCGCATGCAGATCAGAACAGAAGTAAAGCACCCAGAGTGGGAACTGCTCTGCCCCCCAACCCCCGCCCCACCCCGTTCGCACTGCATCTTCTTATTCCTAGAAGCTTCTGGTGGCACTTCCTTATCTATTGATGTATATTTAGGTTTAGTGAGGGATTAGGAAAAAGCTGGGTCTCCTGTGGCTAGAGTATTGCACTCCTGGCTAGAATACACCCTAGACGGGAGAGGGGAGTTTGTGGATCACATTTCAGAGAAAACTTCCTGTGTAATGTTGTTTTCTCCTTTCATGATTCCTTTTCGATGCCACATGACTAGCTAGGAACTTTACCACGAGTTGGAGACGCTCCTGTCTTTCCTCTCCTCTTGTACCCCAAAGGAGACAAAGTTGAAGAATAAGAGTCCATCCGCTGGGGAGGCAGTGGGTCATTTTTTGCGCGCGCGCGCACACACACACACACACACACACACACACACACGGCTTCTGTTTTTCTCTTCTCAAGCCTGTAGCCTCTTATTCAGGAGAACAAGAAAGAGCAAAAATTTCTACAAGTGCTTTTCAAAGTGGTTTACACATCACCTGTGGTAAAAGAACCTCAAATTCAGCAGAAAGATCCTGTTCCTCCCTGAAAGCAAGCTAAGCAGGCTTCTTGCCCAGGTATCTTCTTGCTGCTTGAAGTATCTAGGTACAGAAGAGGCTGGTGTGTCTCAATTCCCATCTAACACAGAACATTACTCACTACATCTCTTGATGAAGAACAAGAGCGCTAAAAATTCAAAATAAAAAATAATGTATGTAATAATAGAAAAAATAACTCAAGGGCATTTGATAAGGGAGAGGTTCATGAATTTTTTACAGGTGAGTTGATTTCTAGTGACCCCCCCCCCTGCAACTTTCAAAGGTCAGTTCCTAGAGAGGAACCTTCACAGCTAGTGTCTCTTTACTTCCTGTGTTTTTCCTTGCAGTATTTATCACACTATGTAAATATGACTGTGCGCTCTTGGCTATCCACTCTGGTAGATGTAAGTTCTAAGAATGCAGGAATTTCACTCTCCTCATAGCTTTCTTCCCATGGCTTGGCATATAGTCAGTGCTCAGTGAATTTTGTGAATATTCGAGTGTGAATTGCAAGAGAAAAATCAATGGATTTAAAATTTTAAACAGTGACTACTGACTGAAAAAACATCCCATAGCCTAGAAGGCAGCTGGAGCACATTAATTTAAGAGCCTCCACACCAGAGAGAAATTGTTTCCCTCATTGGAGTAACCTTAGATCTCAACAAATCTAATTCAGCATTCTCTTTCCACTTTAATCTTTAATACTGGACAAGTGCGGAAATGATGGACTCCACATATTGCAGCACCACACACTTTCAGCTTAAAGATTAACTATATCTTTTACAAACCAGGACTGGGCTGGGCTGGGCTGGGCTTGTATAAGCCTGTTATTGAATGAGTGGTCTGGAATTGGGAGAATTCCCAGGAGATCTGAGTTGGTGGGGGGGTAGTGGTGGTTAAGTGACTTGTTCAGGGAGTTCCCAGATAACTGTGTACGTAGTTAGGGAAGCCAGATCTTTGAACTTCACATTATAAATTTCTTATTATTGAGCATCTTCTAAAGAAAACTTTCAGGGCCTTACTGGATCTGACTTACTGAGAGGGTGTAAGATGTATGACTTGGCTTGGCAGGTTGATTAATGGGTAGAACAGGGAAATATTGCTTGCAGCTAGCAAGGTAACCAGTTTTCTGGATTAGCCAAGGGAAAGCATTCTTTGTAATCCCTGGAAATTATGCTCTCTGAGCTCTGCTACGTAAGGATCTTTGAATAGGGTGAGGGACACAAAGTCCCTAACAAAATTATGTTTATTTGTCCTGGGATCAAGCCAACCTTGGATACAATGGTATTTTGATTTCTAATATCTTGGCTTACCCAGCACAGCACAGTTGCATTGTCTTTTCCATTACATTAGACTAGAGATGGTCTTTCCAAATATCACTGTAGTCAATGAATACATTTTGAAAACTACTCACCCATGCTTCTGAAGTTCAGTTGGGGAGCAGACCAGAAATAAGTTGTCTTTAGAAGTCTTTGTAGTTCTCAAGTCTCTCTTGAAATACTTGTAAAAACCTATTTATATATAAATATTTGTAGTCTGTTGATCTATAAAACTCTATCTTTGGATGTGCTGGTTTGCAAAAGAAGACAAATAATTCATCCTGGCACTCAGGAGACTGACATCTGTCCCTAGCTATCTAATACTTCTCTAGGCCTCTGTTCTTCCATCTGCAAAATGGGTATAGTAGACTAGACCCATTGCTCTCTTACAGTAGCTATAGTAAACTTGTTTCAAGGAACTTTTAAAGCAAGACAAAGCAATGTTCAGGTCTGAGCCCAGAGGAATCCAGCATACAGGTGAGCAGCCCTCATTTCCTGTCTCTTCTGAGACCCTGATTGTGTGCTCAGTAGTGGCCTGGAGCATGGTCACAGCTGTTGTGACATTTTGACTTGGTCATAACTAAACCAACAACTCAAAACTTCCAATTTTAATTATTCTTAGTGCGATGTTCAGGTTTGAGAGAGTAAATAAGCCAACTCGAAAGCGTGCATTTGATAATTTTTTTTCTAGTTATAGACATCATCATTACTCAGAGGAGGAGACTTGGGAAAGCACAAAGAAAAAAAGTTTAGCCAATGCCTGTGTATCACTGCCCAAAGGTATTTATTCAGTAATTTTTCAAAACTTTGAATACATTTTTATGGTGCTGGGAATTGAAGCCAAGACCTCAAGCCTGCTAGGCAGGTACCCTACCACAGAGCCACATCCCCAACTCTCAAACATGATGTTGAATGGCTCCTGTAACTCCACCATATGGATATACTATAATTTAGTCAGACTGTTGATGGCTTTGTTACCAATTTTTGCCTTATAAATAACATCTTTCTACAAGTGCCTTTCCACACATCTTTGGTAATGTCTGAATTAACACTTACATATAGGCAACTGTTGAGTGAAGAGTTAGGGTAAGTGATGATTAGGAAGGTCCCTGGAGCCAGGGTGTACCAGGACAAGTGTTGGTCACACACCTTCCCACACCCTGCCCGTGTTACATACTCATGCTTTCTTCACGCTGAAGAAATGAGGCCACTTCCTTCTTTTGCAGTGAAGTACTGGGTTAGATCCGCAGCACTACAAGAAAAAAAATAGTACTTTGTGGAGAAAGATAACCATAGGCCAGGAAGGAAGCGTGGCGGAAATATATCTCAAACTCATGTTCCATGTGTCTTCTCTCTTCTATCTTACCTATGCTCTCTTTGGGCCAAATTCTACGAAAGCTAGAAGTTGGGCACTGCGCTGATGCAGTCTCTAAAGTCAAGCCTCTCGAGGTGGGTGGAGGGGTGACCTGGAAAGGGGAATGGAGAATTTATTTTTTGTTGGTTGTGGGGCCTGAACTCTGGGCTGGCCTGTCCCTCAGCTCTTCAGCTCAAGGCTAGCACTCTACCACTTGAGCCACAGCGCCACTTTAGGCTTTTTCTACTTAAGTGGTGCTGAGGAATTGAACCCAGGGCCTCATGCATGCAAGGCAAGCATTCTACCACTGAGCCACCTTCCCAGTCCTAGAATGGAGAATTTTCAGCACAGGTTGTATAAATAATTGTGGCAACTGAGGCTGAAGAGTTGGGCTACAACCAACAGCTGTATGCGGGCCAAGCCTTCACTTGGCTTCCTGCAGAATTTCAATTCCACTCCCTTGACAGTGGGGTGGCAATCTGTTCCATTGTCAATCACAATTAGCAACTTAGAGCACTGTGTTAAGAAAAAAATCTCAAGTGTTTGGTGGGGGGAGGGCAGGGACAGATGGATTGGTAGTGGAACCGACGATGATACCTGTGCAGAAAAGTCTTTAAGAGAGATATTACATTCTACCAGCAGCAAATGCAGGGCTGACATGAAACCAAATCTTCACATCTGCTTCAGGTTCTTCATTGAGTGTCTTTCTCACACACAGGTGACTTAGGAAGAAAGCTACCACAAACAGCTTCCTAAGTCAGAGGTCACATGGTGTGAATCATGAGCTCTCATCATTATTAAGAATTAATAATGCTTGGATCAAGAATTAATCACTGAGCCAAAGGCAATCTTAGACAAGTTGGGCAGCAACTCAGGGAATGGCCCAGCAGGAGTTCCATCCATCTGGAATCTGACTAACAGGGCCAATCAAATGGCTCACAGAGAGTCAGAATTCAAAGCTGGGCACTGGTGGCTCAAGCCTATTATCTTAGCTACTTAGGAAGTGGAGGTCTGAGGACCACAGTTTGAAGCCAGCCTGGGTAGGAATATCCATGAGACCCTTATCTCCAATTAACCATCAAAAAGCCAGATGTGAGCCAGGCAGTAATGGCTCATGCTATAATCCTAGCTACTCATGAGGCTGAGATAGAAGGATTGTGAACGCAAAGCCAGTCTATACAGGGATATTTGTGAAACTCTTATTTCTAATTAACCATCAAAACACCAGAAGTAGAGCTGTGGCTCAAAATGAGAGTGCTAACCTTAAGGAAAAAGGCTCAGGGACAGTGCCTAGGCCCTGAGGTCAAGCCCCATGACTGACCAAAAACAAACAAACAAAAAATCAAATGTAGAGCTATAGTTCAGTGGTAGAGTACTAGCCTTGAGCAAAAAACTAGGAGCTATATCAGGCTCTTAGTTCAAGCCCAGTACCAACACACACACACACACACACACACACACACACACGAGCAAAATTTAACAGACTCAAGGACATAATACATAAAAGGTAAATGGCTAAAGGACCTCAGGAGGAAGAAAGAAGCTATTAAACAAAAGCTGAGGCAGAGAAAGCAATAGAAATGCAGGGAAGGTAATGATGGGAGAAACAAGGGAAAAGTCTTAGTGTAGAAAGGAGCTGAGCATAAACTATTGGAATTGCTGGTTTAGGACCAAATACTTCATGGAAATTTCTGGAAAGGAAACTGGGCAGGTGGCTGCCGGCACTCTTAGTTTTCAAGGATCAACTAACAAATATCTCACTGGAAGAAGTCTTTAAGGGTCTCCTTGTACAACCAGAATGTGCTGGCCCCTGCTATGTTGAAGAACTTGCCCATAACAGTAGTTAGAACATTATATCCATCACTTTCCTTGAGCTCTGAATGGAGAAAGTAGAGGAGAGGCCTAACATATTCCTGGAACATAGCAGGTACTTGAATCTACTTATTGGGGTGAAGCATGAAGAGTAAGATCAACTGATCCTTTGCCAGCAAACTACAGGACATTTGAGACTATCCTTGTAACTGGTTGTGAATCGATAATATTACAAGTAACTTTTTAAAGTCAGTACTGGAGCAGTTGGTTCCGCCATCTTCGTCACAGCGCCCACTGCAGGCCAGCGGGGCACTCTGCAGGGAACAGGAAGTTGCATGTCCCTAGAGGATCTGCTCTGCCTCTCCCTTCCTCCCTGTCCTATGCTCTCTGCCCAGCTGGCATGCAGTGAAGTGTCCAAAGAGAAGCATCCATTTGTCCTGAACATGGGCTCTTGGTTTATAGCTTTAGGGATTATTGTGTTTGAAATTATTATTGTTTTGTGTGTGATTCTGGGAAGTAACTTCCAATTGGCGGTGTTGAGTAAAGCAAATTCATACGCTGTATTTTCAATCTCCTGTCCCATTGTCTGTTTTCCCTTCGATTACAGACAGGCTCAAAATCATTCATCGTTTTGCTCATAACAGGTTTCCATGCAGTACATATAGCCCTGAAGTCTAACGAAATCTCTTGTTATTTTTTTTGTTCCAGCAGTACCAGGAATTGAACTCAGAGCCTCACATTGTCACTTGGCTTTTCCTACTTAAGGATGTCCCTCTACCACTTGAGCCACAGCTCCACTTCTGGCTTTTTGCTGGTAAACTGAAGAGTCTCACAAACATGTTTGTCCAGGCTAGCTTCAAATCCTGATCCTCAGATCTGAGCCTCCTGAGAATTACAGGTGTGAGCAGAGCCCCACTAACCAGGAAGCTGCCTCTGAGCTCTTTTGCTCGACTAGTACTCTACCATTTTGAGCCACCTGGCTTCTAACTTGTAATTTAAAATGAACTATTCTCATTGGTGTAACACTGGGGCAAAGCAAACCTATATCTGATGCTAGATACTCTCTGTTGGTTTTATTTCACTTTAATTTACACCAAACCAGCTAAAGCCTCAAAGCAGGAACAAGACCCAGAAAATAGAAGGGCCTTCAGATCTCAGATCTCAGGTGGCTCTTTCAAGAGGTGCTGGGGTCTCATGCCTGTAATCCTAGCTACTCAGGAGTCTGAGATCTGAGGATTGTGGTTCGAAACCAGCCCAGGCAGAAAAGTACTGATGAGACTCTTATCTCCAATTAATCACTCAAAAACCTGAAGTGGTGCTATGGCTCAAGTGGTAGAGCACTAGCTTGAGCACAGAGAGGCTCAGGGACAGTGCCTAGGCCCTGAGTTCAAGTCCCATAAATGACCAAAAAAAAAGAAGAAAAGAAAGAAAAGGAAGGAAGAAAGGAAGGAAGGAAGGAAGGAAAGAAGGAAGGAAGGAAGATTACAAGTAAGAAAAAGAATTCTCTTCTGATCATAAAGGAGAAACTCTGCTCTATGTAAACTGAATTCCTAGTAGAAAGAGTTAGGCTCTGACATGGAAGCGGACTCCTATTCTAATAGCTACTTGTCTTGAGCCTAAGGTCAGCACAAACATTTGCCATGAACAGTTGTTTAATATTGTTTGATTTATGTTCTCTCACAGGTAGTTTTTTCATTGCCAGAAAGTGTTTATCAAACCCATTGTAAAAGGTTCTCTTTTCAATTATATTCTGTAAAGTGAAAAACAGAACCGCAAGCTCTAAAGTCTAGCAGAAGAGTAATGGAAAGTCTACTACAAATGCCTATGCAGGAAATATATCCACCATGTATAGCATTCAACCAGAGGAAAGCCAAATTAAACGTGAAATTTATAATTTGATCCACATTTAAACCTTCATTAAGTACATATTTAAATATGAACTCTCTCTCTCTCTCTCTCTCTCTGTGTGTGTGTGTGTGTGTGTGTGTGTTTATGCTAGTTTAGGGGCTTGAATTCAGAGCCTGGGTACTATTTCTTAGCTTTATTGCTCAAGGTAGGTGCTCTACCACTTGAGCTTACCTCCAGCATTCTGCTAATTAATTGGAGATAAGAGCCTCATAGCCTTTTGGGGGGGTGGGTCTGGGCTGGATTTGAACCCTCAATTTTCAGATTTCAGCCTCTTCCACCAATGCCCAGCTTAAGCATATAATTTTTTAAAAAGGGTCTGAGGTACTGAATTAAGTGTTACTCCTGATTCTCCACAAGAAGAAGCTTCAAAACCTCTTTTTTTTTAAGAAAAAAAGTTAAACCATTGTCATTCTATTCAGAAAATTCTCCTAAGAGGGAAGTTTGGAATTTTAGCAAATATAAGGAGGTTTCTAAGATTGTTAACATGGCTCCATAATAGAACTTTACACAATGACCACTGATGATTTTGTGACGGAGTCCCAAATATCCATAGGATGGGTTACAATCCTCACCCAAAGGAAATAGTTATTAAGCCATGTGAAGTGGTCTGGTAACTTCCTGAATGAACTAGAATGGCAACGCCATGTCTTTGCCCAAGCACTCCAGGAGAAACCTTTGTACATCCCCCATACTCTTTCCAAACCACCTCAAGAAATGCTTAGAGCTTAAAATACATAATGCTTTTCTGTCCCAATGGAGTTTTCCTAATGCACTAAAAAAAATTCTGGCTTCAAAAATATCTCTTCTTTTCTTGCCAGAAAAAAAGAAAAGAAAAATACATTCCTCAAGAGTTCAGGAACATCTTAAGAAAAGCAGATGTTGGCTGTTATATACCCTTCCCTCCAGCAAATTTTTAGCATATAGTGTTGTTATTGCCTTAAAAGTTGCTTTGGAGCTAGGCACCAGTGGCTCACACTTGTAATCCTAGCTACTCACGAGGCTGAGATCTGAGGATCACAGTTCAAAGACAGCCCAGGCAGGAAAGTCTGTGAGACTCTTATCTCCAGTAAACCACTAGAAAACCAAAGTGGCACTGTGGCTTAAACAGTAAATCACTCACCTTGAGCTGAAGAGTGCAGGGACAGCGCCCAAGCCTAGAGTTCAAGCCCCACGACTGACAAAAAAAAGTTGCTTTGGAATATCTCTTCTTCTTGCTTCAGGTCGTGGTTGGATCAACGACAGGCTGTCTTGGGTATATTTTGCTTTGGTTCTTGGTTCCTCTCTTCTTATGGTACTGATGGGAGCAAAGGGATCCTAAAGTAGAATTCCATCTAGGGGCACCAAACTACCATTTTCAAATGCTTGATCTGGTTCTTAATTAAACAGTATAGGAATTTATACATTTTATTCTTTTAATTTAATTTTTTATTTTTGTACAGGTACTGTGACTTGAACTCAGGGCCTCAACCCCCTCATTTGGCTTTTCTGCTCAAGGCTAGCAATCTACCACTTGAGACACAACTCCATTTCTGGCTTTTGGTTGTTTAACTGGAGATGTGAATCTTATGGACCTTTGTATTGAGCTGGCTTCAAACCATGATCCTCAGATCTCACTCTCCTGAGTAGCTAGGATTTTAGGCATCAGCAGCAAAGCCCCTGTGTTGAATTATTTTTTAATTTTGTTATCTTTAAGTAGTTGTACAAAGGGGTTGTTTTAAACAAAGCAGTTTATGAATACAATGCATCTTTTTTTCCTTTTTATATTATTTTAGGTAGTTGTACAAAGGAGTTGCCATTTAACGATGAATGAATGAATACAATGCATCTTTTTTTCCTTTATATATTATTTTAGGTAGTTGTACAAAGGAGTTGCCATTTAACAATGAATGAATGAATACAAGGCATCTTGATCAATGTCACCTCTTTCTCCATGTTCACACATTGCCCCAACCCACCTCTGTCCTTCCTTTTCTAAATTTTCTAGGATATACAGTGAGTTATTGACAGTATTCTCCACCCATAAAATATAACTAGCACCTGGTACCAGTGGCTCACACATGTAATCCTACCTACTCATGAGGCTGAGGTCTGAGGATTGCAATTTGAAGCCAGCCCAGGCAGAAAAGTTCCCCATGAGACTCTTCTCAAATTAACCACTCAAAAACTGGAAGTGGAGTCGTTCAAACTTGTACAGTGCTAGCCTTGAGCAAAAAGTGCTCAGGGGTAATGCCCAGACCTGAGTTCAAGCCCCATAACTGACCAAAAAAAAAAATTACTAGCTACAAACACAAAAAGGTATTTTCCCTTGAACTAGTGAAAATTCTACAGTATATATTTTCCTACTTCCTAAAGAAATTAAAATAACTTGTAGATTCATTTTAATGTAATTTTGTTTGTAGTTATATTAAAACTGTAAGTTAATTAGTACATAATTGACCTCTTTATGATATGAGCTCTTCTTGATTCTGAATATAGCATGTCTTTCCATTTACTTACCTCTATGTAAATGCCTTTCAGTAGAGTTTATTAATTTTTCTCCATAAAGTGCTGCTTCCTAAATATCTTATTTCTGGTAAAACTAAAATAATAGCTTGGATTTGCTTTTGTATTATTTTCTACTGGTGCATAAGAAGGCAATTGGACTTTGTATATTCTCTTGGTGACTTTGTTTTAAAATCTGAGTAAGAGTGCTGGAGAAATCCTCACGACTTTTGTTCCCAATTAACTAGCAAAAAGCTGGATCTAGTAGTCATGGCTTAAGCCATCAGCGGAGAAGGCCAAGAAAGATCTCAGGGCCCTGAGTTCAAATCCCAGTACCAATACACACACATACACACACACAACTTTAATAATTGTAACAAATTGTTACCTCTTATTTCACTGGGCTTGCTTTGAAAAAAATGAAGAAATAAACCTTTGTTTCTTCCTTTCTCAGTCTTACATGTTTTCTTCCCCCCGCCCCCACTGCATTATCACCTAGACAAGGAACTCCAGTAAATTACTGAGTCCCCATGCTGACAGCAAGCATTCTTGTCTTGCTCGTGACTTTAATATCTCATGACAAAGCATTATATTTTATGTAGGTTTTTTCCTTTTTAGAACAGGTCTGCTGAGATATATTTTATTGAATTATGATTGAATTTTACTGAATTCTTTTTTTATCCAGAGAGTGAACCATACATTTTTTTCCTTTCCTTTAATCTTACAAAAAAAATTTAAAAGACGCCCTACTACTGAACCAGGCTTTCATTCCTGGAACACAGTCTTTGTCATTATAGAATCAATAGCAATTTTTAGTGCTCTTGGCAGGCATTATAACAATACAAGCTAGTAGATTTTTTTGGGGGGTCCGGTCGTGGGGCCTGATCTCTGGGCCTGGGCACTGTCCCTCAGCTCTTCAGCTCAAGGCTAATGCTCTACCACTTGAGCCACAGCACCACTTCTGGCTTTTTTTACTTTTTGCTTATGTGGTGCTGAGGAATTGAACCCAGGGCCTCATGCATACAAGGCAAGCGCTCTACCAGTGAGCCATCTTCCCAGCCCCGCTAGTAGATTATTTTATAATAGCATATTTTAAAGGTATCTTTCTTACTGTATTTAGAGTTCATTGGGTTATGTTTTTTCTTAAGTCAGATGTTTTCTGACCACTTAGCTGTGTAAATCATCTTCATGTGTACATGAGTACTGGTCAATAATATTATTTTTTTCCAATAACCACTGTCATATTTATTAATTTGCTTGTTTACCACCTAGGTGTCTCTTCCACAAAAATGTAAGGCACATATCTTGCTGGTTACATAGGTGGTACAACAATAAATGTACTGAATGAATGAATGACTCGATCCATCAAACAACCAATGAATCAATATTATTTGCATTTGACCACTGTCTAAAGCCCACAATACTCATTTGCAATAACCAAATTAGGTACAATAGTCAAATAACCTCATGAAGTAGGATAGATAATAGCTTTCTATTTTTCTGCAGCATAAAAATAAAATTAGTGCACAGAAATGGAGGGACAAAGAATGAACAAAAAGCAGTGGTAAGCCTGGCACCAGTGGTTCACACCTGTAATCCTAGCTAGTCAGAAGGCTGAGATCTGAGGATCATGGTTCAAAGCCAGCCCGGCCAGAAAAGTCCATGAGATTCTTATCTCCAATAAACCACTAGAAAATTGGAAGTGGTGCTGTGGCTCAAGCTGCAGAGTGTTTGCCTTTAGCTAAAGAGCACAGGGACAGCGCTAAGGCCCAGAGTTCAAGCCCCACACTGACAAAAAAATAAATAAATAAAAAGAACAGAGGGAAAAGCTGCAAATACATGAAGGCAGGAGCCAGCTCCTCTCTAGATCAATAATATTATTTTAAAAGAACGTTTAGCTTTTTGTATTACTGAAAAGATTTATGAAGGGTCCGTATATAGAAAGGGAGTGACAGTGTTTTTCTTTTCAATTCTTTCCTGCTATTTTGTTTTAATTTTGAGGAATGAACTATGGTTTGTTTTATCTTGCTAAAGATTAATTGATTTAGTGCCAGTACTGGGGCTTGAACTCAGGGCCTGGGCCCTGTCTCTTCGCTTTTTTGCTCAAAGTTTGTACTCTATCATTTAAGCCACACTTGCACTTCTAGTGTTTTGCTAGATAACTGAAGATAAGAATCTCATGCAGGATACTGACAAGGCTGGCTTCAAATCACAATCCTCAGACCTCAGCCTCCTGAATAGCTAGGATTACAAATGTAAGTGACCAGTGTCCAACTACTTTGTCTTATTTTAAAGTATTTGTTCTGAGATGTTCAATTCAGGCCATATGTGGCAAGTCTGGTGGTAGTGAGCCCTTTGCAACTGCCCGGGCAGTGGCAGAGCTCTGTGTGTTTTGTGTCTTGTTGGGTCCTTGTGCAGGCAGCATTGTGGGCTAGCGGATGCTTGGCTTCTTAGACTTCAAAGGCTAAACAACACGGCACACCACATAACCTATATCCCTTTGGTGTTCTTACCCATAAAACTGGAAGAAATAGTCACATATACTCCCAGGTCCCTAAGATCAAAATCTAAACTCAGAATCCATTTGATGGGCCAGACACCAGTAGCTCATGCCTGTAATCCTAGCTACTCAGAAGGCTGAGATCTGAGGATCATGGTTCAAAGCCAGCCTGGGCAGGAAATCCATAAGACTCTTATCTCTTATTAATCACCAGATAACTGGGTGGTGCTGTGGCCCAAATGGTAGAGTTCTAGCCTTGAGGGTAAAAGCTCAGAACCAGCACCTAGGCCCTGAGTTCAAGCCCCACCAGGGACCAAAAACAACAACAAAAAAAGAATTCATTTGCCACTTATGTTTTATATACATGAATAGCTTGAAGAAAATGCTATGTATTATTTGTGGTGTGCTTGTGATTTGACTTCGACCTATCCCATGGAAGTCTAATGTGGAATTTTCTACTCATGTCAATATTCAGCAAGTTTCCCATTTTGGTGCGTTTTAACTCTCAGATTTTCAGTTAGGGGATGCTCATCCTCTATTGCAACAACAGCTATTACTCCTGTTCACGTGGCTGATGCTGTTTCTATCCAATGGGTCTTCTCTGAGATGAATTCATCTTTTATGCTGGGGCATAAGTGGTGGGTTTTGAAAGACTTTAGCTCATACAGTTAGTTCAGATCTACTTTTCTTTTTAAGCCATTTTAGAATGGTAAACCCTCACATTTAAGCCAGTCAAGTGTTTTGAAATGTTACATATGACCACCTTGACACCTTCAGCCATATTGTTTTCTGGAAATGTCCGGGCACGCATTTTGCAAGCCTTCCTTCTAGAAGTCTGTGGGACCCTAAAGGCTTTCTTCAGGTCTTGTTCTCCCTCACGGGAAGCCCTTGTGTGTGGAAAGTGTATTTCAGAGCCTCTCTTGTTCTGCAATGACACCTTTAGTGTTCAGCCAATATTTGGGAAGTGCCTAGAATGTGCCAGAACCTGGATTTGACCCTGCAGCCCCTAGAGATGGATATTTCCATGGCTTCCTGCTCTTAAACAGTTCCTCAGTTCAACTTCAGGAAGGCTGGTAAACTGATGAGCATAAGAGTCAAGCAAAAATTTGCAAAGATAAATTCTTTCTCAGAGGATCAAAATTCAATTGAAAAAGATCTCCCCGTCACAGATTCCTGAATTCCTGACAAGAAAACACTAAACCCACATTTTGAAAGACATGGTTGCTAAGAAGTCTAATGGTGAGTAGAGGATTTCAGACTCCTCTATTATAGAGTGAAGTACAGCTGCAGGTCTCAGAAAAACATAAATGTGGACTTTGAAGGAGGACAAAAATCCTTGGAGGCTCTTCTTTCCTTCCTTCCTTCCTTCCTTCCTTCCTTCCTTTCTTTCTTCCTTCCTTCCTTTGTTCCTTTCTTCCTTCCTTTCTTCCTTTCTTCTTTTCTTTCTCTCTTTCTTTTTGTCAGGGTGGGGCTTGTTTTTTTTTATTACAGTATATAACATATAAATTTCATGCTTATGACCGGAATAAGTTAAGGGAGTTTAAAAATGGGAAAGGGAACTGTGAGCATGAATAATAAGATCAATTTTTATGCATATGGACACCCCAACTCCTATTCATTCTTGGCCAAACCCCTTCCTCCAGAGGGAGTTAACTGTTGGGAGATGAGGGAAAGGATGGTTCTTGATGGGGCCCTGACTGCACAGTGGAGAGAATGAAGCTACCTGGGTGAGGATAACTAAGAGTGGCTAAGACTTGGTTTTGCTGACGTGGGTGGCTCTCTTGGAGTGTCAGAGCACAGGCCATACACTAGAGCCTGGTGGACCAAAGGCTAATCGCAGACATGCTTTGCTCACACATGGTTTAGTAGCTGGTCTTGGCCACGCTTTCTGGCTTCTGTTGTCTATAGGAGGTGCTGTGGCACTGGTTCTCATTTGGCTGATGAGCCATCGCTGCCGCCGGCTTGCTGTGCTGCACATTCCTTCTGTCCCCGCCTCCCTCTCTTGCCTTGCATCTGAAATTGCTTTGCTGAAATGCATAGGAATGTCAATTTGCTACTTCTGGTGTCTAGAAGATTCCAGAGAGAAAAATAGTGTAGGTTCCAAGGCTGATTGTCTTTTGCTACCCAAAGACTGGGATGCCCCCATCCGACAGCTTAGTCTCATGAAGCCACGGCTGTTGTGGAAGTATGTGTGGGGAAGGCTGACCAGCACTGATCTGCTGTGGAGTTTTCTCTTGTTTGGTTCTGGGCCTTCTCTGTAGACTCAAGAGCCCTGAATGTTATCCTCACCTCCAAATCCTTCCACTACTGAGCTTAGATGGATCCTCGGCTAAATATGGAGGCTCGTGATGGCATAATGGTGGGTAGAAGTAAAAACAGGAGAGAAGTGGATGGCTGGGTGGTAGTGACAGTGAGAAGCCACCCCTGTAACCCCATCACTACTTCACTGCCAAGACCACCGAGGCAGGAAGACACACCCAATCTGACCAGTTGGTGCCTGGCAGCACCCAGCTCTGCCCCGGCCTGGACCACATACATATCCGTGGCCAGATGTCACATTGCTGGGAGTTGCCGATCATTTTCAATCTGCCACCGAGACCTGGGGTCTCATGGGATTCTGTATACAAAAGCATCAATATTGGAGATACCTTTGTTGTTGTTGTTGTTTTTGCCGGTTCTGGGGCTTGAAACCAGGCCTGGGTAGACGCTGTCCCTGAGCTTTTTCAGTCAAGGCTAGCCCTCTATCACTTGAGCTGTAAATCGGCTTCTGGCTTCTTGTTTGTTAATTAGACATAAGAGTCTCACGAGTTTTTCTGCCTGGGCTGGCTTCAACATATGGTCTTCAGATCTCAGCCTCCTGAGTAGCTAGGATGATAGCTCTTCTAAACTTTAATTTTACCCTATATCCAGAGCACAGCACCTGAGTTTTACTGATTTCTTGGTCTCTTCTGGCCAAGTATAGTTGAAACAAAGGGCCTTATTCCAGCATCGGCACCAGGCGCATGGAACCTGTGGGCTGTGCTGGCTGGGAAGGTGCATAGAAGGCACAGGTTCTGAACTCCGACGTGGGTTTTTACCCTCTGCCCACTGGCAGCTAAACACAGCCAAGTTCGTTTTCATTGGGTTAAGTTTCCTCACCTGCAACACGAGCCATCCTGATGCTTAGCACACTGTGAAGAGCCCATGAGCTAATACAATGAGAACATCAAAGATGCTCAATAAGGGCTCTCTGTGGGTTCTGTTGTCAGTGGCCTTCAGAGACCGCGTTATCTCATGTTGTGTGCATGTTGTGAAGCCAGCCTCTGGAGAAACATGTGGTTTTTCCATGCAGAAATCTCACACTTGCAAGTTTATAGACTGTGAACAGACTGGTGACATGACACGGGACCAGACTCCTCTCATGGCATGTTTCTGAAGCTCAGCAGGCTCCAAATTTTATCTTCCCATTTTACATGCTTGTGTAGACAGCAGAATATGGAACCAGTCAGCCCTCTCATTATGACAGTGATCCAGAGCCAGGATCCAATCATCCAGTTACAAAGGGGCCTGGGTACAGAGAATGGTGGCCAGCTGTTCCCCATCTCCAGTGAGCAGAGAGCCGGAGGAAATGGGTTTAAGCTGCATGAAGGATTGGGGTTATTTATGGCAGAATTTCCTGATGTTGAGGGTTGCTCAACATTAGGACTGGATTACAGAGAGAGGCTGGAGAATTCCCATCGGTGGAGATTTTGTTCTTGTTTGTGAGATTACTACAGATGCTGTCTTGTCTTTCTCTCTCATTCCACCCAGATGGTCCTTGTAGCCAAATGAACCTTCTTGAAAAGACAAGGGAGAGAGGGAGGCTGGATGCACAGACGGGAGATGGTTTCCAGTGACCTTGGCAGAGTATCATCCACTTTTTTGACCTTTGGTCACATGTGTTGATTTATTTGGAGTGAGAGCATACAAATATAAATTGATTTCATCAAAACCTAGAACTGAAAAGCCCACTTGGGCCAGATTAAAAAAAAAAAGCTAATCAAGTTAGTAATGACAGTAAATTGTCTGTCTATGCTGGGGCTGGAACACAGGGCCTCTTGCATACTAGGCAGATAGTCTACCACTGAGCCACATCCCTCCTGGACCCACGTGTACTCCATAGCCCTTCTTCGAGCACGGTGTATATTCCTGGCATCTCAGCCCTCAGGAGGCTGAGGTAGGAGAATCTCTGAATTCTAGGCCAGACTAGGCTCCTGCCAGTCATGGGGCTTGAACTCAGAGCCTGGGTGCTGTCCCTGATCAATTTTGCTCAAGGCTAGTACTCTACCACTTTGACACACAGCCCCACTTACAGTTGACTGGTAGTTAGTTGGAGCTAAGATTTTCATGGCCTTTCATGTCTGGGCTGACTTCAAACCACAATCCTCAGACCTCAGCCTCCTGAGAAGCTAGGATACAGGCATGAGCTACCAGTGCCAAACTTCAGAATGCAGTTCTTATTTAATGGGAACATATTAATTTGGGGAGTTCTAAAAATTTGGTGACTTTTTTACCTTAATATAATTTCCCTCTTATTTAGTTTATAAGCATATGTCGTACATATTTACCATGTATGGCAACTCATTTTTTTAAAAGAATGATTGAATTCACATCACAGTGAGCACAGAGAGCTGTAGGCCATGGTTCTGCATGCAGTGCTTGGCTGAGACTTCTAGTCTCCAAGGTCACCTTGATGCATTGGTCCTATCGCAAAGGGAGCCTAACCATCTGCCCAAGCTCAGATGTGGTTGTCAGAGGCAGAATTCCTCTTTTAAAATGAGAACCTCTCTGTTGCTACTTGAAGATCAAAAGTAATCCAATGCTGTTTATTGTTTCATGTGCTTCAGCCTAAAAAAAAAATCACTCACCCTCTGAAGAAAAATAAGAATATAAAATATAAACCAGGTTGTCGCCTACATTATTGGAATTTTCTGCCTTTTCTCAGAGGATGAAACACTCACTTCCTGTCCTAAGCACCTGAGTTACCTACTAGCCAGCATGCCTGGCAGATGGGCGTGACTTCAGCAAAGGTCTGAACAGCTCCTATCACTCCTCGGCACCCAGAGCCTTGCATGCTCTGCCCTTCCCGAGGCTAACAGTGTCAACATCCATGAAGCTCTTCTAACAGCGGCAGAAACAGCTACGGAGACTTCTCCAAGACATCATCTTTCTCTTTTTGTCCCTCCCCATCTTCTACTTAATTACAGCTATGGTTCCTACAAATATCATTAGTCTGGAATTATTGACCCATGGCTGAGAGAGAATACAATAACTGCTGTCCACAGGAAGGCTGGCTGGAAGATTCCTGCTGTGGGGGCAGGAAGGGTTTCCATTCCACCAGGACCCACAACTACCATGACTCAGGTAGAAATCAGATTTCTCCTCGATGGTACCATTTCCTTAAGAGATTAGGCAAGGCTTTGTAATGCTCAAGGGGGAAAAAAAGACATGAAAGGAAACTTACTATTCTCTCTGACTTTCCTATTTGTTCTAGAACTCAAAGTTCCCGGGTTGAAAAGTATTTCTTTAGGCCTGAGAGTTCTCTACATACACTGTGGGCGGGAGGGGGGAGGGAAGTGTCTTCCTTCCGTCCTGACTTCCTTCCTTTCTTCTTTTCCTTCTTCCTTTCTTCCTCCTCTCTCACTCCCTTCTTCCTTCCCTTCCCCCCTCCTCTCCCCCTTCTTGTCCTTCCCTCCTTTCCTTCCTTCTTTTCTTCCTCCTTTGTTGGTTCATTTGTTCATTCCTTCCTTCCTCCCTCCATCCTCCTTCTTTCCTTGTTCCTCCTCCTTTTTTCTCTTTCTTCCTTCTTTCCTTCCTTACTGCTTTCCTTTCTCAGTACGTGGGAGTGTGAGGCAAGAGAATTGAAAGCTGAAGGTGAACTGTGGGAACGACAGAAGAAAAAGGAAAAGGAGGAGGAAGCTATGAGTCGCAAACACACACACACACACAAAGTCACACTGTAAGAAACCATGGTACCAGTAGCAAAGTAAGGAAAGGCACAATCAAAGTCTGCCGTTAAGAGCATTAAATGGAGCTTTCTAGGAAGATGGTCTTTGCATGAGTCCTGCATCCAGCTGTCCAGATAGGTAGCCACTGGCCACATGTGGCTGTGGAGCCCTTGAAATGTGACCAATACAACAAAGGAACTGGGTTTCCTTTTTTTATTATTGAATTAAACTTGAAGTTAGTCTCATATGGCCACCATATTGGACACCACAGCATATGGCAATTTCTAAATTCCAGTCTTATCTGAGATCCTTTTCCCTATCTTCCCCGTCAACTCAGTCTCAAAAATGATTGAAATTTTGAGGCATATGCTATACAAATTGTTGTATTTAAATTTAATCCTCACTACAAAGTAAAAGCTGGAGATTTCCCACAAGGAACCCAGATGACACAATGCATGAGGGATGGGATGGCATGTTCTGGAAATATGTGTGGCTTAGCTCCGGTCCTGAGTGGCATCTGGCTGCTCCTGAGTGGACAGACGAGTTGTGAGCTTGGCCACAGCTAATGCAGCTCACAAATAGTTAAAAATCTCCAAAGCAGACTATTCTGATAGTGAAGGAGAGAAAGAGAAGGAGAGAGGGAGAGAAGAAGAAATGGAGGGAGGGAGAGGGAGAAAGAGAGAGAGAACACGCACAAGAGTAAGATGGCGTCTTCTGTCCAAGTTATGGGTCACACATGACAATAAGAACAGAATTGCCCCGTCTGGATTCTGTCACCAAATTATTAGTTAAGAAGAATCAAAGAACCATGAAAGACTCTTTCAACTCTCACGGTGAAACTCTCCCCTCTCCTCAAAGCACCATTTAAGCTGCTTCTGTTATTAAAGAAACAGTCTCCAGAGACCAACTTTTTTTTTTTCTAGTGGATTTGCTTTTCCGTCCTTTAGAAGAATAAAAGTAGCCCAGGCGGAGCCTTAAACTATATTAAATGTTGTAAAATATTCAATGTTTTTATTTCATTGTTCTGTATTTCCTGTTTTATTTTATTTTTTTAACTACCATGTTTTGTAAATGGGAGGCCTACATGAAGAGAAACACATGTCAAATGCTTCTTACCCTAAAATTTCTTATGCTTCTTTGGAACAAAAACAAATCCTTGGTATTTATTATGTATGAAGTTATGAAAAGAAGAGATGGTTGTTAATGAATAATTTATATTTACCTATAAAATATAGCATGTTGAGACAACCAAAAATACTTGCTGCTTGATCCAGAGGGAAAAAGCACTCAGGCTGACTCAGAAATTGCAGGATTTGGAGCAAGTACACAGTGTAGACACAGTGTTGACCCTAGGTCAAAATATTTTAGTTCCTTGTTACATTGATAATTGGTGACTATAATAATGTACTGTGGCTTTCTACCATGATATATCTATCTCAATATCTATATCTAGATATATCTATATCTCTCTCTATAGATAGATAGATATCTATCTATAGAGAGAGATATAGATATATATCTATAGATATATATAGATATATCTAGATATATCTAGATAGATATCTAGATATATCTAGATATATCTATATAGTTACTCTATCTAGAAATATCTATATAGATCTATATCTAGATCTGTATCTATAGATATATTCAGAGAGGTAGAATAAATCTAGGTCTAGAAGTAAATATAAAATATAACATCATATCATCTGGAAATCTA
This sequence comes from Dipodomys ordii, assembly GCF_000151885.1. Lineage (NCBI taxonomy): Eukaryota > Metazoa > Chordata > Mammalia > Rodentia > Heteromyidae > Dipodomys > Dipodomys ordii. The sequence continues at coordinate 55,851,452 of NW_012267217.1, forward strand.
AGTTCCAATTTAGAATTCTCAGCCCACAGAGCCTTGGAATTGGATGCCGCTAGTTGGTCCTGGCTCAGAGAGAGCTTCATTTCTTGTTATAGGAGTCAATGCCCATGTCAATGCCTTCTTGTGGAAGCAAACGTAGCTTCTCAACATTATCTATAAATCAACCCAGACTGGAATGATAGAGCGATCACTGATCAGTTACCTTTTTAAGTTCTGCTTCTTATGTCTGGTGCACATTGTAATCCCAGCTTTTAGGAGACCAAGACTTGGAGGATCAAGATTTTGAGGCTATCCAGAGTTCTTAAAAGAAACAAACAAAAAGATAGGGTTCTGCAGGTGGTCTCTTTTGTAGCCAGAAGTTTTCAATTTGTGCTGGAACACCTATAGTGGCTCATGCCTGTAATCCTGGTTACTCAGGAGACTGAGATGGGAAGGATTATGATTCAAGATCAGCTCAAACAAAAAGTCCTAAGCATGGGGAGGGAGGAGGCTGGGAAGGGATGTGAAGGGTAAACAAAGGAGGAGGCTGCAATGCTTGGTAAGAAATGTACGCATTATCCTGCCCATGTAATTGTAACCCCTCTGTACAGTATCTTCACAAATAAAATTGAAAAAAATGGCAAAAAAAGGTCCTAAGCATAAGCCTGCTTATGATGGTACATGTCTGTTACCCCAGCTACATGGGAAGCAGACATGGAAAGATTGTTGTCTAGGCTAGCCTAGACAAGAAAGGAGATCCCATTAAAGAAAATAACAAAAGCAGAAACAGCAGGGGTGTGACTCAAGTGGTAGGCCTTCTGCCTAGCAAGCACGAGGCCCTGAGTTCAAAACGCATTACTACTGAAAAGAAAGAAGGAAGGAAGGAAAGAGAAAGAAAGAAGGAAAAAGAAAGAAAGATTTTTAGCTGGTATTTCTGAGACCTTTCATTTTCAGTGTGACCTGTTGAAAAGGTTGTGTATTCATGGAGTTGTTCTACCATTACTACAACCAATTTTGGAACAGCTTCCTTACCTCCAGAGCTATCTGCCGTCACAGTCACTACCTTGATCCAGTCTCTGAGGATCTGCCTCGATGCCACTGAGAGCTTCTGTATTTCCTTCCTTCCTTCCTTCCTTCCTTCCTTCCTTCCTTCCTTCCTTCCTCACTCCCCCTCTCTCTTTCCTCCTCTCTTTCTCTACCTCCATTTCTCCCTCCCTCTCTCTTTCTTTCTTTTTCTTTGAATTTCTTTTTTTTTTTTTTGTTTGGCCCGTTGTAGGGCTTGAACTCAAGGCAGCACTCTACAACTTGAGCCACAGTGCCACTTCCAGCTTTTTCTGTTTATGTGGTGCTGAGGAATCCAACCCAGGACCTCATGCATGCGAGGCAAGTGCTCTACCACTGAGCCACCTTTCCAGCCGCCTTCCTTCCTTCCTTTCTTCCTTCCTTCCTTCCTTCCTTCCTTCCTTCTTTCCTTCCTTTCCTTCCTTCCTTTCCTTCCTTCCTTCCTTCCTTCCTTCCTTCCCTCCTTCCCTCCCTCCTTTCTTTCTCTTTCTCTCTCTCTCTTTCTTTCTTTCTTTCTTTCTTTCTTTCTTTCTTTCTTTCTTTCTTTCTTTCTTTCTTTCTTTCTTTCATTGTGGGGCTTGAACCCAGGATTTGGGCACTGTCCCTGAACTTTTGTGATCAAAGCTATCTCTCTACCACTTTGAACCATAGGTCAACTTCTGGCTTTTTGGTGGTTAATAGGAGATAAGCATCTCACATACCTTCCTGCTCAGGCTGGCTTTGAACCATGATCTTCATACCTCAGCCTTCTGAGTAGCTAGGATTCTAAGCATGAGCCACGTGTGCCTCAAAAGGTTCTGCATGGTTAAAGTAGCTCCCCTGGCACCGGAGGTGTGGCCCCATGGTAGAAACCTCACCTAGTGTGCATCAGACCCAGGGGTGGAGCCTCAGCACTGCAAAAACTAAAGATGAAAACAAAAACAAAAGAAGCTGCTTGGTGGTGCCAATGGCTCACACCCATAATCCTAACCACTCAGGTGGCTGAGGTGGGAGGCTCGCAGTTCAAAGCCAGCCCAGACAGGAGGAAAAAAAGATCCATAAGTCTTCAACTCCAATTAACTAGTTAAAAAAAAGCTGGGCTGGAGATGTGGCTCAGGAGATAGGGCACCAGCTCTGATTTAAAAAGCTCAGCAAGAATTTGGGGCACTGAGTTCAAGTTCCAGAAATGACACTGATTGATTAATTAATTAAGGCAGCTCCTGTGTGTATGTGCACATTCCCGGCATAGGGAAGTCTTGCTTTCATGGTCCCCTGAACAGACATCAGGGAGATCACATTCAGCCCTCTCATACTTCACTGTGCAGGGGAGTCACTGGAGGGAGCCACTAGTTCATTCCCACAGACGCCCCAGATCTGGGTGGAGCTGGAGGCTCTGACTTTCTAAGTGATGCCTTGCATGTAGATAATGATGAAAAATCCGTGCCTTACCCAGAGCAGCTGTTTCAGACAGACTGCCAAGGAGATGTAGAACTGGCTCATGTGGCAAATTTCCACCATGGCATAGAATTGAGCTGTGTGTGTGTGTGTGTGTGTGTGTGTGTGTGTGTGAGAGAGAGAGAGAGAGAGAGAGAGAGAGAGTGTTGGGGAGTGAGTGGGGCTTTGTGGAGTTGTTCCCAGCAGGAAAAGAGGGCTGTACAAGCTCCAAACATTCTTTCTCACCCTCCTGGTTCTCCACATGACCTTCCTGCTCTGTGGCCATCCTCCTCTAAGCAGATATACCACAGCTAGTTCATGGTGGTCTGGCTTGCGCGCTTACCAAGGCTGCAAAGCCACGTTTCTCTGACCAGCTCTGACACATCAGGGTCATCGGTTCAGGTCACCCAGGGCTTGCTGGAAAGGAGAACCACATTCCCCAGGCGGTGAGCGCCTGAGCTGTGCTGCAGGGGTGGGGGCCGCAGCCCCGGCCTGCGGAGGAGGCGTGGGGGGCGCTGGGTGCTGAGCGCCCAGGCCTGTGGGTGGGAGCCAGCCTGCGGCCCTCGGTGGTCGTCTGTCCGTGAAGGGAGATTCACTTTCCCTGGGTTTCATCAGATTGTTTTTGTTTCTGTGGTTTCTTGCTAAATAACTGTATCATCAGATCCCACATGTCAAAGCTAAGGCCAGGCAGGGAAACCAGCCGGGCTGGCCTTCCAGGATGGCCCTGGAGGCCTCCTGCGCTCCCAGGCTCAGCCGCTGGCCTGTGGGCGGCGGAGGCCATGTGCTGGGTCACACCTGGAGAAGGAGACATAGGAAGGGGTTGAACTTCAGGACCTTCTGCCAGCTTTGCTGCCCACATCTGCCCTTATCAACACCTCACACATCTGTCTTCTGGCCATGTTGGGTCCTGAGGGCACTGTGCCATCCATACCCTTCCACGGAGGACATGGCTTTCCCTCCCTGCTAGGGGAGATTGTGGACAGTCCTCTGTCCCTGCTCACTGATTGTCATGGAACAAGCCCATCTCCAAGTCATTATTTCTTCCAAAGCCAGTCTCTGACCATAGAACCCCTGAAGCATTTGCAAGGCAGGGAAGAAGGTAAGATGGATGTGGTAATCCCAACATTATCTAATGTTAGAGGTAGGAGGATCGTGAGTTTGAGGCCAACTTGGGCTACATAGTGAGAAGAGGAGGAGAAGGAAGGAAAAGGAAGAGAAGGAGGGAAGAAGGGAGAAAAGAAGGAAGGAAAGGAAGAAGGGAGGGAGGGACTTCAGGTCCTTGGGAAAATTCAAGCAGTTGATCAGAGAGGAAACTGTTGGTCCCCATGCTTATCTAGTGAGGTAAAATGGAGCTGGGGCCATGGGGGAAGTCAGGCCCGTGGGAGCGGGGACCCCATGCAACCCAGCAAATGAGGTCAGGGAATTTAAGTAGAACATTTCTGAGGTGACCAGATACATATAGGGGACTTTTTTTTAAAATGCTGGTCCTGGGGCTTGAACTCAGCTCAGAGTCTGGGCCCTACCTGAGGTTCTTTTGCTCCAACTAGTGCTCGACTGCTTGATCTACAGCACCATTCTTAGCTTTTTCTGAGTAGCTTATTGGAGATAAGAGCTTCATGGACTTCCCTGCCCACGCTGTCTTTGAACCAGGATCCTCATTTTTGAGCCTCCTGAGTAGCTAGGATTATAGGCGTGAGCCAGCAGCCTCCACCTGTCAGCAGTGAATGTAGCAAAAGCTGAATTAAAAATGTAAGTGTCAAGGTTGGCCAACACCATGATATGAAGTAGGGAAATGCTCAAAATGTAATAAGTAATACAACAAAATTTAAGAATCAGAACAATCACAATTTTGCTAGAATATACTCTTAACACTTGCTCTGTGGGAATGGGGGGGCAGTAGAAAAAGATAGGAATGAGACAACAGATTTAGGTACATTTTTTAAAGTTCTGTATTGCAAAGATGATGTACTGAGGGGTTACAGGTACATAAGTGAGATTAAAAAATACATTTCTTTTTGAACAGGGTTACCTTCCTCACCCATTTTCTCCCACTTCCCCTGGCCCCTGACTCCCGCTGCAAGGTGTACCTAGTGAGTATCAGTGTTGCATTGGTTCAGCCTTTGTCCCACTGTTTTTATGATTCCCCTTCCCTTCCCCAAATCAGATAAACTTACCTACAAGACAAAGGGTACAGAAATCAAAAACAGTGTCAACAGAATAGACCCAAGGGGGGGGGGAAGAAAAAAGAAATTACTGCAAACAGTACACAAAAGAAAAACCTTTTGGTTACATTTCTGGGGGTTCATTTCCCTAAGCATAATTATATGTTATGCATATGATATTATATGGTATATGCATATGATAATATGCACATAGCTAGCTCTTGAACCATTGTGATTCTCTGCTAAGAATATCACAGACATAGTCTAGCTCTTACAAATGAGGGAAATCATGCAGTCTGTTTCTTTTAGTCTGACTTACTTCCTTCATATATATATATATATATGTATATATATATATGAAGCATGTATATATATATATATACTTCACTATATATGTATATATGTGTGTATATATATGTATTTCACAAAAACTAGAAAATCAGAGGGCCACTCTGGGTCGGTGGGTGTAACACAGGCCCAACACAGCTTTCATGTCAGTGTTCTTCCAATTTCAAAGCTCTTCCTGAGTTTATTTTTGTGACAAGTGGCTATCAACTTCCTTAGACAAAGCCTTCCAGAGGAGCTACAGTTTAAAAATGTGACGGAAATCGCTGGAATGTCCCAAGTTTTTGTAGACACATGGAGAAACCTCATGGGAAACGAGAGACCCTCCCCTTCCATCAAGACTCCCCCCCCTTCCAGCCCACCCCTACCTGGGGTGGAGGCCCAGTGCCCACTTAATGGCAGTCACCCCCCCACCCCCTACACCCTCACTCCACTCCTCCCCAAGGATGGAGGAAGGGGGATGGGTCCCAAGCATCGCCCTGGCCTGGCTGGCTCCTCTGGAGAAGTAGAGGGCTGGATTTAAGGAAAGAAAGGGCCCTAGAAAGGCACCCCAACCTGTTTCTCCACAGCACGCGCCTTCACCCAGGATAGACTTGGGTAAAGAAATTGCCAAAATCCTGCACCCTTTAGCCCCAATAAAGAAGAACACAGAAAGAGTCCTCAGACAAAACCTTCTTGAAGTCAGTAGCAAATTAGTTAGGCTTCAGGTCTATGTTTATTTAAATGGTTGCTTTAAACAAATATCTTTGCATGTAAAAGATTACCAAGGATTTGATGGTATCTTCTCAAACTTTAGACAATGCTTTTGGATTTTGAAGCTTAGTTTGGTGGTGTAGGAGACGGGAGGAGGAGCATGAGTTCAAGGCCAGCCTGAGCCACGTAGCCAGACCCAGTCTGGAAAGAGAAAGGGGAGGGGAGGGGAGGGAAGTGGAGAAAGGAGAGATACTTACAAAAGAAAGAAGACTCAAAGCAAATGTCTGGAGGACTGAGGTGTAGCTCAATGACAGGGCATTCTTGCCTTAGCATTCTGCAAGTCCTCGGCTTAATCCCCTGCGTGGGGTAGGGGAATTCGTTTAAGGGAATCGCCCTGAGTTAGGGACAGTGCTCCTCAGTGAGAAGCTGCTGAGCCAGCTCTGACTTCTGCGTTCTGTGTGTGTGCTTGGAGACTGGGTGGGGGGATGAGGTGGAATTCCTGGATTAGAACTAATGAACCCAAGTTTATAAGATTCCCTCTTGAACATCATATAGCTCTTCCAAATGTCATTTTGATAAGTTAATATAAATGAATCAGAAACATCTGGGGCAAAAAATCCCCACTGAACACACAAGGGCTTAACAATTAGATGGAAGAATGTTGGCACAATGTGTTTTGGGTTTGAGCGGATCCAAAATGTTTTTGAAAACTAGTTCAGTTCCTAAGACATTTGGGGAATTTGAAGAGCAGCTGGCTTGCTCTCTCTCTCTGTCTCTCTCTCTCTGTCTCTCTCTCTCTCTCTCTCCCTCCCCCTCTCCCTCTCCCTCTTCCTCCCTTTAAAAATGGCACTGGTTATTTCTGTTCTGTGGGTCTTCTCCTGCAGCCCTTGTGTGTGAAGGGAATTCTCCATCTGAGACCCATGCCCAGCTCATCTCCCACCCTCCCCCTGCCCTGCCCTGGCCTTCCACTTCCTAAGCAAATACAGGGTGTTTTAAATACAAGCTTTAAAAACAGCAGTAAATCTGTATTTCAGCCATTCTCAAGACCCATTTCTAGATTCAGATGGAACTCGATTCTAGAGTCTAGGCTAACCTGAATCACTCTCTCAGGATGTTAAGAATTTCCCAATTGGTAGTGCTCCTCCATTCTTCCTAATGGCGTCCAACCTAAGTGCAGGCCCTTGAGGAAGAGAGAGAGAGAGAGAGAGAGAGAGAGAGAGAAGACATCAGATGTTCAGAGGAGGCTGAGATCAGAAGAAAACACACTCAAGTTGTATGAAACACTGGAACTCACACCCCACTGTCCAAACAGGCCAGACTGGGCTCAAACTAGGCCCCTCCAACCTTCAATTTTTGGATCTCCCCCCTCCCATTCCCCCTCCCCAGGGATCCTGACAAATGGCAATGAAGCAGATGAAGGTAATTAGTGTGCAGTTCCCTTTCAAGCTTTTATTGGAAGAAGTTGTCCTTCTATTTTATTGACTTTCAGTCTCGCCATCCTGAAATTTTAATCACCCCAACTGGGAGCAGACATTGGTTAGGTTGCCTGACTTGTAATTCTAGCTGGACTCAAAGATGAAAGAGGAAACCTTTACACATTTCTCGTTCCTTCTACTTTCCCCTCTGAGGGACACTGTCAATCTTGCTTAGTAATTACTATTCAATTTTCTTCATAGGTTGGAAAGTCTCCATCCCCTAATCTTTAAAAAAAAAGTAATTAAAAGTGAAAGGAGCATAAAAGTAAATATGTTTATACCATATGCCTGCCTCATGGTAGCACTGATGTGTCTGTCTCAGTGGCTTTGTGTTTGTGTGTTTGTGTGTGTGTGTGTGTGTGTGTGTGTGTGTGTGTTGCATGCCAGTACTAGGGCTTGAACTCAGAGCCTAGGTGCTGTCCCTGAGCTTCTTTTGCTCAAGGCTAGTGCTCTACCACTTGAGCTACAGTGATACTTCTGGCTTTTTCTGAGTAATTTATCGGAGATAAGAGAGTCCCACACTTGGGCTGAGAAGGTGGCTCAGTGGTAGAGCGCTTGCCTTGCATACATGAGGCCCTGGGTTCGATTCCTCAGCACCACATAAGCAAAAAGAAAAAAAGCCGGAGGTGGCGCTGTGGCTCAAGTGGTAGAGTGCTAGCCTTGAGCTGAAGAGCTGAGGGACAGCACCCACGCCCAGAGTTCAGGCCCCACGACTGGACCAAAAAAAAAAGAGAGAGAGAGAGAGTCCCCACAGACTTTGCCTGCCCAGGATAGCTTCAAACTCTGATCCTCACATCTCAGCCTCCTGAGCAGATAGGATTACAGGCATGAGCCGCCAGCCTCCCCCACCCCCACCTGCCTTCCCAATGGCTTTTAAGTCCAGAATGGCTAATGCTATTTCTCCATTAAATGTATTATTTTTTAATTTGTTTACTTTTTCTAATCCTAGAGCTTAAACTCAGGTTTCATGCTTAAAATGCTACATACCACTGAAGTATATCCTCAGTCCTTACCATCAAATATTAAAAATAAAGTAAAATCTAGGTAATGGTAGTTCATATCTTTTATCCTAAGCTACTCACGAGACTGAGATCTGAAGATGTAGGCTAAAAGCCAATCCAGGCTGATATATGTGAAAGACTCTTACCTTCACTCAACCAGCAAAAAACTTGGAAATGTAGCTCAAGTGGGAATGTGCCAGCTTTGAGTAAAAAAAAAAAAAAAAGAATTAAAGCAGGAGTTGATTCTACTTCTTCTGAACCAAAATTTGCTTTTATCTCATCAAAGTTGAGTCAGTCATACTGTGTGTGTGTGTGTGTGTGTGTGTGTGTGTGTGTGCGCGCACGCGCTATTATTGGGGTCTGGACATTGCTCCTTTGCTGGTCCTCTATCATTTCATCCACAGCTCCATTTCTAGTTTTTGGGTGGCTAATTGGAGATGAGTCACAAAATCTTTCCTGCCTGGACTGGCTTTGAAATGTTAGCCTCAGATCTGAACCTGGAATTCTCAGATCTCAATAGCTAGGATTACAGGTGTGCGCCACCAGCACTCCTGCAGTGAGTTCATGTACTGCCCTGCCTCCATCTTCGGGCGTGGCTTGGTGGAGCTCCTGCACCGAACTTTATCTCTGTCCTTCCCTTTCATGCCTTCCATGGCCCAGCCCAGAGCTGCTTCCTGCCTGGGGGACCTTCTGCTAAGAGTTCTGTCTCTGACCTGAGAAGCTAGCAGGGTCAGCTCCTCCTCCTATCCAGGCCTCAACTCACAAGCTAGCTCCTCTTTGGAGCTAGACACAAAAACCTATCAACCAGCCTCACTCTTCTCATAGGACTAAATACAATGATGCATGTATTGTGTATTGTACAGCTTTCATCACTAAAGTTTAGGGAGTGAATGATGTGTGCAGACACAGCCTCTGTTCGGAAAAGGGTTGCCATTTCATCCTTTGAAATGATGGGCACTATTGGCTTTGCACCTAGCATTTTACCATGGTTTCTTGTAATAGCTTAGAGAGAAGGCTTGTTTCCCAAATACTCCATCTCTGTGGTGACTAAGGGCATGCTAGGAAAGCCAAGCCCTCTCAGAAGGAGGTTGGGTTACCAAAGAGTTATAAAGTGTATCTTCTGTTAGAAGAGAGATCAGATCCCTCAGATAGGCTCTTCCTGATCTCTAGGTTATAGATGAGAAATTCTAGCTAAAGACATACAGGCTATGAGAGTCATTCGATCCATCAAAGTAATGTTTTTGTCCTTAGTCTCCTCTCTTTGGGGACACCGCTCTGTTCTTTGCCAAGAAGTCCATGTCCCTAGGGTATCAATCAATTCCAAATACCTGTCTTCTCCCACAATGCAAAACACCTGAAGATTCCCCCCGTTTCAAGAGCTCTTGAGCCAGCATGTGTCTGCAGATGAACATGGGGAGCTGGTGGTGGGAATGAGGGTTTTCCGGGCAGAGGCTTAGGTTGAAAGTATATTGCCTATCATTACATGTATCTAAAAATGGCATTTGAATTTCCCAGCCAAGCTGGGTTTCATCAAGTGCAGAATTTCCAGGATCCTTGGCCTTCATGTGAAACTCTTCTCTTAGGTTTCATTCTCCCTTTATAAATGTAAAAGTAAGCACGGCCCTCAATGTGGCAGAGACCATAATGACAGATGTTTTCTCCAGCAGAGGTCCAAGAGCATCGTTTCTGAGCCAGTCTTCCACAAAAGCACCGCCCCCCCACACACACATGCCCCGTTTTCTTTTTAGGGAAATGAGGTTTGTTTTTCTGTCTCACCATGTCCTAAGAGGGTAGGAATGCTTTGCAAACTTCTTGACTGCTTCTTCACTCATTTTGCATCTGTCATCCAGCAACGAATGTAAACCTCTCCCAAATCAAGGCCAGGAGCTCCAGGATGGCTTACGTTTTCCTGCTAATTAGGGAAGCATTTGATCAGACTACTTGAGTTGGGCATACATTGTTTACCCTCATCCCTTTGATACCTTCTGTGATCCATGCTCAGTTCCTTGGGGCTGGAGGTCCCTGCCCAACCTTATAGACCAACTCTGGTTTGTCACCAGCAGTTTTTCTGTTGCTTTGGGCGTCGTATCTTATTGCTTTAATCCTAGCCAGGCCTTCTTCTAACACGGAGGATGAAATTGGAGAGCTATTTACCTTTTTATTTTGTTTTTTAAACATTCCTCACTACTCAAAGTGAGGCCATGGGCCATCAGTGGGGCAGTGCGTGGGATATGGGAGGTCCTTAGAATTATTTAGTACAGTTACCCTGGGCCCACAGCATAAAAATCTATACTTTATAGCAAGATCCTCAGGTGAATCAGAACACACTGGCAGTGGGAAGCACTTTTCAGAGTTTCTCAGTGCTACCGCCATCATCGTTTCCACTATTACCATGATCATCTTCATGACCATCACCATCATCATATCCATCCTCCTTCATCATCATCTTCATGACTACCACCACCACCACCACCACCACCATCATCATCATCATCATTGGCTAGGTTATGCAGGAATTTCTTTGCCAGGCTTCAGTGTTGAGTTCCTGGCACACACCTCGGGCACTATCTCTCACTCAACACTCCCTCCTCCACCCCAATATGTATATACTGTTACTGTTCCCATTTGGTGGAGAAATGGGGGCTCAGGGACCTCCTGTAATGAGTGTGAAATCTTTTCAGTAATAAGAAGTAGGACAGCTCAGCTTCGGTCTGAGATACTTGACTTCCCGTACTCTGTGCCTACCCACCTGGGTCTGGGGTCTGCCTTCCCCTGGGACTCTGCTCTTTTCTCCTGGTCAGACCACTCTGTATCCATTCGGTTCCCTCCCACTCATCTGAGGAAAATAAACTCCTCTAAAGCTAACCTGTAAAATAAAAGGAACAGGATGCCATTGCTTTGGATAAGGCTCCTGCTGTAACCTCCAATAGACAAGACTAAAAATAAACAGGAAATCACTTACCCTAAGGAGCCACTGAAACTGTTCTATGTATCTGGTGTTCTGAGAAATCAGAGGGACCAGTGACATTTCTCAAACAGACAAGTTTCAACTGGCATGGTAATGAATTTCCCTCTGTCCTCATGCAAAACACTGTAATCTGGAAGTACACGCTAACTAGAAGGACACACTTTGTGTTAACTAAGCAGTGGGTCTGCTAGTGCTGTCTTCCTGCCTCAGCTGTACAAGGAAAGTAACTTGGGAATGACCAATCCACTTTTGGATGCTGTGTCTGCTTTTCTGAGCCTCTTCTACCCTGCCAGTCCCAACACTCATTCTATTTGATGGAACAAAGCCTTGCCTGATCTTAGAATAAAAAAATATGGATAATGTAAAGCCAATTAAGACCTTTACTTTGTAACTTTGTCCTTTGACAAACATTGTGAAGGATTCACTGCAGGTGGTGTTTTCTGTCACAGGTCTTTGGGCTTCATGACACTTTTTAATAAGTCTGAGTCAATTTCATCTCTTGCGGCCTTCGATTTCATCATTTCCACCTTTCATTAAAGTGGACTGCCTAGAGTAGACATCACCATCCTCCTTCCTGCTTGGTGAAGGTAGTGGAGTATCTTGAACTTGACCTTTGGAAGCCAATTTAACATTTGTAGCTCTACAGTGAACAACACAACCAAAGAGAAGTAACATGAGCTCCTCTTGACTTTGGTCCAGCATTTGTCAAGTCGCTGAACAATGTCAAGGTTGTATAACTCTAGCTTTAGTCCTCAAGGTCAAAGGTTAATTACAGGAAGGTGATATCTGAGTCCTGTAGAGATTAAGATCAGTTGTTTTCAGACTGATCACTGGGCTGTACACCCCATGCCCTTCCTGTGGGTAACGGGGAAGGCCTTCCTCCCTTTCAATTAATTAGGGCGGACTTTCAGGCTTATATGAATATATAACAGGAGCTTTTTCCTGCTCCCCTCCCCGCTTTTCCCCATTTAAAAAGCAGCCAGCCACGCCTGGTGTTTCATCCTTGTCATCTCAGTCCTGAGAAAGTTGAGGCAAGAGGATGATCACCAGTTCAAGGCCAGCCTGGGTATATAGTATGAACCCCAATCTCAAAACAACAACAACAATAAACAAAGGAATGGAGGTTGGGACTATAGCTCAGTGATAGAGCACTCTCAGAAAATAATCCTACTCCATCCTCTGCAAGCTTTGCACATTGAAGCTTTTGAGGTCCAGAAAGGCAAATCCACCTCCCCAAGGTCACACACTGTTTTGGCTAAAAGCTATTTCTTGTATTCCTCCTTTGGGAGCTGAGAGGCTGGGCAGCCTGCCAGGTGTGTGCGCTGTCTGGCTTGGCTCTTCTTATCTCCAGTGGTGCTGACCAAGGCACATTTCCTTGGTACCTAGGGCTTCTTCGAGTGTGTTTAGAAAAGAAGCCACTGCTCAGGTGTTCCTGGCAGAGCTGAGTCAAGAAGTCGTTGTCCTCCAAGCACCCGATGGGTCCCTGGTTGTTCTGATGTTTCGCACATTGCAAGCTGCCAGTTGTAGCGACTCTGAACATGCTGCTACCTGCAGACCAGGTTAGCACTGCTCCAGCTGCTGGCGAAGGCTGTGAAAGGCTTGTTTAGAAGAACAGACATTTAGAGAACGGATGTCCACATGGAGAAGACACGATCACAAGCCATCCTATGAAACACTTCTTCAGAAACTTCCAGGAACATAAACCAATAAACAGATACACGAATGAGCATATCAATGAGATTTCGCAGGCAGGAATAATGGCTAGGTGGACAATTTCAATTCCATCCCTTGCTGATCAGACATCTCATTCATGGCAGATGAATGTCATTATGTGTTAGAAAATATGAATACCAGGAAGCGTTTCATGTATGTATTTAGTTATTTGAACTCCAAGCTTGCCCAGCTTGTTTGTTCTGCTGGTGCCCTATCACTTGGACCACGCCTCCAGCTCAGATTTTTGCTGGTTATTCTATTTATTTTCAGGCAGGGAGTACTTAGGTCTTATTTATTTTTTAAAAAATAATTTTTTAATTATCTCTAAGTGGTTGTACACAGGAGTTGTCCTTCAACAAGCCGTTTATGAATACAATGCATCTAAATGTTTCCCTTTCAGTATTCTCACACATCCTTCCCCTACCCGCGCCATCCCTTACTTTCCCCCTAATTTTGTAGGGCATGTACTGAATTTTGACTGTATTCTCTCCACCTCTCCCCCTCTGCTTTTTTACTTCCTTTGTCCCTTTCCTCTTGATCCATCCTACCCCTTTCAAGTATCAGTCTCCTGGTGGTTTTTGCTGAACTCTAATTTTGCCTAAGGAATTACACTGTTTGAGCTCTCCCCTGAAGCTACCCCTACTTCCTTTTGTAAAATTGAATTTAATCTTTTTTTATTGTTATCATAAAAGTGATGTACAAAAGAGTTATAGTTACATAAGTCAGGTAACGAGTATGTTTTTTTTGTGAGCAATGGAATCGACTGTATTTCAGTTACTACACTTGCATGCCACCATAAACTAATTCTAGCTTCCACACATGATAGAAAACATGCAACCTTTGTCTGGGCCTCAGTAATTTCACCTAAAATGGAAGGACATGGTTATTTTAAAGATGGAATCTTTCAGAGTCTTTTCTGCCTGGAATGACTTCAAACTTTGATCCTCTGGATCTGAGCCTTCCAAGAAGCAAAAATTATACATAGGTGTGCGCCACCCGTGCCTGGCTCTTTTTTTCTTAATAGAAGAAAATCGTAGAGCAAATCTTTGAAAGTACATGGGTAGGGAAAGGGAATTACAGCATGAAAGACATAAACAAAAGATGACCCTTGGAACATTGTAAGGGTGGCTTTCCCATGTGTAGGGAGGGGAAACTGTCTTAGATCCAGGAGAAGAGAGAGGGGAAAGGAGTCGGAGGAAGATGGAGGTATATAATATATGGATATATATGTGTGTGTACATACACACGTATTATACACATACATGTGTATCTATGTACTTTGCATATAGGTATATATGCATGTATACGTGGATGTGTGTATGTGTATATAATAGCATAGGAAACCAATCAAATACTGTTTGAAAAGGAGGGCCAGGGAGGGGTCTGAGAGAATACATTAGATGGGGTGAACTTGTTCAAAGTATACTGTCTACATCTGTACAATGATCCCAGGGAAACTCCCCTGAATATTCAACCTCTAGGTTGAATGCTTTCCTTCTCCTTTACTCAAAAGATGAGTGGTAGGTCCTTGTCTCCCAAGCATGTCCCCTGATACACGGCCCCCAGAACCTGGGCCTCCAGCCCCTTGGGTGTAGTCAGAGAAGAATGCAGAAGTAGTCCGGGGCCTTCCCTCCCTCTGCTGTTACCCTTCACCTTGCTGCCTTCCCACGTTACCCACTATTTCTATTTCTAATCCCATTTCTTCTCTTTCTAATGTTCCCAGACATGAAATCTTTGCTCTTCCCTAAGCTATATTGACATCTTACACACTGAAATTTCCTACAGGCGAAACACATTCAGATTCTTTTTTTTTTTTGAGAAGTCACGTATGGACAACTTTGCTTGGCTACCTGCAACCCCCAAATAGTTGGTAGTTAATATGGATTCTCTGGCTATTTATATCACATATAGAGAAATTATCTAAGAAATCCTTCGGGTATTCTATATCTATGCTGAGATTTCAAATTTTACTCTTGGTTTTTCTTATGCTCTAGAATATTTAACTTTTAAAACTACTTCATTCTAGAAAAAATAAGAACAATGTGATTTTTGGATTTGTATCATTCTAGCTCACCCTTGTACTTTGCCCCCTCATGATTCTGAATACAGAATAATTATCATTATAAAAGGACTGTTGAACTAAATTGGAAAAAAAATAGTTCATTCTAGCCAAGTGCTGGTGGTTCACACTGGTAATCCTACTACTCAGGAGGTTGAGATCTGAAGACCAAGGTTCAAAGACATCCCAAGCAGACAAGTCTGTGAGATTCTTTTCTCCAATTAATCAGCTGGAAGTGGAGCTATAGCTCAAGTACTAGAGTGCTAGCCTTGACTAGAAAAAGGAGAATGCTCCAGCCCTGAGTTCAAGTCCTAGTATGACACAAAATCAAACCACTTAATTCTATAAAAAAGAGAATTTCTGAGTGATTGTAAAAAGCATATGTAAGCATATTTAGTAATATGCAACCCCCAACAAAGTTGGCTGTTTTTACCAGGATGAAGAAGTTGAACTTTGACACAGGTAAATTTCTAGAGTAGAGAAATTATTGCCACTGAATATTTATAATGACATATGATACTTGGGTACCACAGAATGACACGAGGGCAGGGTCTGACCCTTGTTAGAAGTTGGCAAAATTTTAAACCTATAAAGCAGAACAGATTTGCACATAAATAAAGTTAACTTACCTTTTTATAAAAAGGGTAAAAAGACCTGGTGCCAGTGACTCATGCCTGTGATCCTAGCTACTCAGGAGGCTGAGATCTGAGGATCATGGTTTGAAGCCAGCCCAGGCAGTAAATTCTATGAGACTCATCTCCAGCTAACCACCAAAATGCCAGAAATGAAGCTGTGGCTCAACTGGTAGAGTGCTAGCTTTGGGAAAATGAGCTGAGGGACAGAGCCCAAGACTAACACACGCGCGCGCGTGCACACACACACACACACACACAGACACACACACACACACACACACACACACACACTTTCCCCAAATTATATCCTCAGATGCTACTTACCAGGTAAGAGCTTCTATTTTTCCCGACTCTTCTGAATCTTCTTACCACCCAGCATAAATGATAGGCCTTAGGCATGAGATGAATTGGGCATTATAAATAAGTGTAGCATTTCCTGAATGCTCTCAGACTTAAAAGACCACAGACTTCAAAAATCCACAACTACAAGAGTGAAATCAAGGTGGTCCTGCAAGCATGCTATCTCTTTCCCTCTCTGCCAGTACTGGCACTTTATTTTTATAGTTTGTGACTACCCACGACTACCTTCAGTAGCATTAAAATTCCTTTTATAAATCAGATGTGGTAGTTCATGCCTGTAAATCCCCAAGAGTTTGAGGCCAGATTGGTCTACATAGGAAGACCCTGTCTCAAAATAGAAAACTACTTTTCATTTACTAGAGAAACAATAGTTTGGGTTTGTGACTATTTAATATACAATAATGTATGGTGTTTACCATTATTTTAGATTGTCTACTTAGTCCAGTTTTAACTCTCTTGAGTCTTTCTTCCTACCCCCTGCCCATTATCAGAATAATAAGAAGGTAAAAGACAATAGTGCCCGGTGCTGGTGGCTCACACCTGTAATCCTAGCTACTCAGGAGGCTGAGATCTGAGGATCGCAGTTCAAAGCCAGCCTGGGCAGGAAAGTCTGTGAGACTCTTATCCCCAATAAACCACTCAGAAAACCAGAAGTGGCGCTGTGGCACAAGTGGTAGAGCACTAGACTTGATCTGAAGAGCTGAGGGACAGCGCCCATGCCAGAGTTCAAGCCCCACAACTGACCAAAAGAAAAAAAAAAAAGACAATAGAAAAAGAGAGTCTATTTTAACAATGCCCAGCTATACTTACTTTAAATTCACCTAACGTCTCACACGATCACGGAGTTTATCTTATTGGTCTAATTTAAAAAGATTAATTAGGGCCAAGCTTGGTATAACACACCTGCAATCCCAGCTACTAAGGAGACAGAAACTTGGAGGATCGAGGTTTGAGGCTAACTTTAGTAATGAAGACTCGGCCTCAATAGAGGTGGGGTATGATTCTGTCTGTTTCACAGGTGGAGAAGGAAGGATCACAGTTGAGCCCAGCCCAGGCAAAAGCTCAAGACCCTGCCTGAAAAACGAAAAATAAAGCTTAAAGACCTAGGGCATGGCTCAAATTGTACAGCATTTGCCTAGCAAATGTGAGGTGCTGAATTCAAAAACCCCAATACCACCAAAATAGAATAAAAGGTAAACTGAAGTTCAGATATAAGTGAGATTCTAAAGCCTTTGTTTTAGTGGCCAATTGCTGCTCAAATAAAGTATCACAATCTCACGGCTAAAAATCACAGAAACATTCTCCGAAGCTCTGAGGATATTCTTGGCTAAAAACGAGGTGTTTGGGCTATATTCCTGTGTTAACTCAAAAATCTGTTTCCTTGCTTTGTTGAGCCTTTAGAAGTCACCTGCATGGGGCTGGGAAGGTGGCTCAGTTGGATTCCTTAGCTAAAAGAAAAAAAGCCAGAGGTGGCGCTGTGGCTCAAGTGGTAGAGCGCTAGCCTTGAGCTGAAGAGTTGAGGGACAGCGCCCAGGCCCAGAGTTCAGGCCCCACTACCGGACCCCCCCAAAAAAAGAAGTCACCTGCATGCCTTGATTCCTGCCCAGCCTCCCATCCTGAATGTCCGCAGGGCTGCGTCTTCAGTTGCTCTGGCTCTGACATACCTGCCTTCTTCCATCTTATAGGGATCCCGGTGATTACACTGAGCTGACACCAGCGATCTAGCTCAGCCGCTCCATCCCAAGGTTGTCTAGCTAAGTTACATCTACAAAGTCCCCTTTGTCCCATAAAGTAATATAGCCACAAGCCTTAGGAACTAGGACACGCTTGCCCTGTAATGTGATGCAGAATGAACTCACAGACTTGGCTAACATTTGTCTTTCAGGCTTATGTACAGAAGTACATTGTGAAGAATTATTTCTACTATTACCTGTTCCGATTTTCAGCCACTTTGGGACAAGAAGAGTTCTACATCACGTTCCTTCCATTCACTCAGTGGAATATTGATCCTTATTTATCCAGAAGACTCGTCATGATATGGGTTGTAAGTATTACAAGTATTTACTAAATATTGATACTTGTCAGACAACTGCCTGGTTTGGTGGCCAAGTATATAGCACATATGCTCTTTTTGTGCTTTTCTTTTTCTCTCGGTAGTACTTGGGATTGAACTCGGGAGTGAACCTAGCTTGCTAGGCAGGTGCCCTACCCCTTGAGCCATGCCTCCAACCAACTGTTTTAATTTTATTTCTTAAACAAGGTTTTCCATTTTTGCCCAGCCTGGCAGCTTCCCAAGTAGCTGGATCATGAGGGTGTACCCCCATATCCGGTGTATTTTTTGATAAGGTTTCTCAGTAAATTTTTGCTGAGATCTGTCTTTGAATCAAGATCCTCCTGATCTCTGTCTCTTGACTAGCTGGGTTTCCAGGCATGAGCCACCATCCCTGGCCTCTTACTATTGTATGTTTTAACCACTTAGAGTAGAATTTGCTGCCTAATATACTTTGAAGGAAACAAACATAAACACAACTGATTTTGTTTGAAACAAATCAGAACCACGAACTAGCAATGTCTTGTACTCTAATGGACCTCTCCTCATCGGTGACAAAACCAGGAGAGGAAAGAAGTAACATGCCGAAGACAAAAGAGTTTTCTAGAACCTGTGGAGGGGTATGAGGTACATTCTCCCAAGAGGTGAGTTGAGTAAAAACTTGACCTAAATCTGAAAAGTAGAAGCTATTGAGGAATAACTCAAAGTAGCAGTGAGCAACTACTCTTTGTATACTGGAATGACCAATGTACTGGGCACTTCCAGGGGACTGGAGTCAGCTGTGACCCACAAAACCAGTGGCAAGCCCAGGAAGACAGGTGCAACCACTTTCTGACATATTTCGTGATATCCTAACTTTTAGCTGCGCTGAGGGCCCAATGATTTGTTGTCTAATTGGGGAAGATGATGTGTTGATTGGTGGAAATGGTAGGTATTTGATAAATGCTATTATATATGTATGTGCATATATAATATAATATAAAGGCTATATATAGGGCTGGGAAGGTGGCTCAGTGGTAGAGCGCTTGCGCCTTGCATGCCTGAGGCCCTGGGTTCGATTCCTCAGCACCACATAAGCAAAAAGAAAAAAGCCGGAAGTGGAGCTGTGGCCCATATATATATATATATATATATATATATATATATATATATATATATATGAAGTTATACAAAGGAGTTACCATTCACTAATGCAGTTTATGAATACAGTACATCTTGATCAATGTCATCCCTTTAAATGCTTTCTTTGGGGGCACGGTCAGGGCCTGGGATTTGAACTCAGAACCTGTCTGTTACTTACTAGGTAGCTATTCTACTACTTGAGGCATCTCCCCAGCCTAGATGATTGGGTATGTATGAGGTAACAAGACATACAATAAATATATGGGCTCTGGTATCAGATGGGCCCATGATCAAGTGCAACTCAGCCATACATGTGTGCTCCAGTCCTGAGCCTCAACTTTCGTGCTGTTAAATGCAATAATAAGGCACATCCCATTCCAGAATCATTATCAAGATGCGGAGGGCATGCGCTGAGCTTGGGGCCTGGCTGGTGGGAGAACTGACAAATCACTACTGGAGCAAGATAACAGTGACTAATCCTAAATTCCCAGGAGTCAAATTCCCATCAATTCTAGCATTAGAGGTTGTTCAGCAGAATCAATATTCTGTTCTAAGACAAGTCCAAAAACACTTGGGTATAGAGGAGACATTCTATGAACTGAACCAAGTAAATTCTATCTTCGGGTTTTGTTTTTGTCATTTGCAAAGCAAGTAGGCCTGGTTTGGGTGTGTGGGGGGGTGTCATTAAATGTTTTTTTAAGGGTCTGGGAAGAGAAATCATATACTGCCCTCCTGCGTGGGGAAGGCGGGTTAGGGTAGGAGGGGTCTGATAGGAGTCATTCACCACGTGGTCACTGGGGGCGCTAGGGAGCAGTGGCCCCTGCTGTTGTACCTTGTCCCAGAGTGAACAGGATCTTCCTGTTTTCCCTAGGACGTTTGTCAGGTTTTGGGTGTCACTTTACTTTGTTAAAACAATGCTTTTCAGTTGACACTTGTCAGCCAAACAACTGTACACCCTTTAGTCCAAATGCATGCATCAGCCTGGCTCAAAACCTCTAACTTAAAGGACTTCCCAGGTCTTATAGGTATTATTTCTTGTCCCTAAGTCCTTCCTGGCTCTTCAATCCTTTTCCTCTCTAGAACTTATCAGCCACATTTCCTCTCCCTATATGGTATTGATTTTGATGAGAATTACGAATCATGAAGGAAATGTGGGTCCACTGTCCCCTCTCCCCTCCAGGGCTCCTGGGGGTGTGGCAGCAATTGGGGTGGAGGGGGGAAGAGGGGCATTCGTGCAAAAGAGGCAAGAGCCAGGAGATTTTCTTTATCTTCTTAAAATTGGAAAACCCATGAAGGACCCATGGTTCATGACTTGAATTCATTTTCTAACTTACAGATATACACACTATTAATGTTATATATAAATATGTATTTGTATATATCAACATCACTCCCCTTCTCCCCCCCCAAAAAAAAAACCCTTTCAAGGCTGTCGACGGGGCAGATGTGGTAAAGTACTTTTAACACCCAGAGAATATCTTACGAAGAGCACCTCAGTGCACGGCCAGTTATTTCCCCCCCTGAAGGCAAAAGCCTTGCTCCTAGGGCACGGAGGCTGTGATGGGAAACCCTTCATTGTCATTAGCGGATGCTATTTCAAGTTTTGAGCGCCTCATTTCAAGCGCCTGTTTGAGGCCGAATGACAAGTGTTTTGTCAGAAAATGAGTGAGCGAAACCCTTTGGATCTGCATATTGTCCTGATGGTAGAGACCCAGAGGGTCTGTGTTCAGTGGGTGTGTGGCTCACCAACAGGTTCCCTGCAGAGTGTCCTGTAGCTGCTCTGTGTGGTCAGCTGTAGGGGTGAGGGCAGCGTGGACAGGGTGAGTGTGGGCATTCCTGCCAGTTTGGGGGAGGGGGGTGAAGAACTCTGGCTATTACACAGAGGGAGGAAGCTAGCAGGGATGGAGGGAGGGTAGGAAAGGCAGGTACACCCTGTGCTGGAGAGACGCAAGGGGAGGTCTTGATGGTATTGGGGGTTGGAGGGGAAAATGGGGTGGAGGTACTATTTGGGCCAACCCGGCTATTAGCTTCCTGTGGGACAGCTCTCCCGAGTAAGGGACATCATTATGATGAGTGACTGCCCTTCAAGGGGTGGAGAGTCAGACACATCAAGGGCATGGGGACAGAGTTTGAAGTCATAGCTGAGTACTGCAGTCCTAGCTATAGTCCTAGTTACTCAGAGGGCTGAGATATGAGACTCATGGTTCAAAGCCAGCCTGGGCAGAAAAAAAAGCTATGAGATTCTTATCTCCAACTAAGCAGGAAAGGCTGGAAGTGGAGATCTGGCTTAAATGGTAGAGCACCAGCCATGAGCAGAAAAAGCCAAGTGAGAGCATTTGGCCCTGAGTTCAAGCCCTAGTGCCAGCACAATTTTTTTGTTTTAAATCAGGTCTTATCTCACCCAAAATTCTTTGGAACTTTCTTCCTGAGAGCCAAACCCAGTGTCGAATTTTGGATTAATTGAATAGTTGTCATCAGTCAAGGCCCAACAGACTTCATTGCTTTATTTTAATTTTTTCGTTTGCTTGAGATACAGTCTATGTAGCCGGATTTGAACTTTCTAACTTTGGGTTTATTGCTTTTAAAAATGATTTATGGTATTGGAGCGACTCGTGCTGTCAGATACACCTTACCAGAATTTATGGCTCTATTTATTTACCACTTTCTGTGACAGCTGTAGTTGTTTGTGGCTCCCATCGTACATCTTTTATTGGCATCTTCATTCATGACCTTATTTTATGACAGTACCATTTTATAGATTGACATAGTAATATCTCAAATAATAGTTACAGCATACTTTCAGCACAAGCCCATTTGACAGATCACAAAACTGCCTATAGAAAGGTGAGATAATTTTCCCAGGTCCCAGGTCCCAGGTGGCACAGTAGGTCTATCCCTACCCCTAGCCTTTCTCTGGCCCAGCCAGGACTCCATCTTTTTCTTTTTTAAAAAACAATGCACAAAGTGCCATAAAGGGCCAGCCCTGACTTTCTTTCATTTTCTTTAAGATGTTCAGACTTGATACACGGAATGACTTGTCCAAAGCTTGGCTGTTTTCAGGATTTCCACGATGACATTTGTTAACCCAATATTCTGCTTTTTGATAACAGTATTTTGTTCTATCCCCCCTCAAAAAATCTAGATCAGTGTTTATTAAATGAGCTGAAAGATATCAATTCTAATTTCCCCATTCTGTACCCTATCAAGTTGGTTTTTTACTCTGTCACTTGGCTAAGGAGACTCCCAGCCATCAGGACTGGAGATCCAGGCCTGTGTCCTTTGCTGAGAACTTCTGGAAGGGGATGAAGGAGAACACTGATCGAGATGCACTGTATGGTGAATTGAAGCCCTTCTGTACAACTCCTGAAAGATTAAAATAAAATTTAAAGAAAACAATCCCCTTAATAAGGAGAGGCAGAAGCTTCAGAGGATGAGTTACCACCCAAGGGAGCAACGATCTCTCTCAGCTCTTGACTTCTGCCTTGCACAGTGACATTTGGACAAAAAATAAATAAAGCCTTAAAGTCACATTGCTATATTTTTTTTCCTGTACTGGTCCTAGGGCTTGAACTCGAAGCCTAGGCACTGTCCCTGGGCTTTTTTGCTCAGGGCTAGGGCTCTACCATTTGGTGTGACCTGTCCCACTTCCGGTTTTCCAGTGATTCACTGAAGATGAGTCTCACAGACTCACAGGCTGGCTTTGAACCTCAATCTTCAGATCTCAGGCTCCTGAGCAGCGAGGATTATAGGTGTGAGAAGCCAACACAGGGCTTACAATGCCATATCTTATAAAGGCTTGAGGCCATTTCTTTGAAAAGGGATTTCTTTCGGGGTTGCAGAGAATTCAAAGACCACACCCTTACAGGAAGCTCACAGCCTGTGAGCTGTGTTCAGCTGTGACTTTTCCTATCTTCTAATCTGTTGCGAGCTAGAACTGTTCCTGCCTTTAATCCAGGTTTTCCCTGTGTGGTGAGGTCCTGCAGTTCCATCCATCTCTGACCAGTCCATAGATTGGCTGTGCTTGGTCCAGACAGCTCTGTTGGGGTAAGGAGAGATGATAACTGTAGCCTCCGCACTACAGAGAAAGTTCTGGAACTTCAAGAGGCCTAGACTCTAATCCTAGCAGTGAAGCCTAGCTCAAGGTGCTTCAAGGTTCTGGCCTGCACTCTGTCCAGCTGTGGGATGAAAAGCGCCAGCTAGGGATCTCTGGAGGCTTGTCACATGGGCCTGTGGGTACTATGTGGAAAGAAGGCCTCCCTGGAATGGAGAAGAAAGAACAAAAGATGGGTGATTGAGTTAAAAAAATGAATAAATAAAAGAAGGCAGGCATAAGTGGCTTATGTCTGTAATTCTACTTGAGAAGACTGAAGTTCAAAACCAGCCCTGAAGAAATGTTTACAAGGTTCTTTCTCCACGAAGAGCAGGATGTGATGCTTTGTGCCTGTTATCTTAGCCACAAGGGGAGACCGAACATAGCTGATGGCTCCCACGTGGACATCTGGGCAGGAAATGAGACCCGATCTCAAAAATAACCAGCTAAAGGCCCAGGCTGGAGGTGTGGTTAGAGCATCTGCTTAGCAATCAGTAATACTCAACGTTCAAACTTCAATCCCACCCGAAGGCAGGGAGTCGAGGGGAAACAGATGCTCTTTATCTCTTTTGTAACATAATCATGTCTGCATTATGAATCTCATCCATATCAGAAAGCATGTTTGAAATTCCTATCAAACCCAATTGCTAAATAATTACCAGGCTGCCTACTGTTTGTGTTTAGCACAAATGAAGGCGCACTCTAAAAGAAATATCTTCTTTGTTGGGCAAATACACATTTTTTTTATCTAGTACATGCCAAATTTTGGCAAGTAAGGAAGCCAAAATGTCAGCACAAGATTCCCTTCTGCAGGCCTTTCTGGATCCTTCTCTTCGATCCTTCCCCATCTTTCAATCTTTGATTCACAGCAGCTAGCTAGGTGATTCCTGTAGTACTGGTCTAAAACTGAAATTTTAATGGTACCTATTAATGAGCTAGTGTCACACTGCTGTAGAGATTGGGGTATCTTTTTATAAAGTACCCCACCACCCGTGCCCTGGAATGGTTAAGAGAGGAACTGTGTGGTAACACATCTACTGGAGTCTGTGGACAGCCATCTGGTTGTCTTATGGGAAGATCACCTGGTTGCTGACTTGTGGAAAAAGACTGTCTTGTTCCTGTAACTCACAACCCCAACACCTCGATCGATTTTAGTGCCCAATGATGACTTGAAATGTGATTATCTCCTAATCTTCTGTATCAACTGCTACCACCAGTCACTTCAAAGGACTGCCCTGCTTGTTAAGTTGGTTCTTGCATGAGATTAATGAGTCTTTAAGCGAGGTTAACAATGGCTGGGTTGTTGCCCTCTCTAATGTGCGTTGGCTGCTGTAGGATCCGGCGTCAGGGATTCTGCGGAGTTCCTCTGAAGTAGAGTCGGTCATTTAGCCTTAGTTACATATTAAGTGAATGACCCAGCCTGGCTGCTGTGCTCACTGTATTAGTTTGCTTTTGAAACACAATGAGGAACAGTATTGGTTTTAGTGGTGGTGGTGGTGGTGGTTGTTTTCTTTTTAATGCCTGAAAACTCATGTGGTGACCAAATACATTCAGATTTATCACTCTCATTGCCTGAAAAATGTTTCCTCCCTTTCTGGCTTAATGATGACGAATAGGTGCCAAACATGGTAGTGCATGCCTGTAATCTCAGCATTTGAATCATAGAGGCTAGAGGATTGTGAGTTTGAAACTAGCCTGGGCTAGTGAAACCTTGTCTCAAAAAATAGAAAGAGGGCTGGGAAGGTGGCTCAGTGGTAGAGCGCTTGCCTTGCATGCATGAGGCCCTGGGTTCTATTCCTCAGCACCACATAAGCAGAAAAAGTCGGAAGTAGAGCTGTGGCTCAAGTGATAGAGTGCTGGCCTTGAGCTGAAGAGCTGAGGGACAGTGCCCAGGCCTAGAGTTCAGGCACCATGACTGACAAAAAAAAGAGAGAGAGGGAGGGAGTAAAAGAGGACAGAAGGGGGAGGGAAGGAAAAGAAGAAAAGGAAGGAAGGAAGCAAGGAAGGAAGGAAGGTCAGAAAGAGGAAGGAAGAGATGATACTGACTAAGAAATATGCTCATCTTTTTTCCTTCTGTCCCTATTTCCCCACTTCTAAAATGGAGATGCTATAGAATGAATAGAATGGTCCTTGCTAACAAATGACCATCGCCCAACTCACCCAACTATCCCTTCTAATGCTTCCTTGAATTTATTATGTGGGTGGTAGCTTTAAAGCTTAGCAAGGTATACAGTGGTTTCCAATACCAGGATCTTGGGAAAAAAATATTTGAGAATGGAATGAAGTGGAATCTGCTAAAATGGTGCAAGGACTAAACATGTCATATGAGGTGTGATGTGGGGTTTGTCCTTCTCCCCGCCTTCTCCTTTGTCCTAGTTATTAGTGTCCTAGCAAGAAAAACAAATAGATGTTGCCATTTCATATCCAGGTCCAAAACCAAAGTGCATCCAGTCAGGGCCAAGTGGAAGAAATTTGGTTTCTCTCTTGCGGTGACCGCACTGCCCTGCCCCCACCACCTATAGTCAGATGGACCCTAAGAGGATTTGCAAGGTAGCCACACATAAGACCCAGGACCAGATTGTCCCAGATTCTCTGCCAATCCTTTGTTTAAAACAAAAAAGGAAACCCAAGCGCTGGTGAATCATACCTGTAACCTATCTATTCAAGAGGGTGAGATCTAAGGATCAAGGTTCAAAGCTAATCCAGACAGAAAAGTTCAGGGACTCTTATCTCCCAACTAACCAGCAAAAATTCAGAACTGGAGTTGTGGCTCAAGTGGTAGGAGTGTCAGGCTTGAGTGAAAAAGCCAAGTAAGAGCTCAAGAGTACACACACACACACACACACACACACACACACACACACACACACACACGAGAATGAGCTAATCAGTCGAAGCAAAAAAGCACTAATCATTCTGAAAAGCTATCTTCCAGAATGGATGGGATTCTCCCAGTGGCTGTTTACTGAGCATTTATACTCAATGCCAGGAAATTTACTTCCAAGAACCCCAGGTCACAGATGAGAAGACTCATAGCACGAAGGAGAGCATGTGGGGGTCACATGGTTCTCTGCCCCTCCCACCCGGTCCTCTGCATCATGCTGTGTGTCCTTGAGTCCACGCTGTGTGTCCTTGAGTGGCTGCGCTTCCCTTTCTCCCCTCACCCAACAGGCAGGAACAGGCTCACCTGTTTGGGAAGGCTCCATGCAGCATCACAGGTGTCCTGCTCATCTTTAGCTACCCCAAGCAGAATCTCCCTTTGCCTTCCTTGCAATTCTTTGAGCAGTGCCAGGCTATTCCTCTGCCCTTTTGCTGCTCTCTGTGTCCCAGATATTTTTTAATGCTTAGCCAAAAGGTCAGAACATTCCAGAAATACTGCAGGATAGCAAAGGGCTTTGGTACTCTTGACTGAGAGCTAGAGGCCACATGAGGCTGTCTGCTACTTCATCCTGACGACTTGGCCTTCCAGAGTCCTTGAACACTCCCTTACCTTACTTTGCAAAGCAACCAAGCAGAAATGGCGTGGGACAAGAGGCTCTGACCTGCAGGGAATGGGACATCGTTGTCACCACGCATGCTTCCCTGCCCCTTCATTTTCCCAGCATGCTAAGCAGGTGCAGCCTCAGTGAGAAATGAGGGCCTCAAGTTTCCTCAGTTCCGCTCTGTCAGGTCCCAGCTGAGAAGCCAAGCTCAATGGTTGGATCTCACCTGTCTCCCTGTGGGCACACAGGTGGAAGAGGAGAGGGAGGGCTTCTTAGGGAGATAGTGGTTGGATCTACCCTGCATCTGTCCCCAGGACACAGGCCTGGGCCTCTCCCAGTCTAATCATGAAGGCATACAAAGGAAAATCAAGCCTATAACCCTTGTTCAGAAAGAGAGAGAGAGGAGAGGAGAGAGAGAGAATATAAATTTATTGTTTGCCTTTCAGATGCTCAACTTTAACTAGAAAAAGATGTTACATTTCTGTTCCTTTTAAAATTAAATTTCTTCTGGCATTCGCAGGCACTAAACTCAGAAGGGGGAAAATGTGTTGTTCAGTTTGCAAATGCTTTTTGAACACATAGCAAGCTCACCCTGGAGGATGGGCAGTGATATTCTGCAGACATTCCACAAACTCTCGCTTGGAATTGGCACGTTTCGAGCAATAGGAGACTTGCTTCTTTTTAAACTCACACCGGCAAACAAACAAAGGCTAAATGAGCAAAATAAGAGAGCCAGTTTCTTTTCTTAGGTCTTAATAGAAGCTCCAGGCAAGACGGAAAGGAAACCAGGAATTTTACACTACCTCTACCTTTGGTTGCACACCTCTAATATGGCTACAGCATGACCTGCGGCTTCTTAAGCTAGGTAGCTTGTGGCAGAGGTTTGTTCATCAATTGTTAGCCTTTGTCTGCATCATCGGGGAAGGTATTTAGCTACAAAGAACTGATTCAGAGTGATGGATTCACAGTCTACTTCTTTCTGCAGCCAGCAAAAGTCTATATCTTGGATTCTACGTGTGCGTGTGTGCATGTGCATGAACATGTGACAATCCTGGGGCTTGAAGTCAGCGCCTGGATGCTGTCCATGAGCTTTTTTTGTTGTTGTTGTTCAAGACTAGTGTTCTACCACTTGAGCCACAGCTCCAATTCTGGTTTTGGGGTAGTGACTTGGAGATCAGCATCTCATGGACTTTCCAGCCTGGGCTGGCTTTAGAACGGTGATCCTCAGATCTCAACCTCCTGAGTGGGGGCCTGAGCCACCATCAACTGGCCATTTCTCGGGTTTTAAAGAATTCATTCAAGCCGGGCGCTGGTGGCTCACGCCTGTAATCCTAGCTACTCAGGATGCTGAGATCTGAGGATCGCAGTTCAAAGCCAGCCCGGGCAGGAGAGACCGTGAGACTCCTATCTCCAATAAACCACCAGAAAACCGGAAGTGGCGCTGTAGCTCAAGTGGTAGAGCGCTCGCTTTGAGCTGAAGAGCTGAGGGACAGCGCCCAGGCCCAGAGTTCAAGCCCCACGACCGACAAAAAAAAAAAAAAAAAGAATTCATTCAAAAGAAGATTCAGGGGTTCATTCAGGTGGACTGGCTTTCCAAATAAACTCAATTATTATTTGGCACCTTTGCCTTTCTGGAGACTGAATTCTGACATTTAAACCTAGATTTATACGGCAGTAAGCTTTTAAACACGTGTCAAAGACTGGCTTTTACACAGTCCTGACATGTCTGGTAATCTACAAAGGATGTTTGACTGTCCTGTGTGTGTAAGATCCCAAAGATCCCATCAAACTCTTAAAAGTCTGAGTTACAGAAAAGCGGGGCTTGATCTTCAGAAAAATGCATAGGTAAGGCTAGGGGCATGGCTCGGGTGTTAAAACACCTGCCTACCAAATTTGAAGCCTTGAATTAAAACTCCCAAAAGAAAAGAAAAGAAAGCCAGGCACCGGTGGCTCACACCTGTAATCCTAGCTACTCAGGAGGCTGAGATCTGAGGATCACCGTTCTCGGTTCAAAGCCAGCCCAGGCAGGAAAGTCCGTGAGACTCTTATCTCCAATAAACCACTTGAAAACCGGAAGTGGCACTGTGGCTCAAGCAGTAGAGCGCTTGCCTTGAGCTGAAGAGTGCAGGGACAGCTCCCAAGCCCAGAGTTCAAGGTTATGTTCAAGGGTGTGCTAATTCATCATTTGGCTGTGTTTTATAT